>NC_091456.1:20786912-21431912 GCF_027789765.1 Dendropsophus ebraccatus | reverse complement strand
CTACTACTACCCCCACTACTACTACTACTACTTCTTCTACTACTACTACTTCTACTACTACTACTATTACTACTACTACCACCCCCACTACTACTACTACAACTACTATTACTACTACTACTACCCCCACTACTACTACTACTACTACTACTACTACTTCTACTACAACTACTATTACTACTACTACTACCCCCACTACTACTACTACTACTACTTCTTCTACTACTACTACTTCTACTACTACTACTATTACTACTACTACCACCCCCACTACTACTACTACAACTACTATTACTACTACTACTACCCCCACTACTACTACTACTTCTACTACTACTACTATTACTACCACCACCATTGTCAGGCCATTCCCTGCCCTGTGTGTCCACATTTCCATTACTCCTGTTAGGATGTGCAGCAGGTCACTGCAGTGATGTAGTTGGTATTGGATTTATAGCAATGATTAGTATAGAGGTCATGCAGTGTGCCTAGCATTATTATGGCTACAGCCGGCCATTCAGTGCTGTGTGTTGTTGGTTTCAGTATAGAACACCATGTGGTGCATCATCTATGAGTAGGTAATGCTGTTATTGTATAATATCCGGTCATACAATGCACTGGGCTTTTGTTATTAATATTAATAGTATAGCAGCTATGCAGTGTATTATGTGTTTAGACTATCAGATCAGGAAGTCCCTCGTGTATTAAGATAGCAGAACATACAGTGTATCTTGTATTATTATCCCATACAGTGCACTATGTATTACTGTGAGTATGGAAGGCCATGCAATGCACTGTGTATTATTACTATAGAGGCCATGCAATGCACTGTGTATTATTACTATAGAGGCCATGCAGTGCACTGTGTATTATTTATATAGAAGCAATGCAGTGCACTGTGTAGTATGACTATAGAGGCCATAGAGTGTATTGTGTATTATTAATATAGAGGCCATGCGGTGCACTGTGTATTATTAATATAGAGGCCATGCAGTGCAATATGTATTATTACTATAGAGGCCATGCAGTGTAATATGTATTATTACTATAGAGGCCATGTAGTGCAATATGTATTATTACTATAGAGGCCATGCAGTGCACTGTGTATTATTAATATAGAGACCACGCAGTGCAATATGTATTATTACTATAGAGGCCATGTAGTGCAATATGTATTATTACTATAGAGGCCAAGCAGTGCAATATGTATTATTAATATAGAGGCCATGCAGTGCAATATGTATTATTACTATAGAGGCCATGCAGTGCACTGTGTATTATTAATATAGAGGCTATGCAGTGCACTGTGTATTATTACTATAGAGGCCATGCAGTGCGCTGTGTATTATTAATATAGAGGCCATGCAGTGCACTGTGTATTATTAATATTAAGGCTATGCAGTGCGCTGTGTATTATTACTATAGAGGCCATGCATTGCACTGTGTATTATTAATATAGAGGCTATGCAGTGCGCTGTGTATTATTACTATAAAGGCAATGTTATGCACTGTGTATTATTACTATAAAGGCAATGTTATGCACTGTGTATTATTAATATAGAGGCAATGTTATGCACTGTGTATTATTACTATAGAGGCCATGCAGTGCACTGTGTATTATTAATATAGAGGCAATGTTATGCACTGTGTATTATTACTATAGAGGCCATGCAGTGCACTGTGTATTATTACTATAGAGGCCATGCAGTGCGCTGTGTATTATTAATATAGAGGCCATGCAGTGTGCTATGTATTATTAATATAGAGGCCATGCAGTGCACTGTGTATTATTAATATAGAGGCCATGCAGTGCACTGTGTATTATTACTATAGAGGCCATGCAGTGCGCTGTGTATTATTAATATAGAGGCCATGCAGTGTGCTATGTATTATTAATATAGAGGCCATGCATTGCACTGTGTATTATTAATTTAGAGGCCATGCAGTGCACTGTGTATTATTAATATTAAGGCCATGCAGTGCACTGTGTATTATTACTATAGAGGCCATGCAGTACACTGTGTATTATTAATATAGAGGCTATGCAGTGCACTGTGTATTATTAATATTAAGGCCATGCATTGCACTGTGTATTATTAATATAGAGGCTATGTAGTGCACTGTGTATTATTACTATAGAGGCCATGCAGTGCACTGTGTATTATTACTATAGAGGCCATGCAGTGCGCTGTGTATTATTAATATAGAGGCCATGCAGTGCGCTGTGTATTATTAATATAGAGGCCATGCAGTGTGCTATGTATTATTAATATAGAGGCCATGCATTGCACTGTGTATTATTAATTTAGAGGCCATGCAGTGCACTGTGTATTATTAATATTAAGGCCATGCAGTGCACTGTGTATTATTATGGTTCCATGAAATCCTGCATTGCATGCACCTCATCCCACATGAGTGACGCAGGGAGGAGGAAGCAGTAGTCCCCAGGCCTCTTGGCATTTTCCTGATGACCTGGGACAGCTGCTCTGTCTCTCTCTCCCCCTCTCACTGCCTCTCTCCTGGTTTCTATCACTTTGACCTCTAAGTCTGAAACTGTCACAGAAAGGGCTTAAAGTTTGTTTTTCAACCCATTCCGGAAACTCACAATCACATACTTTATCCACGGATTTACTTAAATATAGAGAATGCCCTGCCTTGTCCCAGATGAATGAAATAAATATACACGTATGAGTTAGCCAGTGATCTGTCTTCTCTGCTCCGCTGGTGACCCATCTCTGGAATATTCCTACAAGTGCATGCTACACACCCTGCTATTCTCCCAGTAACCCCAGACTGCAGGAATCGCTGTTTGATGGCTCTTTTGTTTAGGTCTGCGGAAAAGAACCACATGTTCATTTACAGCCCAGAATAGTTGCTTGTTGTTGCTTTTTTACCTATGAAGCCAATTGTGCTGTTGTATGAAGACAAGACGGATTACGCTCTGTAGGAGGCTGCTCTATTTCGCAATATGTTTGGATAACAGAATCTGATATAAATCTCATATAAACAGTGATGATAATAATAATAATAATAATAATAATAATAATAATAATAATCTAAGAACAGAATTTACTAAACTTTTTTGTATCTGGCTCCTGGCACTTTTTATACTATTTTTCCATTTTTATTTTTTTTTTTGCTCCTTTTTTTGTGACTTTGTGACTCAACAATTTTACTTTGTGGCCAAAAAGGAACGGCGGTTTAGGTGTTTGGTTTTTTTCAGACACATTTATTATATATGACTATAGTAAAAATTATTGCAATTTTTATGTCGCTCCTCTCAAAGAGAGAAGTAAAAACCAAAGTACGACATCAAAACGTGCATCATCCATTGCGTGACAATATTATATGGTTTATTATATTATTATAGAATTAAAACTTGCTCTTGATCACACTGAAAGTGTAACCAAAGTTTAGTAGATTTATTAAATCAATAGGGTTTGTGGCGGGGTGGGGGCCTAGTGCTGCAGAATACCTTGCTTTTATATAATAATATAATAATATACTCCCTACTAATAAACCATGTTAATATATTCAAAGTATGATCACATCATTTGCTTTTATTTTTACTTTACCTTTTATTTTTTTATATTTCTTACCTGCATTTATGTTAATTATGGTTGCACTTTTTACAATCGGTTACAACCTTATGAATCGGTTGTAGGCAAATTTACCACAACCTAGTTAGTTAAGGCATCACGACAACGTAAGCCTCCAATGTTAGTTTTGTCTTCTTTTCCAAATTTTAAATGATACTTTTAACTTATTTGCTCAATTAAGTAGAATTAGACTTTATCACTTTATGGCTATGTTCACACAACGTCAAAAATAGGGAAAAGGCGTCCGATTTTCTTATTTAAATTAACTGACTGCAATGGCAATGCACTGAAGTCAATGGGAAGACGGAGGTCCAATGCACACAGTGTATTGAATAACGGACGTTTTTGCCGCGGACGGCAAAATAATGAACATGATCAATATTTTCGGACGTTTTTTTGCAAACAGCGGACGTTTTTAATTAGTTTTTCACACACAGTTTTTCTTTTGTCACCGTTCTTTCTCTGTTTTTACTATTAAATTCAATGGACTTTTCAATTAAGTCGCATCCAAAGGGCAATTAGTAACTAAAACTAGAATAATGTGCCAACAGCCGTCAGTGCACCAAGGGGAGGTTAGGATGCCAAATAACGTCCGTTATTTTAGACTCAAAATGCCGGACGTCATTGTAAACGGGGATGAAAAGACGTTGTGTGAACATAGCCTATCATAGTGTTTGCGCTTTTTTTTGGCTAATACTGAGATCTTGCGCAACATCGTAAAAATTTGCGCAAGATTTATTAACAAATGAATCCATTTTCGCTGGCTTTGCCCTTTTAAATTTTTTTGACAAAATTTCACACTAGTTTTTTTTAAATTCATGTGTGAATTTTCAGTTTTGCGCACAAATTGCACAGCATTAACCTACTCCTACCCTGGTGTAGTTTATTAGCCACAACGTATCTTTGAGCTGCAGTGTCTTTCTTTTTTTTAAACTACTCTACTTTATGATTGCCCGTGCGGTTTTTAATAAATTGTGCCCAGTCACCGGTAATTTTTGTGCGCAGTCCTCAAATATCTCCACTTGCGCAAGAAAAAAAAAATTACGCAGATGATAAATCCCCCTCGAAATATCCATTGCTTCCTGCCAGCTGAAAAAATGTTTGCTCTCTTGTTACCCTGGCATTGTAGTACCTGCAGGTTTAGCTCAGACTTACTGACAGGTTCTTGCACATTTTTCACATTTTTTTCATATTCTTGCATGGCTTTGTAGCTTTGCCACAAGTTTTTACATAAATACACATAGCATTTAAGGCTGCTGCAAAACCACTGGAGAAAAAAAAAATCTTATGGGAATCTTCAAAAAGTTCAAGTTTTTTTCTATTTGTAACAAAAACTTAACAATAAATTACCTATTATGTATTGACACCATTCTGACACACTACATTACATTTGATGCCTTTGCTTATGTCTATTATTTTCATTACATGTAATTTCTCCCATGTTAGTCTGGGTTCATATCGCATTTTTGCAGCCTGTTTAATGTATACATTAAAAAACGGATGCATTTGTGTGCAATCTTTTTGGATCCGTTTTTCCATTGACTTCTATTATTAAAAAAAAAAAAAGTATTTTTTTTTAGCACACACAAAAACCTGGTTGACCACATTTTTGCATACCCTAAAAGTAACCATTTGAGAATGGATTTGTTAATCAGACTGCAAAAAGCGCAGTGTGAACTCTGCCTTAAAGATACAAAAACGAAGCTGTCACACAAATGTAAAATTAGCATCTATATTTAGGACATATCCCCCCCCCTGTTCTACTCCTTTTCAATGGAATATACTATATATTGAAGTATGCAGGCTCCGTATGGAAATACAGCTGTATAAACATATGCGTGTGTGCATTGTCCCATTGACTAATAGGCTATGTTCACACAATGTCTTTTCATCTCTGTTTAAAATGACGTCTGTCATTTTGAGTCTAAAATAACGGACGTTATTTAGCAGCCTAACCTCCACTTAGTGCACTGACGGGTGTTCGTACATTATACTAGTTTGGAATAGCTAATTGGCCTTTGGATGCGGCTTAATTGAAAAGTCCATTGAAATTAATAGTAAAAACGGAGACAGAACGGTGACAAAGGGAAAACTGTGTGTGAACTTCAAATAAAAAACGTCCGCTGTTTGCAAAAGACGTCTGAAAATAATGATCATGTTCATTATTTTGACGCCCGCAGAAAAAATGTCCGTTATTCAATACATTGTGTGCATTGGATGTCTGTATTCCCATTGACTTCAATGCATTGCCATTGCAGTCAGTTAAATCTCTGCAAAAACGGACGTTATTTTAAATATGAAAATCGGTCGCCTTTTTAATATTTTTGACGTTGTGTGAACATAGCCATATTGAGGAAATGAACTGTGGGGATATATAGTTGTGTGAATGAGGTCTTAATAGAAGAGCAGGTCTCAGGGGCCACAGCGGAGGCCTCTATATGCCGTTCTCAGGATGAGCCATGGATGTTGATCTGTTTGCGCACAGCCCTTCCTATGATAGTTCTACGGACACAGCTACAACCTCAGATTTAGTCGCGGAAATGTTCTATATCAGAATTGCCAGGATGAGAAAGGTTTAACACTTCATATGCCAAATTGAATGGTCCCTACATAGTTAAGTAGTATTACCTGTCACTTACCTAGTACAGTTGACTAAATGCAAAATAATAATTATAAAAAAAAATAATTGAATTAACTAATAAACATAATTTATGCATGTTTATTACAAAATGCTAAAATACTAAAAAAAAAAAAAATTAAATTTGCTCATTTTGGACCATTACATATCATTGTGTGACTGTTAATACATGACTATGAAAGAGAATGAGATAACTACAGACAGCCAAAGATTTATCAAGAATCTCCTTGGTACCATCGCTGTTTTTTGCTTTGTCATCAATTTAGTAATTTTTTTTTAAATTCTTATTTTTATTTTTAGATAACACAACTTAAAATTGCCAGTAACCCATTTGCCAAGGGCTTCAGGGACTGTGACCCAGAGGACTGGTGAGTATAAGATAATAATATAAAATATACGACATATACATATATTATATAGGGTATACATATAAAAGAAATATGTAAATATATATAATCAATTCAGTACGTTATATTAGAAGTTACTATTACTTTACTTCCTGCAGATAAGTCCACACTAAGGCCTTATTCACACGTAATCTACGGATCCGTATTTCCCATTGACTTCAATACATTGCCATTGGAGTCAGTTAAATGGCTGCAAAAACGGACGTCATTTTAAATTTTAAATTCTGCCTTAGACTATGTTCACACAACGTCAAAAATAGTAAAAAGGCGTCTGATTTTCATACTTAAAATAACGTCCGTTTTTGCCGAGATTTAACTGACTGCAATGCAATGCATTGGAGTCGATGGGAAGACGGACATCCAATGCACACAGCGTATTGAATAACGGACGTTTTTGCCGTGGGCGTCCAAATAATGAACATGATCTTTATTTTCGGACGTCTTTTGCAAACAGCGGACGTTTTTTATTTGTAGTTCACTCGCAGTTTTCCTTTTGTCACCGTTCTTTCTCCGTCTGTACTATTAAATTCAACTGACTTTTCAATTAAGCCGCACCCAAAGTCCAATTAGTAACCCCAAACTAGAATAATGTACAAACACCCGTCAGTGCACTAAGGGGAGGTCAGGCTGCTAAATGACGTCCGTTATTTTAGACTCAAAATGACGGACGTAATTTTAAATGGAGATGAAAAGACGTTGTGTGAACATAGCCTTTTTCTCTATTTTTGACGTTGTGTGAACATAGCCTCTCTTGTAGAAAGTCACATGTTGAAAGGTTGCATGTGAACATACAAAGAAGAAACAGCAACCGGCACTACTATATATATGAAATAGTCCCAAAGAATCACCAGTATAGGATATTGCATATGTATAAGGTGGTGCTCACTCTTCTTAAGCATTCCAAAATACAATAAATATAGAAAAAATAGAAAAAATGTAGAGGGTACTCACCATTAATTTTTTTTTTCACTTTATTACATCTTCTTTAAAAACTTCAAAAAGTACAAATGCAGGACGAGGCAGCACTGATTGAGAAGCTCTGGCGTCCCCGTCATGCTCGTCCTGCACTTGTACTATTTGAATTTTTTAAAGATGTAATAAAGTAAAGAAATTTTAATGGTGAGTGCCCTCTACATTTTTCTATTTTTCCTGTATTTATTGCATGTTGAAAAGTTGTGTTTCTAAGACACGGATTTACAGAAAATACGGATGCACTGTGGATGCCCAATCCGTAATTTTTTGTGGATTGTAGCGGGAGGAATCTACGGACATAAAAAAATACTGAACGTGTGCATAAGGCTTAACTGAGAGTAAACCTGCCTGGTATATATATATATCTGTCCTGAGATTATAACAAAGGAAACAATACAAGGCTATGTTCCCACTACAGGATGATAGAGGGAAAATCATGATCATTATTTGGGGCCTTCAATATTAACGGCCACCTCTTTCTTCTATGATCCCATAGTGGGAGCATAGCCTAAGGATGAAGTTTTTCTGCTGACAATTTTCCATGTTTCTTTACCAAAAATTGAAATGATAATGAAATGTAATGAAATCAGCTGTTCAATGTCTGGAAATAAAGTATGGCTGGCGGCCGTACTTTACATTGTACTCAATAGTTAATTGATTTGTTGTGCAACGGATGCTGTTATACTATGTGTGAACATAGCCCTTACTTGTGCAGTTGTATAGACTGGGTTACCTGCAACAAGCAGATCTCCACTTGCATCATATTCTCATAGAGCATGCAGCTACTTGTTTTAGGCCTCAGTTCAATGTGTTTACACAAGAATCTTACAAATTCATTACATAGAGGATAGGAATAGCATAAGGGTAAGAAGCTACAGGAGGAAAGCTCTGTGTATTGTATCAATAGACTAATGAACCAATAGCAATAACTCTGGGGTTAAAATAGGAAAACGTTCCCTTTATATGAAATTCTGTCCGGGATATAGAACAATTGAGCAATTTAATAAGTATCCAGTACTGTGGAGTGATACATGAAGATGTTGATATGTTAAGTTCTATATGGATGAACTTGGTTTGGTTTTGTTGTTAATGTTTGTTATATAGATCAATTAAGGTTTAGGCTGGGTTCACACTGCGTTTTTGCTATCCTTTTTTTTTTCCATTCTGTTTTTGCAAAATAAAATAAAAAAACAAATGCATTGGTGTGCGTCCATTTTATTGCATTTTTCCATTATAAAAAGAACTTTTTTAACGTACACAAAAATGTAGTCTACCTAATTTTTGTGTCCATTAAAAAAAAAAAAAAAAAAAAGTTTTTCTTTTTAATGGACATCAATGGAAAACGTATCAAAACAGGTGCACACAAATGCATCAGGTTTTTTGGGGAAAAAAACGATGAAATAAATAGATTGCAAAAAACGTAATGTGAATTCAACCTTATCGGATACTGTACGTACCATATTCTGTCTTGGCGGAATGTCTGCATTACAAACCTTTTATATAATACATTAAGGTTTTTTATTAACTTGGAAGATTATAATTTCTCAGGGCCATGAGCTCTTATAACGTTAAGAGATTTTCTTACAGAAGATATAGACTCCAGCTACTAAATGGACTAAGATGCGATGAGAAAGTTATTGTTTAAGTTATATGGCAACATGAAAATGGATATATAGATGATTATATTGATGATTATTTTAAAAACGCAATAAAATAGTTAATTAAAAAAAAAAGTAAAAGTTAAAATTAAAATAAATAAATAAATAAATATTGAACTCCACCAAGCTCAATAGGAGCAATGATTAATTCGGTATGCGTAGGAATAACGCTATAATGTTGTATGGACATGGTCACAGTCACTATATAGTATACGCAATACCTCGTAATTGAGAGGCTGCACTATAAAGAATAGAAAGCGGAGCGGGGATGGGTTTAATTATTAATTAGAAATATTTATTGATTCCATATACGTGTGATCTTACAGGCCTAGAAACCATAGACCAGGATCTCTCCCGCTCATGAGCGCTTTTGCGAGGTCCAGGAATCCGGTTTCATCACCTCCACAGAATGGAAGCGACAAAGGTTGGTAAAATTTTAGTAAATAAAAAAATTCAATTGTGTAATTATGAACCTATGGAAGTAAAAGTTTTTCCCTTTCTGTTTATTATTTTTAAAATGACGTCCGTCATTTTGCGTTTCGGCCGCCCATCATTACAATGGAACATTATTTCAGTTCAGGTGAATTTATAGCTCTTTGGATGTGTCTTTAATTGGAATTCCCATTGAAGTTAATAGCGAAGATGGTGAAAAAAGAAAAAAACTGTGTTTGAACACGTAAAGAATAAGGTCCGTTGTTTGCAAAAGACGTCCATTAATAATTCTCATGATGATTATTTTGACATATGCGTGAACACCGTCTGTTATTTAATACACTGTGTGCATTGGGCGGCCGTCATTCCATCGAGGACAATAAAAATGCTGTAATGACGGACATTATTTTAAGGCCTAGTTTACATATATCCGGCGATCCGGCGGTGTTTCCCTCCGTTGCAGGAGAAGCACCGAAGAGAAACGCATCTCATTGTTTTTAATGGGACTGTTCGGAAGATGTGTTGTCACAAATCTGCCGCCAGACCGCCGGACTGACCGCACGTCAGAGCGCTGATTGCAGCGTTATGACTTGCCGCCAGCTCCCTCATCCAGCACCACATCCATTAAAGTCTATGGAGCGCCGGAGCCATGCCGTGTAGGGAACCTTGCCTCTCCACCTGCAGCAAAACTACAACTCCCATCATGTCTGGGATATCCAGGCATAATGGGAGTTGTAGTTTTGCAACAGCTGGAGAGCCAAGGTTCCCTACCCCTGGTCTAGGAGATTCCCTTATGTATTGCTGCCCACAGTAGAGGGCTCCCGTGTGCTGCTGCCCCCTATATAGATGGCCCCCTGTCATGCAGCTTCCACCTATATATGCTGTAGAGGAAAAAAACTCATCACAACTGATGAAATAAACTTATGCTGGGTTTACACGGAGCGATAATTCGCCAGATTGTACGATTAACGATTTCGAAGTAACGATTTTTTTTTTATAACGATTAGATGGAACGATATATCGTACAGAAAATTCGTTTTGCGATCGCTTAAGCCTATCTCGCACATAGGTAAAATCGGTGAACGACTGTTCACACGGAACGATCTGCGAATATTTTGCAAACGACGAACGACGATTTAAGAACATGTTGAAAGATCAAAATGAACGATTTCCCGCTCGTCGTTTGATCGTTCGCTGCGCTTACACGTACGATTATCGTTCGAATTCGATCGTTATCGTGCAAATTCGCACGATAATCGTTCTGTGTAAATGCAGCATTATGGCAACTGATGTGAACTGATGGTTTCTACTAAAAAAAGGATCGAAAACCTGATGACAACTGATGCCTTTTTGGCGATAGTTGTGACATCAGTTGTAGGCAGCTTTGTACAAAAAAACTAAAACGGGCGCATATGTAAGGGTATGTTCACATCGCGTTTTTCTCCACACGTTGGGCTGCACGTCTGGAATCAGTGAAAAAAGAATGCGGACGTGCAGCCCCACGTGCGGCCGACGGCCACATGACGGGCACATTGACTTAAATGAGCAGGACGGAGTCATTATGTGACAACGTTCTGCTCATTTGCGGGACGTACACAGCTTTTGTGCGTGTACGTCCGGCAAATGAGCAGAACACAGTCACATAATCATTCCTTTTTACTAATGATAAGTACAATTACATTTGGATTTTAATTCTCCAGTAGTTTTAGGCTTGAGATATATCCCCCCCCCCCCCCCCCCCCCCGGTTCCCCAGCATAGACGGTGTAGCTTAAAACTCATCTATTGGTTTATTATAGTAAAACACAAAGGCCACATTCACACACTGTAAAATAACGGCTGTTGTTTTAATCCTTCTGTGATTCCCATTGAAGCTGATGGAAACAACGGCCATTGGTTCACACACACTGTATAAAATAACGGCCACTGTTGTTCACACATTTTTTTTTTCCATTCTTTGTATTGAAGGGGTTATCCAGCGAAAATCTTTTAGTTTCAAATTAACTGTTTTCAGAAAGTTATATAGATTTGTAATTTACTTCTATTTATAAATCCCAAGTCTTCCAGTACTTATCAGCTGCTGTATGTCCTGCAGGAAGTGGTGTAGTCTCTCCAGTCTGACACAGTGCTCTCTGCTGCCACCTCTGTCCATGTCAGGAACTGTCCAGAGCAGGAGAGGTTTTCTATGGGAATTTGCTGCTGCTCTGGACAGTTCCTGACATGGACAGAGGTGGCAGCAGAGAGCACTGTGTCAGACTGGAAAGAATATACTTCCTGCAGGGCATACAGCAGCTGATAAGTACTGGAAGGCTTGAGATTTTTAAATAGAAGTAAATTACAAATCTATATAACTTTCTTAAACCAGCTGATTTGAGAAAAAAAAACCTTTAAAATCAATGGCCCTTTTAATTAGAAAAAACACCTGAAGGGGCCATCTTTGACTATGAACTAGAATGATGTTCCAACGGCCATAATTCCAATGACGGCTGTTGGAACAGGCTAAACCACAGCCGCTGTTTGGTACTCAAAACAATGGCCGTTATTGTGCATTCCAGACAACGGAGGTCGAAAATTGTCATGTATAAATAGACAAAAAGGTAACCTCATCGGTTCATTCTCCTTAAAGGGGTACTCCGGGCCAGGGGGGATTTTTGAGGACCGCCGGGGAGGGGGTGGAAATTGAAGCCAGAGGTCACTTACCTCCCCCATAGCGGGGTCCCGCCTCGGCCGCTGAATGGCTGAGCTGCCTTGAGACCTCATGTTTTATGCAGCAGCTCTGACCAGGAATCGGACGCGGAACGGGAGTACCGGGCAGCGCGATCCGGCCACCGGCGCTGGAACGGGAGAGGTAAGTGACCACCGGCTTCAATTTTCACCCCCTCCCCCGACGATCCTCAAAAATACCCCCCGACCCGGAGTACCCCTTTAAGTCATCCACTATTATTACCTGCTATTATTAGCATGCAAGAGGATACAGCAGCTCTATATCACCTGCTCCTGATAACCGTATTTTTGCAGCTAGACAAATGGACGGATTTACCGCCCACACAGTGGGAGTCTTCCTTGCTACTTACTCTCGGGATGTTCCCGGTGTCACATACTGGTAGATGTTCATGTATTTATTTTCCATTATGCAGTACAAACATTTGTAGAGACACCAGGGGGCCCATCCTCTAGCGCACACTATGGGTCTGGTCACATACACGCAGTCTGTGTTTGTTTAGAGTGACACAACATGAAGAAATTTCAAGCGTGCACATACTTGTCAGTCATTTCTTTCAGTTTCATCCCTATAAGAATGTCTTGGAGGACACAGCACAATGATAAGGATTGGGGGTCGTCCATACAGCAGGCCTGTATGTTTTCTAAAACCTCCCGGCACTTTGACTATGGAGTGCTGGAAAACACACAGCTTACTTTTCGGATAGACTCACTTGCATTGATAGGAGCTTTGGCTCCAAACAATTGCAAAGCCTTCTGTTTATTTTACTAACAGGGTGAATGAACATCTCATCCATTGAATACAAAACAGCAATAATAACACCTATAGATCTTTTTGTTACTCGTCCATGAATTTAATTTTAGCTTTGTGTTTCCCTGCTCACTGCTAGATATGAACCCGTCAGGGTCATAGGATGCCATTTGGAATATGATTTTTTAAAAAAAATAAAAAAAATCACTGGGCAATAAAGGGTTAACTCATAGTAAAATAGAAAAAAACACAAAAAAAATGAAAAAATTGCTGTAAAATATGCATAAGAATCTTCAGTTTTTTATGAAAATGAATTTAAATTGATAAATAATAAATTCATAAATTTTTTTTGCTGATTTGTAATTTTTTTGCACAAGGAACATCTGTAACACCAGCAAAAAAAAATAAATAAAAATACGGATAACCTTGATTTAACTATCACCTCCCCAGTTTCTGAAGATCCCCAAAAAATACAAATTAAAGATTATGGACTATATTTCCATACACTTATAAGCTATGTTCCCACAACGTCTTATTTATTTAAAAAATATCAGTGTTTTGATAATAACGGACAGTATTTTTGTTTATGATCCTTAATAACGTCCGTCATTATCAAAAGATGGATGTTTATCACATGAAAAAGACATTGTGGGAACATAACAATAAGATGACAGCAAAAAATAGACAAAAAAAGGAGATGAACGTTTTTTAAACAGTAAAAATCGCTAATGGTTAAAAAAAAATTACCGATTTTACAGTGTGTTAACATAGCTTTTGGCAATGTTTCCAATATATTCTTTGGTCTGTATATTATTTTCAGATGATTTTAGGTTCCCATGGTTTTTCAGCTGTGTTTTTTTTTTATTTATGGATTTGGTTTGTGTTTTTTTTTTTTTACCTGTTTATGAGTATGTTCACACAACGTCAAAAAAAGAGAAAAGGCGTCCGCCTTTTTATTTAAAAAGAAATCAGTTATTGCCGCAATTTAATTGACTTAAATGCAATGGAATGATGGACGTCTAATGAACACAGTGTATAAAATAACGAACGTTGTCTGCGCGGATGTCAAAATAAAGATCTTGTCAATTATTTTCGGACGTCTATTGCAAACAGCGGACGTTATTTTTTAGTTGTTCACACACAGTTTTTTTTTTCACCATCCTTTCACTGTTTTTACTTTTCAATTCAATGGACTTTTCAATTAAAGACACATCCAAAGGGCAATTAGTCCATCTACACTAGAATAATGTACCAACAGCCGTCACTGCACTGACGGGCAGCCAGATAACTAATGTCCATCATTTTAGACTCAAAATCACGGAAGTCATTTTAAACGGACTATGTGAACATAGTCTTGGACTGTAGACCGGTACATGCTATATATTTACTTGTTAGATCAGACATGTTATTTATATGAAATCAGTTACTGTATGTATCCACAGAATTATTTCTAGGACAACACTCTCCATTATAATAGTACAAAATAAATAATAAACAAATAATGAAATATATATATATTATTAGAATATATATATTAGAATATCTGAATTTGATATAAATTAAACTTAATTTTAACCCTCATTTTCCTTGCAGATGGAGACAGAAGAGATTACGAGAGGGACACCAGTGGCACTCCATTACATGGGGACGCAGCCCATCAACAACTCATGTCCAGAGTTCTTAGCCCGTCCCTTCCTGTGCCCGGTGGACTTGTTCCTCTTAGTACGGGACGACCTAGCCCTCCCCATGAACTGCGATTGGACCCCCATTCTCAGGGTTCAGAACCTCTCCATCACCACCCATACAAGTACCCTACAAGCTACGATCACTATCTTGGAGCAAAAGCCAGACCAAGCCCTTATCCTTTACCGAGCATCAGAGGACATGGTTACCACCACCATCATATGAACCCGGCGGCAGCCAACATGTATTCTGCGGCCGGTGCACCTAGCAGTTACGAATACGGACCAAGATAACGGGAGTGAATAATCTTATTGAACAACTATTTAAACTTATTAGACGATGGATGTTTTGTGCATGATTTTAATTATTCAGTAGTGTATGCTTTGGATACTACATTACTGCTGAAATTAAAAGTTGCTCTCACCCTAAAGTCATTAGGGCAATCGTACGGTTACCGCCGTGACAGCAACCAACAAGCGAGCCGGATCTTCCACCTATTCCTGCTGGGGCTGTTATGGCACTATGTCACTAGAACAGGACATGCTCTGCCAACAATGGCACTTCAGATGTGTCACCGACTTGCTGGGGGAGGAGGATGAGCACAGAGACTTAGGAGGAGGAGTAACATGGACCTTGATACAAGTTCAGCTTGGAGAAGAGCGTGCGGTATCAGCCCCCACCGCTGCATTGTGAACCCAGACCTGTTCACGAAGGGCATTGACTTCTTCAGGGTCAAGTGCACTATTCTTGCTTTAAAGAAGCCATATGCTTTTGTTGTGCTGTTTTCTTGTATTTCCTGGAAATAAATGTACAGTATGGTGGGCTCAGTTGCCGATGAGCCTTAAGGTATTAAAATAACTTTTTTTTTTTTTTTTTTTTACTTTTGGAGAGTGAAGTTTTGGCTGCACTATTTGTGAATGAAACGCACGTTCCGTGCTATTAAACTACAACTATGCAATTCTTTTCCTGTGTAGCCCTATGTTCCTTCACTGAGGGATGAGCACACCCGAGCGGTAGCCATGTACAGAAATACAGCAGCAGCTACGTCCTTGTTCTATTGTTTTTGGTAAAATGACAAACAAACAAAACAACCGAGCTCTATAGGTGTGATGTAATGAGACGCTACAAGATGTGTGCCGTGTAAACCCAACTTTTATTCATTTGCCGTGTACTTTTGAGATGTAAGTTCCATTACCTTGCAATTTTTAATTTCTATATGATGCCATCTTGTCGAAGCTTATTTATCAGGTTATAATGTTTTTTGCTGGAGTCACACTGCGTTTTTTGCTGTCCGTTTAACGGGAAAAATGGATGAAAAAAACAGATGTATTTGTGTGCATCCATTTTGATCTGTTTTTTTCATTGGCTTTCATTATATATATATAAAAAAAGGATCAAAATACATCATTTTTTTAGCACACACAAAAACTTGATCAACCACTGAAAAAAATGTGATGCATTTTGTTCCATTTTTTGATCCTTGGTTGATCACATGGTCAACTTCCCTTTGTGTACACTAAGAAAACGGTTGCCTTTTAATCCGTTTTTTTGATAATTTTTTTTTTTATAATGGAAGTTGATGGAAAAACCACGTGAACACTAAAAAAATAAAAAAGTTTTGTTCAGTTTTTTTGATCCTTGGTTGACCACATGGTCAACCACGTTTTTGTGTAAGCTAAAAAAATGGTTGCCTTTTGATCCGTTTTTGGGGAATTTTTGTTCTAATTGAAGTCAATGGAAAAACTTGATAAACTACGTTTTTGTGTACACTAAAAAAACGGATAAGTTTTGTTCTAGTTTTATGATCCTTGGTTGGCTACATGGTCAACAACGTTTTTCTTTGAATAACAATTTATTCCGTTTTCAGTGGTACAAGAAAGAAAAACAATAACAAAGTCAGGCCGTAATACAATCTGGTTAGGAGGGAAGAAAGAGGTGTACAGATCTGCAGTAAGTTATACATACAAAGTCCATATACTAAGAGACGGGTCACAAAGACAACGTTTTTGTGTATGCTAAGAAAACGTTTGCCTTTTAATTAGTTTTTTGGAACTTTTTGTATAATCGAAGTCAATGGAAAAACTTGGTCAACCACGTTTTTGTGTACACTAATAAAACTGATGCGTTTTGTTCAGGTTTTTGATCCTTGGTTGACCACGTGATCCACCACTTTTTTGTGTACGCTAAAAAGGATGTGTTTTTTTTTATGGAAATGGAAAAATGGATGCAAATACATCCGTAAATGGATCCGTTAAATGGACATCAAAAACGCAGAGTGAAGCCAGCCTTATAGTCCGAAAGCAGTTTGGCTGAAATCATAGCTTCTGGCTTAGACGAAGCCAACCTCGCGCACCTTCTGCACTGGCCGGACTATACATGCAGCCATGAAGTTTTATTTATTTCGTTCAGCAGAATCGAGCAATTCTTATTTATTTTCCAGACGAGATTGTATGATAACTTGCCTACATTACAAGAAGCTCTTGTGCAACTAACAATTCACTTCTGCGAGCACTGTTAACCCAAGTGTAGATACGTCTGTAGATATGTATGTAGACAAACAACCTGTTAAACTGAAAAAAAGAATGGTTTCTTATAAATGTTATTTTTGTCTTCTTTCGGAATGTGTTCTTTTTGTGTCCATTGAAGACAGGCATTACTAATGGTTAGTAACATGAGACCAGCACCAGCAGGTTTATAATAGATAATCATTTTAAAAAAAAAGGTGTAAAATGTTGCCTTGCAGGGCGTATGGTGAGGTATGCGGCAGGGTGTAGCCGCTATAGAAAAGCCTATGTCCTCCCCGTCACATCACCATTTGTTCAGATAGTGTGTTCCTGCGGAGTCTGTTTACCCTCACGTCAAGTCCAGTCATTACTGAGATTTTCCATAGGACATGGTGTGCACCATCCCTGTGCCACTGCATTGTATCAGTAGGCGTTGGGTCAGTATCAGGTATAATGGATACATAATGAGGCCATGTTCACACAGCGTAAGTTCCGTACTAATCACGGCCGTTGTTGCAACAGCCGTGATTGGTATGGAACCTACGTTGTGCTGCAGGCCGGGGGAATCCCGGCCGGAGTGTATACACATGGTATTCACTCCAGCCAGGATCCCTAGCGGCGCCGTAGAGAACTGGCATGTCAGTTTTCTGCGGCCGCTATTCATTGAATAGCGGCTGCAGAAAACCATGTCAGTGCACACAATGGAGTGAGCAGCTCTGGTCACATGCTCCATAGTGTGCAATGGGGAGTTCTGATGAAGGCGAACATGGATGCGCCCGCATCAGAATTCAGTAAAGATCATCCGGCCATTTACTTCAATGGAACTGAGTTCCAAACCCCACCCAATCTGAAGACAAGAGGGGGAAAAGTGGCCATGTTTTTGTAGCCCTGGATAACCACTTTAAGGCTATGTTCACACACAGTATAAAAATTACAGACACTCCCATCGACTTCTATGGGTCAATCTGTGCAAGCCATACTACAGATTGCCAGTAATTTTTGCGGATGCAATTTTTTCAGATTGTGGATCAATATAATATACGGACAGTGTGAACAACCCAATTAAAATCAATGGGCCCTAAATCTGTCTGTAAGTGGGGATCCACAATTCCAAACAAAACTACTGAACTTTGGAATGTAGCCTAAGGCTGTGTTCACACAATGTATGGCCATTGTTTTTATAAAAAGTGCGTTGTGTGAACATAGCCTAATAGTGTCTAAAACAGGTTAGCACAACTGAACCAAATCTATGGCCGGTATGTCTCAATTTACAAATCACACTCTTTAGAATATTATGTCGGCTATATAATCATGCTTTATGGTTCTAAGACCACAATTATTTAGCCTTAGGTTACATAAATTACACAGGGAAAAAATGCATTTTTGCATGTCTATGTATCAGAGCCCCAGGCTAAGGTAAGTGCAGCACTGGGTAACCTAAAAAACACATGAATACTGTACATATATTATACTAGAAAATGTACCCGTCGCTGCCCGAATATAAAGTGTCGGTGTGTTAATTAGATTTGTTCCAAGGTCGTCCAGGAGGCCAATCTAAGCCCTTGTTTTTTTTGTTTAAGGGTAAATCGCCAGGAGCCCTATATACCCCTATATACCTGACAGTTCTGCACTGTTTATGTAAATTGTAGCATATGCACATTAAAAATAAACAAAAAACTTTAAACATCCTAAATACCTAATAGCCAAACTGAGATGTCATGTGATGAGACTGTATACAGAGCCTGGTTATATACAACATTGTTAGTGTTGTATATAGCCTGGTTATATACAATATTGGCAGTGTTATATACAGAGCCTGGTTATATACAACATTGGCAGTGTTATATACAGAGCCTGGTTATATACAATATTGGCAGTGTTATATACAGAGCCTGGTTATATACAACATTGGCAGTGTTATATACAGAGCCTGGTTATATACAATATTGGCAGTGTTATATACAGAGCCTGGTTATATACAACATTGGCAGTGTTATATACAAGGCCTGGTTATATACAGCATTGGCAGTATTATATACAGAGCCTGGTTATATACAATATTGGCAGTGTTATATACAGAGCCTGGTTATATACAACATTGGCAGTGTTATATACAGAGCCTTGTTATATACAACATTGGCAGTGTTATACTGAGCCTGGTTTATTAAAAGATTGGCAGTGTTATATACAGCCTGGTTATATACAACATTGGCAGTGTTATATATAGCCTGGTTATATAGAACATTGGCAGTGTTATACTGAGTCTGGTTATATACAATATTGGCAGTGTTATATATAGCCTGGTTATATAGAACATTGGCAGTGTTATACTGAGTCTGGTTATATACAACATTGGTAGTGTTATACAGTATACAGCCTGGTTATATACAACATTGGCAGTGTTATACAGAGCCTGGTTATTTACAACATTGGCAGTGTTATATACAGCCTGATTATATAAAACATTGGCAGTGTTATATACAGCCTGGTTATATACAACATTGGCAGTGTTATATACATAGCCTGGTTATATACAACATTGGCAGTGTTATATACAGCCTGGTTATATACAACATTGTCATTGTTATATACAGCCTGGTTAAAAACAACATTAACAACTGAGCCTGGTTTATTACAAGATTGGCAGTGTTATATACAGCCTGATTATATACAACATTGGCAGTGTTATATATAGCCTGGTTATATACAACATTGGCAGTGTTATACTGAGTCTGGTTATATACAACATTGGTAGTGTTATACAGTATACAGCCTGGTTATATACAACATTGGCAGTGTTATACAGAGCCTGGTTATTTACAACATTGGCAGTGTTATATACAGCATGATTATATAAAACATTGGCAGTGTTATATACAGCCTGGTTATATACAACATTGGCAGTGTTATATACAGAGCCCGGTTATATACAACATTGGCAGTGTTATATACAGCCTGGTTATGTACATCATTGGCAGTGTTATTGTAAGGTACATAGACATAAAGAGTTTTACCTGATAAAACTCTGGAGCAGCAATATACAATTGTCCATGTGGAAAACATGCAGAATCCAGATTTATGCCGCCACCTGCAGTGATCGGCCTTGGGCCTTGTTTATTATCATTGCAAATGATGCTTAACAGGAAACTGCAATAGTCTAAAAGGTATTGTTTCATCTGAGTTAATAAGTGGAATTAGTGTATACTTGTAGTGTATGGATGGGGGGGGCTGTATACCTGCAGTGTATAGTTGGTGGAGGTCCTGTATACCCGTATTATATAGTTGGTGGAGGTGATGTATACCTGTAGTTTATAGTTTGAGGGTCGTGCATACCTGTAGTTTACAGTTTGGGGGTCCTGTATACCTGTAGTGTAGAGTTTTAAGGTCCTGTATACCTATAGTGTATAGTTGTGGGGTCCTGTATACCTGTAGTGTATATTTTGGGGGGGTCCTGTATACCTGTAGTGTATAGATTGGGATTTGTATACCTGTAGTGTATAGTTTGAGGATATTTTATACCAGTAGTATATAGTTGGTGAAGGTGCTGTATACCCGTAGTGTATTGTTTTGGGGTCCTGTATACCTGAAGTGTAGAGTTGGGGGGGGGGGCCTAAACCTGTACTGTGTAGTCTGCTGAACAGTTAAGGCCATATCTCACCAAGTAATTATGGGCCGTATGACGGCCACTGCCATATACATGGTGTATTAAATAACGGACGCCTTTTGACATGGCCGTCAAATGATGTTTATGTCCCTAAATCACAGACATCTTTTCGGAAATGACGTCTGTTAGTTTATGTAGTTCACACGCAGATTTTTTGGGGGGCCATTCTTTCACTGTCTTTTTAACAAAATTCAATGGATTCAATAATAATAGCCCCAGCCCAAAGGGTGTTTAAAGTGGCCATCATTCAACCTATGCCAGGCCACCAAACTATGTTAAACAACGGCCATTATTTGGAGAGAAAAAAAGACGGCTGTTATTTTGAGTATCAAATAAATCGTTGTGTGAACATAGCTATACAGATGCATTTCAATCCCTCTTCATAAACTTTAATGGATGCATCTGCTGCATTTTATTCCGCAAGAAAATAAAACATTCGTAATTGTGGAATCCCAAAAAACAGAATAAGGACGGTAATTCATCATTCATCTATATTTCTTACAGATCCATTGACTTATATGGGCACCCTCGTTCTGCAAATATGGACTGTATGAGTTTATTTCCCTTTTTTTTTTTTTAATCCTTAAAATGGTACCAACAAAAACTGCAGATTACCAAACAAAAAATAAATGATGGAAAAATAAACATATTATAGAGGTCAGAGTATGGTGATGCAAAGGGGGACCCGGGGGACTTCTAGTATACCTACACTGATCTCTCACGGAGATCTAAGCAGTACATATATACTGCAAAGATCCATGAGATCAGTGCCCCATTGCTTGGAGCACCGAGCCTGGATTAATGTCATTGCGATGCTGAGGCCCGGCCCGGGCAGAAGAATGGATCTGCCCTCAGCGATCATATCGCAATCCGACCATTAAACGACCAAAATCACAGAGTTGTGAAGGAGGACAGTAACAGAAACTTTTCTATACAGCAGTGTGAATGGAGGAGTGTAAGTGCAGGCACATTATTGCATTAGTGTGTATAGCTGAGTGTGAGTGCAGGCACATTATAGCAGCAGTGTGTATAGCTGAGTGTAAGTGCAGGCACATTATAGCAGGAATGGAGAGGATGGGAAACACAAGGGCGGACAGAGACTCTTAAACCAAGGTACCACTGTATACCTAACATTAACAGGTTTTTTTTTAATCCGTACAAGAAATGTTAAGACCACATGAAGAACTTTTCCTATTTTTTTTTAAGCCAGTTTTATTTATTAAAGATTGGAATTATTATCTTTTATAATCTCGCACTGACTGCTTATTTTTCTACCTCAGTTTCACCTTTCTCTTTCCTGGTCAAATAAAGTTTGTAACCAGGCCAAATATAACACACATTGTTTTATAGTATGTAACATAGTATCAACCAAATCAATACACGGCTGCATTCTACTGAACGTACTAAAGTCTGTGTAGTACAAAGAATCCGGCTATTGCAACAATAATATTATTAAGCTCCAAAGGGAATAATGAATCAAATATCAAGCATGAAAATATTTAAAAATACAAATTCCTCCGAATGTTTTGCTTTGTTTAGCTGGATATAATATTTCTCTTCTAGTTACTCAAGCCACTGGAAAAAAAAAATTATTTACATGTATGTAAATACTTTAACTATGTAATATCGTCCAAAGTAACTAATTTCTCGATATAACCTCATTGTAAGTTTTTTTTTACTAATAGGGGACTGTATAAGGGTGTTATTACACGGGCCGATGGGGGCCCGATAATAACTGTAAACGGGCGCCGATCTGCTAGATCAGCGCTCGTTTACTGGGCCTATTACACGGCCCGATAATCGTTTACCAAGGGCTGAATGGACATCGTTACCGATGCCCTTGCAGCCCTTGCTTTTACTTCATACATTACCTGTCCAGGCTGCAGGGCTCCTCTTGCGGTCTTCTTGTCCCTGGGTCCCGCGCACTTCAGTTTCAGAGCGGCCTGTCTCAGCTGACAGGCTGCTCAGCCAATCACTGGGTGCAGCGGTCCCGGCCAGTGATTGGCTGAGCGGCCTGTCAGCTGAGACAGGCCGCTCTAAAGCTGGAGCGCGCAGGACCCGGGGAGAAGAAGACCATAAGAGGAGCCCTGCAGCCTGGATAGGTAATGTAAATCATCAGTCGCCGGCCGTGCTCCGCTATTACACGTAGCTATGCATGGTCGGCGCCCGACAATTATAGGTTCAAACCTATATCAACGATCATCCGATGATCGTTGTCAACGGCTGATCATTGTATTTATAACATGGAGCGATAATTGTCCGGTTAGGGCCGATTTGGCATTCCATGTAATAGTACCCTATGACTACGTTCACACACAGTAGTTTTTAAGGACCGTATATCATGTCTGCAATTTTTTATCCGCAATCTGTATTTTTTGTGGATCAGCAAAAAAGTGCAAGATGATATAAGTGGGAAATAAGTGGGAATGATTTTAGATGATTATGCATACATATTTGTTTTACAGATCTGCAGATGTTACAGACATTTCTTTCATACAAAGATAATGAAAGAGAAAGGAGAGAAGGGGCACCTTCTAGTGCAGTAATACGTGTAAAACAAAGGGAGTGAGGATAAGGTGAACGAGTGTCCGCTCACCTGGATGAGTTGTGCAAACGATAGGCACAACTCTATCAATCGCTCCAATAACACTGCAGCCAGCTCAGAGTCATTCCCAGTAAAGAGGCCCTCTTAAATATCATGCCTGTTACCTGCAGTATCACTTCCGGGTCACCGGGCAACCATACACACAATCTTCTAAAAATAAAGTTCGCATATTAATGACATAGAAATAAAAATGTAAACTACCTCTTATTAGTCCCAAAAAAGTTCATTATCCGTAGTGTGAAGATTGATATTCCCAGATCTCTCGGTCACATGACCAGTTCTCATGAGATTTCATAAAACACAGAGGCCTGCATTACCAGACTTCTCCGGTCACATGATAGTCACAGTCACATGATCCCATCACATGATAAGCCATCTTCCAGGTAACACTGAAGCTTCCAGAGTTCATCTAGCACAGAAACAAGCATCACCAGGCTTCTGAGGTGACATGGTAATCCCAATCACATGATCCAGTCACATGGTAATGCCAATCACATGACCCAGTTGCATGGTAATCCCAATCACATGATCCCTTTCCTGGTCAGTCTGTATTCTTTGTGGTTGGTCCAATCATTGTCTGGACCAGGACTTGACATCCCATATACTGGTCTCTAGCCCAGACTCCATTGCTTGTTATTAGTCTTTGTTGAGTGTGCTAGCGTTTCCTCCAATTAATCCTGACCCTCTGCTATTGCTATTAGACCATTCTTCTGCTTCTTACTTTGTACTTTGCTGCTCGATTGGTTCTTACCCTTGGCTTGTTGACTACCACTATTTGTTAGTCTATGTTTTCTGTATCTGCCTGTGGCTGTTGCCAAGTTGTCCACTACCGCTCATGGTGGCTGAGGGAAGCATGTAGGGACAGCTAGGTGGGCTAAGCATTAGGACTCATTGTCCTTGTCTCCCCCCCTTCCTCCCAGGTTTCCAGCAGCTTATGAGTTAGGCTAAATGAGGCCCATACACTATGGGTTGTTTTGCCGCATCTTAGATATACTGTGGATTTTCTTCAGCATATTACAGTACCAGCAGTGTGAATTTTTGTAAATTCAAAAAAATTAATAATATATATAATGCCAAAGAGGATTTTAGGATTTATAAGAAGAGATAATCAAACAGCGGGAATTTTCAGTGAAAAACCGATGGTTCGAGTTCGAACAAACCTGAGAATTCCTGCTGTTTGATCATCCCTATTTATAAGCAGAAATGTTGTTTTCCATAGTGAAAAATCACAGCATTTCAGTTCTGTGTGAAAGCACCCTAAGGCTATGTTTCCACAACATTTGTTCTTGTCCATTTATAATTTTTTTAAATGACGTCCGTTACTTTGTGGTTTGGCCACCCGGCTGTTTGTACATTATTCTAGTTCTGGTGGACTGATTGCCCTTTGGCTGTGTCTTTAATTTAAAAGTCCATTGCATTTAATAGTAAAGAAGGTGAAAGGACAGTGAAAAATTAAAAGCTTTGTGTAACCAACTAAAAAAATTATATGTCAGATAAAATTAAAAATAAAATTAACAAAAAGTCCCATCTACCCCAAGGCTATGTTCACACAATGTATACTTTCGTAAAACCATGGCCGTTGTACAACGGCTGTGATTTATATGAAAATATACGAGCCATTGCTGCCTATGGGATGCCGGCTGGAGCGTATACACATGGTATTCATTTGTTTTGAGGGTTTTAGTTCTGTAGTTCCTGGTTAAGCATTCCCAGAATTCATTGCTTTCACTAAGCCTTCTATCACAGTCCTCCCACCCTACCCACTCCCCTCCCACAGCACTCCTGCCAGTTCCCCGCTGAAAGCTGTTGCAGAACATCTCATTTCACTGAAAACTATTGCACATCAGTGAGGTTGCAGCACCTGATGCATTCATCTTCTGTCTGCTCTTTATTAAAGTTTAAAATTATTATCTTTTTAAATCTCCCAGTGAAGTTTCTGGTCAAATAAAGTTTATAACTGGGCCAAACATAACGTACATTGATCTGTATTATTATTCCATCATAGGGCACAGGAGACCTATGGCTGTATCCATGTTTTCCAGACAGCCCTAGGGCAGCATCTATCTTCTCCGGGCAGCAGGATTCATTGTGGAGCGTTCGGGTTCACGTGATGAGTTTGCTCATCTCTATTCAATACGATAGGACATAAACATTGCTGAGTGACCCTAAATCCCTATTCTTTGCCAAAAATAAGGAAAACCATGTCACACGAATCTTCGAACAGAAGAATGAAAGCATCACAAACAGTGCAATGTGCTTGCCCAGTTATTCTATCTCTCCCAGTATTTATTAAGGGATACAGTATATTCTCCATAAAAAGTCAACATTTATACAATAATAAATCTAAAGTCCAAAGCAACTATAAAGCCAGCCCTGAGGCCATGCTACTCAAAAAAAAAACAACAGAAAAAAGAGGGGTGCAAAGCTATCAGCTCCGTGTCCCAAGAGCCACAACAGTCCAATCTAAGCATGGCACAAAACAAAGTTACAAGCGACGTTTCAACCACCAGAAAACCTGGTTGAAACGTCGCTTGTAACTTTGTTTTGTGCCATGACGGAATAAAGACTATCGTTATTTCTACACCGCCTCCTGGGATGCTGTTACGCTGCTTGGTTTATACAGTAAGAAACATGATAAATGTTTCCGTGTATGTATAAAATCTGTAATAAGTAACAGGAGCCTATAACTAATACAGGTTCTTTGGCAGAAACTAGATCTTCAATGCTCCGTTCCCACAAAGTCTTTTCAGGTGAAATAACCTAAAGTGCCATCGCATTGTGTGAACGTAGGTAAAAGGTGTTGTCCAAATAAGAAAACCCATCTTACTACTATATACGTATTACTGTTGATTTTAAAGGAATCAATAAGCCCAATTGTGCTTATTTGGTTCCCTGCATCACTGTATAAAGACTTATGTGCAGCTCGCTGTATGTACCGGTCGTGGCTGCAGCAGCTTTATACCGGAGAAAATGAAGTTTTATTCCCCGGGCACACAGCAGGCAGAGGCCACCCGCGAATAGTCACCGCTTTCGCCTGTCAGTGTGCTCGGAGGGTATGATTGACAGGCAGAGAGTGGTGACTACATATGGGCGGGGAGATGACTACCTGCCCACCTCTGCCTGCTGTGCGCTTAGGGAATAAAACTTAATCTTCTCTGGTATAAAGATGCTGATGCAGCCGCGGCCGGTACATGCCCAGAGCCGCACATAAGTCTTTATACAGTGACGCAGGGAACCAAATCAGACCAATTGGGTATGTGTACACTACGGAATCCTGACGGGACACCCGTCGCGGATTACGCAGTTCGCACCCACTCGCTTAACGTTATGTTCCATAGTCCATAGACAATAGGTATAAAGAAAGTAAGGGCCCTATTACACGGGATGATTATCGTGCAGAAAATCGTTATATCGTACAAATTTAAACGATGATCGTCCTGTGTAATTGCAGACAACGATGGAAAAATTGTTTGTGTGTCATTGATCGTTCATTTAGATCTGACCCTAAAACCATCGCTAATCGTTCAATGTAATTCAGCGTTTGTTCACTAATCGTTCAGTGAAATTCCAAATCGTTCCTTCTTTTGCTGGGATCAGATGGAGTAACCAATCGTAGTAAAAATCGTAACAAAGGATTCTAACGAATTACTATCGTTCTGTGTAATATAATATCATTTCAGGTTAACGATAAACAATCTTGTTTGTGATCGATTATCGTTAATCGCTTATCGTTAAGGATCACTCCTTTCATACCATTATCATAAACATTACTGGAATTTTACAAAAAGTGTGTAATGTTGGGCAACACCTTTAATTGGAGCACCCCTTTCTGTCCTTATTCATTTGTTATATAGCTTTTTCTAAAAAGGTCCCAATCTCCAAAATATCCATAGAATTCCAAATAAAACTGCATGTAATCACCAGTTTTTTCTTTTTTTCTTTAAAAGGATTTGATGTGACAAAAAATTAGCAATTTTGCACTTTTGTGGGTTTTTGCGCTTATGCCGTTTACCATGAAAGATCAGGAATGTGATAATTTAATAGTTTGGGCGATTATGAACGTGGTGATACCAAATATGTTTATTTATTTATAAAATGGGAAAAGGGGGGGTGATTAATTTTTTTTTTAGGGGAAGGGATTTTTTTTATTAATGAAAAAACGTCATTTTTTTTTACACAGTCATTAGAAGTCCCCCTGGGGGACATCTATATACACAGCACTGATCTTTTATTGAGATAAATGCTGTGTATATAATAGAGCACTGATCCATTAGATCAGTGCTTTATTACTCTGGTCTGCTGAAGACCAGATCTGTTGATTACCGAACCAAGACCAGCGGGACCAGTGGAGAAGGTTTAGAAAGTGAGCAAATACAAGTTTTACATGACATACTTCTAATACAGTAAGCTCCGTCTAGTGGTCACTGCGGGCTGATGGAAATTTTCCATTTGTCTCTGTGGCTATGCTGAGAATTTGTAGCTGTAAATCAGAAAACAAAAAAATCTAACCAGATGTTAGACATGAAGACAAAAAGTTGACACTGACTTTACTGTCCTGATTCTTGTACACAACTGAACACAAACAACCACAATAACACCTGCAGTGCAAGTATTTATTATAGGTGTGTGAACACAGATGTTTCCTCACAAATATAATGATATAGTAAATTTAAAAAAACACCTATACAGCTAAAAACGACATCCAAATATACAATCGTTTTATAACTGTAAGGAAAGCGACATCACCCGCATCTGTATGTACAATAATCTGTCAAATAGAAGAAGCAAATATACAAATCCAAATGTTTCCGTGCCGTATTGTTCTATAGCTAAAATAACCCGTCATGTTGTTCAATGTTTGTAAACATCTTTTAGCTAAAAGTCGGACCTTCTACTCACTGTAACTCTTTACTTATTAGCTGCATTGGAAATATGGGGATCACTAATTAAAAACAGAGACTTGGGGACCACCCAACTTGGATATTGCAACCCCCTCTGGGGAGGTCACAACCCCAGCTTTAAGAACCAGCGGGCGATGACATACGATCCTGGAATATTTTTTCCATAATCTCACTGCATGTTCATCTAGGATCGGTGAGGCTGCATGTGCTGTGATCACTGCAAGCAACATATGCTTTCCAGGAAGCCAAAAACCTTTCAGAAATCATTTGACGGATGAAAAAAAATAAATCTACGCAACATTACAGAACACTTCTTGTCTTTCTGTCGAGTAAGAGAAACGTATTGTAAGTCAATAAGGAAGAAAAAAATCCCAGACTTTTTCCTTTTTGAATACTCACTTTATTTTACGTGTAATCGGAGGCAGATTTACAAACACTTGGCGATGTAAAAAGCGGTGTCGAAAATACCCTTACGACCAATGCTGTGATCAAGATTTATATGTATATAAATGTATTTTTAAAAAATTAAAGAATTATTATTTTAAAAATCTACTTTTTACTCTTATTTTATAATTTTAGAAATCAACTTTTTACACTCTTATTTAAATTGTTTTATTATTTTAAAAATCAACTTTTTACACTCTCATATAGTAACAAATTTTTTAACTTATATATATATATATATATTAGCTAAAATGATGAGTGGAAAAAGTTTTTAAAATCATATATATATATATTTTTAATTTCTTTAAAAATTTTAATTATGTTTTGTATATTATGCATTGGGGGAAAAATCATCAACTGTCAAAGTATAAAGACATGGATACACAAGAAAGAGAAAACAGCGAGTGGGTGTAAAAAGTTTTTCCCAAAAATTATGATTTTAAAATTCAACTTTGTACACTCTAATTAAAAAAAAAAATTATGACTTAAAAATATTACTTTTTATACTCTTATTTAAACAAATTATGATATAAGAAATTTACTTTTTACACTTGAATCATTCAAACTAATATTTATATATTTGTATATTTATATTAGTTAAAATGAGTGCAAAAAACTAATTTTTAAAATCATAAATTTTATTTTTTAATTTTTTTTTTTTTTTAAATAAACATGCGTTCTCACTATATTATGTATCGGAAAGAAAAAAACCATTACCTCTCAAAGTATATAGACAGGGATGTACAGGAAAGAGAAATCGGCTTGTGGGTGCATAGGCCATGGCCATTTAGAATGAAGGAATTTTAAGAACTCTGACTGTATATTTTGACTAGGAACTAATGCCCAGTTGACAAGCTCTACCAGTTTTGGATCCCATTTTTGTCTTCCTCCCCCCACCCCTACACCACATCTTTGGCAGGAAACTGAGCAGTCCTACAAGCCAAGCCTAGCTCGCTCTCAGCGCTCACATGATTAATGAACCTACAGGACCAGGCTTTTTAAAGAAATGTTTTTCTACCGACCAAGCACTACCAAGGCGAAAAAACATTATTATAGGGAGTGGAGACAGACCCTAGGTAGTCCAGCTTTCTAAACAAGTGTCTAATGTCATGTTTAGGATATATGTAAGAAGGAGTGTATAAACAGATGTTTGTATATGCATGTGTATATAAGTGTGTGTATACAATCGATTGCATAGACACACACATACACTTACATTAAACACATAAAAATAAATCACATGTCACAGGCTCCTCGGAAATATGTTGTGTTTTCTACATTCCCCTCTGTTCCAGGGATTTCATCAGCATCTTCAAACAGGAGAATTTTTTTTTAAAAAAAGAGCAAAATACCATGTAGAGTTCTCCGTAGGTATGCTCCATTAACACGTCATTTACTATACCCCCATTGATGAGCTTTATAATGGAGAATCAGCTTTGACCCTTGTTAGTTGCACACTTTTATAAAGTTTGTTTACTTTTACTAAGCAGGTGTCATGAACGTCAGGTTTGACATGTTGAACTAAGAATTGGTAGGGTGAAAAAAAATAAATGATGCTCATAGTTGGAGGTCACTTTAAGGCCTCATCCCTAGTGTGGGTCCAGTATCCGCTCCCTAGTATGGGTCCAGTATCCGCTCCCTAGTATGGGTCCAGTATCTGCTCCCTAGTGTGGGTCCAGTATCCACTCCCTAGTGTGGGTCCAGTATCTGCTCCCTAGTATGGGTCCAGTATCCGCTCCCTATTATGGGTCCAGTATCTGCTCCCTAGTATGGGTCCAGTATCTGCTCCCTAGTATGGGTCCAGTATCCACTCCCTAGTATGGTTCCAGTATGCACTCCCTAGTATGGTTCCAGTATGCACTCCCTAGTATGGCTCCAGTATCTACTCTCTAGTATGGCTCCAGTATCTACGCCCTAGTATGGGACTTGTAGCCACTCCTTAGTATGTGTCCAGTATCTCCCTAGTATGGGTCCAGTATCCACTCCCTATTATGGGATCTGTATCGACTCCCTAGTCTGGAACCACTCCCTATTATTGCTCTAGTATCCACTCCTTAGTATGGGCCCAGTATCCACTCCCTAGTATGGGTCCAGTATCCACTCCCTAGTATGGGTCCAATATGCAGTCCATACTATGGTACTTGTAGCTACTCCCTAGTATGGGTCCAGTATCCACTCCCTAGTATGGTTCCAGTATGCACTCCCTAGAATGGGTAGAGTATCCACTCCCTACTATGGCTCGAGTATCTACTCCCTAGTATGGGACTTGAAGCCACTCCCCAGTATGGGTCCAGTGTCCACTCCCTAGTATGGCTCGAGTATTATACTCCCTAGTATGGGACTTGTAGCCACTCCCTAGTATGGGTCCAGTATCTCCCTAGTGTGGGTCCAGTATCCACTCCCTATTATGGGACCAGTATCTACTCCCTAGTATGGGACTTTTAGCCACTCCCTAGTATGGGACCTGTATCTACTCCATAGTTTGGGACCTATATTTACTCCCTAGGATGGGACCTGTAACTTCCTGTACAAGACTTGGCTTTAGTAAAATGAGAAAATCCAATTCAACGGTGCGGTCTCCGCTTGAAATTCCCCCAAAATTCCGTAGTGTAAACGGTCCCCAACAGTAATGACTGACACTATAAAACAAATGTGTTATTTATCCAGTAAGGTAAGGACTGTAAAAAAGTGGGAAAAAAATTAGAAATGCAGTTTCGTGTTCTCCTAAAAAAATAGACTACAAAGTGATCCAAAAGTGTTATGTACCCTGAAATAGTACCAGTACCATGTTCACACAATGATTTTCAATGGCCGTTACTTGATACTCAAAATAACGACCGCTGTTTAACATACTAGGGTGGCCGTTGGTAGATTATTCTAGTCCAGATTGAATGATGGTCCTTTTGGGTGTGTTTTTTTTTTAAAGGTCCATTGAATTTAGTATAAAAGAAAGAACGTTGAACAACTTAAAATAACGCTGTTCGCTAAATAACAGCCATGAATTAATGACATGAACATTAATTTGTCGGCCAGTCTGAACAGTGGACGTTATTCAATACATTGTGTGAACTACCAGCCGTTGTTTCTATAGACTTTAACAGGAATAATTGAAGACTGCCGTTATTTACAGAAAACATACAGTGTGAAGGAGGCCCTTATGTGTTTTTATTGTGCAAAAGTAGTAAAACATGATATAGAATACAGTTTATAGTTCATACTTCTGCTATGTGTTGTTAGTTTTTGTAGAATACTCTTTTTGCATGTTATGTTATTTAAATGCACAATCACTATGAGGGAGATTTATCAAACATGGTGTAAAGTGAAACTGGCTCAGTTGCCCCTAGCAACCAATCAGATTCCACCTTTCATTTTCCAAAGAGTCTGTGAGGAATGAAAGATGGAATCTGATTGGTTGCTAGGGGCAACTGAGCCAGTTTCACTTTACACCATGTTTAATAAATCCCCCTATGTGTAGTCTTTGCACTTTTTTCACTTTGTACTACTATGTTGATAATAATACACGCTCTGTTTGTGATATCAAAAACATTTGGTTTAAAAACATATATATAAATTTGGTATCCATGCAACTGACCCATAAAATAAATACACCCCTATAAGACAACCCCACCCAAAATGATACTCTACACAACATAATAGATATAAAGGTGTGTTGTCCAACATAAAAACATTAAAATGCATAAAAACAAACAGACATGGAGACTGGCGTATAAAAGATGGTGACATACAGAAATCATCAAATAAGGAATGAAGTTCCTGTGTCAGACTGGAAAGAATACACCACTTCCTGAAGGACATACAGCAGATGATAAGTACTGGAAGACTTGAGATTTTTTTAATACATGTAAATTACAAATCTCTGGCACTTTCTGACACCAGTTGATTTGATTTTTTTTTGCTGGAGTACCCCTTTTAGAAAACAACATCCCACAAAGAACAAGCCCTCATATGGCCAAGTGAATGGAATTATTAAAAAGTTATGACTCTTGGATTTCTGTAATGAAAATATAAAAAATACTGTTTCCCTAAGGATAATGCTGTTAAAAATAAGGGCTTGTTCTTTGTGGGATGTTGTTTTTTTAAAATGGGTACTCCAGCAAAAAAAAAAAAAAATTCAAATCAACTGGTGTCAGAAAGTGCCAAAGATTTGTAATTTACTTTTAAGTTATGACCCTTGGATTGTCATAATAAAAATATAAAAATACTGTTTCCCTAAGGATAATGCTGTTTTTCCTAAGGAAATATATGAGGGCTTGTTCTTTGTGGGATGTTGTTTTGTTTTTTTGTTTGTTTTTTAAAAAGGCTTACTCCAGCACAGAAAAAAATAAAATAAAATCAACTGGTGTCAGAAAGTGGCAAAGATTTTTAATTTACTTCTATTAAAAAAATCTCCAGTCTTCCAGTACTTATCAGCTGCTGTATGTCCTGCAGGAAGTGGTGTATTCTTTCCAGTCTGACACAGCCCATGTCCTCAAGGGTTAACCATACAAACTAGATGAACAAATGATGTTGCGGTAAAACACTAGACTGATTGGACTAGGAGTGGTTAAACGCTGTAATATTTTTTTTAGCATTACATATTATAGGGAACATTTTTTAAAGTTTGTTTTAGCACTAGACATAGCCCTGTGACTGTATATAAACACATATGCAGATCCATTCTCTAACGTTCTGTTATTATTATAAATGCATATGTGCAGAGTATTACATTATAACAGGATGGCATGATGAAAAGCCTCGTTCTATGAAAACATTGTTTCATGTGCTAATTAGTAGAAGTCTATAAACTATACTCATTTGAAATAAAAAAAAAAAAAAAAAAAAACAGCATGCCTTGGGAGTGACAGGCTTAATTTATCATACGGCTCCCATAACTCAAGTTCAAGCAGAATAACAGGATAAGCCAGCACCACCCATTCCAGATGCAAGGAACACGCCGACCCTGGCTGCTTACTCGCAGGGATAGAATCCTAAGGGGCAAGGTTCTTGCACAAATCTATATTTGTCTAAATGTAAACCGTTTTTTTACATCTAATGTAACGCTATAATATATTCATTTTACACGCTAAAAAATATAGACAGTAGAACATTAAAGGGAAACCCCGGTAAATTTTTTCTACTTTAAAATCAACTAATGTCAGAAAGTTGTATAGAGTTGTAATTTACTTCTATTTAAAAGTTTGAAGTCTTTCAGTACTTATCAGCTGCTGTATGTCCTGCAGGAAGTGGTGTATTCTCTCCAGTCTGACACAGTGCTCTCTGCTGCCCCCTCTGAAAACATATAAGGAAAGCTCATGCATTTAAAAGTTGAATTATTTTCATTTTTTACTTTTCCTACAAAGCTAGGATATAACCTTTGACAAACTGATAACCATTTTAAGTTTTAGGAAGAACACACCTTATCAGGATTTAAAAAAACCTGAATGTTTCTTTAAGCAATTTATTAAAGCTTAAAGGGGTAGTTTACCAAAATTTATTTTCTTTTAAACCAAATGGTGCCAGAATGTGACAGAGATTTTTACTTTTTTTCTATAAAAAAACAACAGTCTTCCAGTACTGTATGTACTGCAGAAAGTGGTGTATTCTTTCCAGTCTGTAGAGCCGGAGAGGTTTTGTTTGGGGATTTTTCTGCTGCTCTGGATAGTTCCTGACATGGACAGAGGTGGCAGCAGAGAGCACTGTGTCAGACTGAAAATAATACACCACTTCCTGCATGACATACATCAGCTGATAAGTACTGGAAGATTTGAGATTTTTTTTAATAGAAGTAAATTACAAATCTCTGGCTCTTTCTGGCACTAGCCACTTTAAAATAATAGTGCTAGAAAAATTGATGCACTGGTGCAGATTTACTATTGCAAATATGATCTGGTGTAATTTCAGCCACAAAACAGCTATACATGACTAGAGCAATATTTTTTATAAATTTCCCCAGCATGGTCCTGTTAAAAGCGTGGCTACCGTAAAATGAGATATAGTTTAAGACGCCACATTGTGTTCCAAAAAATGTGCCAGAATTCTGTCTCAAGATTCTAGTGCAGTTTAAGGGTACTATTACACAGAACGATAATCGCTCGAATTGGCCCGATTCGTCCGGTTACCGTTCCGTGTAATAAATACAACCATCAGCCGATGACAAAGATCATCGGCTGATCGTTGATATAGGTTTGAACCTATAATTGTCAGTCGCCAACCGTGCACTGCTACGTGTAATAGTGGTGCGTGGCCGGCAGCTGATGATTTACATTACCTATCCAGGCTGCAGGGCTCCTCTTGCAGTCTTCTTCTCCCTGGGTCCCAAGCGCTCCAGCTTTAGAGCGGCCTGTCTTAGCTGGCAGGGACTGCCGCGGTCAGTGATTGGCTGAGTGGCCTGTCAGCTGAGACAGGCCGCTCTGAATCTGGAGCGCGCGGGACATGGGGAGAAGAGCGCAAGAGGAGCCCTGCAGCCTGGATAGGTAATGTATAAAGTTAAGCAAGGGCTGCAAGGACATATAATGATACGATAACGATAATGATGTCCCTGCAGCCCTTGTTAAACGATAATCGGGCCGTGTAATAGGCCCAGTAAACGAGCGGCGATCTAGCAGATTGGCGCTCGTTTACAGTTATTATTGGGCCTGTAAGCAATGTAAGCGAGCTCTGCTGCCACCTCTGTCCATGTCAGGAACTGTCCAGAGCAGTAGCAAATCCCCATAGGAAACCTCTCCTGCTCTGGACAGTTCCTGACATTGACAGAGGTGGCAGCAGAGAGCACTGTGTCACACTGGAAAGAATAAACCACTTCATGCAGGACATACAGCAGCTGATAAGTACTGGAAGGCTTGAGATTTTTAAATAGAATTAAATCACAAATTTTTATAACTTTCTGACACCAGTTGACCTGAAATAAAAACAATTCCGCCTGACTTCCCCTTTAACTTTTTCACCAATTTTGTCTATAGTAGCTGTTCTGTGGGAAAGGACAAGACAATCCAGCCTTCACTTCCCACACACATTAGTGAGCTTTGGGCACACATCACGCTGTTGTCCGTCCCTGGAAGGCTCTTGGTAGGGAGTAAGCACTGTATACTGGGAACACCACACAAGACCTGCAGTGATGTGGATGTTATGACACAGCTGCCATCACAATAACTGAAAGGCCTTCACATTTCTCCTGCTTCTCACACTCCACCCCTTGACAGCTGCCAGTATAACAAGCCGATCACTCTAAATTTTTTGCTAAATAAAGCAATTGTTGTTACTGTTGCACTATATAGTGTAGACACACACACACACACGCGCGTGCAAATCGGTAATATCAAAAGAAAAAGAACGGCCATTGAGTTTGTAAACTAACAACATTGGGAAGCGCCAGATCTTCAGTGCTGAACGTGTAAAGAAACTACATGTACATATAATGGAGGAGATGTATCAAACATGGTGTAAAGTGAAACTGGCTCAGTGGCCCCTAGCAACCAATCAGATTCCACCTTTCATTCCTCACAGACTCTTTGCAAAATGAAAGGAGGAATCTGATTGGTTGCTAGGGGCAACTGAGCCAGTTTCACCTTACACCATGTATGATAAATCTCCCCCCCTTGTGTATAAAACCTACATCAGTGGTGTGTAACCTGTGGGTGGCCCTTTAGGTATATATAAGTATGCTGTACCTTTACATTACCAACATACACTACATTACTAACATACGACTTTAAACAGGGAGCAGGATAGCTTAAAGTGTACCTGTTGTTACAAAAAACTTTTGACATGTCAAAAAATTTGATCAGTCCTGGTGTGAGTGTTCAGACCCGTACTGATCGCGAGAATGAGATGGGAGAAGATCATGTCCACTCTCTGCTCTAAGTTAAAAAAAAAAGAGTTGGACTCATAATGGAGCTCTATAGAGCCTGAGGCTATGTTCACACTACGTAAGTTCTGCACAAATACGTCCGTTGTTACAACGGCCGTGATTTTGCGGTTCTTACGTAGTGCTGCAGGCTGAGGGAATCCTGGCCGCAGTGTATACACATAGGATACACTCCGGGCGGAATCCCTAGCGGCGCCATAGAAAACTGACATATCAGAAAACCCTGTCAGTGCACACTATGGAGCGAGCGGCTGCGGCTGTGTGCTGTGGGGAATTCTGATGCGGGTGCGCACGGATGCACCAACATCTGAGTTCAGCGGCGCTAAAGATCATACAGTCGGTACTGCAGTACCGGCCACAATGATCTTTTCTGAGACTGGCCGTTCTGTGACCCGGCTGGGTCACGGAACGGCCAATCTCATACTACGTGTGACCATAGCCTGACTCTTTTTTCTAACTCAGAGCGGGGAGAGGATGCACTGCAGCGTGTCTTCTCCTGGCTCGTTCTCGCGATTGGTACGGGTCTAAACACTCAGACCCGAACTGATCACATTTTTTGATATCTCTCGATGACATTTCAAAAGTTTTTTGTAACGACAGTGATACTTTAAAATTAGGGGAAATTATCTCAGAAAACACATTAGAAGAAGGAAAGTGAAATCGGAAGTTACAGCATCAATTACCGCCCGTGATTTGGAGCAGAACGTTTCATATTATGTGGACAAAGCTCTGCTCGATATTATTTATGGAGCTTCATCAGAGACAAGCTGCATGAGTAGAGAGATTGTAATAGATTGTAATAGACGGCCATTTTTCGACACTCCTTCACATATTTCTTTTATTTCTGCAGAAATTTTTTTTTTCTTTGGTTCAATTCCCTTTCCTGTGAGTTTGGGAAAGATAGTTTGAAACAGATGCACTCCTGAGATAATACAGGCCGAAATTCAATGTCTCTATTTAGCGTGATGCCAAGTCTGCATGCCATCAAAACTCACCGAAAAGGAAGAGAACAGACAGTGGCCATTATTCTGAAGGCGGCCTTGGCGGACATGTGATCAGACATTTCAGAAGAGAAAAATGATTTAGCTATTTGAATGATGTATATATTTTCTAAGTGGAGAAATTCAATCCCCAAGATAATTCGGCATGTTTTCCTTTACAAAACCATTAACAATCGTAAGGAAACAGTTAACACAAACTAGCTAAAACACAAGCAAGTAAGCAAACAAAAAAAGTAAAAAAAAAAAACACAAAATAAGCTTAATTGACAGCAACTATTAAAACAACCCACATAAGACCCTTATTACTCCCAATAATTAGATGGTGTAAAATGTATTTTAAATGCTGAATTTTTTTACACGGCCAATTGAACAATATAGTAACATAAAAGGAGCTGTGGGCTGTTTAGATCTGTGTTGGAAAGGACGTTTGGTACAGATTCCACTATATATAATGGAAATGAATAGCGCAGCCTGCAGTAAAACTATTATGTCATGATGGAATGCAGCGAGCCCTATTATGAGCCAATGGGTTATGGATACGTCAAGGCTTGAACTCTCTTTTCTTGCTCCTATGAAGAAACAAAAGAACAAAATAAGAACTTTGCCTAATGTACATAGTTTCCTCATTCTGTTTTACAAGTGATGAACAAACATATTTATTGTGTAAAGGACATATCTGAATCTGTCAATGGATGGAGAACACTTCATCCTACTGGTGTGATAGGTTTCTCTTGTTAAAGGGGTTTAATTTATTTTTTTTGTATTTATCGCTGCCCTATTGGTAAACATAACAAAACATGTTATGCTTACCTCTCTGTGCTCCCCCGGTGAGCCGATGCAGCCACTCTGATGTCCCCTCACTAACTGCAGCCCTGCTACTTCTAAGAGAAACTGGTCCCAGGAGTGCCAATCACCGGTCACAGCACTGTCCTGTCTCAGCCAATGATTGGCTGGGAGGACTGTCACTTCTGAGACAAGTTCGTCTTGGAAGTAGCAGGGCTGCAGTCAGCAGGAAACACCAGCGACACTGCATTGGAACACCAGGGGAGTGCGGAGAGGTAAGCATAATATGTTTCTTATGTTTATCAACAGGGCAGCAATGTATTAAAAAACTCTGTATGTGTCATTATAAAAAACTTTTGACTTATCATAGAGACATTTTATTTTTTATCAATGAATTATTGAGACGTACAGTACTTACATTTAATCTTTATTGTGTGCACCCTCACCTGTTGTATAAAAACATCTTAAAGGTTTCACTAAAGTAAATTTTGGTTTTACAACTGTTAAAACTTTTTTTTTTTACGCCATATAGCAATGATTAGTCGTGAAATATGAAAAGATTATTTAAAACTAATCATAGCTCCCTCAATTTCACTCATTAATAGGTTTAAAAGTAGTTTATTGAAAGGCACCTTAAAGACTAAATCTGATCATACACATTAAGGGTGGTATTACACGGAACGATTATCGTTCGAAAAATCGTTAAATCGTTCGGATTTGAACGATAATCATTTCGTGTAATAGCAGGCAACGATTAAACGACCAACGAGAAATCGTTGAAAAATGAACAAGACCATGGTTTGTGGATGGAAATGTTAAAACTCACGGCCGTGGATTTCCATGCGGTCCCGTACGGAGTACTTATTTTAGCCAAATTGAATGTGATTTTTCGATTCAAAAGTTTCTGTGTGGTTTACGGGGCTGGGCGAAGATTTCCAAGTAAATGACCAGCCTCAAATCGCTTCGAAACAAGCTAGGGAAGCATAACTGTACTGCGGGCGTATGTTCGCGGTGCGTACGCATCCGAACACAAGTCGATTTTTCGCACGCCCGTAGTTTTAGCCGCACATGTATGGCAGCGTAAGACCTGCGTACGGATTCACACTATGTATATTTCAGTCAGTATTGTGGTCCTCATATTGCAACCAAAACCAGGAGTGGATTGAAAACACAGAAAGGATCTGTTCACACAATGTTGAAATTAAGTGGTTGGCCGCCATATAACAGTAAATAACGGCCATTATTTCAATATAACAGCCGTTGTTCTAAAATAACAGCAAATATTTGACATTAAATGGTGGCCATCCACTCAATTTCAACATTGTGTGAACAGATCCTTTCTGTGTTTTTAATCCACTCCTGGTTTTGGTTGCAATATGAGGACCACAATACTGACTAAAATATACGTAGTGTGAACCCAGCCTAAGGCTATGTTCACACTACGTGAACAACCGGCCGTTCCTTGACCCCGGACGGGTCACGGAACGGCCGGTCTTAGCCCGGATCATCCTGGCATGCGCCCGCATCAGAGCTTCCCATAGCCCACATTGAAGCAAGCGGCCGGAGCCGCTCGCTTCACTGTGTGAACTGACAGGTCTTTCTGCAGCCGGAATTCACCGAATTCCGGACGCAGAAAACTGACATGTCAATTTTTTCCGGCGCCGCACGGGATCCCGGCCGGAGCGCATACGATGTGTGTACGCTCCGGCTGGGATCCCATTAAAAATAAAGCTATGTCCCACCCCGGCCGTAGTTTTACGTAGTGTGAACATAGCCTAAAGGGGTATTGCAGAGAGGTAAAATTATAGGTAACTAAATACCATACCCAAAGTTATTTTATTGTATAATTTACTTTTATTATAAATAAAATATCTAGATTTTAAATGCTAGCTCTATCCCCCTCTCTTTGAGGCCAATGCAAATTCATCCAAGGAGGTACGGCATGAGTGGTAAGACTGGATGCAGCTTAGCCTCCTAAACCAATTGGGAAATATTGGTCCCGAAGGGAAGGTGGAGAGTACACTGCAAACCATAGAAAGGCTTTATCTTTTAAAATACAGGGTGTGTCAAATGCAAGGGGACATCCATAGGGTAGATGAATCAACATGGCAGAATTCAAAATGGTCGCTACATTGGTGACATGGCCTAACACGTTTCTCCCTTCCTCCACAACTTGTGTCTGAAATCGGATCACCGTCCATCAAACCAGTTTAATTTTATATAATTTCTTTACTTACTCTTGAGAAACCTTGTGAATTTATTTACCTATAATTTTATCTCCCTGGAATACCCAATTACTAAAGTTTGTCCAAACCTAACTAATGTGATAGGATTAGCCCAAAGTGTAACCTGAAGCCGAAGTGCCCCAGTGCAAAATCTATCACAGGGACCCTCAAATATAATGCTTCATTTATAGTACTGGCTTCTCTATTATGGGGAATTGGGCCAGGGTGCACCTGCACCCTCTGCACCCCCTATAGCTGAAAATCTGATATGTATGGGGTTTACAAGAGAGTCCCTTAACTGATCACAATGGATACAAGAAAGATTCGGAATGTTGGAGTTCAACAATGCCTATTCCTTTGTTCCCCCAAGAGATCAAGCAGTTTATCCACCTCCTTTTAGTGAACGTGTGCTTGTTGATCCAAGCTTGCAAGCTTATGGAGGATTTGGTAGTCAGCCGATAAGCCATCCTATGTGTATGGATGTTAAAAAGGGATTTTCCCATCAATTACAGTTATTTGGTGGAAAAACCACTTTAGTATCCCACCACATTTAGCAGTTCATATTCAGACTAGCAATACTGAGGGCCCTATTCGAAGTAGTGATTTTTCGTTCCCCCCCCCCAATTAAGGATAAATGATTGGGAATGACCTGAAATCATTAACCATAATACACAAAATGATAGTGGTTAGTTACGATCACAATTATGATCATTGGTATACTCTTGTAACAAGCGATGTGTACATACTTTAACACCAAAAGATTTGCGAACGATTAACAAAGATTTTATGGTTAGCTCAAAATATGCGATCAATAACACATCAACAAAGCCACTTGATTGCTGGCTGTATACACACGGAAAGATCATTGCTTAAATTTGAATGATATAGCGATATTTCACCCAATAATCTTTCAGTGTAATAGGACCCTTAGGCCTAATTGTCTGTGGTTGCAATTTTGGGGCCCACTAAATCCTATGTGTACATTCATACTATCCTTGCCGAAGAACTGACACTGACATCCTTCTCTCCCTGTTCCTGTCAGCACCCCACTCAGCAATGGTTTTATCCTGGACAATACCTTTGTAAGGGTGCGTTCACACGTAACGGATCTGCAGCAGATTTCTTGTTGCGGATCCCTGCTCAGTACACCCTATGGGCAGAGAAACTCACAGCAGGATGTACATCCCGATGCGAGTTTGTCAGCCGCCCGCCCCGTTAACCCTCCGGCGGAGCCTATACTGCACCTGGTCCCCGCTCTGGCTTGCTTCGGGGTTTCCCGGCATGTCCCGCTCGGCCAATCACTGATTGGCTGAGCGGGACGTGAAGACACCGGGAGCCCCGAAGCAAGCCAGAGCAGGGACCAGGTGATGTATAGGCTCTGGTGGACAGGGGTAAACGGGGCGGGCTGCTGACAAACTCGCAGCGGGATGTGCATCCTGCTGCGAGTTTGTCTGCCCATACGGTGTACTGGGCAGGGATCTTCAACGAGAAATCCGTTACGTGTGAACGCACCCTAAATGAGATTATTATGAGATGTTTATAAAAGATTTTTATCTTTTTGCCCAAAATTCTGCTGGAGCAAAAACACAAAATAATTCAGAGACTTTAGTTTAGGAGCTCAAGGTAAATTCAGGAAAGCACAAGGTAACCGTGAATTCAGCACGCCACACTGGTATATCCCACGCAATGGAAAGCCCTGCTTGAGAAATCCAAATAAAACAAATCCAGCAAGTCTATTTAATTAAAGAGTGATAAAATTTATAAACAGAGCAAGGCCAGCCAAATGTTTTGGGAGCAAACTTACACCCCTTTGCAGTAGCTCGGCACAGCGGAGCTCGCAGCTCACAAAGGAATATTGATGTTGCCATCTGGTCTGGGAACTACATGCTGCTTGACTGGCAGCTTGCCCAAAGAGCTGGAGTTTTACACGCAAATTACATTTTTACACATGGATTCCAAGGACCTATTTTACCTTGTTATTGGTCTTGGAAAAGAACGCAGCCGAAAAATGCCCTGTGATTAAAAAACGGTATATAATGTGCTGGCTGTGTAAAGGAAACAGAGGTGCTGACCCGAGTCAAAATGGCAACCATGGCCAATAAAGTGCATGGCAGCCAGCCAGGTGTACACGGCTGGTCACAAGAGTTTTTAGCAGTTTAATATCAAATTTATGGCGATAATGATTATAACAGATATCACTGCTAATGTCCTGTACAACAGGTTGATGTTGGCAGCAGTCTGGCACATAATATGTCCTCTCATCGTGGGAAGAAGGGTCTACTATAGCCTACACATCTTTTATACTTTTCTCGCTTGTCTACTCTGCTCTCAGACCTGAATTAAAACTTTTACAAATGATCTGTTTTAGATCATGGCACTAGGCTGGAAAACTACATCTCCCTGCATGCATTGCACCTCAGAGAAAGAGAGAGATAACAACTGCGTCTCCTTTCCCCTATATCGCTTAGGAGGCTGTCACTGTTCTGTTGTTTCCCCACCCCTTGGCCAGGTGCTCACTGATTGGTGTCATCTCGGTGGTTGGTGGGGTTACAGATTGTAACGCCTGGAGTAGTGGATCCACTGGACCGTCACCAGCGATGGCACTAACCTCACCAGGGAGCGGAGTCTAAGGGGCCGCTGGTTTTCACCAGAGCCCGCCGCAAGGCGGGATGGACTTGCTGCGGCAGGCGACCCCCAGGTCGCTACCCCTGGCTTGGTTGCTGGTGACGGCAGGCGAGGCGTGGCAGGAGCAGTAGGCAGGAGATGGTGCTGGCCGAGGTCTGAGGGCGTAACCGCAGGTGACAGGCTGAACACAGGAGCAATGGTGAAACAGGGGAACAGGAACCAGGAACAAGGACTAGGGACCAGGTAGCGGATAGGAATCAGGAACAAGGACTTGGGACCAGGTAGCGGATAGGAAGCAGGAACAACAGGGGGCTGGGCCAAACGCTATGGGAAGCATGTAGAGGCTCCAACACAAGGGACAGGGCATGCTGGGATTTATAGGGAGTGCTAGGTGCAATTAACCAATTAAGGGCGGACTGGCCCTTTAAATCTGAGACAGCCGGCGCGCGCGCGCCCTAGGAGGCGGGGACGCGCGCGCCGGCCGGCACAGACGGAGACAGGAGCGGAGGAGAGGTGAGGCGCCCCCAGGAGCCGAACTAGCAGCAGCGCCGGGTCCCCGCACAAGGACGCCGGCGGCTGCATGGGGCAGGAGGAGGTCGCGGCGGTGGCCCGGAACACGGGACGCCGCCGCGGCCGTGACAGTACCCCCCCCCTTTGGCCTCCCCCTCTTTCTTGCCTGCAGAAGGCGGCATCAGGCAAATCTTGGTATTCTGCCGGTAGGCCGGACAAAGGCTTGGCGGGCTCGGGTGACAACATAGAATGCTTAGGCTGAGGTGACCTCCGACACTGGTTGGAACAGTCCTGACCCCAACTGAGAATCTTCCCGGTTCTCCAGTCCAGTTTAGGGGCATGTAATCGCAGCCAGGGGAGTCCCAGGAGGATGGTGGAAGAAGAATGGGGCAGGACGTAGAAGGAGATCTTTTCCAGATGTGAAGTGCCCACCTGGAGGACTAGAGGTGCGGTCTGGTAGTGCACATGGTCGATAAGAATCTCGCCCGTGACCGAGGAGATAGACAGGGGTCTGGCTAGTGGTGTCACGGGTAGCCGCCATCTCTGGACCAATGTAGCCGCAATAAAACTGCCTGCTGACCCAGAATCGAGAAAGGCAGTAGTTTGGTGAGTTTGTCCTGAGGGTGTCTGGATGGAAACTGGCACAGACAAACTTGGAGAGGTGGCATTCACACTCAGGGAGACCTCTCCCACCGGACCTAGGTGCTGGAGTTTCCCGGACGCTTGAGGACGTTGGGGACATCTCAGCCGAAAGTGATCCGAACCACCGCAGTAGAGGCAGAGATTCAGCTCCAGACGACGAAGTCTTTCATCAGGCGTCAGGTGAGCCCGTTCCACCTGCATAGGAATCTCAGGAGTCGACTGGGACTCCGGAACGTCAGGATACTGGAAGACCGGCGCCAGCTGGTGATGGCGACGGGACAGGCCTAGTCGCCGTTCATGCCAGACCTCCTCCTCCCTCTCAGAAAAACGAGTATCGACCCTGGTGGCCAGTAGGATGAGTTCGTTCAGGGAGGTAGGTAGGTCTCGGGCGGAAAGCACGTCTCTCACCCGACTGGACAGGCCCTTCTTGAAGGTGGCTATTAGAGCGGCCTCATTCCAGTCTAATTCTGCCGCAAGGGTGCGGAACTGGATGGCGTAGTCACCAACAGAGGAGCTCCCTTGAGAGAGGTTGAGGAGAGCAGTTTCAGCTGAAGAGGCACGGGCAGGTTCCTCAAAGACAGAGCGGAACTCGGCCAGGAAAATTCGGAGATTAGCAGCCACAGGATCATCACGGTCCCACAGTGGTGTGGCCCAGGCCAGAGCTCTTCCTTCCAATAAGCTGATAATGAAAGCCACTTTAGAGCGCTCGGTGGGAAACTGACTACTTAAAAGTTCAATATGCATGGTGCACTGAGTCAGGAATCCTCTGCACAACTTGGAGTCACCAGAGTATTTGCTTGGGAGAGCCAGTCGGAGTGTAGAAAAAGCAGCAGGAGGTGGTGTGCGCTGGGCTGTAGTATGCTGCTGTAAGGCGGCAGTGAGTTGCTGGATCTGCTGCGACTGTTGCTGGATTTGTTGCGCCTGTTGGGCGACCACTCGGGCTATGTCACGGATATCAGGCACCTCGCCGGGATCCATGGTTGGAGCCTACTGTAACGCCTGGAGTAGTGGATCCACTGGACCGTCACCAGCGATGGCACTAACCTCACCAGGGAGCGGAGTCTAAGGGGCCGCTGGTTTTCACCAGAGCCCGCCACAAGGCGGGATGGACTTGCTGCGGCAGGCGACCCCCAGGTCGCTACCCCTGGCTTGGTTGCTGGTGACGGCAGGCGAGGCGTGGCAGGAGCAGTAGGCAGGAGATGGTGCTGGCCGAGGTCTGAGGGTGTAACCGCAGGTGACAGGCTGAACACAGGAGCAATGGTGAAACAGGGGAACAGGAACCAGGAACAAGGACTAGGGACCAGGTAGCGGATAGGAATCAGGAACAAGGACTTGGGACCAGGTAGCGGATAGGAAACAGAAACAACAGGGGGCTGGGCCAAACGCTATGGGAAGCATGTAGAGGCTCCAACACAAGGGACAGGGCATGCTGGGATTTATAGGGAGTGCTAGGTGCAATTAACCAATTAAGGGCGGACTGGCCCTTTAAATCTGAGACAGCCGGCGCGCGTGCGCCCTAGGAGGCGGGGACGCGCGCGCCGGCCGGCACAGACGGAGACAGGAGCGGAGGAGAGGTGAGGCGCCCCCAGGGGCCGAACTAGCAGCAGCGCCGGGTCCCCGCACAAGGACTCCGGCGGCTGCATGGGGCAGGAGGAGGTCGCGGCGGTGGCCCGGAACACGGGACGCCGCCGCGGCCGTGACACAGATGAGGTTTTACAGCTTGCCTAGCAACAGAAGAGACATAGATCATGTGACCTGGATCTCAAAAGAGGCACAATCTTAGATTATGGGTGGGGATTGAATAAGGTTAAATCTTTCGTAAATTGAGTTTTCCATATATATAGGCAGCTACAATGTAATTAGAATAGTTCTATACAAATTGTAGAAGAGTCATACAACATTTACATAGCAAAGGCATATTATGCAAGTAAATCTTAATCTATTGTATAAATGAGATATTTATAATGCATTGTATTAGCAGGTATGAAATGTTCAACTACTCTCTATTGGTTACCATACAGAGTGGGGAACGAGGGGGAAGCGAGTTCTGAGCTGACAGGTCGGTGCTTGCTTCTCCCGGCAAATCGTGCCATGTATTACAACCTTAAAGAGACTCTGTCAGCAGGCTTATGCTGTCCTATCTAAGGGTAGCATAATCTAGTTACAGAGAAGCTGAACAGAATGATGTATGACTTACATTGTTCTGTGCAGCTGATCCAGAGATTTCCTCCTGAATAACATGGACAATAAGTAGTCCTCTCCATTATGTGCATGAGCCCAGTAGTCCTGGATACTCTATCCATGCTGTGTATAGGCAGTCAGCTGTCAATCAGCAGCTAGAGGGAGGGGTGTGGCAAGAATCCTATTCTCCTGCATATTAGGAGAACGGCTGAACAAAATGATGTAAGTAATACACAGATCTGTTCAGCATTTCTGTCATTAGTTTATACTGCCCTCATTTAAGATGCCATAAACTTAGTGACAGATTCCCTTTAAGTAAGAAGATAAAAATTACATATTTGGAATTAAACTTGTAAAAGCTCTCTAGCCATACGATGAGTTTGTGGTAGATTTTCCTTAGTTAATTGCAAAGTTCTCCAGTGCATTCTGGGAAATAACAGTTTTCATTAGGTCCCTTGCTGTAATGAAAATTGCAAAACCCTATATCCAGTCCAAAGGAAGGCATACTCACTTGTTAGGCACAGTCCACTGAATGCCAGCCACTTTTTGGTCACATAAAGAAAGTACAATATCAGTGTATCTAGAAAGACTCCATAGAGCGTATCTAGAAAGACTGCATGATATGTGTGAATAGGTAGAATCACACTCACTGGAAATTGCACTAGTCACACAGGTAAACAACAAATTCAGTATTTCAACATAATTTAGATGGAATGAAAAGTCATCCATAAATTAGCAAAAAAAAAAAAAAAAATCTTCCAGAAGTGTAAGAACTTGTTCCTCTAGTTCTCGGATCTATTAGTTTAATTAATTACTCTATTGATAATTTGCATGCTAATTCACCTTCACCTGTTCTTCTGAACATATCGATGACTAATGGCCTAGTGACCTGAAATTTGTCAGCGTTCAGAACCTTAATGGGGATATTCATTGGCTTCACAAACCATGAGGAATGCCAATATTATACTGTCAGATTCTATATATATCCACATGCAGGCTGATATCTGCTACTAAAATGTCTCCTTTAACCCGTTGATGCCCGGATGTCCGGGTCAAATTAACGCAATATTCCTCCCCGCTTTCTAAGAGCCATAGCGCTTTTATTTTTCCACCTACAGGGCTGGTTGCAGTGTCATTTTTTGCGCCATGATCTCTAGTTTTTTATTAATATCATATTGGTGTAACAGAAAAATTTTGATTGCTCTTTATAATTTTTTTTTCTGATTTAATTTAATAAAATCAGCAATCCTGGTGCATTTTTTTTTGTTTATATTATATTTTTTTTGTTTTTGTTATATTTTAATAGATTGGACAATTCCGCACGCTACGATATGTTATATGTTTATTTATTTTTAATATTTTTATAATGGGCAAGGAGGTATTTTAAACTTTTATTGGGGGGGATTTATAAGGTTTTTTTAACACTTTAAAAAAAACTTTTTTTATTACCCTTTTTTTTTTTTTTTAACTTTGTTCCACTATAAAACATGCAATCATTAGATTGCATGTACTGATCTATGCTATTCCGTAGAGCCTGCCTAAGAGAAGACTCTATGCACAGATCGCCGAACCGTCAGGACGGAGGTAAGAGGCATACCCCCGCCTGTCGGCTCTCACTGCAGCGGTCCCGCACACTTCAGAAGCCCCTGAAGTAAGGAACGTATATATACATTCCTACTGCATGGGGTATGTGCAGTAGGATTGTATATACAGTATACATGTTACTGACGGAAAGAGGTTAACAGTAGACAATCCTGATATACATTCACATTCAGGCACTGCCGTCCAATTTTCTTCAATGGAGCGCATTATTATATTACCTTTATTTTACAGTGTGTGAATTATAGCCTAAAGGGGTTGTTGGGTAACATTACATTTAAATATATGCCTGGGGTTGTTGTAAAAAAAAAAAGTTATACTCACCTACCCTGGTCCACATAGATCCAGGTCTGACATTCATCAGTCCCCTGCTAATCACTGCTACTTTCTGCTTCCGAGACAGGAACTGCCTGCTCAGCCAATCACTGGAAACAGTCAGCCTCAGTCAGTGATTGGCTGAGTGGACAGTCCCTGCTGTGTCTACTCAACTCAGATGCAGAAAGTAGCAGTGAAGAGTGGGAAACCAGACATAAAAAAATAACTCAATTAACCCTTTTAACTAAAATGGTCATTAAAAGAAATATGGGGATCAAAAGCATGGGGTGTGGTCAATAAGCTCAATAGAATCCAGATACAGGTACGGCTCTAATCACAGACAAAAACTTTATGGCAACAACATATTACAGGATTTATTAGGATGTGATATATCTGTCATGGCTAGATGAGAGATGATGCTTGTGTGAGCCCAGCCTTAGTGGAATATTCACTTCCCCATTATACCATATTGCCACTTAGGGACCTATTCCACGGGCCGATGGGGGCCCGATCAATAATGTAAACGAGCCTTGCCTATTCCATGGCCCGATAATTGTTTAGCGAGGGCTGCAGGGACATTGTTACCGATGTCCTTGCAGCCCTTGTTTTAAACACCATAAATTACCTAAACATGATGCAGGGCTTCTCCTGCGCTCCTCTTCCTTACGGTCCCGCGTGCAGCAGCAGCTTCAGAGCGGCCTGTGTGAGCTGACAGACCGCTAAGCCAATCACTTGCCGTGGTGGTCCTGGCCAGTGATTGGCTGAGCGGTCTGTCAGCTAAGACAGTCCGCTCCAAAGCTGCTGCTGTGCACAGGACCAGGAGGAAGAAGGAGCGCAGGAGAAGACCTGAAACATGTTTAGGTAAAGTATGGTGCTTTTAAAACCATTGGGCACTGATCGCACATCCCTATTCCATGCATCGATGCACGGTCGGTGCCCAATGATTTTAGGTTTGAACCTAAATAAACGATCAGCCGATGACACGATCATTGCTGATCATTGTCTCTATTCTACAGAGCGATAATCGGCCAAATCGAGCCAATTATTGCTCCGTGGAATAGGACCCTTACAAGGACCCAGATCAATCTGGCCCATTTTGTCTCGGACAGACAGCAACCAATCACAGCCCATTCTGAGAAACAAAAGCTGAGCTATGATTGGCTGCTTTCTGTACAATTTTTGCCACTGAGAGCTGGGTAAATCTGGGCCAGTATGCTTAGAGTAGGCAACTTGTGCAGTTTTGTACAAATTTGTAATACCATAGTTTCCAATCTGCTCAGTCCACACTGTGATGGTCACTCTTCTGATTTCTTCATTGTTAGGGAAAATGTGATAACTGCAAATTGGTTCGTACAAACAAGAACCTTGGCCGGTTTGCTCATCTCCAGTTCCCTTCATTTGTAGTTTTCCTACACTTGTGTTAGATTAATCATTGGATTAAAATAATTGAGAATTTGACACAAATTACATATTATCCAAACTGAGATTGGCTCCTTGACAACTTTGAGTCATAAATTCATTGGCAGATTACACTTTTCCTTAATAACACCTAACTGAAAAGCCAAAATAGTTCTTCATCAATCCAGGTATGAGTATCTCTCAATGCCTCGCTAACCGGAGATGTTCATTCCACGATGAGCTTTTCCAAGGCAATGAGGTCTAAAAGTTCCAAGCATATCTGAGTATCCTGGTGGGTTGTGGTATAAGACGGGCCAAGATGAGCTTATACGCCGGCTGCCTTTGATCTCCATAATGCTCCCTTTCCAAAAAAGCAATGTTCCCATAATGTAAAAATAAGGGCAAATATCCTCCATTGTTGCAAAACAATGGCCATTTTTAATAAACATGACAATTAATTATGGACGTTATTTGTCCTTATTTTTACATTGTGGGAACATAGCCATAACCATTTTTCTCATTTCCTTTGTTAAGAAAAAAAAAATTAAATTCAGGGCTTGTGCATCTCCCATTAAGGTTTTCACAATGAAGGACAATATAACAATCCTAAAGGGGTCATATCACAATTTTTTTTTTACCACCTACAGAATAGGTGATAAATGTATTATCGCTGGAACCTTCATAATCAATGGAAATGGAGTTCTGAGGCATTGTACTTCCCGAGGCAAATTAGACAGATTAGAAAGACAGCGATAAATGAAACAAATTTGTTTCCTTTTCCCCATACTACTCAGGAGGCTGTCACTGTTTTGTTGTTTTCCCTCTTCTTGGCCAGGTGCTAACTGATTGGTGTGATATCAGTGGTGGGCGGGGTTACAGATGAGGTGTTACAGCTTGCCTGGCAACACAAGAGACAGATCATGTGACTTTGGTCTCAGAAGGGAGGGGGAGGACAGAGGATTGGAGACCAGGAAGTGATCCAGTTGGACCAGGAAGTGAGGATTTTCTGTAGCTTCAGGGTATAAGTCAGGATGTACAGCAGACAAACAGCCCAATTCATGTAATAGAAATAAATTACAAGCTTAGATTATGGGGAGGTATTCAATAAGATTAAATTTTCTTAAGTGGAATACCCCTTTAATTATAAAATGTATCTTTACACTTTAATGGTGCGTTCACACCTACAGGATCTGCAGCTGATTTTCTGCAGCAGATTTCATTTAAATAACTGAACACAGCATCAAATCTGCTGCAGATCTGCTGCAGATCCTGTAGGTGTGAACGCACCCTAACATAATAATGTACAATACGATGTAAGGCCACAGAAGTTCAGGATTTCATATTTTCTGCTTACTTGTTCAATAAAGTATCTTTGCTGCTTTTAGAAAATTCGACATAAATAACATTAAAACTCTGTTGCCTTCTAGGTTTGGGCGTATATGGACCATAAGCTAATTCTCTGATCTTTTGAGCCAGCAGCCAGCAGTCTTTCTTCAGGAATGATGTGATCTGAAAAGGACACACAGTGCACTGTTGCAGAATGGTATTGAAGAACCGCTAATGGTTGCACTTTCTTCCACCCAAAAATCCGAACACGATAGTCCCAGCCAGCTGTTGCCAAAATCTTCTTGTCCTGACGTATTATGACATCAGCGATTCCTGGATTGACAAGTTCTTGTGCTTTGTAACTCTAAGAAAAAAGGAACAAACCAAGACAGATTTTTAGTTATTTAGTTTTTAAAGGAGAAGTTTAGTAAAACTAACGAATGACAGACAGACAGGGGGGGTTCGGGAAACTAGTAAACAGTGTATACTTACCCATCCCTGTTCCTTTGTAGAACTGCAGCTCTTCCAGCTGCAATGTCATGGATTGGCTGATGGATTGCCTGATGACTGCAGCAATGTCCAGCCCCAGTCACTGATTGGCTGAGCAGGCAAATCATCATTCAGGTACGTGACGTTGCAGCTGGAAGAGCGGCTGTCGGAAATCAGTCAGGAAGTGCTGTGGGGGCATAGGGACAGGTAAGTATACTTTCTTTATTATTTTCCTGCACTCTCCCCCCCGCCTGTCATTTGTTAGTTTCATGGGACTTCTCTTTTAATCCAAGACAACATTCAGACTGCGCTTCCAGAATTTCAAGTGCACTATTTCATCAGAGCTTAAGGGTACTGTTAGACAGGACAATATGAGGAGCGAGGAAGCGCCGACTTGTCATGTCATCGAGCGGGAGAAGCGCAGGGAGAGGGGGGCAGGGAGCTGCAGGAGGGGCTCCATGCAAAAGGAGAGGCAGTAGACTGCTACTATCTTCTATGGGTGGCCCATAGAAGATAGAGGTGGCCTGCTGCCGCTCCTACTGCACGGAGCGAGGCAGACGAACAACATATATGGAAAAAGAGGGGCGCTAATATAGTGTAGCATAAACAATAACAGTGGGAAAATTACTTGTAAGATGACCAAACTAACCTGGTGGTGTTGTGCAAATCATAGGCACAACACTAGTAGGCGTTTTTGTTGGGTTAGTCCGCTGCCTGGCCTCTGGTTCTCTGCTCCTGGCACCCGTCCTGATGCCAAAGCACGAAAGTGCAGTTTGAAATAGACCATTGGACCATACATACAGCCAGCGCAGGACCATCAAAATAACTGCAAGGACCTCACAGGTGTCCATCTTGGGCGTTTATTCACACTAGGCTTAAAAATGAGCGACGCGTTTCGGTGTCGGACTGACACCTTTATCAAGCTCCTCCTCACTGCCTTGGCGTTTAGAAGTGAGGAGGAGCTTGATAAAGGTGGCAGTCCGACACCGAAAGGCGTTGCTCATTTTTAAGCCTAGTGTGAATAAACGCCCAAGATGGACACCTGTGAGGTCCTTGCAGTTATTTTGTGAGTCCTGTGCCGTGGCTGTATGTATGGTCCAATGGTCTATTCCATACTGCACGGAGCGGCAGTCAGTAGACTGTTGGGATCGTTATCGTGATTTTGGTTGTTTGAAAACAACGATCAGCTGACATCATGCACATCGGCTGATCGTTGCCTTTCAACATGAGCTATTACATGAAAGGATTATCTTCCGGAACGGCTGATAATCGGCCAAGTGCGGCCAAAAATGGCTTCATGTAACAGTACCCTAACAAGCTGTATCCCATCACTGTCCTAATGCAGACAGTACAACTAGAGGCTATCCTACTGCAAGCAGTGCTACTAGAGGCTGTCCTACTGCAGGCAGTGCTACTAGAGGCTGTCCTACTGCAGGCAGTGCTACTAGAGGCTGTCCTACTGCAGGCAGTGCTACTAGAGGCTGTCCTACTGCAGGCAGTTCTACTAGAGGCTGTCCTACTGCAGGCTGTCCTACTGCAGGCAGTGCTACTAGAGTCTGTCCTACTGCAGGCTGTCCTACTGCAGGCAGTGCTACTAGAGTCTGTCCTACTGCAGGCAGTGCTACTTGAGGCTGTCCGGATGTAGGCAGTGCTACTAGAGACTGTCCAGCTGCAGGCAGTGCTACTAGAGTCTGTCCTACTGCAGGCAGTGTTACTAGAGACTGTCCAGCTGCAGGCAGTGCTACTACAGGCTGTCCTACTGCAGGCAGTGCTACTACAGGCTGTCCGGATGTAGGCAGTGCTACTACAGGCTGTCCGGATGTAGGCAGTGCTACTACAGGCTGTCCGGATGTAGGCAGTGCTACTACAGGCTGTCCGGATGTAGGCAGTGCTACTACAGGCTGTCCGGATGTAGGCAGTGCTACTACAGGCTGTCCGGATGTAGGCAGTGCTACTACAGGCTGTCCGGATGTAGGCAGTGCTACTACAGGCTGTCCGGATGTAGGCTCTCCTTATCAATATGTTTTTCTCCCATCAGAACTGCAACAGGACTGAAATCTGGGGTTCTCCTATTGTAGAGACTGTTAGAAGGTCGGCTTGCAGCAAATCAAAGGTTGTGAGGAGCTGTGTGGAGTCCGGCCTGATGTCATTAGCTCAGGTACCTGGAATGTAACGTTCCCACATCTGTTCTGCATTATTAATGGATGAGTGGGAAAAGAAAACTGAAATTGCTCAAAATCCCTATCATTTATGTGGGAGGAACATATATTTATTTTATTAATGCTCACTAAAGACCATTTAGGTAAAAACTATGAGATAAAGCTCATGGAACTGATCAAATGTCACCGATCCCCTTACAGCTGTGCCGAGGCCGACTTACTGCAACAGATGAAGCACATACGCTCCATAACAGAGAAACATAACAAACAAAACACTGCTGTCCATATGTATTCATCATCCAGGCTTAAAAAGGGGGGTTCCACTCAAACATAACTTTTCATATATTGCTGCCCATGGTAATACTAATACTTCATTCCATACTTGTTATTATCTAGTCAGTCTCCTTCCCCCAGTTCTAAGCTGCTGCTTTCTGATGAAAACACAAAAATCTTTGTGTGAGCTGTGTTGCAGATAAAGTCTGCCAGGGACTTGTTTACATTGGCTGTCTCAGAAGGGAGGGGGGAGGAGGTGAGACAGAGAGAAAGGTTCACACAGATTTTTGTGTTTTCAGCAGAAAGCAGCAGCTCAGAACTGGGGGAAGGAGACTGAATAGATAATAACAAGTATGGAAGGAATTGTTAGTCTCACCGTGGGCATATCAAAAGTTATGTCTGAGTGGAATTTCCCTTTAACAATACTGGACATAATATATCCTAGGGGCCACATGTATCATTGTTTTGATGGCGTATTTTGGGTTGTTGTGCAGGACAAATTTTACGCATTATTTATGAAGCAGTCTGCACCATTTTTGAACTGCTCCGCTCAGAAGGAGTGTGGTTTTACGTAAGATACTTTTTAGTTATCATGTACACAAAAATAATTGTGCAGCAGTACTGCAGTCAGATCCTTGCATATTTTTTCACTAAGAATTTTAAAAAAAGAAAAAAAAAGCAGAAAACTGCGCAAGATTTATCAAGTCCTGTCCTCTTAATGATGAATTTTCAACATGTGAAAAGTGCGCAATCGCAAAGATTACTAAGCAAATGATACATTCCCCCCTAGATCTTACTACAATGAATAGGCTAGCAACACTGATTATGTCTACACATTGACATCTGACAATTTTTTAAGAAACAGAGAGGGTGGAATTAGGGATGGTCCGAACCTGCGAGGTTTGGGTTCGTATGAACCCGAACGCTTGGCAGCAGATTCCCGCTGTCTGCCTGCTCCGTGGAGCGGGTGGATACAGCGGGAGGACCGCCTGGAAAACTGGGATACAGCCTATGGCTATGGCTGTATCCCAGTTTTCCAGGCGGTCCTCCCGCTTGATCCACCCTCTGCACGGAGCAGGCAGATAGCGGGAATCATTACCGAGGGTTCGGGTTCATACGAACCCGAACCGAACTCGGTTCGGACCACCCCTAGGTGGAATACATATATTAAAGGGGTACTTTGGCGAAAATCTTTTTCTTTTAAATCAACTGGTGTCAGAAAGTTAAATAGATTTGTAATTTACTTCTATTTAAATATCTCCAGTCTTCCCGTACTTATTAGCTGCTGTATGTCCTGCAGGAAGTGGTGTATTCTTTCTAGTCTGACACATTGCTCTCTGCTGCCACCTCTGTCCATGTCAGGAACTGTCCAGAGCAGGAGAGGTTTTCTATGAGGATTTGTTACTGCTCTGGACAGTTCCTAACACACACAGAGATGTCAGTAGAGAGTGCTGTTTCAGAAGGGAAAGAAGACACCTCTTCCGGCAGGACATACAGCAGCTGATAAGTACTGGAAGACTTGAAATTTTTACATAGAAGTAAATTAAAAACCTATATAACTTTCTGACACCAGTTGATCTGAAATAAATTTTTTTCGCCGGAGTACCCCATTAAAATAAATTGGACAACCCCGTTAAAGACTAGTCATTAATAGTAAACCAACAATATTTAACTTCTTACCGTGAAGTCCTGCTGTTCATCAAGGCTCCAGACATGCAATATATTCTCTGCGGATCCGGAGACCCCTCTGGCATTGTCAGAGTCAAAATCAAGGCTCATAACAGGCTCCTTGTGGAAGTTATACCTACTTATCACCCTGTGCTCTAAGACATCCCATAGGGCTATGGAGCCATCCTCATATCCGGTGATGAGCAGGGGGCTACTTCCAGATTTAGGCTTAAAAAAAGTGTAGAAAAAGAGTGTAGCATAAGGGACATTGTAGCTTTAGATCAGTACTAGATACCTTTGTCAAATATCACTAAAGTTACTCTTCATTCTATATAAAATCCTACATTTCAAAAGCTAAGGCCCTATTCACACGTTGGCAATCCTGTCCGCAACTGCAGATCTGCGATTAGGGATGGAAAATAGGGTCAATGTATTTCAGTGACCCCATTCACACATCCGTAGGTGTGTACAGGGCTGTGATCCATGCCGCAAAAAAAAAAAAAAAGAGAAAAAAAAGGACAGGCCTTAAGTGGACTGAAATTCATCCATGGACACACCAACAGAACTCCATGGGATTCGTAAAAAAAAATCCACAAAAAAATACGGATCGGCAATCCGCAAATAGTGACTAGTTTATTATTAAGTACACTTTTTCATTTTTGCAGATCAGCAGAAAATACGGATGCAATACGGATGGAATTTTGCAGATTGGGGATGAAAAATAGCGGAGTCAAATTATAAGTGAAAAATATACTGATGTATGAATAGACCCTAAAGGGGATCTGTCAGCTACAATTTACAAACTGCTGATACTGTTAGATAGCTGTTAGATCAAGAAGACACAGGTCAGTGGCTTAGCTACCATAGAGGCAGGGTAGGCATTTGCTATGGGGCCCATGCATGAGGGATGCACAGGGAAGATAAGAGTCTCCTGTGTCCTTCTGCTTAATTCCTTATGTACTGCAGTGTATAGGTGACCCAAGGTTCACTTACATGCGGCAACATAAAAAAGGGTAAATGTGCAGAGGACAAGGAGATCTCTGCTTCACTGCTCTGATAACCCGAGCTCTGTTCTAGCTGCTGCAATCAAGTAGGAAAATGGGGTTAGGGGTTATCAGTGCAGGAGTAGTGAAGCAGAGATCTCTTCCTTTTTAACTCTTTTTTGTGGACATTGGGTCACTTACACACAGCAGTACATAAGGGGTTAAGCAGAAAGTAGTCTGCTCCTGCATCTACGTATTTAACCATAACGGCTTCTAATGGGCCCTTATAGTTAAATACAGTGGACTGAAAGAGCAAGCAGCCATTGGCTCTCTGCTCTGCCAGTCACTTTTGTAGCTACTTCTGCCTCTGGTCACAAGAGATTTTAGTTTTTGGCCACATCACCGAGGCTATGTTATATATATGCAGTACTTTTTGCAGTTTGTAGGGCAGGGCAGGGGCCCGTAAAGTTTTTTGTGTACGTAAAAAAAACAAAAAAAAAACGGATGCGATTTGATCCGTTTTTTATTATAATGGAAGTCAGTGGAAAAACGGATCAAAACAGATGTTTTTTCCAACCATTTTTTGCAAAAACATATTGCAAAGATGTAGTGTGAACCCAGCCTAATACATCATTTAGGCTCACTTGCTTTATGTAACAAAGACAATATTGTACAAAGAAAGTCCAATTTATAACAAAACAGATTTTTTTTTTTTTAATTCTGAAATTAAAATCTTTTCTTGAGCGATTAGCACGGAGTCGGAGCATTACTGTAACCAATCAGATAGAATTTGATTAATGACGGCAGAGGTCAAAGGGCATGACACACTGACCAGACACCTCATTTATTTTAGCCTCTGAAATAACTCCAAGGAGATGGAACTTCAGTGGATAAAGTGTCACTTTTCAGAGAAAGGGATTCATCATGTCACTGGAGTGAACCATAATAACCAGTCAGACAGGAACTGGTCAAGCCAGGATAAATATCCCAAGGGAATGTCAGGTTTAAAGCCTCAGTTTGTTATGTTGTAAGATTCATGTTCCCTGTGCAATGTCTGGATTCATTTCTTCTTGTTCTACATTCACAAGTATTACTGGGTCATTCTGTTAGGATGTGTTGTATATATTTCCTATGGGAGCCGTATACGTGTCAAAGTCCAATGATCAATATCTTACTTATGCTATAAGTATAATATATAAGTATAATCTATACCTTTTTTTTTTTTAATTCTGAATTTTTATTGCATTTTAACAAAAACAACAACAACAAAGGTACAGCGCAAATGGAAATTACAATAATCAAGATAAAAAGAAACAGGTATTTCATGACGCAACAATGTACAGAGGAAGATAAGAAGAGGGAGAAGAAAAGAAGGAAGGGGGATGGGATGTGGAAAGAGGGGGAGGAGGAAGAAGAAGAAGAAGAAAAAAAATAATTAAAAAATAAAAATAAATAAAAAGGGGGGTGGGTGATGGGGAGCGACTGGGAAACCTTTCACTGGGCTATTAGAGTCTTGAATTCTGAGGTATTGGTAAACTGGTCCCAGTAGTACCATGTCTGGGAGAAGCGGGCAGATCGGTCATGTAACTGAGCCGTCAGGTCCTCCATGCGCTTCGCATTTTCCACTTTGCACAGCCAAAGTGAAATGAAAGGGAATCGGGACAAAGGCTCTAGCAGCATTGACCAAGTGTCAGAGTACAGAGTGGCGATATGTCTGAGTCTCGAAGTCTGAGATGCAGACAACGAGAGACCCAGGTCTGCTTCCCAAGTATGGGGGATTAGGTTGCTCCAGTGGTGAGCCAACATATAGAAGAGAGAGTTAATGACGCATCAGGCCCGAGCCCATACAGAGCGACTCAAAGGAAGCTAGGGAGCGAGCAAAAGAAAATATGAACGGAAAATGATGAAGTTAACAGGCTCTCCAGAGGACACGGGTTTGAGAGGTCTGTAAGAGCTGAGAGGGACAGCCACGAGGAGGCCTGAAGGATAGACATGGCGCTAAAGTTGCCTATCTTGGACCATTTACGAAAAGTTACATCTTCCATCCCAGGAGTGAAAGCAGCGTTACCGAAGATAGGAATAATCAGAAACGGATGGGGTACTAAAAAGCCATAGGAGAGGTGTTTATAGCATATTTTTAGCGTGGAAGTAATGGTTGGGTGTGTGTCACGGGAAGAGGAAGGTATCTAGGGAGACGCAAGAAGGGAGCTCGGTGAGCTGGTGGCCTCAACCCTGACCCAAAGTTTAGTCCAGTACCCTAGCGAGATGAGTCGCAAGGTAATACTGGTGTAGCTTGGGTAATCCAACTCCAACACCTTGTCTTCGGACAATAGAGTATGGTCCTGGCCAGGCGGGGGGGGGGGGGGGGGGGGGGGGGGGGGGGGTTGTGAGCCAAAATGAACTTGGTAAGCAGAGAGGAGAGTTGAGTTGAGAAGGGTGAGCTCACGATCCATTCACTCCATTGACTCAACAGGGCTACCTACGAGAACTCCTTAAGTAAGGGCTGAGTCAATGCTACCAGCTTGAGGAAGAGACAGTGGTACCAAGGCTCATGGTAGCCAGGATAACTGAGGAGACATAGCATCCCACCCCTTTATGTTTAGCTACACCTGTTTAGCCAGCACGACGCAGGCTGTCAAAAAGTCACAAATATTTTGCACAACTTGGGTAAATGATGAGTAAAATCCCCAAAAAACTAGAAACAGTGAAAAAAGGAAGCTTAAAGCGACTCTGTACCCACAATCTGCCCCCCCCCAAAACCGATTGTACCTTTGGATAGCTGCTTTTAATCCAAGATCTGTCCTGGGGTCCGTTCGGCAGGTGATGCAGTTATTGTCCTGAAAAAAAACTTTTAAACTTGCAGCCCTGTGTCAAATTGCCGTGGCCTAGAGTGTCTATGCCCTAGGCTTGAAACTTTTCTCAGTCCCTCCTCCCCTCCCTCTTCATCATTAGGAATGCCCCAGGCAGAATTTCTCCTATTCATCACCAGTGTGAACACTGCACAAGTGTTGGATCGTTAAGGCACCTGTGCAGTGTTTAGACAGGTGATAGATAGGAGAAATGCTGCCCAAGGGCGTTCCTAATGGTGAAGAGTGCGAGAGGAGGGACGGAGAGGCATTGCATGCCTAGGGCACAGACAATCTAGGCCACTCCCGTTGGGCACAGGGCTGCAAGTTTAAAAGTTGTTTTTTAGGACAATAACTGCATCACCTGCCGAACGGACCTCAGGACAGATTGCGGATTAAAAGCCACTAACCGAAGGTACAAGCGGTTTGGGGGGGGACAAATTGTGGGTACAGAGTCGCTTCAAAAGGAACCATTATCTTATGCCCCAGTCAGTTGCAGGGGAAGGCACAGGGGAGATAGCAAATGGACACTTCACCAAGCTTAGGAAATTATATTATTATGGCCACAATGCAATGTATAAGTTAAGATCTTAAGCCACATTCATATCATAAGTTCTTCTGTTAAAGGTGTGACTGGGTAGCATATCCTACTGTTTAGAACCATGTCACCACTCCAAGAAGAAAGCCCAAGAAAGATCGGAATACTTCATAAATGGTTACTAGTTTAGAAAATGAAAGGCACTCACCCACAATGACTAAGTAATTTCTTGAAAAGCAGAAAAAATACAATCCAGCTAACATGGCCACAGACAGGAAGCAGCATTAAACGGTTTGGTCCTATTTCCAGCCTATGGCCAAGCTGGTGCTTTGTTATTTTTTTTCTACTTTTCAATAAAAGATACAAAAAGACTTTATCATCATGGGTGATTGCCATTCATTTTTTACACTAGCAATATTATTGGACTCTTCTTTATGCTGAACTGAGCACCACGCTCATGGTCTTGTACAGTGTCGGACTGGGGTACATTGGCCCACCAGGGAAATTGATTCTTGGGGCCCACCCAATATATAAAGACATAATCAGCGCCAAACCTTTCACGTTAGTACAGCGACTTTGCATAGAGCTGTGTATGTGACCAGCAACGCTAGTGCACTGCCAGTCACTTATACAGTTGTTACTGATTTATGCAGTTGTGGTAAAACTGCACCATTTATGTAGAAACTTTAATCAAATTCCAACAATATTGCTGTAAAAACACATAAAAAATGTCATGTGTGAACACAGCCTCAGAAGAAGAAGGAAAAAATGACCATCTAGTCTGCTCCTCTATTACAATCTCCAGCAGAGGAGACCCATGACGGTTTATTCTAGCCTCACCATAAGGTGTTGGGCTAGAATAAGACTTTAAAGGACCATCATGAAAGGCATATCAGTGGTCAGCGTGTAAACCTGGCTTTAAAATGTAATCTGCCATTTTATACATCTACTAGTAGAAGAGAGAGAACACCATGCAGCGCACATAGCTTATTACTGCAGAACATGTGTGTAAGTGGCTTAACTTGCTGCTCACCTTGGGCGGTCATGCTACAAGCCCAATACCGCCAGTCACTTTAGCGGTGGTTTGTACACCTTGATGCCGCTTGCAGCCCTTTCAACGGAACCAGGAGACTTGGTACAATAATTCAGCTGCGAAGATAGCACCAAAGTAGTCAAAAATCTTGTGACTTTATTCACTCCCTCTTGTGCAATGTTTTGCCTCATCAGAGCTAAAACGAAACATAGCGCTAGAGAGTGTGAATAAAGTCACAATAATTTTTACTACTTTAGTGCTGCCTCTGCTGCTGCTCCAGAGGGGTGCAGTCTGGTGAGGGGGGGCATAATCCTACCTATCACTGATACTGCTGCTCCGGAGGGGGTGCAGTCTGGTGAGGGGGGTATTATCCTACCTATCACTGATACTGCTGCTCCGGAGGGGGTGCAGTCAGATGAGGGGTGCATAATGCTATCACTGATACTACTGCTGCTGCTTAGGAGGGGGTGCAGTCAGATGAGGGGGGGCATAATCCTACCTATCACTGATACTGCTGCTGCTCCGGAGGGGGTGCAGTCAGATGAGGGGTGCATAATCCTACCTATCACTGATACTGCTGCTGCTCCGGAGGGGGTGCAGTCAGATGAGGGGGGCATAATCCTACCTATCACTGATACTGATGCAGCTCTGGAGGGGGTGCAGTCAGATGAGGGGGGCATAATCCTACCTATCACTGATACTGCTGCTGCTGCTCCGGAGGGGGTGCAGTCAGATGAGGGGTGCATAATCCTCCCTATCACTGATACTACTGCTGCTCCGGAGGGGGTGCAGTCAGATGAGGGGGGGCATAATCCTACCTATCACTGATACTGCTGCTCCGGAGGGGGTGCAGTCAGATGAGGGGGGGGGGCATAATCCTACCGATCACTGATACTACTGCTGCTCCGGAGGGGGTGCAGTCTGGTGAGGGGGGGCATAATCCTACCTATCACTGATACTACTGCTCCGGAGGGGGTGCAGTCAGATGAGGGGGGGGGCATAATCCTACCTATCACTGATACTGCTGCTGCTCCGGAGGGGGTGCAGTCAGATGAGGGGGGCATAATCCTACCTATCACTGATACTGCTGCTGCTGCTCCAGAGGGGGTGCAGTCAGATGAGGGGTGCATCATCCTACCTATCACTGATACTACTGCTGCTCCGGAGGAGGTGCAGTCAGATGAGGTGTGCATAATCCTACCTATCACTGATACTGCTGCTGCTCCGGAGGGGGTGCAGTCTGGTGAGGGGGGCATTATCCTACCTATCACTGATACTGCTGCTCCGGAGGGGGTGCAGTCTGGTGAGGGGGGGGCATAATCCTACCTATCACTGATACTGATGCTGCTCCGGAGGAGGTGCAGTCAGATGAGGGGTGCATAATCCTACCTATCACTGATACTGCTACTGCTCCGGAGGGGGTGCAGTCTGGTGAGGGGGGGGGCATAATCCTACCTATCACTGATACTGCTGCTGCTCCGGAGGGGGTGCAGTCTGGTGAGGGGGGCATAATCCTACCTATCACTGATACTGCTGCTGCTCCGGAGGGGGTGCAGTCTGGTGAGGGGGGCATAATCCTACCTATCACTAATACTGCTGCTGCTCCGGAGGGGGTGCAGTCTGGTGAGGGGGGCATAATCCTACCTATCACTGATACTGCTGCTGCTCCAGAGGGGGTGCAGTCTGGTGAGGGGGGCATAATCCTACCTATCACTGATACTGCTGCTGCTCCAGAGGGGGTGCAGTCTGGTGAGGGGGGCATAATCCTACCTATCACTGATACTGCTGCTCCAGAGGGGGTGCAGTCTGGTGAGGGGGGGCATAATCCTACCTATCACTGATACTGCTGCTCCAGAGGGGGTGCAGTCTGGTGAGGGGGGCATAATCCTACCTATCACTGATACTGCTGCTCCAGAGGGGGTGCAGTTTGGTGAGGGGGGCATTATCCCACTTGTGTATGTGTCTGCTGCTTATATCTTTATTTTTGAGTCGGTACAATAGTTGAGAAGAAGTTCACACTATGGAGGTCCCAGTTGTGCAGGAGATCCGTGAGGCTTGGGCGCTGATCGGCTGATTCAGGATTCTCACATCACAGATGATAGGAGTTGTAGTAGAGGTAGGAGTAAGACAAATCAATGGATAATGTGTTTCTAAGGGAATCCTCAATAGATCTGATGATCTCATCTGATGAAACCCGTCATCCATTGATTAAAGTCTTACTGTTATATCAACTACAACACCTATCATCTGTGATGTGAGAATCCTCAGCTGATCAGAGCCCAAGCCTCACGGATCTCCGGCACAACTGCACCTCCATAGTGTGAACTTCTCATCACATACATACAGTATACATATATACACAAATAGACATACTGCAGACATACATACAGTATACATATATACACAAATAGACATACTGCAGACATACATACTGTATACATATATACACAAATAGATATACTGCAGACATACACACTGTATACATATATACTCAAATAGACATACTGCAGACATACATACTGTATACATATATACACAAATAGACATACTGCAGACATACACACTGTATACATATATACACAAATAGACATACTGCAGACATACATACTGTATACATATATACACAAATAGACATACTGCAGCCATACACACTGTATACATATATACACAAATAGACATACTGCAGACATACACACTGTATACATATATACACAAATAGACATACTGCAGACATACATACTGTATACATATATACACAAATAGACATACTGCAGACATACACACTGTATACATATATACACAAATAGACATACTGCAGACATACACAAACATGCAGACACAACACACCTTACATATATACATCTAATCATACTAACACACACACAGACTCACCAACATGGATACACAGATACAAAAGCATGCAGATTACACATAATATATACACTATATACATGATAGAAAACACACACACACACACACACACACACACACACATATATCACTCACATGCATAAACACATGACACATGTACAGACATGCACTGATGACAAAGTTAGACAAGAATATACACAAACACTCACATGTTCAGCAGGGCAGGAAGCTTCAGTCTTCTTGTCTCCATCTTCTCTTCTCCCAGCCAGGCCGGGCAGCCTGCAGCCTCTCCCCCTTGTCCTGTGCACCGACTGCACACAGCAACAGGAGAGTCACGTGATTGCAGAGGGGAGGGGGGACAGAGGGGCCCTGCTGCTGCTGCTGCTGCTCTCGGCATCTTGTGACAGGCAGGAAGAAGGCAGCGCTGAAGATGGGAGCAGATGTAAGGGAGTCAGGTGAGCAGGGGGAGGGGAGGGCCCATGATTGCAGAAAGAATGGGCCCTGATACCGTGGTTAACTCACCCAGCAGTGTGGGAGCTCCCGATACCAGGCAGCTTCCAAACGGGAGGCCCCTCTCTGACTTAGGGGAAGGGCCCTGCAAGAGGGAGGAGGGGGTGGGGCCCACCGGGGGATCCCCCGGCTCCCCGGTGGCCCAGTCCGACCCTGGTCTTGTACACCCTCCACACCAGTAGGCAGTGCCGGTTGCTGTGACTTATTGAAAGAACTCCATCTAAGGTAACTGTCCCTATTTCCCTCTTACCTAAAATGCCCTGACACAATTTATGAAGACCGGCGTACAAGTACGCTGGTCTTATATTAGGCCCCGCACCTCCCCCCCCCCCCCCACAGGATTCACTAAGAGGCAGCGAGCAGGCGTAAATCATGATAAATGGTTAAGCCTCCTCTCAGCCTCGTCTCGCCCCCCCCCCCCAAGCTCCCCCAGCCCGCCCATCGGCACCTATTCCCCGGTGTACGCCTCGGACGGACGCTTGATAAATGTCCCCCATAACGTCTCTCCAGAACTACCAGCAGTACTTCAGCTCTTGACTGGGCTGAGAAGAAGGAAAATAAGGATGTCCCTGCATCTCAGCCTCATAAGCTACAGTGACAGTATCCACAACTTTTTTCTTCCCCAATTTAAGCAATAACCTGATCTACAATGCTATTCCATGGATCAATAGGTGAGGAATCCAGCACTCCGGGACATGCAGCAATTAAGACATGACTTTTATTTCTTGTCCAGACAAAAAATGCGGTGGGGTGTTGTGCAGGACCAACGTGTTTCGAGCAGATTAATTGAACTTCCGCTAAACGCGTTTTGTTTTTTTTTACATATGGCTCAGGACAATTTAAAAATAAAAAAGTCATACTCACTTGCCCCAATCCCTTGTGGATGCTGCTCCAATCCCTCCTGCTGCCCACAACTTCCTGATTCCTTTGATGATTTATCTCAGGAGGAACTGTCTGCTCAATCAGCGATTCCTGCTGAGACGACTTATTGTCTATATGTAAAAAAAAAAAAAATAAATCTGTCTCCAAACATGCCCTATGCTGCCTATACCATAATGGAAGCATGACCTTACTGACAGGTTTCCTTTAATTCCTCAAATGACTAGTTTCACGAGATGAGCTATTGTGTAATACGCCGTGATGACATTTCCACAAATTATTTTAATCAGTGTCTTCATTTTTGTAGCTGACACTTACATGAAACACCTAGAGGATATAAAGCTTTCAACAGCACATTCACAAAACATCATGTACTTTCTAGTTTGTAATTTCAGATCTGTGATTATCCGCAAGGTTTCCTTATCTGAACAATTACCTAGCATATTAGACAATAAATCAGGAACACAAAAAAAGCCCTAATACAAGATGATTGTAAAGTGCCACATAAAGTTCCGTCCTGATGCTGCATATTATATAGTATATTAGCGGTACTGATAACATAAAGTAAATGGCATCATGTTAACCTATTCATATTACAGCCAGTTGTGTGGGGATAGGGAGAGGTGAATTGGGAAGCCGGGACAATGGGGATTGGGTGAGTGCCTGTCACATTGCTATCTGGCCATTTATAATCTGAGCTATATTATCTGTTTAGATAAGGGATGGAGAACCTAGGATTTATGGGGCCCAATAGCAAAAATCTGTACAGGGCCCCCTCTCCCCTACACACTCCAAAAAGTACTGCATATATAATATAGGCTCGGTGATGTGGCCAAAAACTAAAATCTCTTGTGACCAGAGGCAGAAGTAGCTACAAAAGTGACTGGCAGAGCAGAGAGCCAATGGCTGCTTGCTATGACAGTCCACTGTATTTAACTGTAAGGGCCCATTAGGAGCTGTTATGGTTAAATACATAGATGCAGGAGCAGACTACTTTCTGCTTAACCCCCTATGTACTGCAGTGTGTAAGTGATGCAATGTTCACTTACATGCTGCAACATAAAAAAAAGAGTTAAAAAGGAAGAGATCTCTGCTTTACTGCTCCTGCACTGATAACCGCTGACCTCTGGCACATTTTCCTACTTGATTGCAGCAGCCAGAAAAGAGGTCAGGGGTTATTAGAGCAGTGAAGCAGATATCTCCTTGTCCTCTGCACATTAACCCCTTTTTTATGTTGCAGCATGTAAGTGAACACTGGGTCACCTGTACATAAGGGTTTAAGCAGAAGGACACAGGAGACTCTTATCTTCCATGTGCATCCCTGGGCCCCATAGCAAATGCCTACCCTGCCTCTATGGTAGCCGCGCCACTGATTGTTAGGGAGAAAGACGTCGAAACACCCCTGCCCCCCCATTTCCCATGCTGGACTGTATAAGTCTGCTGGAGTGCACCTACAGTACAGTGGTAGTACAGTCAGTGCACCGCCATCTCCCATCTTGTACTGTATAAGACTGCTGGAGTGCATATACAGTACAGTAGTAGTACAGTCAGTGCACCACCATCTCCCATCCTGTACTGTATAGGATTGCTGGAGTGCATATACAGTACAGTAGTAGTACAGTCGGTGCACCACCATCTCCCATCCTGTACTGTGTAAGACTGCTGGAGTGCATATACAGTACAGTAGTAGTACAGGCAGTGCACCACCATCTCCCATCTGTTACAGTGCTGGGGTGGGGGGGACTCTATACAGTAAAGGATGAGTGAGGAGCTGGTGACTACTGTACTATAATTGCTGGTTGTGTTGCGTGTTTCTTGTGTATAATGTCCGGTACAGTATATAGTGCTGCTCTGTTCTGTACTGTAGAGATTACACTGGGCACTTCTCAATGTAATATATGGGTACTGTAGGTAATTATTGGTTGGTGCTGGAACCAATTAAACACATTTACATTATTTCCTATGGGAAGACACTGCTCGGTTCTCAAACTGCCTTCCGGAACCAATAACGTTCGAGAACCGAGGTACCACTGTACTTTAAACCAGGGATGGGGAACTTTCAGCCCCTCAACTGTTGCAAAACTACAATTCCCATCATGCCTGGACAGCCGAAGTCTCACCAGGCATGACGGGAATTGTAGCTTAACAACAGGAAGAGGGTGGAAGGTTCCCCATCCCCGCTTTAAACTGATCAACTAATAATTTGACAGCAATATTACTAGAAGGCTAACCTGCCAAAGCTTCATGCACATAGCCATTCCCCATGTGGCGTCTGTTGGAGGGGTCATTGAGCTTATAATCTTTTTCGATTCCACTTCCACAACTTGAACCTGTAACAGAGAATAAGTAAAGGGAATACTAACAAAGGCCCCAGTCTGTTCTCCTTGTGTAGTTTAGTAGTTTTATAGAGTAGAATATATAATTACCAATCTACCTAATTATTATGCGGCAATCCTATTTTATGAAGCTTAATCTTACATAACAATCACTTACCTATACACCGCAGAGGAAAATACAGTGAAAAAGAACATAGATCCCACAGAACATGAGCTATAAAGGTATTACAAAGTGAACAAACAACATATACTCAAGTAGCTGCAGATGTTTTAACACATATTTGGTGTCTGACAGTCAATTTGAATATATTATGTATTGCATTACTCTTAGGCCTCTTAAAGGGGTAGTTCAGCGAAAAAATAAATAAATAATAATAATAATAATAATATTTCAAATCAACTGGTGGCAGAAAGTGCCAGATTTTTTTAATTTACTTCTATAAAAAAAAAATTCAGCCTTCCAGTACTTATAAGCTGCTGTATGTCCTGCAGAAAGTGGTGTATTCTTTCCAGGGGCACATTTTTGATAAATGTGCCCCACTTACTTATCTCTCTTTACAATGCAATGTCTAGCCTCAAAGGGTACATCGGAGAATAAAATCTGTTCTGAAATCAACTGGTGTCAGAAAGTTATATACATTTGTAATTTACTTCTATTGAACAATCTCAATCCTGCCAGTACTTATCAGCTGCTGTATGTCCTGCAGGAAATGTTGTTTTCTTTCCAGTCTGAGGCTATGGTTCACATAATGCAATGCTGTGATACCCACGGAACTCACGTAGTGCTGCCTTCTGAGGGAATCCTGGTAGGAGTGTATACACATAGTATATGCTCCGGTCGGGATCCCTAGCGGCGCTGTAGAAAACTGACATGTCTGTTTTCTGCGGCCGCTATTCAGTGAATAGCGTCCGCAGAAAACCCTGTGAGTGCACACTGTGGAGCGAGCAGCTCCGACCGCATCCTCCATAGTGTGCGGACTTATCCGTGCGCTCCCGCATCAGAACTCTGTAGCGCTAAAGATCATCCGGCCGGTACTACAGTATGGGCATGGATGATCTTTTCAGAGACCGGCCATTCCGTAACGGAACGGCCGGTCTCTTACGTTGTGCGAACATAGCCTGAAACTGCGCTCTCTGCTGCCACCTCTGTCCATGTCAGGAACTGTCCAGAGCAGCAACAAATCCCCATAGAAAACCTCTCCTGCTCTGGACAGAGGTGGCAGCAGAGACTGGAAAGAATACACCCCTTCCTGCAGGACATACAGTAGCTGATAAGTACTTAAAGAATTGAGACTTATAAATAGAAATAAATTACAAATCTATATAACTCTCTGACGCCAGTTAATTTGAAAGATTTTTTTTTCTGCTAGAGTTCCCCTATAAAGGTAAAGTAAACAATTTTCAGCCAATGGCTTTCAACTCTTCCATTAGATTTAGAACCATGTGCCACCGTCTAATGTGTATTCCAAGAACACTTTCCCTCTTTACAGGTCAGACAGGAGCCAGAACTATTGAAAAGTAATGTCAGACTGGAATTGGTCTCATAACTAATGAAGAGAAATGGTTGTTAGTGTTGCCAGAGGCTTGTAATGTTCCTGTGCGGCTGCAGGAGTGAAGAAGGGAAGGCACGCCCGTTCACAAATTAATAATCTTTATAAATGCATTTGGTGATGTAAAGATAGAACGGTGTGTAACTCGTAAACAGATGAGCCTCTGCCCATCTCACATGACTCCAGGGGAAGGCTAACAGAGAAAATTAATCATTTATTGGGCAAAAGCCAAGCAGAAAGACTTCCTGAGCTCAGATGCATATCTCATCCTTAATGTGTTAGAGCGAGGATATGTTACACAGTGACGGTGCCAGAAGGTGCTTGTTACCACTCCATTCAGATAAATAAACATGTGTAATCAAAGGGTAAGAACGTTCCTGAGACCTTGTTGGCGTTTATCAATTACTTTCCAAGTTATAAAAAAAAATACTGAATTTACTGATATGAAATCCGGATAAATTTCCAAATCCATAAGGTTCTATTAGGCATGGATAATCTTCCTGGAGGGTGTGCCGGAAAATATAAGACAGGTCCTAACCCAATGGGGGCATCTGGAATTCCTGACAGGTCCGGATGCTGTGTATGGCAGCTGACCAGGCCCGGATTGGTAATCTGGCACACCGGGCAATTGCCCCCTGGGCTGCCCCGATTGCCAGTCCAGGGGGATGGGGGGTGCCTGGTCTGCATATTTTAATTTCTTAGATAATATAAACAAGTACTGCAGCGGCCCTGCTTGCTGCCGGACACTAATCAGGACCAGGACTGCTACCAGACACTGGAAGGGTAAGGGGCCGCAGTTATTGGCCAGGGGGGGGGGGGGGTTGCCGCTGATAGCACACACTGAGGGGGGCCACAGTCACTGACAGACACTGAAGGCAGCTGCAGCCTCCAGTATCTGTCAGTGGCCGCTGACAGGGTCAGATGGCTTCAAGACGCTCCCTACCCCTGCTGTACAGGGATACACAGTGCTGATATTGTATACAGCATCCTTTCTGCATGATGACTCAGATTCTTAGGAAACGTTTGTGCTTTAATTGCTGTATTCCGATCCTTATAACGCTTTCATATTTTGGTCTATGGGGCTGTCAGCAGTTTTGCACTGGGAGTTGTTTTATGCACTTACACTGTGTACCATATATGTGATAGTTTAATAATTTGGGTGTAACGTCATGACCTCCCTCTATACCCCTTTACTATCACCATGATGCAACTGCACATTGCGGTGCAGAAAGGAGTTAAAAGGATAAGACAGCAGAATTAATCTGGGATATAGGTGCATAAGGAGAATGATAGAGAGATGTGTTAGAACTAGTTACAATGAAATCTTTTAGGGGCTTTATTAAGGGAAGTGGCATTACAGCAGAAAGTGGTACCTGGCATTTACATCCCTTATAAGACATCTATTTGCCCCAATAGGGAAAATGATCATGCTCCCATTAAAGTGGTCAATGTCATTTTAACAAATTTCCATAGGTACAAGCAAGTGAATATAACAAAATCTGTAATATATCTTATAGTTCTTTCTACACTTATCATACCCCCCCCCACCTAAACTCATCCCTCCTTCTGAAAAATGTGTCAGCTCACTGAGTGATCACGTTACAGCTGGACCTATTAGTCGATTGAGAGGGGAAGGGAAGGAGTCATTGGAAAAAGCCAGAAGCAGACAGAGATGTGAGTGTTATATGTTTGTGGTTTACACTACTCAGTGCTGCTCTATAATGTCTTCAACACTGCTGCTTTTTATGATGTTCTAGATCAGTGTTTCTCAAGTCCTGTCCTCATGGCCCACCAACAGGTCATGTTTTGAGGATTTCACAGGTGATATAATTATACTCAGTGCATCAGGTATTATCACAGGTGGTCTCTGCATGGGATATCCTCAAAACATGACCTGTTGGTGGACCATGAGGACTGTTCTAGACACAGGCAGACTAGCAGAATCTCTTTTTTTTTCACTTAATTGGAGAGAAAATTAAAGATGTGGCCTGCGGAGCAGAAATCTGAAGAATGACATAATGGCCAGAAATAGCCTTACTTCTCATGTACACACACGTAACACGCCTATCCTGAAAAAATACCTAAACGTGAGGTGTGCTTTAAATTACATTAGCATAAGTGGATAAATAAGAATGAATATGTCTTACCTGGGAGCATTCGGCTCCTGGCACTGCTAGTAGAGAGCGCTCAGTATTCAACAGAGAACATTTACAGAAAGAATCACCATCAAGGTGTATGGACCCCATGACTTCATTTCTTCCATCTGCTAAATCCCATAGACATATCCGTAGATCTCTGCCCTGACTGTAAAGAAGAGAAGGAAGGGCCATATTATATCTTTCTTATAGTAGAAACTGTCAACATATAGAGGAATATGACTTCAAAACCCAATAAATGAAACAGATAAAAACACATTCAATATTAACACCAATTTCAATTTTTGCGCTTTCGTTTTTTCCCCCATGTGCTTAAAAGGCCATAGCGCTTGCATTTTCTCACCTAGAGACCCACATAAGCCCTTATTTTTGGCGCCACTAATTGTACTTTGCAATAAACAGACAGAATTTTTGCATAGAGTACACTGCGAGTACACTTCGGAAAAAATGTTTTTTTTTTTTAATTTGGGGAGGTTTCATGTTTACGCCGCTTGCCCTAAGGTAAAACTGACTTGTGATATATGTTCCTCAAGTTGTTACAATTACAACGATATGTAACTTGAGTAACTTTTATTTTATTTGATGGCTTTTAAAAAATTAAAACCTTTTTTTAAAAAAAATATATATGCTCCATTCCCAGGCTTATAGCACTTTTATCCTTTAGTCTATGGGGGCTGTGTGAGGTGTCATTTTTTGCAACATGATCTGTATTTTCTATCGGTACCTTGTTTGCGTATATGCGACTTTTTGATTACTTTATTTCTTTTTATTTTCTATTACAATTTTTCTGGATTTGATGCGAACAAAAATGCGCAATTTTGCACTTTGGAATTTTTTGCACTGACGCCATTTACCGTGCCAGATCAGGGATCAAATAAATTAATAGTTCAGGTGATTACGCACGCGTCGTTATCAGTATGTTTATTTATTTTTATTTATGAAATGGGGAAAGGGGGTGATTTTAACTTTTTTTTTTATTAATAAAATTATTATAATTTTTTTTAACACTTACGAGAAGCCCCCTTGGGGTTAAGGTTATTCCCCCTGGGGTTAGGGTTATTCCGCCTGGGATTAGGGTCCTTCCCCCTGGGGTTAGGGCTATTCCCCCTGGGGGACTTCTAGTATAACTACACTGGTCGTTAATGGGTTAAAGGGAAACTAAACTAAAAGCCAAATCTAACCTGCTGATATCTCCCTATTGCGCATGGACCATGGGAGTATGATGGTATATCTCTTATCTTCCTCCTCAGCACCATTTCAGTATAGTTTGTAGTTTAGGCCCGAGGTTAATAAGGCGGGTTGGTGCACTGGGGTGGGACTACCGCCCCCAGTGCACTGATTTATCCACCCCCGGATGGCCCGCTCTGCTTATATTCATTAAAAGGGGCTGCACAGCCAGGGTCGTAGCCCCCATCTCCAGTGCATTAAACTGCCTTACTCTGGACTAAGCTACAAACTGCATGTAAACAGTGCTGAGGATGAAGGTAACAAACTTGCCTTCCTCCTCAGTGTCCCACCTGCAATAGGGAGATATCAGTAGGTTAGATTCGTCTGACTTGCTGATAGTTTCCCTTTAAACCATTTTTCAGGTTGCAGCAGTTAAAGGAACATCATTAAAATGCATAAAATCTAGAAGTTTTATTAAATTTAATAAATTTTAGAATGTATCATAACTCTACAACCATGATGAAATGCAATGTTAATTTATAGATTCAAATCGACAACAGTGATTACTATTATATAACAAAAGATTGACCGAAATAATAATACCAAGTGCCAAGACATGCAAACATATGTTCTAAACCACCAAGCAAATAATTCTATAGTACCGGGCTCTGAAGTGTTAGGCTGGGTTCACACTACGTATATTTCAGTCAGTATTGTGGTCCTCATATTGCAACCAAAACCAGGAGTGGATTAAAAACACAGAAAGGATCTGTTCACACAATGTTGAAATTGAGTGGATGGCCGCCATATAACAGAAAATAACGGCCATTATTTCAATATAACAGCCGTTGTTTTAAAATAACAGCAAATATTTGCCATTAAATGACGGCCATCCAGTAAATTTCATCATTATGTGGACAGATCCTTTCTGTGTTTTTAATCCACTCCTGGTTTTGGTTGCAATATGAGGACCATAATACTGACTGAAATATACGTAGTGTGAACCCAGCCTCAAACTGTTAAATGTGTTTGATTGTGACAAGAATCCTAAACTGGAGAGCTAAATTGAAAAAGTGTCCATTCAGCTATATGTTGTTGTAGAAGCAATGCCGAGGATGTTGTTTCTTTAGTACCCCTTCAAAATATAGATAGAAAGGAGATAGATAGTTAGATAAATAGGAGATAGATAGATAGATAGATAGAAGATAGATAAATAGGAGATAGATAGATAGATAGATAGATAGATAGATAGATAGATAGATAGATAGATAGGAGATAGATAGATAGATAGATAGATAGATAGATAGATAGGATAGATAGATAGATAGGAGATAGATAGATAGATAGAAGATAGATAAATAGGAGATAGATAGATAGATAGATAGGATAGATAGATAGATAGGATAGATAGATAGATAGGAGATAGATAGATAGATAGAAGATAGATAAATAGGAGATAGATAGATAGATAGGATAGATAGATAGATAGGATAGATAGATAGATAGGAGATAGATAGATAGATAGGATAGATAGATAGATAGATAGATAGGAGATAGATAGATAGATAGATAGATAGATAGATAGATAGGATAGATAGATAGATAGGAGATAGATAGATAGATTGCCAAGGGGGGCCTCCTAGTGGGGACAGCACCAAACCACCCTGATACATAGTCCCTCAGGTCCTCACTCTGTTACGAGCTCTGGGACCTAAATAGGGAAACACCAGGGTGGCCCCTTAGGAGGCACCCCTTGGCAATGGGCTTCCTTCTCTGGAGAGAGGGATATCTGGCTATTCCCGTGTTTTGAGACTCGTAACTGAGGCTCCACGGACCCCTTTTTTGCATATTCAAATTTTGTATGGGACAATCAATGGAGATTTTTAAATGAGTACTCCATTGGAATTTTTCACTGTTCTCCCTGAGTTCAGTGATTGTTGTGTTTTGTTGGTCTATTTATCATTGCCCCAGTAGCCAGAATCCTGCTCCACACTGACGAGGGGCAAATACCCTGAAACTGCAGTCTGTGGATGGATGCCTGGCCTTGGTAACCCTTGTCTTATGTCGTTATACTCGCCACAGAGTTAGACTTTGACTTGCAGGGGCCACCCTGGTGTTTCCCTATTTAGGTCCCAAAGCTCGTAACAGAGTGAGGACCTGAGGGACTACGTATCAGGGTGGTTTGGTGCTCTCCCCACTAGGAGGCACCCCTTGGCAATGGGCTTCCTTCTCTGGAGAGAGGGATATCTGGCTATTCCCGTGTTTTGAGACTCGTAACTGAGGCTCCACGGACCCCTTTTTTGCATATAGATAGATAGATAGATAGATAGATAGAAGAGAGTGATTTAAAACTTTTTCCACTTCTTAAGTCATTTCTTTTATAAGCAATCATCAGATTGCTTATACTGGTCAATGCTATATTATTGCATAGCATTGATTAGTGAGATCGGCGCTCTGCTACTAGACTGCATGAAGGTAAGTATGAGACCTCTAGCTGTCAGGAAAACCGATCGGGCAGACACACTGTGTGGGGGATTTGATAATTTGGTGACACGTTTAAGCACCACAATTGCTACAGATCGCAGCGTTTAAAGGTGCTGTCCGGAATAAATGTTTAAATGTCTATGCTGCCGGGGCTGCAGGGGACATGACTGTAATGTATACTTACCTGTCCTGCTCCACTGCAGCTGCTGGTTCCCCGACACCCCACTCTGTGCCGCTGTCAGCGTTTTGACAACATCTGCTGACGTTCATTTCCCATAGGAAATGGCTGTTTAGCATAGACTCTATGCTGATTGGCCATGTCCTGTGGGAACAGGATTTCAGCAGGCTGCCCAGTGTCCTGAAAAATGACAGATCCATAATGGGTTTTAATTAGCCAAAAACATAGAGTGGCCCCTAAATATAGGAAAATGAGGATGGTGCTGGAGACCTTTTTCTATCTAGCTTAGTTACCTCATCAGTTTATCGCTATCAGGAAGCATTTGGATCCAAGAAACAGATTTGCCCCCATGTCCATTCAAAATGGCCTCCGCTCTTCTTGTATTTAGATTCCACACATGGATCTTTCCACTGGAGGATCTAGGTAAAGTAGGGTGGAAAAAAAGAAATTTAGATATGCTTCGCTTCAATTGTTCCTTGCCTAGACTGGCAGTCCTCTAGTGAGAATGGTGCCTTTTGGTAATTTGTCCATGGAGTGCCTTATGTACAAACTCAGTTTTCCTACTGTAATGAAGAGTCAATGAGGAGTTGTGACTCTGCGTTTGTGCAAGACTTCACCACGCCTTCCTCTCCTTCATGAATAATCAATGCTGTCTGGCCTCCTGCTCACTCAGCTGTCAGACAGTATCTGCCTACAGAGGACTGATCTGCAATAAGGTATAGTTAAATCCCCCAGCCTGTGCTGGAGCTGTGGTTAAGGGGTAAAGACCAGAAACAGTTTGTTTTATTTGGTTTGATTTCTCTGATGGAAATGAAATATAGTTATTTATTTTTTCTCATTATTGTATAAGAGAAACAGATCACTGATCTCTGGAAGACCAGCCAAACGTTAAAGGGGTACTCCGGGGGTATTTTTAAGCTATGGCTGGGGAGGGGGTGGCTATGGACGGCGGAGGTCACTTACCTCTCTGGTTCCAGCGCCAGGTCCTGGATTGCGCCACCCGGTACACCCGTCCCACGGCCGCTTCCTGGTGTGAGCTGCTGCGTGAGACGTGATGTCTCAAGGCAGCTCAGCCATTCAGCGGCCGTAGCGGAGTATCATTTTTTAGGCTATGTTCAGACTGCGTAAGAGACCGGCCATTCCGAGACCTGGCCGGGTCACGGAACGGCTGGTCTCAGAAAAGATCATCCAGGCCGGATGATCTTTGAAGCCACAGAGTTCTGATGCGGGTGCATCCGTGCGCGCCCACATCAGAACTCCCCACAGCACACTATATGCGTGTGTCTGGAGCCTCTCGCTTCATAGTGTGAACTGACAGGGTTTTCTGCAGCCGCTATTCACTGAATAGTGGCCGCAGAAAACTGACATGTCAGTTTACTCTGGCGCCTCGAGAGATCCCGACCGGAGAGTATACTATGTGTATATGCTCTGGCTAGGATCTCATAGAAGACAAGGCAACGTATCTACTCGTGAAAAGTCCGTCCGTTGTTGCCTATTGCAACAACGACCGTACTTTTACGAAAAGATACGTTGTGTGAACATAGCCTTAAAGTGCAAAGAATTCCCAATCATTAGTATTTTTAGTACAATGATGAGAAAATAAAAAAATACTATATTTAATTTCCATCATGGGATTCGAGCCAAAGAAAACAAACTGGTGCCAGTGTCTGTGATTTACCCCTAGACCACAGCTCCTACACATGCTAGGAGGTTCAACTATATCTGATTGCAGATCAGTCCTCTGTAGGAAGATACTGCCTGACAGCTGCGTGAGCAGGAGGCCGAGCAATATTGATTAGAGGAAGGAGGAAAGAGTGGTGAGGTGTGCCAGAGTGAGACACAAATGCTGAGCCACAACTCCTCATTGACTCTTCATTACAGTAGGAGACCTGAGAGCTGTGCATAATCCACTGCACAGCAAATTACCAAAACACCATGCTCACTAGGGGACTGCCAGCTACAGCACACTGTCAGCACCTCAGGTAGGGCCCGGGACAGATTCCCTTTAATGAAAAAATATGTAGGTGAAAACTCCTTTACGATTACTCACCCAGAAAAAAGAAGCGGTGGACGCGGCTTAGGAACGTTACAACTGAAGTGCAAGGAGCTGACTTCTGCACTAACACCTCTGAGGTCAAACTTTGGATCTGGGGGTGGCGGAGCCATCTAAGAAGAAAGAACATACAGTCAGTCCTCCATCACTCGACCAGGGGCTGCCAGGCAAACTATACGGACAGCGTCTCTATGCCATCTGCATTTTTCATGCACCCATTCACTTCTATGAATCTGTCCCAGATATAGACCTAGAAATGAAATGATGATGCTCCACAGTGGCCCACACAGCGTTTCCTTGCAAACTGATGGATAGAATAGTCTTACTCTAATTTACTAGAAGGTAAAAAAAAAAAAAAAAAAGGAATTTAAAGGGAATGTTTCATTAGACAACGACTTGATGTTTAAATAATGTTTTTTTCTTAAACATTTTAAGAATTTTTGGTGACAATTTTTCTAATTTTCCATTTTTCTATCTATAATATAAAAATAATCCTGAGATCTTGCAGTTTTCATTCTCACCACTGGAGCCAAAACTAAGCACAGACTTCCTGTTGACGAGAGGTTAAGGTCGAGAACAGAAGTGTTACTGTATTTAAAAAATCTCCAGTCTTCCAGTACTTATCAGCTGCTGTATGTCCTGCAGTAGGTGGTGTATTCTTTCTATTCGCTGATGCTAAAATGTACTCATATAGTACATGTAAAAAATATCAGTCAGATTCACGGACCTCCCAGATTCATCTATCATTATGTGGCCGGGAGCTCCGAAGCAGTTTACTTGTCCCCGCTACAGTACTGATACAGCCGCGCAGCTGTGTCAGTACAGTGCCGCAAAAATAAAACAGCTGCGGCGCTCCCAGCATCATCATGATGCTGGGAGGTCTGTAAATTTAGTCTGTAGCATCTTCCAAACACGGACCTTATTCACGGAACGTGTGAATGCAGCCTAAGTAGTCATAAGGATGGTAATGATTGACTATTATCAGTATCAATAGTTTTTATCAGTCAGGGTCAGACAGTTCAGACTGTGACCGATCAGAACGAGCTGGAAAACAACTACGCTCATCACATTCACTCCCAGCACTGATGCAAAATGTAAGTCTGTGGACCTGGCTGGCTGACATTGACACACAGTGGAGGGAGAGGTGCGCAGCAGCTGCTACATTTTTCCGCCTTTTTTTAAAGGGGTAGTTCACCAAAAATAATTTTCTTTCAAATCAACTGGTGTCAGAAAGTGCCAGAGATTTGTAATTCTATTTAAAAATCTGAAGTCTTCCAGTACTTATCAGCTGCTGTATGTATGTCCTGCAGGAAGTTGTGGATTCTCTCCACTCTCTGCTGCCACCTCTGTCCATGTCAGGAACTGTCCAGAGCAATAGCAAGTCCCTATAGGAAACCTCTACTGCTCTCCAGACTGGAAAGAATACACCACTTCATGCAGGACTTACAGCAGCTGATAAGTACTGGATGACTTGAGCTTTTTTTTTTTTTTTTAATAGAAACAAATTACAAAACCCTGGCACTTTCTGGCCCCAGTTGACTTAAAAGAATTTTTTTTTGGTGAACAACCCCTTTAAATGAATAATGGGAAAGTGAAATCTGCTGGGCTGGGAGGTTACTAAATAACCAATAAAAATGTGAAAAATGTTTCTGACTAATCAGAAACTGGAATATCCCTTTAATGCCGATCACTGTGACAGCAGAGGCTACAGGGTAACTATGTATCAAACAGGCTCTCCAGCTGTGACAAAACTACAATTCCCATCATGCCTTGCCACTAAGAGCTATAGCTTTGGCTGTCCCGGCGTGATGGGAATTGTAGTTTTTCCACAGCTAGAGAGATGCAAGATTGACAGCCGGGCACTATGGGGAATGATGAGTGGATGTCCGCCGTGTCCATGTGTGCGCCCTTCTAGGAGGAGGCCAGGAGCCGGGGACATGTTCCGGTGTGAGGCCCCTACATCTCCTCCCGGTACTGACCCTGTAGCGCTCCGGTCACATGCCGCCCGGCATCACAGCACTCAGCCTGCCGTACGGGAAAGGACCTTTGGTGACGTCACCATCATGTGATCAGTCACATGTCTGGGAGGAGTCAGGCTGATGCAGGAGAGTGGCTGCTGGTAGAGGATGGCGGTCAGGTGGAATCCTGTGTGTCCCGAGCTGTCAGCACTATAGCAGCTGTGTGATGGAAGATGCAGCAGAGAGAAGTGTGTACAGCAGAGCTGTGGGTGTCTATGTATGTCATGAGCAGCAGAGCTGTGTGTGTCTATAGCCTGTGTGTGTGCATGTCATAACCATACAGCAGAGCTGTGTGTGTACAGCAGAAAGGCAGAGCTGTGTGTGTGTCTGTGATGTGTGTACAACAGATCTGTGTATGTGTGTAATGTGTGTACAGCAGAGCTGTGTGTGTGTGTAATGTGTGTACAGCAGAGCTGTGTGTGTGTGTAATGTGTGTACAGCAGAGCTGTGTGTGTGTGTAATGTGTGTACAGCAGAGCTGTGTGTGTGTGTAATGTGTGTACAGCAGAAAGGCAGAGCTGTGTGTGATGTGTATGTCATGATCATGCAGCAGAGCTGTGAGCGTGACTTGTGTACAGTAGAGCTGTGTGTGTGACGTGTGAATAGCAGAGCTGTGTGGGTAATGTGTGTACAGCAGAGATGAGTGGGTAATTTGCATACAGCAGAGAGTTTACACACTTTGTAACCTTTCTCTACTTGTGTCATATCCAGGCCATGACTAAGTACAAGGCTTCTCAGTTCTCCCCATATACATCACTCAGCATTCCAAACCTTGTGATAGTTACATTTAAAAAAATAAATAAAAATAAAATAAGACTACTGGTTGTTGTGATTTGGCCGAACAAAATAAATAAATGACCAAATCTCAGGGAAGTCAGATGGGAGTCAATGCTGGCAAAATCATGTGACTTGTTACCAAAAATCCATCGCAGGCCGGAGCCACACTGAAACTTTGGTTACATGAGGCAGATTGTGATGTTGTTTATGTGATGAGCCTGATACATGACAGTCACACTAACTCAGATGGATGTTTGGTCACAAGTCACATGTAGCTTCGCTAGATAACCTGGGGCTTGTATTACCCTATTAGGACGGGAAGCTCGACACTTGACAAGTCACATGTAGTGTAGAATATCCCATACCACACTTTCCAGAATATATCGCTGCTCAGCAGAGATGAGGGAACCCCCAGCATGCATCGGTTCATCTGAACCTAAATGTTTGGCATTTGATTACCGGTGGCTGAAGAAGTTGGATGCAGCAGTAAGGCTTCCTGGAATACACTCACCGGCCACTTTATTAGGTACACCTGTCCAACTGCACGTTACCACTTAATTTCTAATCAGCCAATCACATGGCGGCAACTCAGTGCATTTAGGCATGTAGACATGGTCAAGACAATCTCCTGCAGTTCAAACCGAGCATCAGTATGGGGAAGAAAGGTGATTTGAGTGCCTTTGAACGTGGCATGGTTGTTGGTGCCAGAAGGGCCGGTCTGAGTATTTGAGAAACTGCTGATCTACTGGGATTTTCACGCACAACCATCTCTAGGGTTTACAGAGAATGGTCCGAAAAAGAAAAAACATCCAGTGAGCGGCAGTTCTGTGGGCGGAAATGCCTTGTTGATGCCAGAGGTCAGAGGAGAATGGGCAGACTGGTTCGAGCTGATAGAAAGGCAACAGTGACTCAAATAGCCAACCGTTCCAACCAAGGTAGGCAGAAGAGCATCTCTGAACGCACAGTACGTCCAACTTTGAGGCAGATGGGCTACAGCAGCAGAAGACCACACCGTGTGCCACTCCTTTCAGCTAAGAACAGGAAACTGAGGCTACAATTTGCACAAGCTCATCGAAATTGGACAGTAGAAGATTGGAAAAACATTGCCTGGTCTGATGAGTCTCGATTTCTGCTGCGACATTCGGATGGTAGGGTCAGAATTTGGCGTCAACAACATGAAAGCATGGATCCATCCTGCCTTGTATCAACGGTTCAGGCTGGTGGTGGTGGTGTCATGGTGTGGGGAATATTTTCTTGGCACTCTTTGGGCACCTTGGTACCAATTGAGCATCGTTGCAACGCCACAGCCTACCTGAGTATTGTTGCTGACCATGTCCATCCCTTTATGACCACAATGTACCCAACATCTGATGGCTACTTTCAGCAGGATAATGCGCCATGTCATAAAGCTAGAATCATCTCAGACTGGTTTCTTGAACATGACAATGAGTTCACTGTACTCCAATGGCCTCCACAGTCACCAGATCTCAATCCAATAGAGCATCTTTGGGATGTGGTGGAGCGGGAGATTGGCATCATGGATGTGCAGCCGACAAATCTGCGGCAACTGTGTGATGCCATCATGTCAATATGGACCAAAATCTCTGAGGAAGCTTCCAGCACCTTGTTGTATCTATGCCACAAAGAATTGCAGGCATATATATAAAATTTTACCATGTTTATTAAGACTTTTGTGCCATTTTCCATTACATGTTGCAATTGCTCATCTACTTCATCTATCTTCTATCCATTTGGCTTTTAGACTGTTGGCTTAATGTTCTTTCGGCTGACAGCTAGCTCTCCCAGCTGCATGGAAGTAAAGATTATAGATTAGCAGAGTGACGGAATAATTTATTATTAATTAGAATATTTTCTAGAATGACCTTTTATTGTCGGGAAGCTTATAACAATGCCTTCAGACAATATAGCAGATATATATTTAAAGGGGTACTCCGGCGAAAAAAAAATGTTATCAAATTAATTGGTGTCAGAAAGTTATGTGGATTTGTAAATTACTTTCTCTCCTGCAGGAAGTGGTGTGTTATTTCCAGTCTGACACAGTGCTCTCTGCTGCCACCTCTGTCCGTGTCAGAAACTGTCCAGAGCAGGAGAGGATTTCTATGGGGATTTTCTAGACAGTTCCTGACTAGAGATGAGCGAACCTGGAGCATGCTCGAGTCCATCCGAACCCGAACTTTCGGCATTTGATTAGCGGTGGCTGCTGAAGTTGGATAAAGCCCTAAGGCTATGTGGAAATCATGGATATAGTCATTGGCTGTATCCATGTTTTCCAGACAACCTTAGAGCTTTATCCAAGTTCAGCAGCCCCAGCTTATCAAATGACGAAAGTTCGGGTTCGGATCTACTCGAACCCGAACCCGGTTCGCTCATCTCTATTCCTGCTATAACAAGACATTGCAAAAGAAGAGTCTGTGGAGCCTCATTGAAGAGTCTCGAAACACAGGACTAGCCAGATATTCCTCCAGGAAGGACCCAGCCAAGGCATGGCTCCTGGAAGGAAACCGAAACCACCATATGTAATGACAAGGGAAAAACCAAGGCCAGGTGTCCATCCACATACAGCTGTTTCGGTGTGTTTCCCCTCATCAGTGTGGAGCAGGATTCTGGCAATGCCTAGTAGAGCCATAAGACAAACAGATTGCTGATCTCAGGGAGACCATCCAAACAATAACACTGCCGGCTGCTAGTGAAAAGCGCTCAATGCAGTGAAATCCTAGGTGCAAAACACAGGACTAGCCAGGGGGCAATGCACCTAGGATTTCACTGCATTGAGCGCTTTTCACTAGCAGCCGGCTGTGTTATTGTTTGGCTGGTCTCCCTGAGATCAGTGATCTGTTTCTCTTATGGCTCTACTAGGCATTGCCAGAATCCTGCTCCACACTGATGAGGGGCAACACCCCGAAACAGCTGTCTGTGGATGATATCTGGCCTTGGTTCTTCCCTTGTCATTACACTGACTTATAGGGCCATTTAATATGGTGGTTTCGGTGGTATCCTTACAGGTGCCACCCCTTGGCTGGGTCCTTTCCGGAGGGATATCTGGCTAGTCCTGTGTTTCAAGACTCTATAATGAGGCTCCATGGGCTCTTCCTTTGCATATTCATGTTTCCCAGGGAGCAATGCACCTAGGATTTATAAATAAATAATAATAATAAAAAATAATAATAATAGGATTTCACTGCATTGAGCGCTTTCACTAGCAGCCGGCAGTGTTATCGTTTGGCTGGTCTCCCTGAGATCAGCGATCTGTTTCTATTATAACAAGACATTGACCCTAACAGTATTTTATGATTTGTTTTGCAAACATCTAAAGTTACAGGAATATGAAACTGAAGAACCTATGAAAACTTGTTCTAGAAACCACAGAGGAAAGAAGCCATGTGTTTGCTTTATCTGGCAAAGTCCTGCTAGCATGGTCAATGAGATGGAGAAAGAGCAACAAGTCCCTGGCAGCAGATAGGAATCATGGCCAATACATGAAAACCTTTTGTTTTACAAGGTCCCAGAACAATAGGACTTTCCGTGCAAAACACTTTGAATACTTGTTATTCTTTCCTTTTTTTCCAGCCCTGTGAGCGAGCGGCCACCGATCTGCTCAGAAGGAAGAGGAGAAGCCATTCTAATGATTTTTCAAGGGAGTTTGCCAGCAAACATATGGATCTCATTGCCACTTGTGCTGCTTCAGCCAGTAAAACAAATGCAATTAATCAATATGTAAAAGTCATAAATTAACATAGGCATTAATCATCCTAATATGTAAAAGCCATGCATTAACATAAACATTCATCATTCTTAGCCCATATGTGTCAGCCAGCAATTCTATTTATTAATCAGGGTTTTTGTCTGTCATTTCTACCTCTTGACTTCCAGCTAACTGACTGTTCCTCACTTTCCAAAACATTCTCGGCTGTGAAAACTTCATACGGGATATTTTGGAGGGGAACATAGTAGTTCCTTCAAAACTTCAGAGAATGCTATTAAAGGGGAACTCTAAAGATTTTTTTTTCTTTCAAATGGTTTCAGAAAGTTATATAATTTGAAAACTAAAAATCTCCAGTCTTCCAGTACTTATCAGCTACTGTATGTCATGCAGGAAGTGGTGTATTCTTTCCAGTCTGACACTGTGATCTCTGCTGCCACCTCTGTACATATCAGGAACTGTCCAGAGTAGGAAATCCCCATAAAAAACCCTCTCCTGATCTGTAAAGTTCCTGACACGGACAGAAGTGGTAGCAGAGAGCACTGTGTCAGACTGGAAAGAATACACCACTTCCTGCATGACATACAGCAGCTGATAAGTACTGGAAAACGTGAGATTTTAAAATAGAAGTAATTTACAAATATATATAAATTTCTGACACCAGTTTATTTGAAAGAAAATATTTCCACTGGAGTACCCCTTTAAACATACTGTATACGCAATAAGTCATACTTAACTAGGCATATGAATGTATAATGACTCAACCTTTAAAGGGGTATTCCCCCCCAAATTATTTTAGCATTAATACGTTGCCCACCCATAGCTTTCCATCTTTCCGATATAAAGTTATTACGGATTCTGCACAGTTTTGCTGTTATCTAGAGGCATTCACCCCCACCGAGCGCTTAGAATCATCATATCTCAGTCCAACCCGACACGCTCCCTGCCCCTGGCCCCCACCCTCCGAGACGGCATCACGTGTCCTCAGTCTCTTCAATGGGCCGGGTTAGCGATTCTAATCCGGCTCACTGAAGCGAGGGAAAACGGTGACACAGTGACAGCTGCTGCTGATCACCGTCTCCCTATCTGAAAGCAGCCCCCCCCCACTGTGTAACCCCATTTCCCCCCAATGTGTTTTCTCGGGAACGGCAGCAGCTAGAAAGACAGGTGATGGCTCAAAATACTCAGGAGGACTTGATGGGTAAGACCAGCTAGGTTTGGGAGAATTTCATTTATTGGCTCTTGGGGGGAATACCCCTTTAAGTGGTACAGAGGCTTAATAGGGCACCATAGGCTTTGATGGGACCCTACTGTACATCTGTATGTCTCCAATTTCACATAGAGACACACAGCTTTGTATAAACACCATTTCATAACTAATTAAGTGTCTCCAAACATCATTTTTAACAATGCTCAGCAGTGTGCTGGAGGCTAAACCTTACTATGCCGCATAGACTATAGCGCCTTCACCTCCAGTTCCCCCTGTTTGGTGAGAATTCACCAAATGAATTTTAAGGAAATCCGTCACTAGCAGTGTCGGACTGGGGTACCTTGGGCCCACCAGGGAATTCGATTCTAGGGGCCCACCCTACATATACCAGATATACCCAGTGTCAAACTTTTCACATTACTATAGTGACTTTGCACAGAGCTGTGTATGTGACCAGCGATGCTAGTTTACTGCTAGTAACTTGTCAGTCACATACATGCAGAGGTTCTACTATCCACTGGTCCATACTACTGGCGCTCATTGTGCAGGTGATAGATCCAGGCAGATGTCCAGCTTTATGATTTTGCAACATGTGATGGATCCCCAACTCCCAAGCATTATAAGTTAAACCAAAGAACGCAAAATAAAGACACAACACATTGTAATCAGGTGTCAAAGGGTGCCAATTTTATTTATAATTACATGACACTGAAAATGGCAGACCCCCGACTCATAAAGAGTCACCCTCCAGCACTCAGGCGAGGAAAAGCCCCCTGTGGGGGAAACCTCGAGGGAGCCATGGCTGGAGAGTTGCCCCTCCCCCGGGCTTAGAGGATAATACCATACTATAAATATAATAAACTGGATGTAAGAGAGATGTGGCTGGAATATCTGTCACCTTATTGATGGCTAGGCAGAGGTATCTCTTCTTCCTCAAAGATTCAGCTAAAAAAAGTGGAGACATGATGAAGGGGTAGTCTAAAGCAGACCACCCCTTTTTTCCTGCTAGAACCTCCAAATTACATCACGGGTAGGGGGCAGTAAAGTAGTCAAGCTCAAGGTCCTCCTGCGCATCCAAGATGGCACTGATCAGGGGGCGGTGCATTGCTTTATGGAAACTTCTTTATGACATAAGCGCTTGTCATCACAGTGCACGGTTGCCATGGTTACTGCAGGTAAACACATATGAAGCATTAACCCATCAATGACTGGCAATGCACTTTACTGCAGAGGTCACTAAACACACTTGTGACCAAGCAAACAGCTTACGGTTAGGCTACACTAAGAACACTAAATAATATGGTTTGATTTGGCCCATAGCCACCAATCACAGCTCAGCTTTCGTTTCTCAAATTATTGTGGTAAAATAAAACTAAAGTGTGATTGGTTGCCATGTGCAACTTATGGTGGTATTACACGGAGCGATAATTCGCCCAATCGCACGATTAACAATTTTGAATGAACAATTTTTTTTATAACGAACGGCGTTTACACAGAACGATACATCGTACGGAATATTTATTTTGCGATCGTTTTGCGATCGCTTAAGCCTATCTCACACATAGGGGAAATCGTTGAAAGAATGTTTACACTGAACAATCTGTGAATTTTTTGCGGAAATGAACGATTTCTCGCTCGTCGCTTGATCGTTTGCAGCGTTTACACGTACAATTTTCGTTCCGTGTAAAACCACCATTAGGGTGCGTTCACACCTACAGGATCTGCAGCAGATTTGATGCTGTGTTCAGTTATTTAAATGAAATCTGCTGCAGAAAATCAGCTGCAGATCCTGTAGGTGTGAACGCACCATTAGGCAGTCTAACTTACCCATAGCAACCAATCAAAGCTCAGCTTTAATTTTATAAGAGCCTGTTAAGATATGAAAGATGAGCTGTGATTGGTTCTTATAGGCGAATCAAACTGTTTTGTCTCTGGCAGATCGATAAAGCTGCTCCATTGCTGTTAAGTTTATGGTGACGACTAGAGATGAGCGAACCGGGTTCGGGTTAGAGTCCATCCGAACCCGAACGTTCGGTATTTGATTAGCTGGGGCTGCTGAACTTGGATAAAGCTCTAAGGTTGTCTGGAAAACATGGATACAGCCAATGACTATATCCATGTTTAACACATAGCGTTAGGGCTTTATCCAACTTCAGCAGCCACCGCTAATCAAATGCCGAAAGTTCGGATTCGGATGGACTCGAGCATGCTCGAGGTTCGCTCATCTCTAATGATGACTGAAAACACATGACATCACACTTCCCCATAATGCTTTGCAGTCAGCCCTTCCTCCATACCTCCCAACTTTTTGGAGGGACACTTGTGGTTTACAGACATTTATATACACTACTATTCCCAGCATTTCCTGTCACTCAGTTTAGAATCCACTGGTATACGGTTATATACGGCGGATTTGTTAACATACAGTAAAAGGAGACTGCTGACAATCTGATGTAATTGTATGTTGAAAGGGCTGTCAAAGAGTATAATTAATAAAGCTGATGAAATGAATAGACAAGGTGGGGATCCCTACCTGGAAATCCTCCAGAGCGAAGACAAGTCGTATGGGTGGCATGTAACACTACATTTCCCAGGCTGTTAGATTTTCAGCCCCAGGGCCACACTGTGCAGGCTGCAGCCCCTCTCCCTTCTCTACTCCTGTGTACCGACTGCCAGCAGCAGCACGTAGAGCAGATAGAAGCAGCCTTCGAGGAGGAGGTGGCAGATGGTCCCAGGGGAGAGGAGAGGGGCTGCGCTAAATCTGCACACTACGTGCGGTTGCTTGTCACCCCAGTCACTCCCTGCCTCTAAATAATATTATAAACCCCAGGTTACTAGATAGATGCAGTAAGTGCCCGGGTGAAAGGCATGTGCAGCAGTGTTGGGGGATTATATGCCATCCTGCAGCTTCTAAACAGGGAGGCCCACCTCCTGTTTAGGGGCCCACCAAAGGGTAGGGCCCACCGGGGGATTTCCTTGCTCCCCTGTGGGCCAGTCCGAGCCTGGTCACTAGGTTCATGCTGCCTTAAATGAGGGCAGCATAAACTAGTGATGTAAATACTAAACAGATCATTGTATTACTTACATCATTCTGTTCAGCTGTTCTCCTAATATGCAGGAGAATAGGATTTTTGTTGCACCCCTCCCCCTGCCGTCCAGCTGCTGATTGCCTATACACAGCATGGATAGATAACTGCCAATCAGCAGCTGGTGGGCGGAGTTTTCTGCTTCTCGTGAATATCCAGGACTACTGAGCTCATGCACATAATGGAGAGGACTACTTATTGTCCATGGTATTCCAAAGGATTCATTAGGACATACTTATAAGTAACAATTTAAAGTTAGTGCTCTCATATTTTCCTCTTCAGCAAGTGGGACCAAAGATTGGATGTTTGGTAGCAGTAGTTGTATCTGGACTTTCTTTCCCTTACTTATCTGGCCAATGAGAAGACAGTACCTACTCACAAGCCCTCTTCTTCTCTGCACTCGACTGATCAGGCTGGTACTGTGCTGGGGGATGATTTACAGTGTATAGATGACATGTATAGATGACATGTTGGGATAATTGATGTACTGGTTTTGCAAGTTGCTATGTGAGCTGGAACGAAACAAAAGGTCGAGAAGTTCACAGCAAGGAAGGGGTTATACATCACAATTAGCCCAAGTCTTAACAGTGAACTGTTGATAATGAAGGTGACTAAGGGTCCATTTACAGAGAAAATCTGGCAGATTATCTGCCAAAGATTTGAAGCCAAAGCCAGGAACAGACTATAAACAGAGATCAGGTCATAAAGGAAAGCCTGAGATTTCTCCTCTTTTAAAATCCATTCCTGGCTTTGGCTTCAAATCTTTGGCAGATAGTCTGTCAGATAATTTTTCTGTGTAAAAGGGCCCTAATAGATAGAGGAGAGTATATTACATTCAGGAGGCAGCACTGCCTAAATAATAAGAAAACAGCAATTTGCACAAGGGTCATTAACACTGAGTTTTATGGATGTTCAGAGATAAGAGGGAAGCCTTGATTTACCTTTCAGGAACAGAGTAAACTCTCTGGGATAGGTAGGCTCAGGCCCTATGCATAGCATAAGCTAACGGTGCCTTTACACAGAGAGATTTATCTGACAGATTTTTAAAGCCAAAGCCAGGAATGGATTTGGAAAGAGGAAAAGTCTCAGTCTTTCCTTTATGGCCTGTTTCCTGTTTATAGTCTGTTCCTGGCTTTGACTTAAAAAATGTGTCAAATAAATCTCTCTGTGTAAACGCACCATTAGCCCATATCCTCACGTGACCCGTGGTCTTTATTTATTCCTATGGAGCCACTGGAAAGAGCTGAGTAAGCACTCTTCCGACTTACTCGTCTCTTTCCGGCAGCTCCATAGGAATGAGTAGAGCTGTGAGTCACATGCCGTACCCAGACTCTATTCTTAGAGGGGTTATCCAGTGAAAATGTTTTTTCTTTCAAATCAACTGGTGTCAGAAAGTTATATAGATTTGTAATTTACTTCTATTCAAAAACCTCAAGTCTTTCCATACTTATTAGCTGCTGTATGTCCTGCAGGAAGTGTTGTTTTATTTACATTCAGCCACAGTGCTCTCTGCTGCCACCTCTGTCCGAGACAGGAACTGTCCAGAGCAGGAGATTTTTTCTATGGGGATTTGCTACTGCTCTGAGACAGTTCCTGACATGGACAAAGAATTTTCGCTGGACAACCCCTTTAACAAAGAAATTGGGGGCCTGATACGGAGGTCGAACCCCCTGCAATCTCTTACTTAAGGTGCGTTCACACCTACAGGATCTGCAGCAGATTTGATGCTGTGTTCAGTTATTTAAATGAAATCTGCTGCAGAAAATCAGCTGCAGATCCTGTAGGTGTGAACGCACCATTAAGGAGTAATTTTTGGGTAATGGAGTGCTTTACAAATATGCTACAGATCACAAAGGAGCCAATAAAGGGAAATTGCACTGACAGCGAATGTTTAAATCCACTATGCTTCTTTGCAGATAACGTATGTGGAATGGTAGGAACTTATTTCCGTCTGTACATTTCTTCCATGTAATCTATTCTTCTACTGATTCCTCATACGTCTCGGCTGAGCTCTTCCATCTGTTGACACATTCACCATCCAACACAAATGCAGCATAAAGAAAAGTCTAAAAACAAATATTTTGGTCTCATAAAAACCAAGTACTTAACCTTTCTCTGAGCTTAGGTGTCCGTGATCCTTAACACATTGCAATTGAACAGAACATTGATGATAAGCTTAGTGGCATCAATGGCATGGGCTCCTTCTCAGCTCCCTTATCCCTTCACTCACAGGTTCTCCGCTGACTATCCGGCAGGCGGAGACCTGACATGCTGGCTGCCATTTATGGCTGAAAATGAACAGAAAAAAAAAATAATATTAGACCCTGTCTTATTTATTGAGAAACATGGTAGAGACCTTCAGCCTCAACTGGTATAGAGCAGGGCTCTCCCTTTGAGACTAGAATGTTCCCATGTTAAGCTATAGCCATGGGCTATGGAAGTGAATGGGGCTCCAGAGTTCAAATAGTAGGATACCATGAGAACAACTAAATCAGCGTGGAAAACTGTACAAAACAGTAAAACAATACAAATACATAACAAAACAAAGAATAAAATGTTTGACAACCAATTCACAGATCCTGCAGTGTACGCAGTAGGACACTGTAGGTCTATTTTAGTCATAGCGCTTTAACCCCTTAACGACACAGGGCCTGAATGTACGCCCCGGCGTCGCTAGGGGAGTTTAGAGGGGGGCCGCGCGGGGACCCTGCTTCAAACCACTGCGATCCCGAGTGCTATCTGCAGCCCGGGACTGCAGCAACTAGCGGGCATGGTCCGATCGCCGTGCCTGCTAATTAGCCATTCAAATGCAGCTGTCAAAGTTGACAGCTGCATTTAATTTGCTGTTTTCCCCCATCCATGGTGGTCTAGTGGCGGGAGCCCCCCCCCCCCCCGATCCTTGCTCAGTAATCTATTGCTCTTGGCTGCAGCAGCCCAGAGCAATAGGACACAGATCTCATTGATCTATGCAGTATATAACCTTAACCCCAGGGGGAATAACCCTAAACCCAGGGGAGCTTCTAGCAAGTGTGTAAAAATAAATGTTTTTTTTTTAATTAATAAAAAATCCCCTTCCCTAATAAAAGTTTAAATCACCCCCCTTTTACCAAAAATAAATAAACATATTTGGTATCGCCGCATGCGCAATCACTCAAACTGTTAATTTATTTCCTTCTTGATCTCTCATGGTAAATGGCGCAAGCGCAAAATGCAAAATTGCACATTTTTTGTTGCATCAAATCCAGAAAATTGTAATAAAAAATGATCAAAAAGTCGTATATGCGCAAACAAGGTAATGATTCAAAGTACAGATCATGGCGCAAAAAATGACACCACATACAGCCCCATAGACCAAAAAATAAAAGCGCTATAAGCATGGGAATGGAACAATTTTAAGGAACATTTATTTTTTTTAAAAGGTTTAAATTTTTTTAAAAGCCATCAAATAAAATAAAAGTTACACAAGTTACATATCCTTGTAATCGTACTAACTTGAGGAACATGAATAATAAGTCAGTTATACCATAGGGTGAACGTCGTAAACACAAAACCTCCCCAAATAAAAAAGAATGCGTTTTATTTTCAATTTCACCACGCATAAAAAAAATTTCTGGTTTTGCAGTGTACTTTCTGCAAAAATTCAGCCTGTCATTGCAAAGTACAATTAGTGGCGCAAAAGGGGGAAAAATGAAATGAAAATTGGGTCTGTCCTTAACCCCTTAAGGACCGGGCCAATTTATATTTTAGCGCTTTTGCCATGATCTGTACTTTCTATCGGTACCTTGTTTGCGCATATGCACATTTTCTGGATTTCATACTACCAAAAATGCACAATTTTGCATTGGAATTTTTTTGCGCTTACGCCATTTACCATGCGAGATTAGGAATGAAATATATTAATAGTTGGGGCGATTAATTTATCTATTTATTTATTTTTATTTATAAAATGGGGAAAGGGGGGGTGATTCAGATTTTTATTAGGAAAGGTTTTTTTTATTAATAAAAAAACAGTTTTATTTTTTTACACACTTACTAGAAGTCCCCCTAGGGTTAGGGTTATTCCCCCTGGGGTTAGGGTTATTCCCCTGGGGGACTTCTAGTATAGCCACATTGATCTCTCATTGAGATCTATGCAGTATAGATATACTGCATAGATCAATTAGATCCGTGTTCTATTGCTCCTGGCTGCTGCAGCAATAGATTGCCGAGCGGGGATCAGCGCCATTTGGCTGCCAGAGCTTTGGCTGTCCAGGCATGATGGGAGTTGTAATTTTACAACAGTTGAAGAGCCAAGGTTCCCTTCCCCTGCCCTCATAGAACATATGTATCCCTATGTATTATCTGTACAGCCCTTCTTCTGAATAGCCAACATTCATTGCAGTGTTTCCCCTGCTGGGGCCCCTACGAGGAAAATGACTGCCTAACCATGTATAGCCAGGGGTCTTGAGAGCCAGCTCCCATATTAAAAGTGTTGACTGTGATGAGACAACCCTTTTAATATAATAAGCAAAAAAAAAAAAAACAACTATAAAATAGTAATCAGGCGAGGCGACGGTGTGGAGTTAATATGCCTATAAAATATAAGCAGTAAAAAGAGCGAAGTGCTAGGGGTTCCTTATTGCCAGAGGATGACATTATTTGTCAGCAATCGAGAACAAGCGAGCAATTAATATAAACACGATTATTTGTAAATGCAGCCATGCCGTGCGCATACTTGAACCATGATGCTTCCCCTAGTTTATTACTGTTACGCTAATTTATGCATTTCTAATGACCCCATTATTCATTTAGTCTATGATATATATCTTTCTGACATTTGTCCAGTCCGGCCTAGGACTATGCCCGCAGTCATCCTGAGTAAGAGCAGAACCGGGATTTCCACTTATAAGACCATGTTTATACACTTGTCAATTACACGTTTTTCCCTCTTTTCTTTGCTGGATGGAGTTTTCTCCCCTCCGCGACATCCCGGGAGGGTTTGATCAAGAAAAATAGAAGTTTCAAACTGGAAAAAGCCTGTTTGTTTTCTTACTTAACTACATAAAGATTGTTCCAGAGGAAAACATTACGGGGCAGAAAAGTGACAGATATGTCTATTAAATAATGTTTAGTTAGTAACAGGGTAAGTGGTCATTGATGTTCTAGAAAGCGAATCATCTGTCTATCTGTAGCCGCTATCTTTTGAGAGAGAGTAGGGATCCTGTGACTATAATGGGAGATTAGCTCCTATAATCATAAAATAGAATTTTACAGCCTGTATTTTTTAGTTATAATAATATTTTTTTTTAAAAAAAAACTATATACAGTGGTGCCTTGGATTACGAGCATAATTCGTTCCAGGACCGCGCTTGTAATCCAAATCCACTCTTAAACCAAAGCAAATTTTCCCATAAGAAATCATAGAAATGTAGATAAATGAATGATTTTCTATTTTGAATAACATTTAAAAGAAATATAACAATTATTTAGAAACAGCTGAATATAAGATATTATAAGTTACTGTGCAGTGCAGCAATCAGCATGTGGTGAATAATATATAGTAACTGCATAAACCTGAAAAAACAGCAGCAGTTTGAAGATACAGGATGAAGCTGCAGATCCCCATAATGCAGTAGCGTAGTACAACAGGCTAGAATAGAGAAGCAGGGCTGCTGTCAGAGGTCTGTGTGGTCACATGACAGGAATGGGGAAGGGGGGGGGGGAGTTCAGCATGGACCAATCAGGAAAATAAAATCACAGAGCTGTGCAGGTGTACAGTGACAGAAACCTTTTTTTTATAAAGCAGTGTGTATAGCTGAGTGTAAGTGCAAGCACATTATAGCAGGTGTGTGTATAGCTGGGTGTAGTGCAGGCACATTACAGCAGGAAGAGAGAGGATGGGAAACACAGGGACTGACAGAGACTGCAGGGAGTATGAAGACATGAGCAGCGCATATGTGAGCACAGTATAGCAGCAGGGAGAGAGGGGTTACAGCTATGAAGAGATTACCTCCACAGTCCTGTCCTCTGATACAAGCCCCAGCCTGAAGTGGATCTGCCATGGTTTGGAAGGTGAGGGAGACTTCCTGAGTCAGAATATAGGGCTGTAGACCCCACTCCCCCTCCCACCCAGTACAGGGAGCTCTTAAACCAAAGCAATGCTCTTAAACCAAGTTACAATTTAGAAAAACTTTAAGCTCTTCTTGCAAAACGCTCTTAATCCAAGTTACTCTTAATCCAAGGTACCACTGTATATGGACAGACTAACATAACCCGCATAGGCCCACATAACCCGCATAAGCCCACAAAACCTGCATAAGCCCACAAAACCTGCATAAGCCCACATAACCTGCATAGGCCCACATAACCCGCATAGGCCTACGTAACCTGCATAGGCCTACGTAACCTGCATAGGCCCACGTAACCTGCATAGGCCCATGTAACCTGCATAGGCCCATGTAACCTGCATAGGCCCACGTAACCTGCATAGGCCCACGTAACCTGCATAGGCCCACATAACCTGCATAAACCCACAAAACCTGCATAAGCCCACGTAACCTGCATAGGCCCATGTAACCTGCATAGGCCCATGTAACCTGCATAGGCCCACATAACCTGCATAGGCCCACGTTACCTGTATAGGACCACATAACCTGTATAGGCCCACACAACCTGTATAGGACCACGTAACCTGCATAGGCCCATGTAACCTGCATAGGCCCATGTAACCTGCATAGGCCCATGTAACCTGCATAGGCCCACGCAACCTGTATAGGACCACATAACCTGCATAGGCCCATGTAACCTGCATAGGCCCATACAACCTGTATAGGACCATGTAACCTGCATAGGCCCACATAACCGATGATCAGAATTCAGAAGGACTTACTAGGCAGAGATTTGTTCTTTGTACAAACCCAGCAGCAAGAGAAAAGGCTTCCTATTAAAAACAAAATAAAATTAAATTAAAAATAATGTAATTGAAATTATTGAAGAATAATTGTAATTGAAGTCAATGAAATGGCGGCCGCCCAACGTCCACAGTGTATAAAATAACGGACATTGTTTGTACAGACATCAAATTAATGATCTTGACGATTTTTTGTGGGCGTTATTTTTGGTTCACACACTAAAAACATAGCCGTACAAAGAACACTTGTGATAATACCTGATAAGTATAATTCTATTACCTGTGGATTACTAAAGAAATCCTCAGCACATCCTCAGACCTGTTGGTGGCCACGGGGACTGGGATTGAGAAGCACTGATCTAGGGGGCTATCACTGGATTTTAAGAAGCTGGATGAGTATCCTAGACGCCCCTCAGTTTAGTCAATATGAGCACCTAGGGCAATATTAGGGCCTCTCAATGGTAAGGACCTAGATTGGGGTCACTGTTTGGGGCAGATTCACCACTTAGGTGGATAGTGCAAATTTGGGCCAGGCCAGCAACCTGCTCTCTCTATAATTTTCAAATAAAACTAATAAAGGATATTTTTACATTTTCTATTGTCTGACCAAATCGGCATTGACTATAGTTTTTTTGAGGATGGTTGGCACTAGAGATGAGCGAACCTTGAGCATGCTCGAGTCCATCCGAACCCGAACTTTCGGCATTTGATTAGCGGTGGCTGCTGAACTTGGATAAAGCCCTAAGACTATGTGGAAAACATGGATATAGTCATTGGCTGTATCCATGTTTTCCAGACAACCTTAGAGCTTTATCCAAGTTCAGCAGCCCCAGCTAATCAAATGCCGATGGTTCGGGTTCGGATGGACTCGAACCCGAACCCGGTTCGCTCATCTCTAGTCCCTTGGCAATCTGAGAGACCCTTGTGTATTTGAGCCTTATTTATGGCATCAGAGAGGACTATGAAGTTATTCAGGGGTAAGCCTCACCCTGATGAAGTTCCTGCAAGGGACCGAACACATAGGGTGATACGGACCGCAATACACTTGAAGGAGAAGTCCCATCAAATTCAAAAAATGGAGGAAGACCTTGGAGTGTGGGAAAGTAAAAAACAATGTATATTTACCAGTCCTTGTGTGTCTGTAATGCCTCCTCAGGTCCCGCTGATGGCTGTCAGATGCTGGAAACCGGCTACGTCACATACCTGCCTCTTCCAGCTACAACATGACAGACCGGCTGAGTGATTGCCCACTAAGCCAGTCAGTGACTGGGGTGGTGTCCCACTTCAGTCACTGATTGGCTGAGCAGGCAATCACTCAGCCTAGTATGTGACATTGCAGCTGGAAAAGGTAGGTACGTAATGTATCTGGCTTCCAGTAGAAAATGGCAGCCGGCAGTGAGGCAAATCACCATAGAAAACCTCTCCTGCTCTCCAGATTGGAAAGACAACATCACTTCCTGCAAGACATACAGAAGCTGATAAGTACTGAAAGACTGGAGATTTGTAATAGAAGTAAGGGCCCTATTCCACAGTAACGATAATCGGCCGGATCGGCCCCATTTGGCCCGATTCGGCCGATTATCGTTCGGTGAAATAGAGAGAACGATCAGCCGATGATCGTGTCATCGGCTGATCTTTCATTTAGGGCCAGACCTAAAATCATCGTTCCCCGACCGCGCACCGCTACGGTTTAATAGACGATTTGACAGCAGCAGCCGCGGCCTGTGATTGGCTGAGTGTGGCCGGCCATTCAGAAGATAGAGCGCGCGGGACCCTGGGACGAAGACAGCGCGGAGAAGAAGACCTGCAGGTAATGTATTACTGCTGCTGCAAGGGCTGCAAGGATATCGGTAACAATGTCCCTGCAGCCCTCGCTCAACGATCATTGGGCCGTGGAATAGGCCCAGTAAACGAGCGCCGATCTAGCAGATCGCCGCTCGTTTAAATAGTTGATCGGGCCCTCCTCGGCCCGTGGAATAGTACCCTAAATTGCAAATCTGCATAACTTTCTGACAGAAGTTCATATGAAAGATTTTTTTTTCTGCTGGAGTACCCCTTTAAGGGTATGTGCACCCACGTTGGAGATACGTTAAGGCAATGAAGGATGGATGGACAGCAATTAAATGGATAATTACTGCAATTAAATGATGCATGTGTGAACACAGCCTAAGGTTTATTCACATATTCAGTCTATAAAATAACACTGAATGGTTGATAGTATTGATGGATCATTTTCCATACGTTACACTATTACCACTAAGTACCATTCTAGGGTAACACTTTAAGGACTTAAGAAACGTTCCATGCTTCGTCACTTTATTTTCAATTTTAAACATCTATGTACTGTAGTAGCCAAACTTGAAGTGATTTAGAACTGCTGAACAGCCCACTATTGTGTAAGTCTTTGGCAGGAGCGGACTTGTCAGTCTGTCATCACATGGGCTGATTATGACTTGTTCTAACCAACCTAATTACGGGAACCATGATCCTGATCCCCAATACTCTCCAAGTACATTGAAGTAAGTTTATTCCAACCTATATAATACACTGAACGGAAGATCTGTGTTTTTGTCAACAAAACGTTTTTTGTTTCCCGGTTTTAAATATTTTTAGGGTATGTTCACACTACGTATATTTCAGTTAGTATTGTGGTCCTCATATTGCAACCAAAACCAGGAGTGGATTAAAAACACAGAAAGGATCTTTTCACACAATATTGAAATTGAGTGGATGGCCGCCATTTAATGGCAAATATTTGCTGTTTTTTTAAAACAACGGCCGTTGTATTGAAATAATGGCCGTTATTTACTGTTATATGGCGGCCATTCACTCAATTTCACCATTGTGTGAACAGATCCTTTCTGTGTTTTTAATCCACTCCTGGTTTTGGTTGCAATATGAGGACCACAATACTGACTGAAATATACGTAGTGTGAACCCAGCCTAATACAGTATAATATTACTAATTGCTAATAATAATAATAATTACTAACTACTAATTACTACTACTACTACTACTACTACTACTACTACTAATAATAATAATAATAATAATAATAATAATAATAATAATAATCTCAATAAAATATTGAAATAGCTTAGAGGAAACATGGTGGCAAAATCACAAATTATATTCATGCCTTTCAACAAATGCTGTTTGGTGGCTAGATGTCAATGAACAATAGGAAAGCTGTATACTATTTTATCCTATACTGTACCTCTCGCCACTCCCTTTTGCTGTAGACAATATAGTGGTAGTGCTCCAGGCTCAGGACTAGGGGCAGAGATCACTGGGAGCAGCAGCGGCCATTATAGACTATATGTTAGTGAATTTTGATGCTCTTACCTTATCTTACCTTATAATAGGCAATAATAGAAACATAGAAGATTGTCATCAGAAAAATCCCACCTGGTCTATCTAGTCGGCCCTTTTAGTATTTCCCTTCTTATTATCTTAGGATAGATGTATGTATATACCGGGCAGGTTACATTCAGTTATTGTAGATTTACCAACCACATCTGCTGGACGTTTATTCCAAGCATCTACTACTCTTTCAGTAAAGTAATATTTTCTCACAATGCTTTTGATATTTCCCCCAACTAACCTCTCACTGTGTCCTCTTATTCTTGAGTTCAGATGTTTTTTGTTGTTTTTTTTTAAATTAAAAACACTTCCCTCTGGACCCTTATTTAGTCCTCTAGTTTCAATCATGTCCCCCCTCCAGACTATACAGATTCAATTCCTTTAGTCTTTCCTGATAGGTTTGGTGCCTCACACCCTCCACCATTTTTGTAGCTGTCTTTGGAGCCATTCTATTTAACCAATATGTTTTTGTAGGTGAGGTCTCTGAAACTGGACACAGTATTCCAAAATATTTTCCTGCATGTTATACTCTCAGACAGAAGACTGGATTTTAAAAAAATAGTTTAGGACTAGAGATGAGCGAACCGGGTTCGAGTCGATCCGAACCTGAACGTTCGGTATTTGATTAGCAGGGGCTGCAGAACTTGGATAAAGCCCTAAGGTTGTCTGGAAAACATGGATACAGCCAATGACTATATCCATGTTTTCCACATAGCCTTAGGGCTTTATCCAACTTCAGCAGCCACCGCTAATCAAATGCAGAAAGTTCGGGTTCGGATCGACTCGAGCATGCTCCAGGTTCGCTCATCTCTATTTAGGACTCCACCACTCAACAGTAAACCATAGCGAGTAATAGTAAAAATAATTGTTTTCTTTTATTATTTTGCCACTTAGTTGCCACCAATAGAATTGTAATAATAGAATTAATCCAACAAACCAGAACATTAGGCTCATCAGAGTCTCAAGATAGAAAATGGTTTTTTTTTTAGGCCTCTTGCACGCGTTCCGTCGGTTTATATGGGCAGTGTGCAACGGAATAGATTATCAGAACTCGTATTATATTATATTATATGTATTATTATGATGCTGGGAGCTCTAAAACAGTTGAAAGGGCATCTCTGTCACCTTCAACCTATCTCCCTCAACCCGTAAACTAAAGTCATCTGTAAGTAGGATAAACAATCCTAATTCCAAATCTGTCACATGTAGCTTTCTACTCCTTTTGTATTTCCCCGCTGTAGACCTACACACTGGGCATGCTGATGCATAGAGAGGACTACTAATAGAGAGGACGACTCAGACTCCTTCATTTGTGGCTTATAGCACAGAAACGCAAGAACATAGAAAGATGAAAATTGCAGCTATAAAATCCACTTTTTAAATCTACCGACTGATAATTTAAGATTAGGAAAGTGTCAGAGTCCCTTTAAATCTGTGCACTACTGTACTGACCCAGTATATACAGAGTATGCGCGGAACGTGTAAATTTTTTAGAGGGGAGGCATGGATGCACAATACATGGATAAGTATAGCCACGTTATTTTCTTATAGCAGCACCAGTGACATTATCACATGTAGGGAAGCTTTTTCATTCCTATATATATGTATATTATTTATATCATTATTAGCCCTATTAAGATATTACACTGTATATATTATACTTTTTTTTCTCCAATATATTTTTATTTAACCACATTTTCCACAATGGTGACCAGGCAGAGAGCCTCTTCCCAGTAATGATACAAGAATAAAGTATAGAATAGACAACAATGATTGTGTAAACAAGTAGCTGATAGGTCAGGGTTCATTAACACAGAAAGATTATCTGACAGATTTGAAGCCAAAGCCAGAAACAGACTATAAACAGAGATCAGGTCATAAAGGAAAGACTGGGATTTCTCCTCTTTTCAAATCCATTCCTGGCTTTGGCTTCAAATCTTTGGCAGATAATCTGTCAGATAATCTTTCTGTGTAAATGGACCCTTATCGGAGCTTATCAGAGCAGAGGGCTGTGAACTCCCAACCCAATCAACAAACCTAACAAAATGAACAGAGCCCAAGATAAGGGTATTATACTTTCTAGGCATTCCAGTTCTACTTTTGGGGATAATGTTCTGTAAAGAAGTCAAATAGTCCACCGGCTAATAAATACCTAATAAAACAGTAAAGTAAATAATGGGAACTGTACAAGTTTATGTGATCTACGCTTCTGAATGGGAAATATATCATGGAGCACATACACTTGTCACTTGCTGAATAAAAGTCCTGTGTAACCCGGGAAGTTAATGTGAACAGCATGGAGGTACATTTTTGTGGTTGCGGTCTCATAAAAGGAGCAGCCTATGGCCTAGGTGGTTAATAGTCAGCTCTGCCATTATTACAGTATATACAGATAATATATTTCACACGCCACATACTCTGTTATTTCTTCTTCTTAGTCTAACAACATGGAAATAGAACCTGTAAGAAAAAGGATGTTCTATAAAATTTGGTAAGAAAATAAGATGACTCAGGACAATTTGTCACCGCTGATGGCCGAGCCGCTATTTATGGCCTCTAAGAGACAACCTTCACCCAAATTTATGTTTCATGCAATGTATGTTCTGCAAGAATGGATCTCGCTGAATTTATGAATTTTGCTGTGTTTAGACTGCACTCACCGAAAGCTATTCAAACAGAGACAGTATTCTGGTGTCATTAGGTTACAGGGCGTAAGGATTGACAACAAGCAGAAATATAAATATATACTGTATATAACAAAGTAAATCACTGCGCCACTACGATAGTGAAAAAAAGTGGTTTATTCAATCAAACATAGAAACAGGAATATATATATATATATATATAGATAGATAGATAGCTATCTATCTATCTATATATATATATATATATATATATATATATATATATATATATATAGGTCCAAAAGTAGGTAGACAGTATGTGTTCATAGGGTTATGAAGGGGGAGATTTATCAGACATGGTGTAAAGTGAGACTGGCTCAGTTGCCCCTAGCAACCAATCAGATTCCACCTTTCATTCCTCACAGACTCTTTGGAAAATGAAAGGTGGAATCTGATTGGTTGCTAGGGGCAACTGAGCCAGTTTCACTTTACACCATGTTTTTTGAACACCATTTTAAAACTTGTAATTGAATTGACAAAATGAGTCTTCTCTATATAACATGTAACATGTCTAATGTGAAATATTAATAGTACCTATAGCAAGTTTACTTTAACCCCTTAAGAACCCATGATGTACCAGTATGCCAGAAGGTCCAGAGGCTCTATGAAGTGAACTCAGGAGCTGAGCTTGCCTCATAGAGGGTGAGGACTGGCTGTTATTACTATTAGTGACAGGTTGCAGCGGTCGTACTGCCACCCGTAACACCTTCAATGCTGCCGATCGTGGCATAGGAGCTGTGTTGCTGTCACTGTCCGATTGTTTTCCCTGACTGGCAGAAGAGTAATACTTACCTCCGTGCAGTCAGGCGATCAGTGTTAGAGGCTGCCTATGTGAAGATTGCCGATAAGGCTGGGTTTACATTGTTTTTTCGCAATTTGTTTAACATATACATTTTATAGAAAAAACTGATGCAATTGTGTGTCATCTGTTTGGATCGTTTTTTCTTTGACTTCAATTATGGAAAAAAAGGGATTGAAACGGATGCGTTTTTTAACAGACACAAAAGTAGTGTTGACTGCGTTTTTATGTCCGTTAAAAGTAACCAATTAAAAACAGATATGTTGAACGGTTTGCAAAAATGCAGTGCGAACCCAGCCTAACACTGATCAATGGCGTAGCATTGACCATTGTAAGCAATCTAAGGATTGCATGTAATAGTCCCCTAGTGGTACTTAAAAAGTGAAAATAAATAAATAAAAAAGGTTTTATTACATAGCCCCTCCCCTTATAAAAGTTTACATTACCCCCTTAACCGTTTGCAATATGAAATGCATAAAAATAAAGTAAATAAATAAACGTTATATATCGTAGCGAGCGTAATTGTCCGATGTCTTAAAATATAACAATAGTGTTTCTGTATAGTGAACGGCTATGACAAAAATATGTGGACTATGTACCGCCAATATTACAGGCCATTAACCCCTGAGGAAGTTCCCAGTGAGGAACAGAAAGCGTGGGGAGCAGTGGACCCCGACATGGACCTTCTGATTATTTGGTGATATTTTGGTCATTTTCTGGTTATAACTGCTCTTGCACGTTTTGTGGTAGTTTTTTTTACCTCATCATCATGTTTGGGGTATAGTTATCACTTCAGATTTATTGGTTAGCGATGGTCCTTGCCATTTTTGCTTGTGGGAGCGTCCTGGGGGCTTTTCCCTATATGTAGTGGGGCCCCCTTGATGTATTTTGTATGTTTTTAGATGTTTTTAACTGTTTATGTCCCAGTGTGATGTTTGTTACTTTGATTTATGTGAAATAAAGATTTTTGTTCGGTGTGCCAGTGAGTATATATGACAGGCCTTTGCTTTCTTTTTCGTTGGTACAGTGAACACTGTCAATGATGGCTGGGTTCACACACAGTTTTTTTGCTCAGTATTTTGGTCCTCATACTACAACCAAAACCAGGAGCGGATTGAAAACACAGAAAGGCTCTGTTTACACACATCGAAATTTAGTAGATGGACGTCACTTTATGACAAATAATGGCCGTTATTTCATAACAACGGCCCATGTTTTAATATAATGCTAATTATTTGCCATTAAATGGCGGCCATCCACTAAATTTCAACAGTGTGTGAACATAGCCTTTCTGTGTTTTCAATCCATTCCTGGTTTTGGTTGCAAAATACTGAGCAAAAATACTGTGTGTGAACATAGCCTATAGCAGGTTAAAACATCCCATCTACACAAATATGGTACCAATAAAAACTAGAGATTGTGATGCAAAAAATAAGACCCCAAAGCCCTGTAGGTTAAAAAATAAAAGCGCTTTGGCTCTTAGAGGATGAGGAGGAAAAAACTAAATAAAAAAGCGAAAACAACAATTGGCGACAGAATCCACTGTGTCCTTAAGGGGTTAAGAGCAGACTCTTTTCCTTAGAAGAATAAGGTCATTCTGTCCTTAGGAGGCTGACATGAGAACGAATCACAGAAGACATTAGTATTTGTGAAAGAATTAAAATATAAAACTCCCTGACTGGTAACTCAACCTGTGTATCAGGGAGCCCAATAATTGGGGGGAAGAGAATTAATTTAACACAGCCCAGAGTAAAAGCCGCTTCTCATAGCCCCATCCTAAATCCTGTATATTGTCAGGATCTTTTCCCCTTTGAAGACATAGTCACTGATTGAGGCTTCTACTCTCTGGGAAACAGATAAGACAAGACTAGTAATCTGACTCTAAGCCAGTGGATAAAGGCAGTTTGTTTCCTCTTCGGAATCTGTCAACACCTCTTCAGTAATTAGTCCTAATTATTACAAAGGCCTAGCCTCCTATTCGCATTATTAAATCAGAACTAGTATCATAGGCCAGGTATCTTTCAACACTCACCTAGTCTGGCGACCTTCGATTTCATTGAATCTTCTCTCAGTATCTGACTTTGGAAGAGACTGGGCAGTAATTTTAGTGTCGGCTTCAAAGATGCGGATCCTGGGATGGAATTCCAGTGATGCATTGAAAAAGCAAACTCATCACATAACAACGGCGCAAAAGTTCTCAGCATTGTTTGAGCAGGTTTCCACCATGCACGGAGTGTTTGCACCATGCGCTTATTGTCGCTCAGGGCTTTACATACACCTTAGTGCATAACATAAAAGAGTGGTATGGGACATATAGGTACCTTTAGGAATATATATATACGTCGAGTATACAATATATATATATATATATATATATATATATATATATATATAATATTTTTATTGGTGCTTAAAAACATTTCTATAAGTACCTTAAAGAACTATAAAAAATATAACTTTGCATTGGTATGTATCCTGATGATCAGAAGGTATAATAGCAATAAAAGCTTTACTATAGTGCCTGGAGCTGAAATCCAGGAAAATGTACAATAACATAGTCAATTAAATTGTGGTATCTGTAGACTGCAGTTACATGTAACAAATACTTGAAGGAGTTATGCAAACTTAGAAAGAACATGGCCGCTGTCTTTTAGAAAGAGCATCACTCTTGTTCTTAGTTTGAATGTGGTATTGTAGCGCAGCTCCATTGAAGGGAATGGAGCTAAATTGTAATACCGCACATAAACTGGGGACAGAGGCAGGGAGGGAATAACTTTAGCATAGGCCCCGGGCTGTTCACCAAGCCTGGCCCCCCCAACCCACCGTAACTATGGCAGCACTAGCGTGGCGTTAATAGTACAGGACAGATAATGTCATGATGCCCTGAATTGTGCAAAATTGCTGTAGAAAAGTACCGATTTTTTGAAAATTATGGCAGAGACATTTCACCACAAAAAGTATGTCTTTTTGGGTGGCCATGGGCCCCCCAAGAGCTCAGGGCCCCGGGCTACCGCCCAAAACGGACCTATTATAATTTGCTACTGGAGAGGTGACGCTGTTTTGCAAGAAAGTAGCTGTGTTGTTTCTAATCCTGGATAACGCCTTTAAATAAAAAAAATGCAGCAACTACTTCTTTGTGTAACAGAACACAGGATGGTGCAATGTAAATGTAAAGCTTAAAGAGGTTGTCCAGGGAAAATTAACTTGTGCCCTGTCCAAAGAATAAGGAACAAGTTACAGATTGCAGGGAGTCCAACCTCCGTACCCCCTGACGATCTCCGTATCAGACCCTGGCTTCTTTGTTTTGAATAGAGACGCAAGTACAGTTCGTTACCCACAGGTCTATTAATTCCTATATAGCCGCCGGAAAAGCAGAGTACAGAGCTCTTCCAGCTTACTTACGTCGGCTCCATAGGAATGAATAGACCCGTGGGTCACGTACCGTACCTGCGTCTCTATACATAACAAAGAAGCCAGGGGCTGATACGGAGATTGGGGGGGTACAGAGGTCGGACAGAGGCCAGCCGTCCCTCTCACAGTTCACTGCCCCCCCCCCCCCCCCCCCGCTCTTACCTGCTCGCTGTTGGTGTGTGAAACAGTGCAGGCAGCAAGCGGGAAACAGGTCGGCACTCACTTGCTCCTCCTGATCGGCCCATCTAATGGGGGCCTTTACTTGTCCCTGGACAACCTCTTTAAGGCCCTATTACACTGAATGATTATCGGCCTCACTTGGTCGATTACCAACCATTCAGGTACACGTTGAAAGGCAATGATCAGCGGACATGCACGATTATTAGGGGACATAGAAGTGAGATGGGGAGACACTTTTATTAGATACAGTAAATCAGCATACAAAGAGCCCAGTCTGATGTGAAGGACCACAATATCCTTGAAACTAAGGAGCGGCAAAGAATGAAATCTATCACTGGGTTCTTCAGAAGTTCTTCCTGGTTGTTTTGTACTTCAGGAGGTCGCCCCAAATGTGATGCTACTGATCCTGTGTCTCCTGGACACCTGGCTACATTATAGTGTAACACTGATCACTACGTTATTAATAGGATAAAAGGAACAGATGTGGTGTCTCCTAATCTGCCTGTGACTACAGCTCAGCGATGGACGTTGTACTGTTATATCCTGCGTCCGTCCCGATAACCACCTGAACTGTCCTGTAATCTCTTAGGTCAGGGCTGCCGGGATTAATAAAGTGTAAATCTATTATGAATGGGAATAATCTAACAATATGGCCATTATTTCCCCAGGAGACTGGAGGAAGAAATAATTAAAGTCACAACAAAGTAGTCATAGAAATAGAGAAATAATAAGGAAGATGGATTTCTTCAAATAACGCGATAAATGTGAGAACACAAGGGTGGTCCCTTTTCCTGCAAGGATTACAGCTATAGTATCTGAACCCTCTTTTTATAACCAAGAAAAAAGTTAACTAAAGTGTTGCAAATGCATAGTAACAGTAAAGTTGGTGCAATTGAATAGTAAATCTGGGCGAGTGTTTGCAGCAAAACCAACGGAGGCGCAGACATTTATTTACCATATTGTAAGTGTAATATTTTTAAAGGGGAACTACCATGTTTCCCTGAAAATAAGACACCACAACGACCCTACCAACTAGCCTAAAGTAAAGCATCACCCCAAAAATAAGGTACCCCTACTCTAAACTAGGGCACTAATAAAAGTAAGGACAGCTGTTGCCACCCAGGACTCACCTAATCCCCTTGTGGACCTTCACAGCTGGCGGCACGGGCACACTGGTCTATGGCCCCCATGTCCCCCGCACGTCCCAACGCCCACCGCACGTCCTGCAGCATGCTTGACGCACATCACATACATCCCGCTGCTGATGAGCTCCTGCTTTAGCAAGGGTGTAAGTATTCAAAGGAGGATGTCTTATTTCTCTCCCCCCAGCCAGGGGGAGAGAAATAAGACATTCCCCGAAAATAAGACATAGGGGGAGATTTATCATTTATCAAACTGGTCTAAAGTGAAACTGGCTCAGTCGCCCCCGGCAACCAATCAAATTCAACTTATCATTCCTCACAGACTCTTTGGAAAATGAAAGGTGGAATCTGATTGGTTGCTAGGGGCAACTGAGCCAGTTTCACTATACACCATGTTTGATAAATCTCCCCTATAGTGCCTGTTTTTAAGCAAAAAATTAATATAATGCATTTTTATTTTCATTTTCATTTTAGATGAAATTTAGATGTGTCTTATCTTCCTCCTCGGTTTCGGTCAGACGCTGTTAGTGTTTACTCCGACTAACAGCGCGGGACCAACACCGAGGAAGAAGCTAAGAGCCATACCTTCCTCTTCAGCGTCTCAGGCATTATAGGGGGCTATGAGCAGGTTAGATTTGTCTGACCTGCTGATAGTTCCCCTTTAAATCTCTGTTTTCTAGAATGTACTGACATATTGCTATATGAGCCACAAGGCAAACGTACAGGTGCCGAAAAGAGTAATAAATCACCTTATAAAATCTCTTCTTTTTGGTTCTTTGCCCGTTTCTCACCATATTTTACAGATGTTTAGCTAATACCTGTACAAATACTGTCGTGTAATTGTTCGATCGACTATGAATAAGCGTACAATATACTTTGGTCTCGTTGTTTAATTTAACAACGGAACCTTTTTATTTTCTGAAACTTTTATGGAATACTATAGGATAAAGCCTGCTCAGCATTTTGTTGGTCACATCTCGGAATAATCTCACAGTAATTAGGAACTTATAGAGGTAATTATTTTATTAGGGAAGATACATTCTGTTCCTCAGTCTACATTCTGGCATTTTTCTGGTAACTCCTCACCAAAAGTGGCTCCTTATAATTGCCGGTAATTACCATGTTCCTGTGACTTACTGTAATATCAGGTCCTGTAATGGAGCAAATAACAGAAATACCCGACGATTGTCTAATACTGCACCTATTACTGGGAACTAATGTCATCAGAAACTCATAACTGTTTATAATAGGAATGTTTTGTTCTCAGAGATTCTCATTTACTATTTCTCAGAGATTATAAAGTCTCATTTACTATTTCTCAGAGATTATAAAGACTCATTTACTATTTCTCAGAGATTATAAAGACTCATTTACTATTTCTCAGAGATTATAAAGACTCATTCACGATTCCTCATAGGATAAAATTAAACAATTTATTGGTAGTAAATAAACTGCACGTGGTAGCCTTATATTTGTACCGTATCTTCATTTCAGACAGCTATCTTCTTGTGTAATAAGGCCCTTTTACGTAGAACACTAATGGGGCACCTTACAATTCTTACAAGACCTCTGCTCATGCTCTGCAGACCATATCGTTGATTACAGTGCAGTTACATCCAGTGACTCATTTGGACATGTTCTCTGATTGCTGTTCTTTTTCCCTTTTCTTTTCCATCTTGCCCAGACCACCATGAAGACTTTTTAACACTACAGCTCGTCTCTACAGAGTCTTCTGCATAGATATGTTAGGCTGCTCAGATTTCCAGAAACCTCCCTACCTATTGTGTACCAACACAAACTCCTCTCCATAGTGTTCCAAATGGTAATAATGCCCCTATGGTGCCCCACACACTAATCTTTCAGTACTTATCAGAGGCTGTATGTCCTGCAGGAAGTGGTGTATTCTTTCCAGTCTGGAGAGCAGGAGAGGTTTTCTATGGGGATTTGCTACTGCTCTGGACAGTTCCTGACACGGACAGAGGTGGCAGCAGAGATCACTGTGTCAGACTGGAAAAAATACACCACTTCCTGCAGGACATACAGCAGTTAATATGTACTGGAAGACTTAGATTTTTTTTTATTTTTATAGAAGTAAATTACAAATCTCTGGCACTTTAAAATATTTTTTCCCCCTGCCGGAGTACCTCTTTAATGCCGACCTACCACGCTGGAGAATATGTGTGCGTTATGTAAGAAACAGAACATATATGAGATCTATAACTCTGTACGTTCCCAGCATAAAACAGTCCCAAGCTAATGATTTCTGAATACGTGATTGACACAGCTCAGTGTGTATTTTACCACCATAAAACTATTGTTTGTACTTTTGGTACGATAGATACATTGCAGGATTTAGTGAACACTTAAACTGTGAACCACTTCATAAAATCCCAGCCAATCTAATCTTTCTAAAACCTCGGTAGGCTGAAATTTAAACTATTGCCTGGTCACACTTGACATCTAAATCCAGCAGGCTTTGGTGAGAGGTAATAAATATGGGCCAACTGCTAAGCATCTTATCTGTGTATTTTAACATGGGTTTTACAGTGGCTCCCACATATATACAGCAAATGGTAGGAAAAGCAACTTTTTTATTCTATAAAGTCATGTGAATGTATGCGAATCAGTGTCCATTGGGGAAGACATGCCCATGTATGAGCTGAGGTTTCATATATATTACCGCCAGAGCATTACAATATCTAGTGACTCTTGTAAGTTTTCTACATCTCTTGACTCTGTGTGATAGAATATAATACTTTGCCGCCACATTGATAGGTAACTGACCTAGTATGCTAGCCAGAGTAGTACTGGCCAAAGTATGCCATTTTTTGTGAACTAATAAAGTTTTTGGTGACTTTATGGTGTACAGCCTCCAATATACCTTGCAGATTCTTAAAGGGAAATTGTCACTAGGTCTATGCTGTCTTAAATACTGTAAGAGCAGCATAAACCAGTGACAGAATTGCTGAACAGAACAATGTATTACTTACATCATTCAATTTAGCACGGGGTTCAGTGGTTAGCACTGTAGCCTTGCAGCGCTGGGGTCCTGGGTTCAAATCCCACCAAGGGCAACATCTGCAAAGAGTTTGTATGTTCTCTCCGTGTTTGCGTGGGTTTCCTCCAGGTACTCCGGTAAAGGATTCCGGTAAAGTGCTGTGGAATCTGTGTGCGCTATACAAATAAAAGCATTATTCTTCTAATATGCAGGAGAAAGGGATTTGTGCTTCACCACTCCCTCCAGCTGCTTATTGACAGTTGACTGCCTATACACACCGTGGATAGATAACTGCCAGATCAGCAGCTGGTGGGTGGAGTTGGCTGGTGCTCAGGAATATCCAGGACTACTGGGCTCATGGACATACTGGAGAGGACTACTTATTGTTCATGTTATTCAGGAGGAGATCTCTGAATCAGCTGCACAGAACAATGTGTTACAGTGATACATCATTCTGTTCAGCTTCTCTGGCATTAGTTTATGCTACCCTGAGATAGGACAGTATAAACCTACTGACAGAGTCTCTTTAAAGCGGCACTTCAGCACATTCAGCCGTATGAACCTGCTGATATGCCGCAGTAGATCATTAACTGATAAGAGCAGGGCTGGTACTAAATCTTTTCTACTGCCCCGCATTTGAACGATGGCTCCTAATTGCCCCTATGCTAATGAGGGGTTTAGGAGTATTTGGGGCGTCACCCTAAGTGCCGAGCACCAGCTTGGCCCGCCCAGCCCGCCTCACCCCCCCCCCCCCCTTGCCACCCGCTATGCATATATGAATATGCACAGTGGGTGGCACAGAGCAACCCCTCGGCCCGCCTCCTCCCGTACTGCCGAAGCCCGCCCTCTCCCGTGCCGCTCAGCTGACAGCCGATCAGGAGCCCAGAAAAGTATGCTGCTCATTGCCACAGTATGCAGATAGCAGGAGTGTGATCGGCGCTGGGAGCCTGGGTTGAGGTCGATGGTAAAGCTTAGCCCAGGGCCGATCACACTCCTATCTGCATACTGTGGCAATGAGCTGCATACTTTTCTGGGCTCCTGATCGGCTGTCAGCTGAGCGGCACAGGAGAGGGCGGGCTAGGCAGCACAGGAGGGGGTTGCTCCGGGCGGGCCGAGGGGTTGCTCTGTGCCGCCCACTGTGCTTATTCATATATGCATAGCGAGCGGCACGGGGGGGGGGGGGGGGGGGGCGGGCTGGGCGGGCCAAGCTGGTGCTTGGCGCTTAAGGTGATGCCCCAAATGCTCCTAAACCCCTCATTAGCATAGGGGCAATTAGAAGCTATCGTTCGAATGCAGAAGAGAAGATTTAGTACCAGCCCTGCTCTTATCAGGTAATGATCCACTGCGGCATATCAACAGGTTCATACAGCTGAACCTGCTGATAGTGCCGCTTTAAGGTCCCCATACACCTTAGACTTTAGTCGGCCATACCCACTGCTTGAGGCCGTCAATCTAAGCTGTATAGGGCTCTCTGGAACAACCACCAACAGATGGAGGGTGGAGATAGGGGTTGGGTGGTCATTTTCCATCATGTCTCCACCAGCATCTTTGCTCAGTGAGAGCACTCTTGCGCAGTTTACCCTTCCCCATAGAGAACACAGGAACGTTTAGACACGCCAAGCATTCCTGAGTATAGGGAGGATGGGTGGTGGGCGGGAGGGATAACTCATGGTAAGTCAGTTATTAAAGGTGTATGGCCACCTTTAGGAGATAAGGGTCAGATCACAGCTGGTACACCCCACAATCTCTTGAATGGGGGCCTGAGTTTTTGTTTTGAATGGACTGGCTCCATTCGTTGTCCCTGGAGCTGAGTACAGTGCTTGGCTATCTCCAGCAGCAACATAGACAATGGAGCGTGACACACCTCACAACATTAAGATGACCTCAGAGAGATAGTCCTGCACTGACACTGGACTCAGGGCCGTCTTAACAGCATTATGGGCCCCTGGGCAGAGGTGCGAATTACCCCCCCCCCCCCCTAGCTGCTGCCGCCCCTCTTATCTGGTAAGGTACAGTGTTACCTTGGTTTAAGAGTAACTTGGTTTAAGAGATCACAGTTTTTCAAAACTGTGACTTGGTTTAAGAGCATTGTTTTGGTTTAAGAGCTCCCTGTATTGGGTGGGAGGGCGGGTGGAGGAGGGACATGGTCTGAATAGCGGGGTCTACAGCACTGTACTCTGACCAAGGAAGTCTCCCTCACCTGCCAAATCATAGCAGATCCACTTCAGGCTGGGGCCTACATCAGGGGACAGGACTGTGGGGGTAATCTCTCCATAGCTGTAACCCTTCTCTCCCCGGACAGAGAGTGCTGCATGTATGTGCCCACATCTGTCCTGCTCATTCCTTCCTGCTCCCTGCAGTCTCTGTCGCCCTTGTGTTTCCCATCCTCTCCATCACTGTACAGTAACTTATAATATCACAATATGTTTGTTTCATCTGTTTTACATGTTATTCAGAATAATAAATCATTATTTTTTGGGTGTGGAACCAATTGTCTGCATTTCTATAATTTCTTATGGGAAAATTTGCTTTGGTTTAAGAGTGATTTGGATTACAAGCACGGTCCTGGAACGAATTATGCTCGTAATCCAAGGCACCACTGTATATTGCCTATAATAGTGATTGTCATATATGTTGCACACATACAGTATATCACTATTACAGGCAATATACCTTACCACCTATTTATCTACCATATAGATACAGGTATAAAGGTGGAGCAGTAGGTAGGTGGTTATATAGCCTATAATAGTGATATATGTGTACAAATATATATATGGGGGGTACAGGTATATGTGGGGTATACAGGTGGTGGGTAAAAGCCTAATTAATATATATTGGTGCCCCTCTCTATATATGAGACATGTTGCTGTCCCTCTGCATATACGCCATGTTGTCTCCCTGTATACTGTATAATACAGGGAGTCTGTGTATACTGTATTATACAGTATACAGGGAAACAACACGGCTTATATATAGAGAAGGGCAAAACAACATGTCTCATTTATACAGAGGGGCAACAACATGACTATCATATATGAGAACCATGTTGTTTCCCTGTATGTATACTGTCTAATACAATATACAGCAAAACAACATGGTTCATATATAGAGAAGGGCAAAACAACATGGTTCATAAATAATAGTCATGTTGTTGCCCCTCTGTATATATGAGACATGTTGTTTTGCCCTTCTCTATATATAAGCTGTGTTGTTTCCCTGTATATTGTATTATACAGTATACATACAGGGAGACAACAATGGAGTGATAGGTGAAGGATAAGTCTATAATACATTGCTGTATACACTGAATGGAGATATATATACACACTCAGGAGGAGGATAAGTATATAATACATTGCTGTATACACTGAATGGAGATATATATACACACTCAGGAGGAGGATAAGTATATAATACACTGCTGTATACACTGAATGGAGATATATATACACACTCAGGAGGAGGATAAGTATATAATACACTGCTGTATACACTGAATGGAGATATATATACACACTCAGGAGGAGGATAAGTATATAATACATTGCTGTATACACTGAATGGAGATATATATACACACTCAGGAGGAGGATAAGTATATAATACACTGCTGTATACACTGAATGGAGATATATATACACACTCAGGAGGAGGATAAGTATATAATACACTGCTGTATACACTGAATGGAGATATATACACACTCAGAGGAGTTACACCCCCGATCCCTCCCCCTCCCTGTTTACCAGTTCACCCACGGCCCTGTCTGCACCCCTGCAGAGAGCACTCCCTCCCATGATTAACACCTTCCCTGCCAGCTAGCCTCCCCCCTCTGGTATCAGCACATACTCACTCAGGCTTTGTGCTTCAGGCCTCCAGCTTCTCCTTCCTCTCAGGGCTCTGCTGGTGACGTCACTTCTGCTCCGCACGGGAATGCAGGGGGTGAGAGAGACCTCTAGTGACCGGAAGCAGAATGCAGCTTCCGGCCACAAGAGCGAGCTGTGCACAGCCCCTATGTACCAGCGCTGATCAGGAGCACTCCCAGTTAAAGGGCCAGGGAATATGACACAGGGCAGGGGCCCCCTAGGACGCATGGGCCCCCGGGCAGCTGCCTACCATGCCCAATGGTTAAGACGGCCCTGACTGGACTCTCTTGGACTCACATTAAGCCTACAAACTGGATATAAAGGATCTAACTAATATCTGTTTAAAACACCCACAGGATATAGGTGGTGTGCAAGCCAACAGGAGGTAGCCACACATTCACATATAGCACAAAAAGCAAAAAATGGCCAGCACTCCAATACCTCTGTTCACACTGTGCAGGTTGCACGCTGCTATGCCTAAAATACAAACTCCACCTATCTCCTATGGGGGTTTTAAACAGAGATTAGTTGGATCCTTCTTGCCCAGTTTGTAGCCTTAGGGTAGAAACACACACGGCTTATACGCTGCGTATTTACTGCTGCGATACGCAGCAGATACGCGGCAGATTAGATCTAAATAACTGAACACAGTATCAAATCTGCTGCGTATCTGCTGCGTATCTGCTGTGTGTGTTTGTACCCTTAGGGTACAAACCCACACACCGTATACGCAGCAGATACGCAGCAAATACGCAGCAGATTTGATGGTGCAGATTTGGTGATGTGTTCAGTTATTTAGATCTAATCTGCTGCGTATTTGCTGCGTATCGCAGCAGTAAATACGCTGCATATACGGTGTGTGGGTTTATACCCTGAGGGTATAAACCCACACACCGTATACGCAGCGTATTTACTGCTGCGATACGCAGCAAATACGCAGCAAATACGCAGCAGATTAGATCTAAATAACTGAACAGCATCAAATCTTCACCATCAAATCTGCTGCGTATTTGTTGCGTATCTGCTGCGTATACGGTGTGTGGGTTTGTACCCTGAATGTGAGTCCAAGAGAGGCTATCGCTAGAGTAGGACCATCTACCTCATTTTTAAACTCTGAAACATGTTTTTTTATCGTGTGTACGCTGGGGGGAGCATGTATAGTAAGTCCTGGCACTTGCAGGTTGCTGTTGCACTTTCCTGTTTATGTCTGTATATTAGCCACAGCAACGTGCAACCTGCACCGTGTGAACAGAGGTATTGGAGTGCTGGCTATTTTTCTTTGCTTTTTAGGTCTCTATGACATGTAAAATGTTTTTTCAACCAACAGTACTTAAAGGGCAACTCCAGCAAAAAATGTTCTCTTTCTAATTAACTGGTGCCAGATATTATCAGCTTCTGTATATCATAGACATAGGTATATAGGACATACAGCAGCTGATACGTACTGAAAGACTGGAGATTTTGTAACAGAAGTTAATTACAAATCTCTGGCACTGTCTGACACCAGTTGATTTGAAAAAATAAATAAATAAAACATTTAGCTGGAGTTGCCCTTTAAGTGCTTTTCAAGTGAATCAGAGGAGGTCCAGTAAATTATAGCAGGTGTAATAATGTATATTTATTCAGATGTTTACTAAACTTGAGATTGTGTAACAGGCAAACATACTCCCTATTGCCATTGCTGAGTTCCTCACTATAATAGATCTCTTGGCAAAGGAAAAGTAACATGAACTTACAAAAGCTCCTACGTCAGCCGAGAACAGTTCAGGGATCAAAGTTGCGCCTTGCCTTGCTTTAAATGGAGCCATGAAACAGTATAGGCCTGGAAAGACTAAAATGTTATTATATTTGGCTCGGTGATACTTATCCACAAATATCTTGTGCGTGCCATTAATTTGTTTTACACATTCTTGCAGTCTAGGGTATTGCAAAGAATCTGTGTAATTTTTTTTTTATTTAATTTTTTTGCAGCTTTTCATTTGCAGCCATATAGCATTAAAAGTACAAATGCGGGATCAGGATCAAATCTCCCAAATTGTTTCCTAATCACTGAACTGAAACTCAATGAGTAGAATCCATTAAAAAGGGAATATAAGCAGCAAAGACTGGAGCTGCCACTTGCTTGAGCGGCCCGGGATGAATGAATGCCATTAACTGCACTTAGAATCGTGGTGTATCAGTCCGCTGCAATACATGGAACTGGTGTTAGGAAGTGCATTTGCCAGCTGAAAACATGGACAATAAAAATCTCCTCTAAGATAAACACTGGAGGAAGCAACACCCTAAACATGAAAATGGGGGGAAATCGGTTTACTTAACTGGAAAAACAAGACGTATCATGATAACAATGGCCGGCTTTTTTATTCTACACAGTTCCCATGTTTATATAACTGTTAGTCGAGGGCTCAGTTGGGCTTTTCACTTTGTTGTTCTTCAATACAGGTTTATTAAAGAACTTTTACTTTTTATGCAGTAAAGTTTATAGTGTTTTTGTTTCCAATTTTTTTTTTTATTGTTAATTATTTAAAATAAAAGAGAATAATGCAAATGGTTACAACAAGAAATTCATGTAAGGGGAAGGTGACATTATCGCTTACAATAGAAAAACATAGGGAGGTATGTAAAGATCATACTCGTACACCAGTCTTAAATTAGGCCCCACACCCTTTCCCCGACCAAATTCACTAATTCCCGAACCTGTGTCCGGTGCACCTCCTCCCCGCCTTAAACCCCTCCCCGAACTACCCCTGACCACCCATCGATAAACAGCCTGTAATAGGGCCTTAAAATATATCATATATATGTGTGTCTGTAAACGGGGAATGTGCAAACGATAGCAAAGGGAAACTGACAGCACGGACATGTATATATCCATGCTGTCAGTTTCCAGATCACACAAGCAAGGGATACTTACCATCAGCGCTGCTGTGTGATCCGGCACTGTCCTGCTTTCTAGCCGTGTTTCTCTGCTGTGTCTTCAGGCTGCCACCATGTCTCTTTTGGCTGTCAATCATTCTGGAGGAGACAGGGCGACAGCCTACCTATAGTTGCATTGCACCTAAAAAGCTGTATAAAATGCAACATTATACAGTGAAATATGTAGTGACACTATGTTTTAACAGAATAAAATATTACATGTAAAAATGTAGCACACTATACTGTTGTATGCAGAATATAGTATAAGAAGCTGTGTGTTGCATTCCTTTTTTTTCAAAATAACGTCCGTTTTAAATAATGGCCGTTATTTGCCATTAAATGACGCCCATCCACTAAATTTCAACAGTGTGTGAGCATAGCCTTTCTGTGTTTTCAATCCACTCCTGGATTTGGTTGCAAAATACTGAGCAAAAATACTGTGTGTGATTATAGCCTTAATGTGTACAGACATATCAACTTTCTATACACTTTGGGAGGTTGACATTGTCAAAAGTGAAAACAGCTTTCAGACAGTCTTAGTGAGTCCTCTGCCTCAGCTCTATTTGTGGACGTATTCAAGACAAATGACCCGGTCTGGATTGCTGCACTAGACCACAAATGCAATGCAGTTGTTGTACATTAATACAATATATACCCGCTGTCCATCCATCCTTCCTTCTTCATGTTTAACAGTCTCCATGCTACTTGCCGATTGCCATTTTTCAATAGTAATCGTCGTTTACACCAGAAGATTATTGCTGAAATTTGAACAATTTAACAATTTATTGCACAGTAATCGGTCTGTGTAAAGGACCCTAAAATAATATTTAAAATATTTTATTGTCATTTTTTATAAAAAAAAATGTATAATTGTTTTATTGTTCAATGTTTTTAAACAGTCACTTGAGATTCTGCTAAATAAAGCAACCTATACTCACCCTTATAACCCCTGCTGAGTCCAGTGCTGCCGTTCCAGTCCTTACTGCGTCCTATGTGAAATCTAATTGGTTGCCAGTGTAAGGTTTTTCTTTACACCCCTTTGATAAATTTTCCCCATAGTGGCCATATGTAGAACATTGATTTAAATATAGAAATTAAATAAAGCATAAGTATATAGCAAAACTTACTGCTTGCGATCACAACCCCTTTTGGTTTCTTTAAAAAAAAATTCTGAACAGTGTCTCTTTAAAAAAAATTTCTTCATGTGCAGCGGCCCATTCTATGTACTGGAAGCGTGCCTAGCGACCCCAATCTAACGATATCCCCTCCCCTTGGTGATGCGCATTCATTAGAATCTAGCCTGGTTGCGTCACTGAGAGGATATCATTACACTGGGGGCGCCAGGCCCCCCGCACGCAAAGAAAGCGCTGCCAATTACAGGAACCAGATGGCGTTTTGCAAAATGGACTGCACCACTGGGATCTGTGTGCTGGTGCCATCCAGTGAAATTTTTTTTTCACTACTCAAACTGGTATATTTGCTTTAAGAATAGTATCTGCGTATGAAGGTGTATATTAGTTTCTAGTCCAGCGTACTAGTTACAGTTTTTAATACTGCGGGGAGACGATGGGGGGGGGTCCTGAATTGAACCTTTGTCGCAGGTGCAGGATAACCTAGCTACACCTTTACACGGAACGATAATCAGCCGAATTGGCCCGATTCTGACGATTATCGATCCTTGTAATAAATACAAAGATCAGCCGATGACAACGATCATTGGCTGATCGTTGATAAGAGTTTGAATCCATAATTGTTGGGCGCCGACCGCGCATCACTACTAGTAATAGCGGTGCGCGGCTGACGATTTACATTACCTATCCAGGCTGCAGGGCTCCTCTTGCGTTCTTTTTCTCCCGCACGCTCCAGCTTCCGAGCGGCCTGTCTGAGCTGACAGGCTGCTCGGCCAATCACTGGCCGGGACCGTCGCGGCCAGTGATTGGCTGAGCGGCCTGTCAGCTGAGACAGGCCGCTCTGAAGCTGGAGCACGCGGGACTGGAGAGAAGCACAGAGGAAGAGGAACCCTGCAGCCTGGACAGGTAATGTATAAAGTTAAGCAAGGACTGCAAGTACATCTGTAACAATGTCCCTGCAGCCCTTGTTAAACGATAATCTAGCAGATTGATGCTCGTTTACAATTATTATCGGGCCTTCATCAGCCCGTGTAATAACACCCTAAGGGTCCTAATTTAACGAGATTGTTTATCGTTAACTGGAAATCATTTACCATATTACACAGAACGATGGTCGTTAGATACAATCATTACTACAATCATTATTGCGATCGTTACTATGATCGTTTACTCCACCGGCAGTCAAGGGATATTTATGGCTATACGCTGTATAGCTTATGTGCATTCATGTGGCTCATGTTACTCCATATAGTATAGATTGTACAGTATAGGATGCATTGCATCATTAATAACTGGGTGTTTATTTTATGGTAAGTCAATGGGAAAAGCAGTAGGAATAAAGGGAAGAGAGCGTCATGTCCTGGGCGAGATGAGTCATGCTGCTGCACTATATACATATCCTGTTTGTATTTCACTCACTGTGAACGAGTTGGATGATTCTGGAGCCCTGTTATGTGTGATATGTCCTCTCAGGGGGATCTATTAATACCTGTCACTCACAAACCTGTTCAACTGAGGAACATATTTAAAAATCATAAATCCTCAATGTTTGAATGTAACCTCATCTTCTGTGCCGCCCCCCCCCCCCCCAATAGTCTGCCCATCAAAGGCTTTAATTCTCAAAGCCTAAAGTCATACAGTACCTTGTCCTTTTAATATTTCCCTGATAGTGAAGACCTATTTGCCCATTCCAATGAAGTTACAGAGGTTTTTTTTTCTTTTTTTCCTTCCAAAAGTCCAGCTTAGGTTTCAGGATTAGGTGAAACTAGAGTGCTTTAAACCTCTTTAGAGGTTTGGGATTAGGTCCTGAGATCAGGACTAATACAGTCCCTTCTGTGCAAAGTTAAATTAAACAGCAAGAATATTTGCTACACATAGATTCACAGGTGCTTGGCAGAATACCAGAACATTGGAGAGAATTTCTGGGTGAATTGTTATTACAAATCTGCAGAAACTTGAGCATTAGCTAAGTAACGTGGTGTCCATTGCACCCACACCGTTCTTCTAATGGACTTTTAAGTGGTTCTAGTTTTAGTTTTATCTCTCACAAACTGGAGGTGACGAACTTTACTACTAAGGGATATTACAAAAAAAAAAAAAAAAAATTTTTTAGCACGCACAGTTTTAGGCCATTCAAAGTTTGAGAATTGTTATATATGTATCTATCGCTATCATGATGGACATTCGTAGACTATAGTATACATCTCATTATAATTTATGGACATGGGGAGAAGGAATCCTCCATCCGAGTATCATATTGGCAGTTCTGTGTTGGCAAAGACTGCAGAAGAGAAGGATTTAGGGGTAGTGATTTTGGACATCCTTACAATGAGTCAACAGTGCAACCAGGCTGTAGGGAAAGCAAATTGTATGCTCAATAGTAAATGTCCCCCTAAGTGTTTTTAAAGTGAAGGCACCATCAGTACATTAGCTTTTAAGTTTTGCACATGAATAGAACGGCGCCAGTGCAGGGAAGCTGGTGGCACGGTCCCTTTTTTGAACCGCAGCCCAGTTCCTGCGCATAGCGCCAGTCCATTACCGAGCACCGACTCATGCTGAAGCACTGGAGGTGGGCTGGCTCACTTCCAGTGGCAGGACACCCTGGCCCCTCTATGATGCAGCTCCATTGATTCTAATAGTGAAATTAGAAAGATCTCGGCACTCACGTCTTTCTGCAATAACAGAATTATACAGACTTAATCTACTTGATTCTAATAGTGCCGCGTCATAGAGGGGCGGGTTTTTTTCCCCACTGGCGGCGTACTGGCCCGCCTCCAGTGCTTCAGCCTGTGCCGGTGCTTGGTATTCATGTGCAAAACTTAAAAAGAATGTACTGATGGTACATTTGCTTTAAGCTGTATTTTTACTTTATTACACTAAATTTTGGTGATTGGTCCCCTTCAATGTGAACTGTGTGCATAGATTTTTTTTTTTTAGATGAACCATGAGGCTATGTTTATACACAGTAAAATAAAAGCGAAATATGAACGTAAAATCGGTATAAAACACAGCCGTATTTTGAATCAAATAATGTGTTACATTAAAGTCTGTGGAAAAAAGTCTGTGCACTCACCAGAATTATATATTTTATTGCAATGTGTGCACAGATCAATTTTGTCCCACAGACTTTAATGTAGCACATTATTAGAAAATATGGCCGATTTTACTATTATGCTTTTATTTCACTGTGTGCTTCATAGCGTAATAAGCGAAAAGAAAGCAACACAGATAAAATACTCATTTTATAAATTACATTGTGACACAAAGCGAGATGTAATTAGATGTAATTTAGAGAACAGGATATCGCAGCCAGTGTTATCATATACGAGCCAAGGTCACAACTGCCTCAGAATGAAAAGAAAAGCACAAGGACCTGGAGGAGGAGAATGGCTGCTTGTTCACACTTGGCTGCTCAGCCTCCTGATATCAGCGAGACAAAACATCAAGTGCAAGTTACGAGCAGGCAGGTCATCTGAAAGCAATGCTTTGATGGTAGAACTACGACAGGACATTTTGATTTTCCAGGAAGGTAAACACTATAGCGCTGCAGCCAGAACGGAGATGAAGACACATAGAATGTCTGATGGCAAAAACTGGTCTATTAAACTCCAAAAATATGGGAGGACAATATATCGAGCAAAGGTTTTAAAAAATATTAAATAACACACTTAATGGCAGCACTCATCGGCGCGACTCACCTAAAGTGATGAATAGTCAATGGAAACGCTATCACAGATAGTGTAAATATGGTGAGAAAAAAGAAGCCGGCACTCACCGATGATGTGCATCTTCTGGTTGGTTTATTAGAGGTTTACTTCATACATGCAAAGAGGGGAGGGTGTGGAGCAAACACGTCCTCACAGGTAGACCACAATTGTTTCACGCGATGATGCACTTCTTCCGGTCTACGGTCTATCTATCCGTGGAATAGATAGGAAACAACCATCCAACGCTCACTCAGTTGGACCGAAACTTCTGCTGATAGCAAATACCACGAAAGGACTACATACATGCACAGTGCAAACAGACCACTAATCCATCAACCTGTGACACCTCCTGCTGCAAAACAATGCCCGCTCCGGCATAAAAATTATAGGTAACAATACCTGGGCAATTTGGACCTCATATGTCATAGCGCTGGTAAGGGGCTTTAGAGAGGGCTTTCCATACACGGCAGCCTGTAGCCATCGCTGAATACAGGTAGCCTGGGAGGCCTAGCAGAGGATTGGCTCCCAATGTACCACCAATAAAGCACGGCCGAGCCATTTAAATGCCCAGCATTTAGATGGTTAAATAGCAGGCACAGGCGATTGGTGTGCGCCAGCTAATAGCAGCTGGGAGAAGCTGTGTATGGAGAGGGATCACACCATTCATCTGTGCTAGCTATTTAATTGTTTAAATACCTTGTCAAAACTGACAGCAGCATTTAAACGTCCCAGCCGTGCATCATTGGTGGTGCAATGGCACGGATCGGATCCCCGCTGCGAGATCTTATGGGAGCCGATCCATTCTACCTCCTGAGCTGCCTGTATTTGGTGATTGCTACAGCAGCCTATAGCAATCGAGAGACAAGATAATGGATCAATGCAGTATATATGTACTGCATTAATATCTATGAGCAATCTATGTATTGCTTATAAAAGTCCCCTGAAGGGGCTATAAACGTGTTTTTTGGGAAGGTGTATGGCCACCTTCAGTGTCGGCAGCATCAGTTGGGATACTATCAGCATTATGTTGACAGGATACTGCACTACAGTAGTAGCGTATTGTATTATATTAGCAATCGGGAAGTCCCCTTGTAGGAATAAGAAAAAGTAAAAACTAACATTTTGCAAAATATTATTTTATTATATTGAATTTAAAAAAAATGCCCCCTTAAAAAAACAACCACAAAAAACTATATATAATTTTTATATAAATCATGAAAAAAACCCACATAAAATAAAAACACAGACATATTTGGGACCACTATATCCGTAATGATGTGAACTAAAAACTAATCATATTATATATCCCACATATGAATTCTATAGAAAAAAAAAGTTGCATTAACAATCAAAAAGTCATATGTACCGCCAAAATGGAGCAAAACTTGTCCCACAAAAAACAAGATCTCATAGGATAAATTAAAAATGGTGACAGTGAAAAAATGAGGAAAAATTGCTGGGTTATCAAGGGAATAGAGCAAAAAAAAAAAAAAGTATACGCTGCAGTCGGTTTTCTAGAATGTAAGTCAATGGGAGAAGGCATAAAATGACATCAGTTTTAAGCATCCATTTAGCACATACTTTCACCCTGTATAAAACGTATATGTTAAATGTAAACAGAAAGGCAGTGTGAACCCAGTCCTACATGTGGAGGCAACGCTTAGATGAACCCAAGGTTTGACTGATGAGGCGGTAATCATGTGGAGAGGCAGAGATGGATGGTATAATCTACATTTCCCCTCAACCAAAGTTTAAAGGAATCCCTTTTACTTAATGAAAGCAAGCTGTTATTTTCTTTCTCTGCAGTCTATTACAATTGTCCTTCATAGGTTTAGTCCTGCTTCTCATCAACTCAATGTTACTTATCTGGAAAGAGGGACATTACTACTGGCACAATGTATAGAATCACCACACTGAGAGGATGCTTACCTAGGTTTTTCTATCCATAGCCAATATAAAAATCTAAGAAAAAAATAAAAATAAACAATGGGGCTAATTTATTGTTTTTTACACCCTGTTTCTCCCTCGCTTTGTGTTTCTTTTTTGGGTTTTCATTAGAATTGAAGGCAGCCTAAGTCCGACCATTTAGCATTTGAAAACCGGTGGCTGAAGAAGTTGGATGAAGCCCTAATGAGCCCTGGAAAACATGGATACAGTCTATGACCTATGGCTGTATCTATATTTTCCGTGGATCCGAAGGGCTGCATCCAGCCATTGGTTTTCAAATGCCAAATGACTGGACTGAAGCTTACTCAAGTTTTTCCCCAGTTTTCTTAGCAGTGCCTGAAAGAGTCAACTTTTGTATTAGAGATGAGCGAACCGGGTTCGGGTTCGAGTCGATCCGAAGCCGAACTTTCGGTATTTGATAAGCGGGGGCTGCTGAACTTGGATAAAGCTCTAAGGTTGTCTGGAAAACATGGATACAGCCAATGACTATATCCATGTTTTCCACATAGCCTTAGGGCTTTATCCAAGTTCAGCAGCCACCGCTAATCAAATGCCGAAAGTTCGGGTTCGGATGGACTCGAGCATGCTCCAGGTTCGCTCATCTCTATTCACCATGTTCATCCCATATTTAAAAAAAAAAATTTAGGCCAAATTTGTGGCTCAATCTGTTATAATCTAGGCCAATTTACATGTCACTTCTTTCAGCGGAATCCGCCCGTGCATAGAATGGTGTCTATGGCACGGGCAGAAACATGAGTGGCCGTTAGCATATACAAGGGATGGAATCCGCCGGAATTTATCAGCGCGGATTCCGTAATGTGAACCCACCTTAATGCAGGCTAGAGATGAGCATGCTTGAGTCTCATCATTCACCATTTGATTATCGGTGGCTGCTGAACTTGGATGCCGTCCTAGGGAGTCCTGGAAAACATGGATACATTGTATGGCTGCAGTGAAGACCAATGTGTCTCCATGGCTGCATGTAGTTTGATCCCTCAGTCCTTCTTCTTTCCATTTTCCCTATACTTGTTATGTTTGTACATATTAGATGGTTAGCAGGGAGTAGGGAACAGATGGGATTCTGACTGCAGACCTGACTTTCCCTGCCCCAAAATTCTCCATAGAGCTATAGATTTAAATGGTGGGATAATTTTTAGTTGAAGACTATTTCCAATGTCGCTTAGTTTTTGATGTATTGGAGCAATTTGTTGTATAACGGGTTGGATCAGTCCACTGTTTTCTCACGGCAGATTTAAGGTAAGATCAAGATTTCAAAAAGGCGGCTCCCATGGGACTAAAACCGCTACTGGAGATGTCTGGCAGAAGTTCAAGCCGCTCAACTTGTTAAAATTATGGCAGAACCAGCTTTTGGCCACCAGCTACCTTGTGTAAATTTTACAATGTCTCCTTGTATCCCTCAGTCTTTTGCATTGTTCTCTTTTATGTCTGTCTGGGATGTGATAAGCTTTGTACAATAGCAGGTGCCGTGTCCAGCTTTCAATCATTGGGTATATAATATTATTGCGGTCCCAGACTCGTCAACGAAAAGAACCTAGATGAAACAATAGTATACCATAAAACCATATATAATAGACATTAAACTCAATGTCATGAAATTCAGAACGACGTATCTATTGAATTATACAATTGTTAAATGTGAGCCATCAAAAAAATGGTAGACATTGATGTCAGATGAGGATTTGTGAAGAGTTTAGCGTGACATGTGAACGCGATGTAACTGGATGCCCCAGCGGTTTTCTTTCTGTCTGTTGTAATAAAGATTATTTTGTAGCCTAATTAAAGAAAGTTAAATGTTCGGTGGCCACAAGTTTATGTGGTTGGGTTGAGACAAGCTCATAAAAGAATATCAGAAAATGTGGAGGGTGAAGTTTCCTGGCTGCCAATTGTACCCAAATAAAAATGGTCACACACTCATTTCACAGCTGGAGTCTAAGCCGCCATTGCTCATGTTATACCAGTAGCTCCAGATCTGTTATACAAGTAGTCACAGATGTGAAGGCTCCAAGCTCCTTAGTTAACAGGCAATATCCCAATATGGTGCCTTATATAAATGACATGTATCCATGGTTATTACAGTATTTAGGAGTGACAGGTAGAATACGGGGTAAGATCAGTATGTCTTACTTATCCCGCTTGATGTCCCCAGCCTTCCGGGAACCATAAGCAGTTTAATACTAGTAAATACAAACATAAAAAGGTTAGCAAAGCTAATTCTGAATTAAGAGCTGGGTCTCCCTCCTCAAGCCGGGGCCCCGTATCCCAGATGGTGCTTAATCCAAGGTATAATCCAATATCAACACTTCTCTGGTGCTTGTTGTTTCTACCTATGTACCTACAGTAGGTCTCAGAATCATAAGATTCCAGCACTTACATCAGTTACAGGACTTAAAAGAGAAGTCCCATGGAATTTTAAAAAGACAGGAAGGTGGGGGGGGGGGGGGGGACCTAATATACAAAGTATACTTACCAGTCTCGTGCCTCCTCTGCACCGCTCCTAGGTCTTGCTTTCATTTATGTCATGTACCCGACTCCCCCCAGCTACAACGTCACTGCCCGGCTGATCGATTGCCCACTCAGCCAGTTGCCGACTGGGGCAGTGTCTTTCTCTCTTTATGCCATTATCATTACAAGCACCTCTGCAACGTCCCCGCCAATCTCTGTTGACAGTCCTGGATACTCTCTCCTCTCATAGTCAGCAGTGTTAAATAGCGATAAAATGAACAGCCAAATGCTTATATCTCTATTGATTATATACAGAACTATTTCCTAAACTTGCTATTAAGGGGACTAAGATAGCTCATACTTCTTGTTAGGAGCAAGGCCACTGGAAAAATGGAAACAAGATTTGTCTTTCTGCCCTGCCAATACCATTGATGGTTTTTAACTATTTTTGAATTTACATCTATCACCCGTAAACTTTTTTTTTTCCTAAATTCACCCACCCGCACCACCTGCTTGGTCATCGATGGTACAAAAAAAACACACGCCATATCTCTTATTAATGGTGGCATCAATCCAAAACTGCTTCCATAAGCTCAAATATTCTTTTAACGTCCCATACCACCTCTTATTTTTATTATACCACATTTTATCACTACCTCAACATTGCACTGCCAACTTTTTTTTCCACTTGCTTTTACCAAAACCCGATTCATTACTATGGGCTTCAAGAATTAATCTATATACCATTCCCTTTTTTAACTCTTCCTAAATGGTGCTCTCCCATTACTCCCAATAGCGCACATAGATATTCCTCATCTATTCCCAATTCATATATCCTCCCCATAATCCTTAATACTTTACTCCAAATATCTTGGAAGCCCACCAGTGATGCTCCACATCCACCTTTTTGACCCACATTGTCCACACCCAAGTGTCATCTTAATACACTACCTTCTAATATCCACCATGGAATAGTGTAATAGTGTCTCTAGCTTTCTTATTTACCTCACCCCAAAATTATTTTTGTTTTACTCCAATTACTTTCAACTAGTAGTGTTATTGCCTATTGTTTCTCCTAACAATTTATAAATCCTATCCATTTTCCCCTTTGTGTTTCCACCCATCCCAATTGTTTGCATAGTGACCGGCTCTGAAGTTCCAGTGGCGGCTGTGAGGAGTGGGCAGAAGCTAAAAGAATACAGAGGAGCACGGACAGGTATGAGTTAAGTTTATTATTTTACACTTCAGGCAGCATTCCGGAATTCTTTACTTGCCCCAACATCCCCCCCCCCCGCGCGCGCACTGGGGCGTATACTCACCAGCAATGCTCGGTGTCCCATGGCGTGGCTTCATTCCGGTGCTACCGCACCATTCAAATCCCACGTGTGTCCACGTCAATGCTCTTCTATCTCCATGTCGATTAAAGGCTGGAAGTCACGTTCTCCCATAAAGAATGCATTGGAAAGCGTGATTTACGGCCTTCAATTGACATGGAGACAAAAGAAAGGTGACGTGACGTGAATTGACATGTCATTTTTTTGGGTGGATGAAAAAATTGGCTTATTTACAGCTCTAGATTAAATCTAGAGCTGTAAATAAGCCAATTTTTTCATCCACCCAAAAAAATTACATGTCAATTCACGTCACGTCACCTTTCTTCTGTCTCCATGTCAATTAAAGTAGAAGTCACGCAAATCATGCCCTGTAGCGCCAATCCCAGGTCATGTTGACAGCCACCGGGGTCCTGCAGCTCTTCCAGCTGCAACGTCACATAAGAGGCTGAGTGATTTCACGCTCAACCAATCGGTAACTGGGGTGGGACATCGCCCCGCAACATCGCCTCCATGGACAAACTAGCCAAAGGTAACATCCTCAACTGGTGTACTACCACATACTGCACGCTGTCAGCCCCCCCCGGGTTGGGTCTGGGTGCTGACAGATTCCCTGCTGTCTCCAATGTTCTTTATAGTCAGTTTAAAGAGAGACATAAAAATTGTACGAAGCAAATGGATTTTGTGTGCAATCCAAAGCAGCTTATCCCCCATGCTTAGAGCTTAAGTCCTTAGTGAGGAGAAATGTTTAACACCTACTTCAACTAAGACCATTGATAAATCCCACCAAGTAAATTTCATTACCACCTTTAACACCTAACACAATGAGATCAGAGGTACAGTACACACTGTACCAGCAAGCCAAGAGTTGGTTTATTTTACAACAGGACTACGGCCTCATTCACCAGTCCAGGGATTTTTATGGACTGCGATTTTAGTCCGCTAGCTAAATCCGTGAAAAACCATCCGTGACTGCAAGTTTTTTTCACTGATGTGCATCACATGCCCCTAGTGTATAATCCACTATGTGTAAGCATCACACCTCCCCTCTAGTATGTATTCCATGTTCAGGCATCCTCAGATGTAGCTGAGCTGAATGTGGCACATACCTCCCGGACTAGCATACACATACTCACCTGGCCTGGTGTAGTCCCCCTGGCATTCGTTCTCCCGCCTCCCCAGTGCACATCTGACATCACTCATGCGCTGGGGAGCTGGGACAGTGAAGTAAGGGCTGGGGACTGGGTGAGTATGGGCCCTATTCCACCGGACGATTATCGTTCAGATTATCGTTAAATCGTTCGAATCTGAACGATAATCGTTCGGTTGAAATGCAGTTAACGATCGAACAAGAAATCGTTGATCGCTTTATAAGACCTGGACCTATTTTTATCGTTGCTCGTTCGCAAATCGTTCGCATTGAATAAGACATCGTTCGGTCGTTCGCAATAGATACGAACGCAATAGCGAATAAATAGCGAAGAGAAACGATCGCAATTACGATCATAAGTAACGATCATCGTTCCATGGAAATGACCGAATGTTTTCAGGTCTTTCGCAATAGCGGTCGTTTGAGATCGTTAATCGTTAACGATTATGCAAACGATAATCGTTCGGTGGAATAGGGCCCTATGTGTATGTGTGGGGGGAGGGGTACCATAAAGGTTTTTGCTATGGGACCCCATGAATCCTAACTACGGCCCTGCTGAATAGAATTTAAAGCACTATGATAGCACAATATGAAAAATATATAATGTTAACTGTGAGTATTCTGTTTATCCATTGGTCAGTCTACCCATAAAGACAGAAGGTGATACCAGGCATCTAGTCGTGGGCTCAGAGCCTAACATAACAATGGATCTCAACCACAAAAGGAGCCATGGGGGAATGCACCAAAACTTGGTGGTAGACCAGCAATCTAATCTTCCAGACCAAAAATGGGCGACTAATGATAACTAGTGATAACTCGGAGGCCTTACCGGTAGGGATGGTCCAAACCCGAATGCTCGGCATCGGATTCCCGCTGTCTGCCCGCTCCGTGCAGCGGGAGGATACAGCGGGAGGACCGCCTGGAAAACTGGGATACAGCCTATGGCTATGACTGTATTCCAGTTTTCCAGGCGTTCCTCCCGTTGGATCCGCCCGCTGCAAGGAGCGGGCAGACAGCGGGAATCATTACCGAGGGTTCGGACCAACCCGAACTGAACTCGGTTCATACCATCCCTACTTACCGGTGTCTGCAGCTCTGCCGTCACTGCACTGACAGGCCGCTGGCTGCTCAGCCAATCGCAGGCCAAGACAGAATGCGGCCTCTGTGTCTGAGTGAGCAGCATCCTGTTTCGGCCTGTGATTGGCTGAGCGGCCGACAGCCTCCGAGGACACCAGGAAACGTGGTAAGGTAAGTTTTTACTTTATTATTTTATACTAAAGGCAAGGGCTGCACGGACATCGCTAACAATATCTGTGCGGGCCTTGCTCCCTGATAGTCGGCCCGTCTAGCTCAGTAAAAGTAGTTATGGGACCCTTAGTCTGGTCCTGCACAATATTACCATGTGTGGTCAGAAGTTTGCAGGAAATGTTCCAATTTACTTTCATGATATAATAATAATAATAATAACAATTATTATTATTTATTTGTATGGCCCCAACAGTTTACACAGTACTTGCCAATTTCTAAAGAACCTTGATATCAACATGTTAATTTATACAGACAGATCAAGTGTAATATAACTGGCTTGCATCTGACTTTTTGACAGGTGATTGAAATGATAAGCACAATCCATAATGTTCTATGATTTTATCAGCCGCCGTATTAAGACCAAGCCTAATGGACAAGGTGTTAAGGATTTCCATGAATTCTCTGTGTAAGCCGTAAATTCTCTACTTTGGCAAGTTTAATCACATGTAACAATTTAAAACTTTGCTCTTGGCCTTAGAACTTCTGTCGTTGTGCCAGAAATCTGATAAAGGCGGAGAGAGTCACTAGCTTCTGCAATACATATATTATGGCGATGTTAACTTTAGAATGATACATCACTATTTGGCAGGAGCTTTCACAGTTTTCCAGATACTATCGGTTTTATATCTGCACAATGATTTATTATAGGATATTCGTTTTAATTATGAGCTTAGAGTATGTGCCCACACCCTAGTGGGCAAGATTGGAAAAATAGGTCATAGGTGGAGACAGACAAGTTGCTTCGAAGTTTAAGACATATGTATAAATTATGTGAATTTATGGTTTAATGTGACAAAAGTTGTGAGATACAATGGATATCTATGAGTCAGGCCTCGTGCACACTATTATATTAGCTTTATGAGGCTCCACTGTACCTCCGTATACCTCTGATTTCACATGGGGTGTCTAAACAGAAAGTGGTCTATATATTATGCCTTTAAGTCATGTTCACACACTGGCTTTTTTTTTTATTAAAATAACGGCCGTTGTTGTCAGTCTTGAATGATTTTTATTGAAGTCTAAGGGCCCTTTTACACAGAAAGATTATCTGACAGATTATCAGCCAAAGATTTGAAGCCAAGGCCAGGACTGGATTTGAAAAGAGGAGAAATCTCAGGCTTTCCTTTATGACCTGAAATCTGTTTATAGTCTGTTCCTGTTTTTGGCTTCAAATCTTTGGCAGATAATCTGTCAGATAATCTTTCTGTGTAAAAGGGCCCTTAGGAAACAACGTCCGTTAGCTCACACAATGCATAGAATAACAGGTGTTGTTCGCAGCGGCTGTCAAACTAATGTTTATGTCATTAATTCGCAGCTGTTATTTAGTGAACAGCGGACGCTATTTTACGTTGTCCACATATAGATTTTTATTTTCACTTTAACGAGCCTGAACTAGGATAATGTCCTAACGGCCATCATTCTAATGACCAACACCAACGTATGTTAAACAACGGCTGTTATTTCGAGTATCAAATAACGGCCGTTGAAAATCGTTCTGGTAACGTAACCTTAAAGTGCTTTTTTCCAGCACCAAATTGATCAAAATGGCACACGCACCATCAGGGGCGGTCTTGGCATTTCTGGGGCCCCAAGCGAAGTTATGCCTGGGGCCCCCCCTCGACAGGCGTTCCAAAACAATAGACCACTGTGTGTTGCTCCCAGTAGTATATACCCCTTGTGCGCTACCGCCAGTAATATATACTCCTTGTGTGCTGCCCCCAATAGTATATACCCCTTGTGTCCTGCCCCCAGTAGTATATAGACCCCTGTGTGTTCCCCCAGTTATATATAGCCCCCCGTGTGCTCCCCCAGAAGTATATAGACCTCCTGTGTGCTGCCCCAGTTGTATATAGACCCCCTGTGTGCTGCCCCTAGTTGTATATGCCCCCTGTGTGCTCCCCCACTAGTATATCGGCCCCCTGTGTGCTCCCTCAGGGGTATTTAGCCCCCCTGTGTGCTCCCCCACTTGGATATAGACCTCCTGTGTGCTCCCCCACTTGGATATAGACCCCTGTGTGCTCCTCCAGTAGTATATAAACCCCCTGTGTGGTTCCCCCAGTAGTATATAGACCCCCTGTGTGCCCCACCAGTATTATATAGACCCCTTGTGTGCTGCCCCAGTAGTATACAGACCCCTGTGTGCTCCCCCAGTTATATATAGACCACCTGTGTGCCTCACAAGTAGTATATAGACCCCCTGTATGTTCCCCCAGTAGTATATAGACCCCCTGTGTGCCCCACCAGTAGTACATAGACCCCTGTGTGCTCCCCCAGTAGTATATAGCCCCCCTGTGTGCTCCCCCACTTGGATTTAGACCTCCTGTGTGCTCTCCAATTTGTATATAGACCTCATTCTGCTGCCCCAAGTAGTATATCGACCCCCTGTGTGCTGCCCCCAGTAGTATATAGACCCCTCTGTGAAGCCCCAGTAGTCTATAGCCCCCTTGTGTGCTCCCCCTGTTATATAGCCCCCCTGTGTGCTTCCCCCATTTATATAGACCCAAGATGTGCGCTCCCCCAGTGACACAGGCCCCTGTGTGCTCCCCCTCCCATATAGTATATAACACAATAAAACAAACACTTATACTCACCTGGGTCCGGGCGTCTCCTCTTCTCTTCACTCTTGTGGCCGCAGGAAGGGTTTTCCCTGCGATCACAAGAGGCCACACTCCCCTTGTCCTGGCGCCGATGCTCCAGTGATGTCACTGGAGCGCCGGCACCACAAGGACAGAGCTGCCACTTGTGACCGCAGGGAAAACCCTTCCTGCGGCCACAAGAGTGACTGACAGGAAGGGGGCCAATGTCTCCCGCCCTGTCAGTGCTGCTGCATGTAACTATGAGAGCTCATTACGAGTGCTCATAGTCACAGTTCAGATGGCAGCAGCGAGCGGGGCAGCGGCCATGTCCAGCGGTCTTGAGCACAAGAGAGGGGCGTGGGGGCCCCCCTGGATGTTGGGGGCCCCAAGCGATCGCTTGATGTGCTTGGTGCCAAAGACCGCCACTGCGCACCATCATATATTTGAAGCAGACGAGTGGCTGCATCATCTCACCCATTCAGGCTGGGTTCACACTATGTATATTTGAAGCTGTATTTGGTCCTCATGTCAGGTCCTCATAGCAACGAAAACCAGGAGTGGATTGAAAAGACAGAAAGCATCTGTTCACATAATGTTGAAATTAAGTGGATGGCCGCCATATAACAGTAAATAACGGCCATTATTTCAATACAACAGCCGTTGTTTTAAAATAACAGCAAATATTTGCCATTAAATGATGGCCATCCACTCAATTACAACATTATGTGAACAGAGCCTTTCTGTGTTTTCAATCCACTCCTTGTTTTGGTTGCTATACAGCCTCAAATATACAGCCTCAAATATACGTAGTGTGAACATAGTCTAAAGGGGTAGTGCAGCAGTAAAAAAATTATTCACAGAATAACACACTTTGTAATGTATGTTATGTCTGTGAACGGCCCCCTTCCCCGTGTACCCGGAAGTGTAGTGCATTATACATTACCTGATCCGTGTCGCGCCCGTCCGCCAACTTGTGCCAAACGTCATCTTCAGCCGGCCCGAACACCTCCGATCTTCCCGAGTGCCGGCTGCCCTCTGCCGCGTCATCAGCTGCTCAGATGCGATTGGCTAAGCATAACTGTGCTTGGCCAATCGCGGCTCAGCGGCTGATAACACGGGGAAGGGGGCCGTTCACAGACATAACATACATTACAAAGTTGTATACCTTTGTAATGTGTGTTATTCTGTGAATAATTTTTTTACCGCTGCACTACCCCTTTAAAATGTTGCATCTTTGCATTTGCACCATTTTTACTCACATGACTATGTAAGTAAGTGTGGTCTGGACTGGAGTGGGTTTGCGGCTTTTATAAAGTTTTTAACATTATACTGGTTAATGGTTTGAAAAATTGCATAAAACAGCTCAAGTGCTGCCTGACACACATACAGGGTCTCCTTTTGTATCATAAAGTGGGTTTTAGGAAGGATTGCATATAGCTATATATATATCTATAGGGAATGTGTCGACTAGATTTTCTTTTAGTGATTATTCTATTTTCTGATTGTAATTTTTATATTTTTTGCACATGGGGGCTGCCATCTTGCCCAAGCTGGTTTTTAACAGCATTTAGTGACATGCTTTACAGCAAGACTCATGGACATAGACAACAATAGAAAACCTTTCTCCTTGAGATGAATGTAAAACATTACTGAGTGTGCTCTGTGACCTGTGAAGAGGTCATCCCCCAGGGAGCTGCTATGGTCTTCTCTATCTACTGGTGTCACATGTCGCTGTAATGCTATACCGATCACTTTACAGCAGCCTCCTCTTGTCACTACAGGCACAACAGGAAGTCTCAGCTTAGGGTAGTATTACATGGGCCGATGGGGGCCCAATAATATCTGTAAACAGCGCCAATCTGCTAGATCGCCGCTCGTTTACTGGGCCTATTACACGGCTCAATAATCGTTTAACAAGGGCTGCAAGGACATCAATACCGATGTCCTTGCAGCCCTTGCTTAAACTCTATACATTACCTATCCATGCTGCAGGGCTCCTCTTCCGGTCTGCTTCTCCCAGGGTCCCGCACGCTGCAGCTCAAGAGCGGGCTGTCTGAGCTGACAGGCCGCTCAGCCAATCTTGGGCCGCAGCAGTCCCAGCCTGTGATTGGCTGAGCAGCCTGTCAGCTCAGACAGGCTGCTCTTGAGCTGCAGCGCGTGGGACCCGGGGAGAAGCAGACCGCAAGAGGAGCCCTGCAGCATGGATAAGTAATGTTTAGAGTTAGGAAAACTTCAGCCACCGGCCGCGCACCGTTATTACACCTAGCGATGCGCGGTTGGCGCCCAACAATTATAGGTCCAAACCTATATCAACGATCAGCTGATGATCGTTGTCATTGGCTGATCGTTGTGTTTATTACACTGAGCGATAATCGGCCGGATAGGGCCGATTCGGCCGATTATCGTTCCGTGTAATAGGGCCCTTAGTTTTAACCGTATAGGTGAGAATAAAAACTACCAAATCCCAGGATTATTTTATAATACAGATAGAAAACAGCAAAATTGGGGAAAAAAATCATCAAAATTTATATTTTACATAAAAACTTGATTTAAACAATAGGTCATTGTCTCGTGACACATTCCCTTTAATCTCATGCTTCTTAACGCCAATACGTAAGATTACACACAAAAACCTGGATATAGTTGTGATAACACCTGGAGCTGTATAAAATAAAATATACATATATCTATATTACACACACGTACATTGTGTATTGGAAATCGCCACAAGATATATGTTAACGTTGCCAAACTGTAAATTTAATATACTTACACATTTTCCAGTATTGGCATGTCCAAACAGAAATTATTGCAGCTTCCTCGCCAAAGATTGACAGATACCGGTGGGAGAGGCTGAACAAATTACTCGTTTTTTTTCCTTCTATCTCGTTTATTGACTGGCGCAGAACCGCCATGACAACAGAGTTTGGAAGAATCTTTTGCTTCTTCAATTCCTCGGGGACTTTAGCACACAAATCACACAATAAATCAGGTGACTGATGCTTTAGGATACAATGAGTCAATTTTGTTTTGTAAGGTTTACTTTGGCAGGGAGAGGATATTCTCTCATTGTTGGAGGCTCCTATTGGTGCATGTGACTTATACAATGTTACTGTGTATAGTGTAATGTGGCTTAGATCACAAAGATGAATCTGTAGGATTTAATTAAATCTTATAGTGCAGTAAAAGCCAAGTCTATAACTCATGATTCCAAATCAATTCATGTTAATAAGTCCTGCGCTGTCCTCGAACATTCGTGTTATTTAGTAGATAGTTGTTTGGCCGTGATTAGAGCTATAGTTGGACAATGTATATTTTCCCATTCCACAACTCTTTGGTGGCCATGACTGAGCAGCCATCTTCACATCCAAATGTCTAATATGGAACAGAGCAGTACCAACATTTAATTTTTTTTTCTCCAAGAGACACTTCGGCTTATATTGGATGTGGTCTGTGGGGGGTGTCACCCATTGTGGGTGTGACTGGTCACTGGTGGTATTTTCAAATTATCTGTCCTCATTTTATGGTCCTTAAGGTCTTATTACACAACGATCAGCCGACATGAATGATATCGGCTAATCGTTGTCTGTCGTTGTCTTTCAACATGTTGAAAGATAAATGACTAATAAAGCAACAATCTGCTGCCGTCACTCCATGGAATAGGATCGCGGGCTGCCCGGACAGTCTATCGATCACCCAGGAAGCCCCCCAACCCCCCTTCCCCCGGTTCCTACTTGCTCGTGGCCGACACATGTAAAATCGGTGGCAGTAATACTCTCCATAACACTGTGTAAGAGGGGCTTTACAGTTAGGACATTAAAGAAGGAGTATATTATAGACCCTAGTATCAGGTCTCCAGCATATTATAGGCCCTAGTATCAGATCCCAGCATATTATAGACCCCATTATCAGACCCCCAGCATATTACACACCCCAGTATCTGACCCCCAGCATATTACACACCCCAGTAACAGGCCCCCAGCATATTACAGACCTCAGTATCAGGCCCCCAGCATATTACACACCCCATTATCCGACCCCCAGCATATTACAGACCTCAGTATCAGGCCCCCAGAATTTTACAGACCTCAGTATCAGGCCCCCAGCATATTACACACCCCATTATCTGACCCCCAGCATATTACACATCCCAGTATCAGACCCCCAGCATATTACACACCTCATTATCCGACCCCCAGCATATTACAAACCCCAGTATCAGGCCCCCAGCATATTACAGACCTCAGTATCAGGCCCCCCGAATATTACAGACCTCAGTATCAGGCCCCCCGAATATTACAGACCTCAGTATCAGGCCCCCAGCATATTACACATCCCAGTATCAGGCCCCCAGCATATTACACACCCCAGTATCAGGCCCCAGCATATTACAGACCTCGGTATCAGGCCCCCAGCATATTACACATCCCAGTATCCGACCCCCAGCATATTACAGACCTCGGTATCAGGCCCCCAGCATATTACACATCCCAGTATCCGACCCCCAGCATATTACAGACCTCAGCATCAGGACCCCAGCATATTACCCACCCCATTAACCGACCCCCAGCATATTACACACCCCCAGCATATTACACACCCCAGTATCAGGCTCCCAGCATAATATTGGCCCCAATATACGACCTCCAGCATAATACAGAACCCAGTATTAGAAGCCAGCACAATACACACCTCACACCTCAGCATATTATAGCCCAGAATATGCCACTAGCAGCAAGCAGAATTATCTTCTCTGTCCATAAACTGATTATCACTGCCAGCAAGCAGCTTCAGAGATTATCATCTTCACTCTCACTATACTCTTTCTGCCACTGCCAGCAAGCTGAATGAAGAGGATAATCTGTGAAGCTGCTTGCTGGCAGTGTTAATCAGTTATACAGACAAAGAAGAAAAATAAGATAAGTGATTACAATGCAGTTGTTTCCAGTGTCTCACAGAGTGTGTCTTTTATAAGTGACTCACAGGGGGCATCTTCACTGCTTGGAGTCACTCACTTTCCCTGTTTTTCTCCCTATGGCCTGGCCATCTACTGGCCACACCTTTTCCCCACAGAATCTGACAAAGATTTTAGCCATTTTACTCTAGCACCATCCTCACCTCTACACAGAGTCCCCATTTGTATTGCTCTATACTGTAAGGATGCCCACCTTGTGCTCCCATTTATTATTTAGCAAACCAAAGAATAGAAAAGTGAATGTGTTATAAAATAGATTGCACACACAGCAATGAATCACTGTTATTCATTGCTGTGTGTGCAATCCATTTTATAACACATTTGCTTTGCTTTTCTTTGGTTTGCTATACAGTATTCTATTGGATGTGTTTGTTTGGACCCGTTGCTCTTACTTAGATAGTTGTGCCCACCATGCATTTTCTTCTGCCTATTTAGTATTTAGGCTCCCTCTATCCCCTCACATAGTAGTAAGACCCCCAACTGTACTCTCATATAGTACATAAGCCCCTCTGTGGTTCCATATAGAAGCAGGAGGGAGGAGAGAGCGGACAGTCGGTAGGAGAGAGTGGCCAAAGGCAGAATACTGCCTGTAGCCATAAGAGGTACTAGCAAAGCGGGGAGCTAATGGTTCCCCACTGTGCCAGTGCACTTTTTAACTATAAGCACTCCTAATGGGTACTTACAGTTAAAATTTAACTATAAGCTCTCATTAGAAGTTCTTTTAGTTAAAGGCATGGGGGAGCGGAGCTTTCAGGACATACCCGAAACATTTTTTTCAAGTGATGTACTGCTTAGATGCCACCAGTCAGTTTTGCGGGGACAGATTGGTGGCATCTATGCAATACATTCTCCCTTCTACACACTTATAGGTGATGTACCCTTGGTGCAACCCTCAGGTGAGTGCTTTTTTTTTTTTTTTTACACAGCTCATTCATCTTGCCCAAGTCCTAAGTTCTGCACATGGGTGATATTTGTTTTCCTTTCCAGTTTAGAGATAGCAACCATTGGTCACTGGGTGATAGGACGACCCTCATCTTGTCAACCTCATAGATGCCATGGATACTAATGACTGCAGCATCTATAAGGGGAACTGTGAAAACTGTGGATGTGACTGACAGTCTGCTCCAGATACCGATCCCATAGGCTCTGCTTCTGAGCTTGCAGAATGCCAGTGCCATACATGTACAGCACTGATCGTTAACTACTTCCATGCTGCACTGTACATGTACAGCACAGAGCAGGAAGGGGTTAAAATATTTGGTTTCCTGTTTGATCTGCACTGGTGACTTTCCAGCATTTACATATTAGAAAGATCTGTGTAACATCATCAGCAACACACACCCAGGGGTTTTTCCATTGCCAGTGGTGGCAAAACTTTATAGCGTTAACTTTTAGTTTATAGTTTATATAGCATTTTGGCTGCGCCCGAAAATTGGGGCTGTGGGCCAAATATGTCATTTAAAAAAAAATAGGCCATGGGCGGCTGCCCAAGCTGCCCATATTATAACCTGCCACTGCTGATGAATCATGTTTTATTTTACATCATTGACCTGGAAGAGATTATATCAAAATGCACTGTGTGTGTATCCATATAATACACACACATATATATATATATATATATATATATATATATATATATATGTGCGAGTTCAAACTACACAGCATATATATATATATATATATATATATATATATATATATATATATATATATTTATTTAGTGGAGGACACACATTTTATTCAATATAGTACTCTTTATTATAATATATAAAAAAATATATAACATATAACATAAACATATAACATATATATATAACATAAAAAATATAATACCAATTAAAACCACATGGTGGGTGAACAGCAATTGAAGCGAATTATTTTTTTCCATTAATAAACCAGCGCGGGGATGTTGGTGGCTCGGTCCTTTTTTGAACCGCCGCTCAGTTCCCACGCACAGTGCTGGTCTATTCCCAGGCACCGGTCCGGCACAAACTACTGAAGGCTGATTCTAATGGAGTAATGTCATAAAGGGGAGGTGGCCTCGTCACACTGGAGATCGGCGGGCCCGCCCCCAATGCCGATGCTCGGGAATAAGCCGGAGCCATGTGCGGGAACAGAGTGGAGGTTTAAAAAAGGGACTGCGCCACCGGCATCCCTGTGCCAGCAACGGTCTGTTCATGTAAAAAAAACAAAGCGATGTACCCGGTGGTACATTCGCTTTAAGATATAAAATAGTGCGGCAGCAGACAAAAATAATGTTATAGTACTCAAATCTCACAATCAATCACAATGTGCCTGGTGCAATTCATCGTGTAACCAACCTATAAATCCTCAAAAGATGCCCAAAGCTGTTTTTATATTTTTTGAATTATAATAAAGATGAGTAATTGATTGAGTAATGCATATATATATATATATATATATATATATATATATATATATATATATATACACACACACACACATACACGTAGGCTGTGCATGATGCACTGTGATAACAAAGCAAGCTGCTCTCGCCAATGTGGATGTTACCTAAACATTGTTGCTGAATGCACCCCTTTGTTGCAACAGTGTTCCCTAAAAAAAAACACTGATTTCAAACTATTGTCTTAATCTGATACATAGAGGAACCTCCTGATGCTTTAAAGGGGTTATCCAGCCCTACAAAAACGTGGCCACTTTCTTCCAGAGATAGCACCACTCATCTCCAGTTCAGGTGTGGTTTGCAATTAAAGGGGAACTTCAGGTAGAGGTTAAAAGAATGAAACTTCTGCAGAAGCATATGGCATTACTTACCTATCTATCCCAGTTTTGAAACTACCAAAAATCCATTTGTTTTGGGGGGGGTTTGTTCTGTATTGTGTTTCTGTATTTCCTGGTTGAGCAGTTCCCAGAATGCAGTACTGGTTCCAGAATGCAATGCTTTCCTTTAGCTGTTTACCACAGTCCTCCACCCTGCCTATTCCCCACCTAAATCTGTTGCAGAACATCTAGGCTGTGTTCACACATTGCAGTTTCATTGTGTTACTGAATTATTTGCGGCCATGAACAGCAGTAAGGTGTGAACCAGGCCTTAGATTAGTGGCATTGTGCCAATACAAGAGGAAAAATTAGCTTGTGCAACCAAAAATTTTAGACCTGTATATCATGACTATAATATGGCTTGGTTCACCCTACATTTTTGCTATCCGTTTTTTTCCATCTGTTTTTTGCAAAAAAACAGATGAAAATTAGATGGAAAAAACAGATGCATGTGTGTGCATCCATTTGATCAGTTTTTCCATTGAATTCCATTATAAAAAAAGGGATCAAAACGAATCTCTCTTTTTTTTTTTTTTTTAACATACACAAAAACAGTCAACCTCAATTTTGTGTCCGTTAAAAAAACGGATCCGTTTTTTTGAACGTACACAAAAACATAATCGACCTCATTTTTGTGTCCGTTAAAAAAAATGGATCTGTTTTGATCCGTTTTTTTAAAAAATGGAATTCAATGGAAAAACTGATCAAAACGGATGCACACACATGCATCCGTTTTTTCCATTTGTTTTTTTTTTTGCAAAAAACAGATGGAAAAAACGTAGTGTGAACCCAGCCTAACTATTTAGTAAATATAATGCAACATGATTTTGTGTAATTTGTGTGTTTGTGTAATGCTGCCTATGAAGACATTCTCTGGAAAGTGAAGAAATAAACCAAAAGGCACATTTCTAAACGTAATAGAGAAGTAGTTGACATTTTTCATGCACAATATATAAAAAATACATTTGCCCAATGTCGATCTCTTTGTGCAAAAATGGCTGAAATAGTAATAGAGCTGGTAACAAAAACTGGTGCCGTAACTTATCGCCTAGCTAATTAAAACAGAACAAATAGTCATCTATCAAGCCTGGCAGCGAGACATGAATGGGACACAGTGTGAGATCTCTGAAGGAACAGCCTCTTCTCTGCTACAAGGACACACAATGTGGGAAGTAGCCTTTAAAAAATAGCTGCCGAGTGACACTTTGAATCTGTTGTTGTTTTTCAGGACACTGCTGTGGATTTGTGAATGGGTTTGATGGGTAAGGCCTGGTTAACATGTGAGGAGGGAGGATGAAAATCACCCATGGTTTGTCCACAGGAGGTCAAGTAGGAAATGCACCATTAGCCAAAGTGTGTAAAGAAAATGAAAATAAAATGTGATGACAAGGCGGCCATTGACGTGCTCTATATCAGCCTGTAACAGTATGTTTCCTACAAATAAAGCTCATGTCACAAAGCAAAAGGAAATCCTCACAATATGCCTGAATAAAGCTGAAGCAGTGGGTGCAATGGCCTAAAATAGTGGACTGGGATTAGGAAGAGGGATCAGCCTTTTTTTTCCCCCCTCAAATAAATTCCCCTATTTTCCTGTTACTACAGTTTGGCCCAATGCAAGTGAATTTAAAGAAGGTACGCCTGTGAAAAGAAATTTATTTTCAATTTTATCCGCGGCTGTATTCATTTCTATAAGGCTAAGGGAAAGAGCTGAGTACAGTGCTCTTCCGGCGTACTTGGTCACGTGCCGCACCAGTGGCTCTATTCCTAAAATATTTTAAAATACTATAATGGTTTAAGCCCGACAATTATAAGAGAAATCATTGTGCGTTACTCACTACTTATTGCTGATAGAGCACTGGAGCTAGGTAGCTAGTTAAAGAGACAACTTTTAAACTTGCTGCCCTATGTCATATTGGCGTGGCCTAGAGTGTCTGTGCCCTAGGCCTGCACCGCATCTCCGTCCTTTCTCCCCACCCCCTCTTCATCATTAGGAACGTCTCTGGGCAGGATTTCTCCTAATCATTACTTGTCTGAACACTGCACATGTGTTGGATCATTAAGGCACTGATGCAGTGTTCAGACAAGTAATGATTAGGAGAAATCTTGCCCCTGGGGCATTCCTAATGATGAAGAGGGGGCGGGGAGGAGGGACGGAGAGGCAGTGCAAACCTAGGGCACAGACACTCTAGGCCACGGCCGTTTGGCACAGGGCTGCAAGTTTAAAAGTTGTTTCTTAGAACAATAACTGCATCACCTGCCGAATGGACCCCAGGAGAGATCTTGGATTAAAAGCAGCTATCTGACGCTACAAGCGGTTTGGGGGGGGGATTGTGGGTACAGGGTCATGTTAAGAATCATGTGACCGAGGAATGTAGTGTTATACAACTGGGCAGGGTAAAAATGACCAACATTGTATGCCAATTGACTCATATCATAAAGTTTAAATTAATAAAACCTAATATAATATTCAGCTTACAGCCAGCAACCAAAACAGAAGAGCAAGCTAACCTAATAGAAAGCCCCCATATATAGCTCGTATATATTTTGGCAGTGTTGCCCCCTATGGTGATAACATTTGCTGACTGCTATGGCAAAACAGGTATTATTTCTGACATACAGCAGAATTTCTAGCATCCCAAAAAATGTTAAGATTGATAGATAGTAAAGCCAGGCTATAGGGAATAAAAAGTAAAAAAAAAAATCTTGTCAGATTGTTTCCTCTTACATGCTTAATAATTGCTACCTGTTACTGCTAAAACAAAGGGACTTGTTGAGTCAGGTAGGAGGTAATGAGAACACAATGTTACCACACCTCCAATCTAATTGGGACACTATTCCCTGCATACAGCTATAGAATATATATATATATATATATATATACACACTACCGTACAAAAGTTTGGGGTCACATTGAAATGTCTTTATTTTTGAAGGAAAAGCACTGTACTTTTCAATGAAGATAACTTTAAACTAGTCCTAACTTTAAACAAATACACTCTATACATTGCTAATGTGGTAAATGACTATTTTAGATGCAAATGTCTGGTTTTTGGTGCAATATCTACATAGGTGTATAGAGGCCCATTTCCAGCAACTATCACTCCAGTGTTCTAATGGTACAATGTGTTTGCTCATTGGCTCAGAAGGCTAATTGATGATTAGAAAACCCTTGTGCAATCATGTTCACACATCTGAAAACAGTCTAGCTCGTTATAGAAGCTACAAAACTGACCTTCCTTTGAGCAGATTGTGTTTCTGGAGCATCACATTTGTGGGGTCAATTAAACGCTCAAAATGGCCAGAAAAAGAGAACTTTCATCTGAAACTCGACAGTCTATTCTTGTTCTTAGAAATGAAGGCTATTCCATGTTAGAAATTGCTAAGAAATTGAAGATTTCCTACAACGGTGTGTACTACTCCCTTCAGAGGACAGCACAAACAGGCTCTAACCAGAATAGAAAAAGAAGTGGGAGGCCGCGTTGCACAACTAAGCAAGAAGATAAGCACATTAGAGTCTCTAGTTTGAGAAACAGACGCCTCACAGGTCCCCAACTGGCATCTTCATTAAATAGTACCCGCAAAACACCAGTGTCAGCATCTACAGTGAAGAGGCGGCTGCAGGATTTTGGGCTTCAGGGCAGAGTGGCAAAGAAAAAGCCATATCTGAGACTGGCCAATAAAAGAAAAAGATTAAGATGGGCAAAAGAACACAGACATTGGACAGAGGAAGACTGGAAAAAAGAGTTGTGGACGGATGAATCCAAGTTTGAGATGTTTGGATCACAAAGAAGAACGTTTGTGAGACGCAGAACAAGTGAAAAGATGCTGGAAGAATGCCTGACGCCATCTGTTAAGCATGGTGGAGGTAATGTGATGGTCTGGGGTTGCTTTGGTGCTGGTAAGGTGGGAGATTTGTACAGGGTAAAAGGGATTCTGAATAAGGAAGGCTATCACTCTGCACCGCCATGCCATACCCAGTGGACAGCGCTTGATTGGAGCCAATTTCATCCTACAACAGGACAATGACCCTAAACACACCTCCAAATTGTGCAAGAACTATTTACAGCAGAAGCAGCAGCTGGTATTCTATCATAGGTAATGGAGTGGCCAGCGCAGTCACCAGATCTGAACCCCATTGAGCTGTTGTGGGAGCAGCTGGACCGTATGGTACGCCAGAAGTGCCCATCCAACTAATCCAACTTGTGGGAGCTGCTTCTAGAAGCGTGGGGGGCAATTTCTCCAGCTTACCTCAACAGATTAACAGCTAGAATGCCAAAGGTGTGCAATGCTGGAATTGCTGCAAAAGGAGGATTCTCTGACGAAAGCAAAGTGTGATGTAAGAACAATGTTATTTCACATACAAATCATTATTTCTAACCTTGTCAATGTCTTGACTCTATTTTCTATTAATTTCACAACATATGGTGGTGAATAAGTGTGACTTTTCATGGAAAACACTAAATTGTTTGGGTGACTCCAAACTTTTGAACGGTAGTGTATAAATATATATATTTATACACTACCGTTCAAAAGTTTGGGGTCACCCAAACAATTTATATATATATACACTCACCGGCCACTTTATTAGGTACACCATGCTAGTAACGGGTTGGACCCCCTTTTGCCTTCAGAACTGCCTCAATTCTTGGTGGCATAGATTCAACAAGGTGCTGGAAGCTTCCTCAGAGATTTTGGTCCATATTGACATGATGGCATCACACAGTTGCCGCAGATTTGTCGGCTGCACATCCATGATGCGAATCTCCCGTTCCACCACATCCCAAAGATGCTCTATTGGATTGAGATCTGGTGACTCTGGAGGCCATTGGAGTACAGTGAACTCATTGTCATGTTCAAGAAACCAGTCTGAGATGATTCTAGCTTTATGACATGGCGCATTATCCTGCTGAAAGTAGCCATCAGATGTTGGGTACATTGTGGTCATAAAGGGATGGACATGGTCAGCAACAATACTCAGGTAGGCTGTGGCGTTGCAACGACGCTCAATTGGTACCAAGGGGCCCAAAGAGTGCCAAGAAGATATTCCCCACACCATGACACCACCACCACCAGCCTGAACCGTTGATACAAGGCAGGATGGATCCATGCTTTCATGTTGTTGACGCCAAATTCTGACCCTAACATCCGAATGTCGCAGCAGAAACCGAGACTCATCAGACCAGGCAACGTTTTTCCAATCTTCTACTGTCCAATTTCGATGAGCTTGTGCAAATTGTAGCCTCAGTTTCCTGTTCTTAGCTGAAAGGAGTGGCACCCGGTGTGGTCTTCTGCTGCTGTAGCCCATCTGCCTCAAAGTTGGCCGTACTGTGCGTTCAGAGATGCTCTTCTGCCTACCTTGGTTGTAACGGTTGGCTATTTGAGTCACTGTTGCCTTTCTATCAGCTGGAACCAGTCTGCCCATTCTCCTCTGACCTCTGGCATCAACAAGGCATTTCCGCCCACAGAACTGCCGCTCACTGGATGTTTTTTCTTTTTCGGACTATTTTCTGTAAACCCTAGAGATGGTTGTGCGTGAAAATCCCAGTAGATCAGCAGTTTCTGAAATACTCAGACCAGCCCTTCTGGCACCAACAACCATGCCACGTTTAAAGGCACTCAAATCCCCTTTCTTCCCCATACTGATGCTCGGTTTGAACTGCAGGAGATTGTCTTGACCATGTCTACATGCCTAAATGCATTGAGTTGCCGCCATGTGATTGGCTGATTAGAAATTAAGTGGTAACGTGCAGTTGGACAGGTGTACCTAATAAAGTGGCCGGTGAGTGTATATACACACACACACATACACACACATAGAGATGGGAGATTGACGTAGAAGAAATCTAAAAGGAGTGTCTTTTTTTTTTTTTTAAATGTTTACTTCTGAGGTTTAAGGCGGTAGTTTTGCTTTTTATTTCTTTCAGATCAACTGGTGCCAGAGATTTGTAATTTACTTCTATAAAAAAAATCTCGTCTTCCAGTACTTATCAGCTGCTGTATGTCCTGCAGGAAGTGGTATATTCTTTCCAATCTGGAGAGTAGGAGAGGTTTTCTATGAGAAACAGAATCTGTACATGGGACTCTGGTTATTGGAAGCTCCTCTATAGGCTTATGCTATGGTGCGTTTACACGGGCAGATTTATCTGACAGATTTTTGAAGCCAAAGCCATAAACAGGGAATGGGTCATAAAGGAAAGACTGAGATTTCTTCTCTTTTCAAATCCGTTCCTGGCTTTGGCTTCCAAAATCTGTCAGATAAATCTGCCTGTGTAAACGCACCATTAGAAAAGTTGGACAATCAGCACCTGACTTTGAGAATGGGTAAATGTCACCTGTGTCAGGGAGAGATCTTCCCGTTTACAGCTAACCTTAGCATGGCTTGTAACGGTCCGTTTACACGAAGCGATAATTCGCCCAATCGATCGTTTAATGATTTTGAAGCAACAATTTGGTTTTTATAACGATCAGCGTTTCGACTAATCAATCGTTAGAAAAATCGTTATTGCGATCGTTTTTAAGATCGCTTAAGCCCTTCTCACAAATAGGGTGAATCTTTGAAAGACTGTTTACATGAAGCGATCTGCAAATTTTTAGCGAACGGCCAACGACTATTTGAGAACATGTTGAAGGATCAAAATGAACAATTTCTCGCTCGTCGCTTGATTGTTCGCTGTGTTTATACGAGCCGATTATCACTCAAATGCGATCGTTATTGAGAAAATTCGAACGATAATCGTACAAGCTTGATTCATTCACTGAATACTGAGACAAAACCACAAATCTTAATTTGTTTATTGATCAGATGGTGATCCAGATTCAACAAAGGAGCCAGCAGATTCTCTGGCTGGTGCATCCCAGACAGTGGGTTTAAACACGAGCCGTCATTCGCTGGCACCAGAATCTATTTCTATTCTAGAAGGTTAATAACATTTTGACCATCTCTGAAAGTAGACACCACAATGTTACCTGCATGAAACAGGATGATATCGGGATGTACAGCCTCATTCTTTTTCTATAAATGTAACACCTGTATCTGTATACTGTAATATCTGTATACTGAACATGCACTTTAGTATCAAATACGTGTCCAGCTTTAATGTGGCAGTGGTTGCATGGTGTTCTCAGAACTTCTTTAGTCATTCTGCCAGTATCAAAAAAACTTTCTGTATCCACAGCTAAACGTGATGCCCCTAAAAAAGAAAAGGAGAAGAGAATTCAAGATGTCTGATTAGAACTACAAATAAAGGTTGCATGCACACTAAGAAATACACGTGAAAAACCCAATGCAGATTCCGTTGCTCGTTCCCGCTCACGTCGGCACGCATCTCCGTCCGTGCCATAAACACCATTCTATGGCTGAGCCGATTCCGCCATCTGCAGAAAGAATCAACCTGCACAGAATGGAGTCTATGGCACAGGTGGAGATGCGTGCGGCCGCGAGCGAGGTTTGGACTGTCGATTGGAAAATCTTTTGACATGTCATAGGGACATAAAAAAAGTTCTGATCAGTCCGGATCTGGGTGTTCACCTGGCACCGACCATGCATCGCTGGGTGGAATAGCGATCTGCGGCGGGCAACCAACAATTTCAGAAGCACCATACTTTACCTAAGCATGTTTCAGGTCTTCTCCTGCGCTCCTTCTTCCTCCCGGTCCCGCGCGCAGCAGCAGCAGCTTCAGTGCGGCCTGTCTTAGCTGACAGACCGCTCAGCCAATCACTGGCCAGCTGCTGCTACGCTCAGGACAGGGAGGAAGAAGGAGCACAGGAGAAGACCTGCAACATGCTAGGTAAAGTATGGTGTTTTAAAACAAGGGCTGCAAGGACATCGGTAACAATGTCCCTGCAGCCCTCGCTAAACAATTATCAAGCCGTGGAATAGGGCCAGTAAACAAGCGCCGATCTAGCAGATCGGCACTCGTTTACATTATTGATCGGGCCCCCATTGGCCCTTGGAATAGGACCCTTAGATTAGGAGCTCAACTCATCACGTGACAGAGCCGGGAGAGGATCGCATTCGTTCCTACGACTGGTACAGGTCTTAATGCTCGGACTGACCCGACAAATTTAAACTTTTCACATGTCTGTATGACAAGTCCAAAATTTTTCCAAATGACAGTGACGCTTGAATAAAGTTCTAGCCATCTGGTGAGTGATGCAATCCATTTTTCATAGATTGGCTTGTATGGTCTGGTTGCTCTCCTGACCAGGTACCCCTCAGTATGCAGTGCCAGCCCTGTTCCTATCCTTGCAGCTTCTTTTTTGATGTTTAAAATGCCTCAGCAACATAAAAAAAGAAAAAATCCCCTGTCCCTGGACCATGGGTCACCAAACTGCGGCCCTCCAGCTGTTGCGCAACTACAACTCCCATCATGCCTGGACAGTCAAATCCAAAGCCTTAGCTGTCCAGGCATGATGGGAATTGTAGTTTTGCAACAGCTGGAGGGCCGCAGTTTGGAGACCCATGCCGTGGACAATAGCAGCCATGGCACCCAAGGGTGGTAAAAACTGTCAAGAAAAAGTTGATAAAAGTTGAAAAAGAAAAAAAAAAATTCCCTAAGGAAGTTATGTGTAAGAAACCAAAATAAATATTCATCTAAAGTCTGTCTGTAAAACTGACCAATATCCACGTTGAGGATAATCAGGAGCAAACGGATCACTTTAAATAGCTCATGGCGTGAGTGAAAAGTACGAGCTTTTGTTTTCGTTACAGTAAGAACTGGGACTCCCAAATCCCACCTGGAAATCACGCACGCAGATCATCAGCTCAGATATCCCGAGCCTTGTGAAATGACTATACACGCTCCTTGGCTAATGGAACATTCAATGTCAGATGTAATTTTTCAGATCTCCTTGTGGGGAAGACGGGCCGGGCTAGTGATATTAGGACATGGTTTCCTCAGGATGTCCTCTGTTATTTTTTATTGTACTAAAGGAGACAGTAAGCCTTTGATGGTGGCTAGGAGCGTGATGTGGGTTTCAAGAATACTTGGGAGCATAGCCGCAAATTACAGGCAGGCGTCCAAAAGTATTTTTGTTCTCAATCTGTTTCCTCCTGTACAGTAATTGAAATGATGCAGACTTGTGAGCGAGACGCAGAAGGTGACATTAATCTATAGGAAGTCAGAATGTAATACAGCTTGTAGCAAGCCACTGATCGGCCAACGTTCAGATAAAGTAGCCGGAGAACACTACGCTGCCTCATACGGATGCCAAAGGATCATGGAAAGCTAACGTGATTGTTCCTGGTATTAGATCAGAATTACATCATTCCAGTCTGTAAATACACCCATTATGCCAAGCTGTAAACACAGGAGAGATGATATCAAGGTGATATATTCTAATTGATTGAGCCAGAGATGATCTAATATGTACTTTGGAAATAGTCTTAAAGGGGCACTCTGGCAATTTTTTTTTTGTTTCAAATTAACTGGTGTCAGAAAGTAGTACACATTTGTCGTTTAATTATTTTATTTTTTTTGCAGAAATCAATAGAACGGGCGATTTTAAGAAACTTTGTACTAGGGTTTATTAGCTGAAAAATGCATTTTAAGGCTGGGTTCACACTACGTATATTTCAGTCAGTATTGTGGTCCTCATATTGCAAACAAAACCAGGAGTGGATTGAAAACACAGAAAGGATCTGTTCACACAATGTTGAAATTGAGTGGATGGCCGCCATTTAATGGCAAATATTTGCTGTTATTTTAAAACAACGGCTGTTATATTGAAATAATGGCCGTTATTTACTGTTATATGACGGCCATCCACTCAATTTCACCATTGTGTGAACAGATCCTTTCTGTGTTTTCAATCCACTCTTGGTTTTGGTTGCAATATGAGGACCACAATACTGACTGAAATATACGTAGTGTGAACCCAGCCTTATCATGAAAAAGCAGTTTGAAGCTCTCCTCGCTGTCCTCATGGTCTTCTATGGAGAGGGGAGGGGTGGAGGGAGATGAGGCACCAAAACAGGACAACAGAGAGTTAATTTACAGCTACATCGCTGGGCTATCTCCTCTGAAATCAACACTGACCTCTCTGACCTCTAAATACCAGCTTTCACACAGGTCCCACTGTGCAATCCTTTGTTCTCTGCTAGCGACTAATCTCCCTCCTCCCCCCTCCATAGATTACACAGGGCCCGAGTGATGTAAAAGAGTCGAGATTTCCTGATAATGAGCAGTGAATGAGAGAGGGGGGGGGGACCTGGGGAAAGGCTTTTTTAATCCAGATAATGGCATATTTGCCTAATAAACCCAAATACAAAGTTTCTTAAAATCGCCTGGACTATTGATTTCTGCAAAAAAAAACACCAAAAAACGACAGTGACACTTTTAAAAGTTCGAGCCTTACAGTACTTATCAGCTGCTGTATGTCCTGCAGGAAGTGGTGTATCCTTTCCAGTGCTCTCTGCTGTTCGTGTCAGGAACTGTGCAGAGCAGGAGAGGTTTTCTATGGGAATTTGTTACTGCTCTGGACAGTTCCTGACATGGACAGAGGTGGCAGCAGAGACCACTGTGTCAGACTGGAGAGAATACAGCACTTCCTGCAGGACATACTGCAGCTGATAAGTACTGGAAGACTTGAGACTTTTAAAATAGAATTAATTTACAAATATATATATATATATATATATATATATATATATATATATATATATTATATATGACTTTCTGACACCAGTTGTTGTAATTTATTTCCTTTAACCATTCGCTGGGAAAACAAGACACTTCTGAAAAATTGTAAAACAGACAGCTTAACTGAGTGTCAATGGGATGAGATAAATGACTGTGACCCAGCGGATGACTGGCATTATGAGAGCAGTGCTGGATGATTTCTGCTCTGCTGATGAAATGTAAAGAGGTTCCTCATTGTCACTCATCCTTATGATGAATGAACTCTAACTATAGGAGAGGTGGTGAGGTTGTGTTCAGCAGCGGGCTGGGGCTAGATACAATTACACCACGTACCTGGGATTCCGGCATCTTCTGGTCTGCAGTTCCACCTCCTGGATGTTAGGAGTATTAGACAAGTCTTATTAACTCCTTGCCATCTGATAAATTTTGTGGGGCTTTAAACGTCCATTATAAATCACCTTTGGCAGAGGAGGTTTACAATGTATCTATTCCAGGGAAACAGGACAGATATATGTAAGAATCAGGCTGATAGTTCTCCGGTTTGCATGCAGGCAGATGGTTCCTTTCCTTTTCAGAGATGGGAATTAACCTCAGCAACCCGTGACTGTGGGGTCCAGTCCTGAGCGCTTTGTGATGTGCAGCTTGGTCACTTCCTCAGCACATGTAGGGTGTATGCCCACTGTACTCATCAACTGGGGGTAGGTGGCTCCACATCTATGAGACAAAGGAATCGTATATGACACACGTCTCTGATACTATCATCGTTAGAAAAGTACAAAACAACAATGAATAAGAATCACTAAAAGTGCTATTATACATTTGGTCCCTAAAAGAACAGTGGATATCTCTATATATCTCAGTAGGTCAGGGTGAAGGACCAGGGTAAAATGTAACCAGAGTTTGTATGTTCTTCCTGTGTTTGCATGGGTTGCAAAATACCGAGTATCGAGACTCTTCAATGAGGCTCCATGGGCTCTTCTTTTGCATGTTCATGTTTCCCAGGGGGCAATGTACCTTAGCGCTTTTGCTAGCGGCCGGCAAGGTTATCGTTTGGCTGGTCTCCCTGAGATCAGCAATCTGTTTCTCTTATAAAATACTGAGTAAAAATAGTGTGTAAACATAGCCTTAGGCTCTGTTCAGAATTACAGCAATCCACTACGTACTCTCAATTATAGAGGCATCCGCTGGGCTCCTAATACACAATGCCCGATGGTGTAGAGTAGTCTACTAAGAATTAACTAAAGAGCAAAAATTATATACACCCTAAGGCTATGTTCACACTGTGTATGATTCCGGCCGTAGTGCAACCGCGAAAATATGCACGTAGTTTTGAGGTTGATGCGTTCACTTGAAAGTATACGATATACGCCCGCACAGTGCACACTACGTATGAGCTTACGACCGGATCGTATACGGCGCCGTGAAAAATGAACAAGACCATTGTTTGAGGACGGAAATGTTCCAACTCACGGCCGTGGATTTCCATGCGGTCCCGTATGGAGTACTTATTTCAGCCAAATTGAAGTGTGAGTTTTATTGGGCTGGGCGAAGATTTCCAAGTAAATGACCTGCCTCAGATCACTTCGAAACAAACTAGGGAAGCATAACTGTACTACGGTTGTATGTTCGCGGTTTGTACGCATCCGGCCGCATGTCGATTTTTCCCACGCCCGTAGTTTCAGCCGCACATGTACGGCGGCGTACGAAATGCGGCCGGACTCATACGCAGTGTGAACATAGCCCAAGGCGATAAAACTTAACTTTTAATCAGAAAAAAACATAAAAAAACTAATCACACCACATCAAATAAAAATTGTGCTCCACTAGTGCAACCAAGTACTGCATTTGCGGAGAAAAAAAAATACATATATATACCAATGATAGGTGACTCAAGAGTTGTTATATATGGGCCAGGGTAGAAAAGATTGAGTAAATAAATAAATAGATTTATAAAAAAAAGGCAAAATAAGGACATAAAATAGGTATAAAACGCGGCTGCATCTAATAACATGCTACATTAAAGTCTGTGGAAAAACAGCCTCGGTGTTTTTACAATGTTCGCACAGGCTGCTATTTTCCCAAAAATATTAATGTAGCACATGATTAGAAAATAAATACGGCCACAAACTAGGGTGAGAAGCATAATGATTAGAGATGAGTGAACCTGGAGCATGCTCAAGTCCATCCCAACCCGAACGTTCGGCATTTGATTAGCGGTGGCTGCTGAAGTTGGATAAAGCCCTAAGGCTATGTGGAAAACATGGATATAGTCATTGGCTGTATCCATGTTTTCCAGACAACCTTAGAGCTTTATCAAAGTTCAGCAGCCCCAGCTAATCAAATGCCGAACGTTCGGGTTCGGATGGACTCTAACCCGAACCCGGTTCGTTCATCTCTAATAATGATGCTTTAAAGTGACTCTGTACCCACAATCTGTCCCCCCCCCCCCCCCCCCAAAAAACCACTTGTACCTTCTTATAGCTGCTTTTAATCCATAATCTGTCCTGGGGTCCGTTCAGCAGGTGATGCAGTTATTGTCCTAAAAAACAACTTTTAAACCTGCACCCCTGTGTCAAATTGGCGTGGCCTAGACTATCTATGCCCTAGGCTCTCCGTCCCTCCTCCCCGACCTCTTCACCATAAGGAATGCCCCAGGCAGGATTTCTTCTTTTCCTCACCTGTGTGAACACTGCACACGTGTTAGATCGTTAAGGCACCTGTGCAGTGTTCGGAGAGGTGAGGAATAGGAGAAATGCTGTCTGGGGCATTTCTTATGGTTAAGAGGGTGGGGAGGAGGGACGAAGAGGCGGTGCAATCCTAGGGCATAGACACTGTAGGCCACGCCAAATTTACACAGGTTTGCAAGTTTAAGGCCGGGTTTACATATGTCCGGCGGTGCGGCGGCGTTTCCCTCCGGCGCAGGAGAAAAGCGCCGGATGGAAACGCATCTTTGAACTGATCCCATTGTTTTCAATGGGATCGTTCAAAATGTGCGGCGGTGAACTAGTGGCCGCTGCATCGCCGGACCGTCGGTGCGTTAGGACGCATCTTGCATTGTCCTGACTGACCGCCGCTCCGGTGATGCGGCGCTGCACCAATTCAATCGAATAGAGCGCCGGATGCCTCGCCGGGCAGGACGCATGCCGTTCGGCTCTGGCATCCGGCGTTCAGGCAAATAGTAGCACAAAATAAACACATCTCTCCCGCTGTGTGCTCTCCCCCTCCCCTATAGTCCCCCCTTGGTCCCCCAGTAGTATATCGCCCCCCCTGTTTCTCCTCCACTAGTATATAGCCCCCCTGTTGCTCCTCCAGTAGTATATAGCCCCCCCCCCAGTAATATTTAGCTTCCCTGTGTGCTCTCCGCCAATTAGTATACAGCCCTGCTGTGCGCTCTCCCCCAATAGTATATAGCCCCCCATGTGCGCTCTCCCCCTCCCATATAGCCCCCCTGTGAGCTCCCCCAATTAGAATATAGCCCCCGCGCGCTCCCCCGCAAATCCCATTGAAAATGACAGGAAAACATACTGGGGAAAAAAATGTCAACTGATGAGCGCAACTTGTGACAACTGATGGAAACTGATGGTTTTTAATGAAAAGAAGGATAGAAAAACTGATCACAACTGATGCATTTTTGGCATCAGTTGTGGCATCAGTTGTGGTCAGTTTTTAGGCAAAAAACGCAACTGATGCCAACTTATATATGTAAACCCAGCTGTTTTTTAGGACAATAACTGCATCACCTGCCGAACGGACCCCAGGACAGATCTTGGGTTAAAAGCAGCTATCCGAAGGTACAAGCGGCTTGAGGAGCAGACTGTGTTTACTGAGTTGCTTTAAGGACTGCATTACATGGAAGCAGGGGCGGTTAGGAAAAGGGGAAGCAGGGGCGGTTAGGAATGGGGGAAGCAGGGGCGGTTAGGAATAGGGGAAGCAGGGGCGGTTAGGAATAGGGGAAGCAGGGGTGGTTAGGAATAGGGGAAGCAGGGGGGGTTCTTAGACTAAGACTTGAAAATGATCACCTGCACAGTAAATGCCATAAAAAAATGATTAGTCAAGTTGTATATTTCTCACATTGGTACCAACTAATCCTGCAAGAAACAAACTTCTATACAGCTCTGTTGTAAGAGAATTCTTCAGGATTGCCAGTACTTTCCATTTAAAAATAAATAGCGGCCGCAGAAAACTGACATGTCAGTTTTGTACGGCGCCGCTAGGGATCCCGGCCAGAGCGTATACTATGTGTATACGCTCCGGCCGGGATCCCATAGAAGGCAAGGCAATGTATATTTTCGTACAAAGTACAGCCGTTGTTGCCGATTGCAACAACGGCCATACTTTTACGAAAATATATGTCCTCATACAATGAGCAATGGCTTAAGATAAAGATTATGGAAATTTACATGTTATAACTATCACAGGGGCCAAGTTAGACAATATCTGTGAATAAACCCACAGTACATTCAGTATATATCATAAGATTGGCCCTCTTCTGACACTGTTAAATTTGTTAATCTCCAATGCTTTCTTTCAGTAAACACTAGTGTACAGAGCCGTAATAACATTAGATCTACATATACAATTAGTGCTCTAACAGTACCAGAATATATGTAGAGGAAGCACAGAGAACTGTGTCAGCCTGTCTGGCCCTGAAGTTTTCAAAGGTCTGTCTTTGATCAGATGCTCCAAACACTGTGTCAAGCTGCTTCTCTCCTGCCAGCCTGCAGCTATAGACTGACATAACAGAGCAATCGATCAGGAGCTGCAGCTAAAACAGCAGTAATCTAATTTCCAGGCTGTCTAAAAAATGAAGTGTTATGTGTGCGTGAAAACAAATGACAAGTTACAGCAAGATGTGTAAAAAATAAAAAAAGTAAAGGAAGACATAATTTACCGAGATGAATGCTAGATTAACCTGTAATTTCTCTTTTGAGAATTGAAAGGATGAGAAGATTTGCAGTGCGGATTTATATATATATATACTTTTTGTTTACCAATGTGAAAAGTAAAGTTTCTCATTAAAATATAGACTGTTATACAATAAACTATGTAAGCAGTGTGGAGCAGCCAGGACCTAAGAAAAGTCTAAAAGTCCATGTAACCGTAATATAATTTTATCTGTACAACTTCTGCCATGTTGTTTTATTCTTACATTGTAACAGTGGTAGTCTTTTATTTATTTTTTTTATAATGGCTTATTTTTTGTGGGACCAGTTGCACTTTGTAATGCCCCACAGTAAAACTGACATCTTATCAGTATTCTTCAGGTCAGTATAATATTATAGTATTATAATCATTTGTCAGGCTCCAAGCTGCCAAGACAACCATTGCGATCCTATCCCTGTTACATCCATTACTTGCTACATGCAATGTATTTGCGCAGGACATAAGGAGTAAACTGCCAGGAACTGAATCACCTCTGTTCCCAGCAGTAGAATCCTGCTGCCTAAACTAGTAGAGCGGCGCACACAGTGACAGATGGATTTACCTCCCCAAGTCATTTCCTTTGGTAGGTAAGGATAGTGACATAGGAGAAGGGTTGGTAGGTAAGGATAGTGACATAGGAGAAGGGTTGGTAGGTAAGGATAGTGACATAGGAGAAGGTTTGGTAGGTAAGGATAGTGACATAGGAGAAGGGTTGGTAGGTAAGGATAGTGACACAGGAGAAGGTTTGGTAGGTAAGGATAGTGACATAGGAGAAGGGTTGGTAGGTAAGGATAGTGACATAGGAGAAGGGTTGGTAGGTAAGGATAGTGACATAGGAGAAGGTTTGGTAGGTAAGGATAGTGACATAGGAGAAGGGTTGGTAGGTAAGGATAGTGACATAGGAGAAGTTTTGGTAGGTAAGGATAGTGACATAGGAGAAGGTTTGGTAGGTAAGGATAGTGATATAGGAGAAGGTTTGGTAGGTAAGGAGAGTGACATAGGAGAAGGTTTGGTAGGTAAGGATAGTGACATAGGAGAAGGGTTGGTAGGTAAGGATAGTGACATAGGAGAAGGTTTGGTAGGTAAGGATAGTGACATAGGAGAAGGGTTGGTAGGTAAGGATAGTGACACAGGAGAAGGTTTGGTAGGTAAGGATAGTGACATAGGAGAAGGGTTGGTAGGTAAGGTTAGTGACATAGGAGAAGGTTTGGTAGGTAAGGATAGTGACATAAGAGAAGGTTTGGTAGGTAAGGATACTGACATAGGAGAAGGTTTGGTAGGTAAGGACAGTAACATAGGAGAAGGTTTGGTAGGTAAGGATAGTGACATAGGAGAAGGTTTGGTAGGTAAGGATAGTGACATATGAAAAGGTTTGGTAGGTAAGGATAGTGACACAGGAGAAGGTTTGATAGGTAAGGATAGTGACATAGGAGAAGGTTTGGTAGGTAAGGATAGTGACAAAGGAGAAGGGTTGGTAGGTAAGGATAGTGACATAGGAGAAGGTTTGGTAGGTAAGGATAGTGACACAGGAGAAGGTTTGGTAGGTAAGGATAGTGACAAAGGAGAAAGGTTGGTAGGTAAGGTTAGTGACATAGTAGAAGGTGTGGTAGGTAAGGATAGTGACATAGGAGCAGGTTTGGTAGGTAAGGATAGTGACATAGAAGAAGGTTTGGTAGGTAATGATAGTGACACAGGAGAAGGTTTGGTAGGTAAGGATAGTGACATAGGAGAAGGTTTGGTAGGTAAGGATAGTGACACAGGAGAAGGTTTGGTAGGAAAGGATAGTGATATAGGAGAAGGTTTGGTAGGTAAGGATGGTGAAATAGGAGAAGGTTTGGTAGGTAAGGACAGTAAAGGAGGAAAAGGTTTGGTAGGTAAGGATAGTGACATAGGAGAAGGTTTGGTAGGAAAGGATAGTGATATAGGAGAAGGTTTGGTAGGTAAGGACAGTAAAGGAGGAAAAGGTTTGGTAGGTAAGGATAGTGACACAGGAGAAGGTTTGGTAGGTAAGGATAGTGACACAGGAGAAGGTTTGGTAGGTAAGGACAGTAAAGGAGGAAAAGGTTTGGTAGGTAAGGATAGTGACACAGGAGAAGGTTTGGTAGGTAAGGATAGTGATATAGGAGAAGGTTTGGTAGGTAAGGATAGTGATATAGGAGAAGGTTTGGTAGGTAAGGATAGTGACATAGGAGAAAGTTTGGTAGGTAAGGTTTGTTTGTTTGTCTGTTTGCTGATGACACTAAAGTGTGCAATAGGGTTTATATTCCTGCAGCTGTCATTTACTAAAATAAGTGGTCCAAACAATGGAAACTGCAGTACAATGTTTCTACATGTAAAATGGGGGAAAACAAATTGTCTATTCGAGTATCACTTTGGCAGTTGTGTGTTAACATAGACTTCAGAGGAGAAGGATTTAGAAGTAGTGATTTCTGACAAACATGTTGAGGTGTATAACTAGAGAAAAACTGTGTCCATTTATTGAGACATCGCCTACAAAAAGACATTAATAAGAAACTAAATCTGTATAGTCTGGAGGAAGAAAGGGAAGGAGGCAGGATCAAAACCTTTAATTTTCTTCATGGGCTAAATAGGGTAGAAGGGGGTAAGCGTTATTAGTTAAAAAAAAAATCTGAACACAAGCACAGGGGGCACACCGGATGTGCAGCCGCTGATGATGACCGAATGATGTGCAGTTGGTGATTTTTAAACTTGCTAAAAGGCAACGATCAGCAGATGATCGGTTCCTTGGCTGATCGTTGTCTTTATTACACGGACCAATATCTGCCCGAATTGGCCTGATTAGGCAGATTACTGCTCCATGTAATAGGGCCCTAAGGGGTTAAAGACTCCTTTCTAAAATGCCATGGTGGCTATTCATTTTTTAGCAGGGAATGGTAAACATATTCTTATAAATGACAGATAGAAACAAGCTTTGAGTGAATTTTTGTAGCTTCCCAAGAAGAAAGAAATACTTCAAGTAATCAATCTTTAGCACTTCAAGCTAGAGATAGTGTCGGACAAGGCTGTGGCATCTTTGTACAATTACCTACAACTATGCATAAGTCATTTGAAAAAAAAAATGATTTATGTAGTTCGTATCAATGACTTTTCTTTCATAAATTGAAATCCAATAATCTTTTTTCATAGGTATGTCTACATTTTTTAAGTGTTGCTTTGTGAGTCACACATTTTTATATATAAGTTGGTGATCCTTCTTTTTCGTGCCTAATCCACAGGTCACTGAGGCTTTCCATTTATATATATATATATATATATATATATATATATATATATATATATATAAAAAAAAAAAATTATATATACACACATATATATATATATATATATATATATATATATATATTTATATTTATAAACATACTTTATTCCAAGGGCAAATCCTTGGATGACTTCGCCAGCGTTCGGCCCGATGAAGTGAAGCCCAACGATTCTTTGTTCTGACCCCTTCAGACAAATCATCTACAATAAATAAATAAAACAGATGTCATGAATCGCAGCCATATGTTTCTAGAATAAACTCACCAGTACACACACTCATTGCCATTGGGGTACTATTACATGGGCCGATGGGGGCCCGATAATAACTGTAAACGAGCACCGATCTGCTAGATCGGCGCTCGTTTACTGGGCCTATTACACAGCCCGATTATCGTTTAACAAGGGCTGCATGGACATCGTTACCGATGTCCTTGCAGCCCTTGCTTAACTACATATGTTACCTATCCAGGCTGCAGGGCTCCTCTTGCGGTCTTCTTCTCCCGGGTCCCGCACGCTCCAGTTTCAGAGTGGCCTGTCTCAGCTGACAGGCTGCTCAGCCAATCACTGGCCGCAGCGGTTCCGGCCTGTGATTGGCTGAGCAGCCTGTCAGCTTAGACAGGCCGTTCTGAAGCTGGAGCGTGCGGGACCCGGGGAGAAGAAGACCGCAAGAGGAGCCCTGCAGCCTGGATAGGTAACGTATATCGTCAGCCGCCGGCCACGCACTGCTATTACACGTAGCGATGTGCGGTCGGCGCCTGACAATTATAGGTATAAACCTATATCAATGATCAGCCGATGATCGTTGTCATCGGATGATCAATTACAGGTAGTGATAATCGGCTGAATCGGAATTACCGTTCCGTGTAATAGTACCCTTAATCTTCGACTCAGAGGTATTTTGGGCTTTGTTATCCATTGTTGTGGATTACAAGCACGTTCCCGGAACAAATTATGCTCGGAATCCAAGGTTTTACTGTAATGGCATCTCTTGACGATAAAGCCACAAGACCCAGTGCATAGGTAACTTTGGATGCTCTTACCTTAATATAGCATTGAGACGAGTCTCTTCCAGGAACTGTAAACTCCAAAGGTTTGTAAAATGCATGGAAGACCTGAAACACAAATACATGACTGTGAGTGAAAAGTCTGTTTCTTCCATATTAAGAATAAAACAAGACTTGGAACAGTCGATTTCATCTAATCCCCTTTTTTGATTTTCGGGTCCATTTACACAGAAAGATTATCTGCCAAGGATTTGAAGCCAAAGCCAGGAACAGACTATAAATAGAGATCAGGTCATAAAGGAAAGCCTGAGATTTCTCCTCTTTTCAAATCCATTCCTGGCTTTGGCTTCAAATCTTTAGCAGCTAATCTGTCAGATAATATTTCTGTGTAAATGGACCCTTAGTTGATTGGTGTTTAACTACTCTTACTTATGCTACGTTTACACGAAACGATTATGGGGCGAATTTTCCCAATAACGATCGAATACGAACGATAATCGTAAGTGTATACGCGGCGAACGATCGAAAAATCGTTCATTTTGATCTTTTAACATGTTCATAAATCGTCGTTCGTCGATCGCAAAAAATTCGCCGATCGTTCCGTGTAAACAGTCGTCGAGCGATAGTCCGGCCGCGCGACGCCCGCAGCCCCGCCCGGCCCCCGCTCATCCGCAGCCCCTGCGGCGACTCGATCGCCACCCCGCCGCCGTCGATCCGATTGCCCCCTGCCCCCAGCTCCGATCGCCCTCCCCCCGGCTCCGATCGCCCCCGCCCCGGCTCCGATCGCCCCGGCCACGAGCATACGTTACCTGCTCCGTGCCGCAGGTTTTCGACATCCCCGGCTCCGCTCTTCAGTGCACTGATTGGCTGAAGAGGGGAGCCGGGAATTTCAAACAACTCCTCTTCAGCCAATCAGTGCTGAAGAGGAGCGATCGGAGCGGCGGCGCGATCGGAGCGGCGGCGGCGTGATGGGAGCGGCGGCGGGGGTGACGATCGAGTCGGTGCAGCGGCTGCGGATGAGCGGGGGGCCGGGCGGCGCGCGACCGGACTATCACGCGACGACTGTTTACATGGAACGCTCGGCGAATTTTTTGTGATCGACGAACGACGATTTATGAACATGTTAAAAGATCAAAATGAACGATTTTTCGATCGTTCGCCGCATTTACAAGTACGATTATCGTTCGAATTCGATCGTTATCGTGAAAATTCGCCCGATAATCGTTTCGTGTAAACGTAGCATTACTACCCACTTCTCTTGTTCTCACCCTCTTGGAGGGCGGCTCGTGCCCCAGCTGTTGCTTGTTTTTTTTATTTGGTTACTAGTATATACTGGTTTATGTTTGCCTTCCCAGGTGTGGCAGGGAGACGGTCACAGCAGACTATCTTCAAACGTTACCATGTTACCAACAGTTCTCTATATCTCTCACAATGTCCGAGGACTGGATTGCATCTCTCTCACATTGTACCGCTGATGTTTAGTAAGTATGCATGGTAAAACTATGTCGTTGGTTGATGCACCTACTCTTTGGCAACCTATGCCACACTCCCCAGCCTACACCTCCCCATCTACCCCCCTTCCTCCATTACCCCATTGACCACTATATGTTGTTTTCATGTTGGAAATCCAAAAAAAACATATTAAATAAGAAGAAAAAGAAAGAAGAAAAAAGTGTGCGAGTAATAACCATAAGAACTGTAATTCTCTAGGAATGTTTGGGGCATTTATGTAAGTGCCACTATATCCTTATGTACAGATAAAAAAAAATAAAAGAAATAAGTAAAAAAAAAATTTAAAAATCTCTTTATAAGGTTCTTAGGTTTTGCACAGTTTGCAGTTACCTAATGCATGTCTAAAATTATAGCTGAGAAACACTATTTGAGAGATGTACCATCTATATGGAGTAGGTAAGACAGTATTTCATCACCTACTTAACTCGATATTTTGAACAAGAAAACCACATTAGATGTTCTTTGTACTTTAAAGGCAACTCAAAGTGATCAGGCAATTTCTGGTTCATTGAAAATATAAGAATCTTCAAGAATGAACCTGTGGATAGCTGGAAGTGCAGTGCAGCCACAGGCAGCATAATTCTGCACCAACCTTTGACTCACCATTTTCTGCTATGTCCTTTGCATTTTGCCTGAGGTTCAGCACAGTCCTGGATAGTCTCATCGTGCTTGTTGAAAAAACGTCACTTAAGCCCTGCGGCTATAGCTCTGTCACAGACTGTATCCATGTGTCAATCATACAGATGGAAGTGGGGAAGGGGCCGGATAGATGACATTTTTGTCATGTGTAACCTCGCAGGTGGTGTTAACACACTTAAAGATTAATGGACGATTCATAACACAAGTGGAAAAATAATGGCAGCCCTGGCAGCCTGTCACTACAAACCCATTCGGCTGCCGCATTAGGCAACATTTATCATTACCATCTGCTGCACATTATTGAGAAATAACTCATTTGATTTGTTTAGCAGCAAAAAAAACAAAACAAAAAAAAACAAAAAACGATCATAAATATTTGGCTGGAATAGCATCCTCCGAGGCTGACTATTTTTAGCCATCTTATTAAAAAAATTCTAATACCTGTTTCATCTTTAAAATGGGTAGTTTAGCAAAAAAAATTTCAAATCAATTGGTGCAAGAAATTTATAATTGATTTCAATTAAGAAATCTCAAGTTTTCCAGTACTTATCAGCTGCTGTATATCCTGCAGGAAGTGGTATTCTTTCCAGAGCAGATGTTCTCTATGAGGATTTGCTACAGCTCTGGACAGTTCTTGTAATGGACAGGGGTGGCAGCAGAGAGCACTGTGTCAGACTGGAAAGAATACACCACTTCCTGCAGGACATACGGCAGCTGATAAGTACTGGAAGACTGGAGATTTTTTAATAGAAGTAAATTACAAATATCTGGCACCAGTTGATTTGAAATAAAAAAATATTTCGTTTAATATTTATAAAAGGAAAATATGGGGATGAAGATGAATCTATGTTAAGACCTCTCTCTCTCTTTCTCATATATATATATATATATATATATATATATATATATATAATGTATTTGTAAGATCTGGGATGTGAGGGGCAGGGAAAGAAATTTAGGGGTAAAATGTGTGTATTAAATCCTTGATACAAATTCACATACATGTATGTGAATGAGTTAAAGTGTGGCCATACGAAAGTAAGTAATACTAGCAACATGTGATAGATCCTGCTAACCAGCCAGAACCTATCAAGCACTTGCCTTGGCCAGGGATCGCTGCGATTGGTTGATCACTACAGAGTCACTATTATAGTGTAAAGTGTCAAGAGAGACCTACTACACTAAACCAATTGTTTGGTGTAATAGATCACGTTGAAAGGCAACGATCTGCCAACATGACAATATGAGCTAATTGCTGTCTTTAAACATGTTCTAAATACACGATAATGATAGCGACAGTCTGCTGGCCGTCGCTGCGTGGTGGTAGCAGACCGCTACTCTCTTCTATCGGCCAAAAGTAAGATCAAAACATCGTCCAGGCGGCTCCTCCCCTACCACATATTTGCTAACAGAGAAGCATAGGGCCCTATTCCACCGGACGATTATCATTCGCATAATCGTTAACGATAAACGATCCAAACGACCGCTATTACGAAAGACCTGAAGTCGTTCGCCCATTTACATGGAAAGATAATCGTTACTTATGATCGTTCTTGCGGTCGTCTTATCGTCTCCATTGTGTTCGTCACTACTGCGAACGACCAAACGACTTCTTATTCAATGCAAACGATTTGCGAACGAGCAACGATAAAAATAGGTCCAGGTCGTTAGTCGTTAACTGCTATTCAAACGAACGATTATTGTTTAGATTCAAACAATTTAACGATAATCTGAACGATAATCGTCTGGTGGAATAGGGCCCATAGGGACTACAGGTAACTGAAAGCACATCAATATGTACCTCAATAGCATCCTCTCCATGTAACTCTATGGCCTTTTCTTCAGAAAGACCCACACAGCCATACTCCAAAGGTGTGAATACTGTCGTGGGAACCTGTAGTAAGAAATTATGTTACAGAGATGCAATTTTACAAAAGAACTGGTAAATAGGAAGACTCATTGTCATATAAAACATTTATATCTAAACAATACACATATCAATAAGAATGTATGTATAAATTACTACACATTTGTACATAAAGGGTAGTATGTGCTGTATATGGTTTCAAGGGGTACTCCAGTTAAAACTAAAAAAAAATGTACAAACCAGCTGCTGTCAGAAAGTTTTATAGATTTGTAATTTATTTTTATTTAAAAGTCTAAAGTCTTGCTTATCAGCTGCTGTATGTCCTGCAGGAAGTGGTGTATTCTTCCCAGTCTGACACAGTGCTCTCTGCTGCCACCTCTGTCTGTGTCAGAAACTGTCCAGTAGCAAATCCCCATAGAAAACCTCTCCTGCTCTGGACAGTTCCTGTCACGTACAGAGGAGGCAGCAGAGAGAACTGTTTCAGACTGGAGAGAATACACCACTTCGTGCAGGACATACAGCAGCTGTAAAGTACTAGAAAGGTTTGTAATTTTTTTTAAAATATAAATAAATTGCAAATCTATATAACTTTCTGACAAAAGTTGATCTGAAAAAAATATTTTTTTTACCCCTTCTAAGGCTGGGTTCACACTATGTATATTTGAGGCTGTATTTGGTCCTCATGTCAGGTCCTCATAGCAACCAAAACCAGGAGTGGATTGAAAACACAGAAAGGATCTGTTCACACAATGTTGTAATTGAGTGGATGGCCGCCATATAACGGTAAATAACGGCCATTATTACAATACAACAGCCGTTGTTTTAAAATAACAGCAAATATTTGCCATTAAATGGCGGCCATCCACTCAATTACAACATTATGTGAACAGAGCCTTTCTGTGTTTTCAATCCACTCCTTGTTTTGGTTGTTATACAGCCTCAAATATACGTAGTGTGAACCCAGCCTTAATGTGAGATGAATATAAAAAATTATATAAAAGGATAAAACTACTTACACTGTCGTAATCCATTAGTTCGGTGGAGTTCCCGAACAAACGTTGAGCCAATAGCTTCCCAGCAGCAATGGCCGTTGGTGTCAGCTCTGGACGATCCTGAAAAATGGAATATAGGGAATTTCTCTCCTGGCTAAATACACCATAACTGTGATTAGTATACCACATTATACAGGTGTCTGCCATGTGTTATACAGTGCATACATGTGTACATTTATAATGATAAGATGTATTCTGTATAATTTGTAGTTATTCAGCTGTGACTACCACAGCTTCCTAGTCACCACATGGAGGGGACATGGCTGGCGGCCATCAATACCGCAGGAAACATACGTTGTAGCCTCTCATTTCAGCATTGTGGAGACTAGAGGAGCAGATGAAAGGCCAGCACTTTAGTCCAAGGCTACCAGTTATACAAACATCCTTGCAGATATTGCACTCTTGTTACAAACAATGGCACCACTCCATCTGTGTTCGAGCAGCCATCTCTATCAGTGTGCCCTACTGCAATAGAGAGGAGGGAGCATTGTGTGGACTGACATTGATTTTCTCTACTATTGACTGGAACACATCCTGAGGGAATATATATTAGATCCTGAGGGAGTTAAAAGGTCTCTTATTTATTAATACTATCCAGAGACTGGTAAAAGAATAGGGAGTGTGGGTATGTATGAGCTGCTCCAGAAGTTCTGTTACAATTTCTTCTTAAAGGGGAAAAAAATAGATCAACTGGTGTCAGAATGTTATGCAGATCTGTAATTTTTTTCTATTTAAAAATCTCAAGTCTTCAAGTACTTATGAGCTTCTGTATGTCCTGCAGGAAGTGGTGTATTCTTTCCAGTCTGACACAGTGCTCTCTGCTGCCACCTCTGTCTGTGACCAGAACTGTCTAGAGCAGGAGAGGTTTTCTATGGGGATTTGCTACTGCTCTGGACAGTTCCTGACATGGACAGAGGTGGCAGCAGAGAGCACTGTGTCAGACTGAAAAGAATACACCACTTCCTGCAGGACATACAGCAGCTAATAGGTACTGGAAGATTTTATTTTTAAATAGAATTAACAAATCTGTATAAATTTTGAAAGATGAACAAAATTCGCTGAAGTACCCCTCTGATAAAGGGGTTATTGGTTCTTTCAAAATTAAAGTTTGAAGAGAACATGGTGTTCGTCCAAGCTCTGCAACCTCTTCAATGTTCATCCTTAACTTTAAGTAGAGGTGATGCAAGGAGCTGCAGTATTGCCCTATTCACTTGAATGGGACAGAACTACAGTACCTTGCACTGCTGCTAGCAATCATACAGCGCTTACAAGGATGAGCAGCTATAAACATTGCAGAGGCTGCAGCACAAACAGATGACCAGCATGGAGAGTTGGACCAATCTAATATTGATGGCCTATCCTGAGGATATGTAATTAAGTTTTGTCTGACAACTTACTGACATATTTTTTTTAAAGAGGTCGTATGGTATAAAATCATAGGAGGGAGATTTATCAAACATGGTGTAAAGTGAAACTGGCTCAGTTGCCCCTAGCAACCAATCAGATTCCACCTTTCATTTTCCAAAGAGTCTGTGAGGAATGAAAGGTGGAATCTGATTGGTTGCTAGGGGCAACTGAGCCAGTTTCACTTTACACCATGTTTGATAAATCTCCCCCATAATCTGTAAAGCTGCTGAGGAGGAGGAGGGCATAAAAGTGCTGTATACTTACCTGTCCTGGTCCACCGAAGCTGCTGGTACCCAGGCCTCCCACTGTCCACCGCTTTAATTATTTCCACAACATCCCCTGACGTGCCGCTTCCACTGGAAATGGCGATCAGCATAGACAGCATAGAGGCCACGTCAGTGGATGTTGTGAAAACATTGAAAGTGGTGGAGAGCGGGAGTCCCGGGAACCAGCAGCTGCAGTGAAGTAGGACAGGTAAGTATACTGCAAGTTCCCTGCAGCCCTGTCACATCGCAGATTATGAGTTAATGTCAGACAACAACCCCTACAAATGGACTCTGTCAGTATCTTTATGCTGTCCTAGCTATGGGTAGTGTAAACTAGTGACAGAGAAGCTGAACAGAATGATGTATCACTTAAATTGTTCTGTGCAGCTGATCCAGAGATCTCCTCCTAAATAACATGGACAATAAGTAGCCCTCTCCATTATGTGTGTGAGCCCAGTAGTCCTGGATATTCATTTTAAGTAGAAAACTCCGCCCACCAGCTGCTGATTGGCAGTTATCTATCCATGCTGTGTACAGGCAGTCAGCTGTCAATCGGCAGCTGGAGGGTGGGTTGACTGGTGCAACAAGAATCCTATTCTCCTGCATATTAGGAGAACAGCTAAACATAAACAGACTTATACAAGTAATACACCAATCTGTTCAGCATTTTTGTTACTAGTTTATGCTGTCTTCATGACATAAACCTAGTGACAGATTCCCTTTAAAGACATCTTTATTGTACAATAGCTTCTACAAGATGCCAATACACTTCTGGATATGTGAGTATAACATAAACAGTAGCTAAAGTCGGTGGCGTAAAAACTAAATCTGTGTGTAGAGGGTAAATAGAAAACAAATAAAAAGGAATATTGTGCAACCTTAACAGGTGGTAAATAATAAAAGTTACCTAATTACAAGGAGAGAGCTCACATTGCCTCTACCTGGGCAATGGCATTCAGTGTATAGAGTAAGCCTGTGTCTATTAGGTCATGGACTGACACTCATTTGTGTCCTTGCATTATCTCATGTCAGGCCATGTAAAAAGACCCTTATTTTACCTCTAGGTGCAACAAAATAGTCCCCTGCCGCTTTTTTCCCCATGCTTCCTCATGAATACTGAGCTCTCTGCAGTGGCGTTGAGTTCCAATTCTGCAAAGGCACAACTCAAGTGGGCGGCCATATTGGTGCACCTAATGGTAAAGGAACACCCCCAGTGCACAAAACAGCCAAAGAAACAGTGCACCAGAGAGCCATATTCAAGGTACCATAATCCTCATTAAAACATCCCCTATTAGACTCTATTAGCAGGTTAGGATACCCTAGGTTTCCCTAAAAGTTACACTGTACTGCTGTACTGAATGCCTTTATCTTTAATTGTAATGTATGAATTTCTTTGTTAACACTTCGCTAATATTGCAATCTTAACTGCTTCCATTATAGCAACAGGGACTGCATAAGGCAGCAACTCGACATTTTTATTCCTATTCCTGTCTTTGGAATAGAGAAACTTCACCAAAGGAAATGATCCACTACTGGTCACATAAATAACTAATCCCTCCATACCTCTGTGATGTCACCAATAGCAAATATGTTAGGGACGGATGTGGATTCAGAGTCATCAACAATGATTTTCCCAGTTTCTGGTTTGACAACAACCCCAACTTTGTCTAAATTCAGAGACTTTGTCTCAGGAGCTCGACCTAGAGAACAGAAAAAAAATTACACCACTAGAATTTTTCCAAGTAACAAACCAATTAAATGCATGGGATGCAAGAAACATAAACTATTCATACTAAAGGTTGCTTAGAATAAAGATCATTATTTATCGGGTCAAAAAATGTACAGATATATTTTAACCCATCATTGAAGGAGAAGTCCTGCAAAATTAAAAAATAAATAATAAATAATAAAATTTTAATAAATATTTTTACTTTATTCAGCCTCTATTTGGAGTCTTTTGGGCAGCGCTAACATTTATGGATTAGCCACGCACCATTTTTGTACCTAGACTAGCCAAAATTAAAAAAGGCAGGGGGGTGCAAAAAATAATAAACAAGTAAACTCACCCCTACTCGTGCCCCATACTGCCGCTCCAGGGTTCAGCTGACAACCGCCAGTGTCCTGCAGCTCTTCCAGCTGCAACGTCACGTACCCGGCTGAGTGATTGCCCACTGAGGCAGTCAGTGACTGGGGCGGGACGCAATCGCTCAACAGGGCCACAACGTTGAAACTAGAAGAGCCAGGTACATAAAGTACTGTACCAGGATTCCACCAAAGACGGCATTCAGCAGCTGTAAACAGAAGCGGAGCAACGTAGGCATGCGCCCCCAGGGATGCGGGTTACTTATATTATTGCAGGTTACTTACATTATTGCGGGTTACTTTTATATACTTTTGCTTTTACTTATATTATTGTTTTCTTGCACCCCCCAGACGTTTTTCAATCTTCTGGGCTTCCTCACTAAGGGAGCTAGAAGCATCTGAAACGGAGTGTTTTGCTGTACTGCCATTTTATGGAAATTAAGACATTCAAATTTTATCAATGGAGCTGAAAGGTCTTTTTCTTAAGTATGACCTGTGTGCTAGAGGCTCTACTCTGTGCTACAATATTGTTACGTGAATGCATAGAGGTCACAGGTTAACAGTGCTGACTACCTTTTTTAGCACTGTTAGGGCCCTAGCACACTATGGAAATCACATGGATAAATCGCCGCGGATTCCATCTCTCACTTCTTTGAGCAGACGACTGAATCTGCCCGAGCATAGAGTGAAGTCTATAGCATGAGCAGAAATGCGCATGGCCATGAGCAGGGTGATCGGTGCGGATTCTGTAGTGTGCACATACCCTTACAGAGAAGCGTGACTTGAGCATGCTCGAGCATTTGAATGCTGACGAACTTGGTTGCAGCTCTAGGGAGTCCTGAAAAATGTTTTTGAATTTCCAAAGATGACCCTATACCCTCTCGTAGGTAAGTATGCAAGAACATCAAAGTAACATAAGCTGAGCTGATGAGCCGGGAGGGGGCACTCGGATTCATGGATCTCTAAATGTTTCACATTAACAGATATATAAGATAATAATGGTATTGCCATGCAATATTGTCCAAGCATGCAAAGCATTGTATGGACGAATCTTGTGAAGAACAATGGTGATAAAGCATTGCCTCTCTGTCATGTGTAATCAAGGAGGGAAGGCATTTAAAGTGGATTAATTCAATTATCAAGAAAAAGGTCTGTTTATTTGTGAGCTACAATGAGACCTATGGTGTCCTGCCAAAAATAGGGGGGTGGAAACCCAAAGGGATATGCCCAGAGGATATTAAATGAACAAAAACAAGGTAATCTGGTTGGCAAAATCATTAAAAAGCATCATTGTTTCAGTTTTTCTCTCTTGAGCTTTCACCTTCCCACCAAAACGAGAAGTATGTACGTCTTCACCTGAATGCTTACACACTCCGGATCTTCAGTCAAACACAAGGCATAAAAGGGGAATGAATATTTACTTGGCAGAAATACGTGTCTTTTGATCTTCGGGCCAGGCGAAATTTGGAGCAAACAAGTGGAAAAACATGGCATGTCAAAGCTGCCCAAAATACATCAATAACAAAAATGATTGAATAATTTCCTACATCTGTTAGGAATGCAGGGACCCTCACACCTTCCTCCTTCCCACTGAAAATAACAATGCCACCTCTACATGCCTAGCTAGGGACTTCTGCGTATACATTTCAACTGCTGAAACCAACACTTCCTCTGGGAGCTCTGACTCAAGTTGTCGGCACTTGGTTATCTGTCTGTCTTTCCTCCTGTCATCCCCCAGGGATGGAGATCTGCTGTTCCCTCTCTGGCCGTTGTTCTTCCAGGCTGATGCTATCAACCAGCAAAAATAATAAACCTCCAGGACCTTATCTTGGCTCGGATGTGAAACAACTTCCTACCGTTGTAGCTCTTTGTGTATTGAGAGTTTAGCTCTGGATGTTCTGCAAATGGATAGTTAATGGGGTTTCCCTGCTTTCCTCTTTTCCTGCTCGTGCGTAGCCAAATGCTAGTTTAGCACGCAAAGGCAGGGATGAATTCCATTCAGCGCGAAACCACCGAGGCCAGATTGCTCTGACAAAAACAACAGCTGAGGTTATCAATGCCGCAACACTTAGGAGTTTTTTTTTCTTTCCGATTTACTGTCTCCACCTGTGAGCCGTCTACTTTAATCACAAAAAAAAAGCCACATGAAACGTATTCTCGAGCACTTCTCTTGCCTTCTTAGCCCATTCTCCTGGACGTATCAAAGTGCAATTAAAACATTACACCGCCGCTAGACTTTAACTGGCAGCCGGCCATTCTGGCTCATGTTCCTCAACGAGGATTACGTTGGGCCATCAGATTTTGTATCAGATTTGTTAACATTTGGTAAATGAGACCCCAAAGCCGTTAGTCAAGTTGTTAAAGGTTTTAAAATGCTCCAACATTTTCACATGCAACCTTAATCCCTTGACTCCTGAGCCTGGCGTTCTTTTTTTCTTTTCTTTCCACCTCATGTAAATCAATTTTTCCCCAAGATCTAGAAGTCCGGTCTCTGTAAATTTGTGGAACTGATGCCAGAAAACCACTTGGCTGTTTCAGATAAATTTAATATATAGTTCCCCCCCCCCCCACTCCCAAACCCCTTCGGTGCTGCAGGGTGTGGAAGAGGGGGGGTCTCTACTCACTTCGCAAAATCACAATACAGAGAGCGAAATATGGAACCAATATTCGGATCCCGGCGATACATTTCAAATCACATGAAACCAAAGTCGACACAGATGCTTTAAATCAGTAAACCATTTATAACTGTGGGATAAACAGCCGGGTTCGGAATAAATAGAAATTAATTGTTTCTTCAGCACGGCCTGGAAGGATGACCAAGAAGGACGATGCTATGTAATTTTCAGTGCCATAAACAGATGTGGAAGAATGAATTGTTTTCCGCTGGATTGTGCACATCTTGTCCAACAAGTAACGTTAGTAACAGCGATGGGATATTTCATAAACGTTTCTATGGTTTGGATGCCACTATGGTTAACGTATAGTAAATGTATATGTATGGTTAATGTATATTATGTGGAAATGTTAACACCACGGAATACGCACGGAGACTTCAAGTGGATTCTGCAGCGCGGCCTCTGCTTGAAGTTCCGCCCGTCCCATAGACTCAATGATATTCGCTGGAAAATTCCGCCGTCTGCCCAGAGAATTGTCATGTCAATGGTATTCGTATGATGGTATACGTATGCGCATGTGGAGGAGAAACAAAGTGAATCATACCCGATACCACATCAATTTATCAGATTGTACACAGCGGATCCAATGTAAACTGCTTGTCCTTTTTTCTAAGTCTTAGCTGCCTGGATACAGAAAACCAAACAATCCGGCATATTAAGCTTAGCACGTATCTATTTTCCTGCACTAAAAACAAGTTAATATTTTAGATATGAGAAACTTTCTTCTGCTTCACACCAATGCACCATGTGCACATCCGTGAAAAACACGGATCTCATTGATTTCTATGGGGAATCCGGTCCGTGCTTCCGCTCCGAGTTATGACATGTCCTATTTTAAAACGAAACAGATTGGAGATCCGAGAAAATACTGAACATGCGACTAGCCCAATACAAAGCCATGGGCTTTAAATCGGTCTGTGTGCACAGACAACTTCATGGAACGTGTGAATGCGGTGATAGCCAACTGTGCCAGGACCAGAATTTTTAAAGCCCTGCAGTTCCTGTCACAGCCACTGGTGGCAGCAGAAGGACCATGTCACCCCTTACTACAGCAACTTAATGGAAAAATGGGTTGTACATGCAGTGATAATTCGTGAAAAACTTCAAAATTTGGGGGAAATTGGCATTTTCGGAAATGCTCTGCTGGTAAGAAGGATAGTCACATCACATAAATGAGTTAAATCATTCACATTTACAATATGTCTACTTTATGTTGGCATCATTTGATAGGCCTTCTGTTTAGTCTTTTTTTTTTGTAGTATGGTAGTGTGCCATCTTGTACCAAAAACTGTGAGTGCATCTGCAATAGAACGTAACATTACAAGGAATTTATGTGATTATTTTTTTTTTCTAAAAAAAAATACAAAACAAAAGAAAGTAAGGTCTCTATAATTTGTTAAAATGAGAGATATGAAAAGTGGCCAATGGCTGAATAGCAGATGATAACTATTTGATGGTTGTGCCAAGGGTGTAAGCTTTCTGTAAGGGTTTACCTAGTACAGGGGATCACTCCCACTGGCATACTGCTGATGTGGACACTCTCACTGCGTTCCTTCCGTGGCAGAAATTTGTGGATGACACTTAGATTTTCTCCATTGTGTGCACTGACAGGGTTTTCTGTGTCCGCTATTCAATGAATAGCGGCTGCAGAAAACATGTCAGTTTCTGGCGGTGCCGCTTGGGATACCATAGATGGCTATGTAACACATATTTTCGTATTAATCATAGCCGTTGTTGCAATCGGAAACAACGGCTATAGTTTTACGAAAATATACGTAGTGTGAACATAGCCTGGATCTGCATAAGGATTACCCGAATGACCACACACACAATGGTGCTAATCTGGTGCTTAAACATATGGAATCGATGGAAATAAAGGTTATAATTTTGTGTGGATTATATTCTTCCAGGGCACTGGCATAAAATGTGGCCAGGTTTTTTTCAGAGCATGTCAATTAGAGATGAGCAAACCAGGTTCAGGTTCGAGTCCATCCGAACCCGAACCTTCGGCATTTGATTAGCGGGGGCTGCTGAACTTCAATAAAGCCCTAAGGCTATGTGGAAAACATGGATATAGTCATTGGCTGTATCCATGTTTTCCAGACAACCTTAGAGCTTTATCCAAGTTCAGCAGCCCCCGCTAATCAAATGCCGAACGTTCGGGTTCGGATCGACTCTAACCCGAACCCGGTTCGCTCATCTCTAATGTCAATGTTTTTTTGTTTGTTTTTGTATCAAAAAAACTTGATTTAATTTAACCTAATGTCTTTCCCTGCTCAGAATATCTTACCTACAGCCCACAAAACTGTGTCAAATGTGTCCGACTCTTCTTTACCGGTATCTGTGTTTTTCCAGGTCACCTGAAGTTTCCCATTCTCTAGCTTTGTAACTCTAGACGGAACACATTTCTTTAAGAACCTCGTCCCATATGATGCCATGTAATCGGTAACAAGAGTAGCCATTTGCTGTAGAACACAAAAGTACATGTATGTTGATATCCTGATAATATGGATGGCAAACTGTACAATATAGTATAGTGAAAACAGGTTCCTACCTGATCAAACCCTCTCAAGGGAATGCTTCTCACCATTGCAGTTGTATCCAGTCCAATGCCGGTCAAAAACCCTGCACACTCCAATGAAACATCTGGCAGACATTGTTATGGATGAAGCAGATAGTATAGTAGTATACAAGGTGAACAACCATAATGAAAACAATCCCTTCTGCCTTCCCCTGTCCCTTTCCAGTTTCCTTCTTCCCCGCAATTCCTTATCCTATACCCTGTATTACCAAACTGAGGAATCCGTTTTTATTTCTCCTTAATATCAATAAATCATATAGTGCATATCGTAACTATTCATACATGATCATTGCTTGAGAAGACTACAACGGCCGAAACGTTGCGCACCAGTGAATATACTCCACTGAATTGGTCAAGTGCTGTCTCCATTTAAGACGAACCTGGGCCTGGTGACCCCATTTTCTAAACTACACCTCTTAGAGAATTCAGCTTGGGGTGAGTATATGGACTCCACTGGTATTTGAGTAAAAATTTTTGCATTAGGACCTAAACTGAACAACCAAAGCTTTATAATGCGGTAATATCGTATCCCTGTCCAGAGACGCCAGGCCTGTTTTAATACATGACAATATCCTGCTGGCCTTAGAAGCCGCTGATTGGTTTCTGGGGGGTTCGAGTTTACACTGCTCTCCCTATGATAAAACTAACAAGTTATCTGAGTTTCCATTACAATGATAGGCAATTTACAAAACTTATTTTATTTGACTGCTTTTAAGTTAAATTAAAACTTTTTAAATAAAACTAAATGTGTTTAAAATTTATCTATTACCATTCTTAATGCTCTTATTGTTGGTCTATGGGTCTTTGTACTTTTTCTTTTTAAAAATATGATTTTATTACACGTAGCAATCACATAACTAATATGTACTTTTTAATCGGTATGTTGCTTTTGTATATGCAATTTTTTGATCACTTTTTATTCCAATTTTTTTAATTTGATGTGACGTGACCAAAAATCAGCAATTTTGCACTTTGGTTGTTTTTTGCGTTTACTCTGTTCACCGGCAAAGCGATAGCAAAAATGTTTATTTCTTATTTAAAAAATAGGAAAAGAGGGGTGATTTAAACTTTTATTATGGAATGGGATTTTTTATTTACTTTTTAGGGTATGTTCACACTGAGCAAATCAGGCGGAATTCCGCGTCTCGACTGTCTCAGTGTGTCATAGCCCACCTATGGGAGAGCACGCGCTCCCCCGCTGCCGCCGCTCTCCGTTCAAGGAGGTGACATGTCACTTCTTTGAGAGGAGAGCGGCAGCTGCGGAGGAGCGCACGCTCTCCCAAAGACGGGCTATGGGACACTAAGACAGGCAGGATTCCACGGCGGAAAGTTCAGCCGCGGAATTCCACCTGTTTTACTCAGTGTGAACATACCCTTACACTGTCATTTCTAGTCCTCCTAGGGGGCTTCTATGAGCAATAAACTGATTGCTCATAGAGATTAATGCAGTACATATGTAGTTCTTTGATCTCTGCAACTGGCGCTCGATTGCTTAAGCCCATAGTAAACAACTGCCAAGCCAGGATAAGCGTCATAGTGTCACTAAGGTCCGGTAAGTATGATGGATTTCCCCTTTGCGGGGGGCGCTCCCACCACTGGACCACCATGGATCACGTTTTAACATGAACAGCAGTGTCAATGAGGCGTGGCCTTGGGCATCTGTGCCCTAGGCCTGCAACGCCTCTCCTCCTCCTTCCTCCCTCCTGCCCCCTTCGTGTTAAGTTCCACCCCCTGTCTGTTTTCCTTCTATTCAGCCCTGGTTATAATACTGCGCATGCATCAGAGCAATTGGAGGTGGAGTACCCGCACTGACTAGGAGAAACTTCTTGTTCTAGGCTACCATGTGTAGTGCGCCTGCACTACTCCAGTGTATGGGATCTCTCATTTGAGCGGCACAAGCGATGTGAGAGGTATGGGCTCCACTCTGCAGTTACTCTCATAGCGCTTCCACCGCAGAAATTACAGAATTACAGTTCCCAAATGCTTTGATCACTCTGGTGCTTGCACAGTATTATAACCAGGGCCGAATAGAAGAAAGACCGCAGGGGCGGGACTAAAAATGAGGGGGGTTGGAGGAAGAAGTAGGAGAGGGGGTTGCAGACCTAGGCCACTCCTCATTGACACCGCTGCTCATGATTAAAAAATAGACAGAATTACAATGAAAGGTAACACTCCAATTGTAGAGCTGGAGGAAGAGAACAGTATTTGTTATCTTATTCCCTTTAAAATTAGTGTTAAAATAACTTATTCACCATATAAATGATGTATTGCAGGTGCCGTGTTAATTCCATCCTTTGCTTGTCACTCGCTTTGATCTTCTTCGCCAGTGTACATAAACACAGCAGAACTTCCTAAAGGTATCACCCGTACATTCAAATGTCTCCGCTGCAAATGATCCTTACTGAAGTGCTCTAGTTTCGTTTTGGCCTAAAATATTTAGGGATGTGACCCACTCCAAGACGCTGCATACAATAACTACAGTGTATCAAGACCATTCTCATTCATGCCGTTTCTTGGTACTTTGGCCATGCTACATTTTAAAATTCATAGAATTTCAGTATTGTTTTATCACCCACACTGTTACTGTAATATAACCAGAATACATAAGACCATAGTAAGAATAAGTAGCTCTGATTTAAAGGATACAGCTGGCTCCAACCACCAATCTGTCAAGAAAGTAAACAGAAAACCGTGTTTATTGTGTGCCGTCATGTAAGTACCACACCTCAATAGTCGAAATTATTGTGCGATTACAAGATTAGAGATGGAATCTTTGCTTCTATTACAGAATACAGTAAACAGAACGCCTTCCCAGCTCATAAAACCACTGGATAGAGAAGCCCGACATATCGCAGGCTCTCACCTAAAGCTGCAATACAAGTGGTGTGTGTGTATATATATATATATATATATATATATATATATATATATATATATATATATATATATATAATAAATGACACTACTGAACTCAACTAAAAATATAAAAAAAAATCAATTGTGTCAATGCAATTTTTTTCGATACTGCGAAGTAACAGACTAGGCCATGTTAACACAGCATCTTTGAAGTCCCTTTAACGTGAAAAAAAAACAGCTGCAATTGTGTGCAATCCATTTGGATCCGGTTTTCCATTGACTTCTATTATTTAAAAAAAATATAAAAAAAACACGGATCAAAATGGATGCGTTTTGTTTGTTTTTCTCCATTTTTTTTTAACAAACACAAGAACACAGTTGACCACATTTTTGTGTACGTTAAAAGTCACCATTTAAAAAACAGATAAGTTAATCAAACTGCAGTGAGGCCAAATTCCCACATCCGTTGTCCTGTCCGCAATTGCGGACAGAACATAAAACCTATGTTATTCAATGTCCCTTCGTACGTGTATAGGGGGCCACAATCTGTGGAGCAAAAAAAAAAGGACATGTTGTAATGCGGACTGTTTTCTTGCGGCATGAATCGCTGGTGGAGTGTGACATAGTGCTCCATGAAGCACTGCACTACGGATGTGTGAATGAGGCCTGAACCCAGCCTTAGTGACTTTAGTGTGATCTGCTTTAGGGGCAGATCCACTAAAATAGCGGTGGAGGGAATGATAATGTGAGCCCTATGGAGCGTCCGGTTATCATTGTACTGGAAGTTGAATAGTGCTTTATTATAGTTCCGTCCACTGCTACTTTAGCAGTGAGAGCGGAGATGAGGGGCAGAACAAGTGCTGCTGGGTGCGTCTGCCTCTTCATTCTAGCGATCAGTGGGGGTCTTGGCACCCGGGCCCTGACCGATACAAACCTCTCACATGTCGCTGTGACATATCAGAAGTTTGTTTAAATGATAGGTATCCTTTAAGCGGTGAATCACACCTTCAATTAAATTACAATTTAACTTTATATTACAATCCAAGCTTTGACCGCTTTTGCTGGATAGATGGTTTTCATTCAATTACTTCTAAAAGATGTTATGTGCACTGCATTACCATCAGTGTGTGACGAGTCAGATGGGTATATCTGGTTTTGAAGGGTAAGAATTCTGAAAAACCAATAAACTTTAAAAAAAATTCTTTTAGAGAATTACATCTAATTGCTTATAAGAAGTTTAGGCCTTTTAGTTTCACACAAAAACTGAAATGTGAGAATATGGTCAAATAAGATAATTTGCCAATGTGGTTAAACAAACAAAAATGGTTACAGTGCTGCAAACAATAAGTAAGGGCCCTATTACACGGAGCGATAATCTGCCCGATCAGCCCAACATCGCTCCGTGTAATAAAGACAATGATCAGCCGAAGAGCCGAAAATCGGCTGATTGTTTTCTCTCAGCCAGTTGGAAAATCATCAGCTACTGGCTGCGCATTGCTGCGTGTAATAGTGATGCGTGGCTGACAGCTGATGATAATAAAGGTTATACGTACCTGTCCATGCTCCCCGGTGCCCTCCTGCCTGTTCCCCATTGCCCGCAGCCACCGCTGAAGCTTCTACAACCGTCTCTGAAGTGACAGGCTGCCCAGCCAATCACTGGCCGCGATGCTGTCCTGTCTTGGACAGTGATTGGCTGAGTGATTTCTGTTGAATGTGGGGGGTGTGGCTACCTCCTGTTGGTCTGCACTCCACCCATGTCCCAAGGCTGATATAAAAGAGATCATTTGGTTCCTATCTGCCCAGTTGTAGGCTTATTCAGCCCAGGAGAGGCCATTGCTAGTATGAAAATGCTAGAGTAGGGACCATGTCTCGAGGACGCCTTAACGTGGCGACATGGTACACTCTGTTTGATCAAATAGTTCGCTAAGATCCTCACTTTTCTAAAAAAAAAATAAAAATGTATATTTTAATTTTTAATATCTACAGAGCAGGTGTTTACCGTGTGTACGCTGGGAGAAGTATATACGGTGGACCCTTGCACCTGTGGGTTGCTGTTGCACCTTTTGTTTTTTGGCTGAGCAGCCTGTCACTGCACAGAGCTAGCAGATCAGCACTCATTTCCCGTGTTAATCAGGCCATGTAATACACCCCTAAGGCTATGTGTTTAAAAATCTCAGCAAGAGAAGAATAAAGAACAGATCATGCCTAAGGACCCTAATGAAATGAAAAAAAGTTATGCCAGCTTACCACCGTATCCTTGGCCTCACTGCTCGGGCTCTCACTCCATCCAGTGCGTTCACACGTGATAAACGAAAAAAGATTAGTCCAGCTCCCGGCCAGGAATGCATAAATTGAGCTTTTTATTTACACCCCAGCACCATGCACAAACTGCGGCAACCCCCCAAAGAAAATGCCAGCAAGTTTCAATTGCAAACCGCAATCTTATTCATGGCTGAATGGCATGAATAAGATTGCGGTTTGCAATTGAAACGCATTGGCATTTTTTTTTGTGTGTGTGTGTGTGTGGGGGGGGGGGGGGGGGGGGTTGCCGCAGTTTGTGCATGGTGCTGGGGTGTAAATAAAAAGCTCAATTTATGCATTCCTGGCCGGGAGCTGGACTCATCTTTTTTCGTTTATTACTAAGGACCCTAATACACTGCCCGATATTAAAGAGGTTATCCAGCGTTACAAAAACATGGCCACTTTTTCCCCTCTCTTGTCTCCAGATTGGGTGGGGTTTGGAACTCAGTTCCATTGAAGTAAATGGAGCTCAATTGCAAACCACACCTGACCTGGAGAAAAGAGAGGGGGAAAAGTGGCCATGTTTTTGTAGTGCTGGATAACCCCTTTTGGCTGGGTTCACACTACGTATATTTCAGTCAGTATTATGGTCCTCATATTGCAACCAAAACCAGGAGTGGATTGAAAACACAGAAAGGATCTGTTCACACAATGTTGAAATTGAGTGGATGGCTGCCATATAACGGTAAATAACGGCCATTATTTTAATACAACAGCCGTTGTTTTAAAATAACAGCAAATGTTTGCCATTAAATGGCGGCCATCCACTCAATTTCAACATTGTGTGAACAGATCCTTTCTGTGTTTTTAATCCACTCCTGGTTTTGGTTGCAATATGAGGACCACAATACTGACTGAAATATACGTAGTGTGAACCCAGCCTTAAGAAGCAAGTGGGTACTGACCTTGCTATTACACGCCCAGGCAGTGAGCAGGGAGGGGGGAGGGATTGTGGGAAGCTGCGGGAGGGGCTGCCTGGATGATCCCATAGAAGATAGTGGCAGTCCTATTACACGGAGAGACGGCCAGTAGACCGTCGCTATCGTTGCCGTTTCACTTGCTGAAAGACAACAATTAGCCGACATTGTGCATGTCAGCTGATCGTTGTCTTTCAGCATGAACTATTATGGTGCGTTTACACAGAGAGATTTATCTGACAGATTTTTTAAGCCAAAGCCAGGAATGGATTTGAGGGGGGGAAAGCTCAGTCTTTCCTTTATGACCAGTTCCCTGTTTATAGTCTGTTCCTGCTTTTGGCTTCAAAGATCTGTCAGATAAATCTCTCTGTGTAAACGCACCATTACACCAAACGATAATCGGCCGGAACAGCCAAGTACGGCTGATAATCGTTTCATGTAACAAGGCCTTAAAGTGTAACTATCATTTTAAAGAAACTTCTGACATGTCATAGCGACATGTCAGAAGTGCTGATCGGTCGGGGTCTGGCTGCTGAGAACCCACGATTGCAATGTGCCAACGCAGGTCTAAAGTAAACCACCCAAGAGGTGGGTATGAAAAATAAAAACAGCGTCTAATGGGCCAGTCTATTAGTGTGCACCTCGGAGATATACTTGGCTTCAGCCTAGCTCCTCTAGCTTTAGGCTATCTATATTTAATCCAGTATTATTACATCTGCCCGGCTGTATACATTTCCCATGCCGAGTCCTGCAGCGTTTATTCGCCATCTATCACTTTAATTACTACTTTCGCGGTGATGCCCATTCTCAACAATCTCAAAACATATGTTTCGTCCTCAGCAACATGTTTGCACAACATACACCGACCACTCCCAAGCTGTTAAAGGGGTTTTGCTTATATATTGTAAAAAAGCTTTCACTCTTTAAAACGTCCTTCACGTTAACTATGAGAAGCTGCTGGAGTGTTTAGTTAGGTATCAGCCACCAGGGACATGACACGTGGGTGGCCTCCCCACAGGAGAAAAGTGCACCTTCTGGAGGCATCACAATCATGTTAGAATGCTTGATTCCAGTGTCACCAGTAATCCCAGTTAGTGCTAATAATATAATTCCCTTTTAAGAAAACAAGCATTATATCTCTGTAAATGAGGATGGAAAAGCTGCTGGGGCCGGCGTTTGACTTAGAGATCCGGTGAGGTACAGGTGACAGGAATGCGCCTGGGGTAATTGTCTGGAGTACAACACGTGAAGCTTACTCAGACAGCTCCAGCTTACCGCTGCCCGGCTATTGTATAGCTAGGTTTATCTAGTATCCCAGAAGGGCTCAGAGGATCAGACCTGGATCTACATATCTAGAGGAGGAAGATCTGTGCAGGCAGAGAAATGCTGCATTCAGCAGATGGATCTACTCACCCTTTCTGGCTCTGTAGACAGTGCTTTAAAGTGTACCTGTCGTTTAATTTATTTATTTTTTTTTTTTTTGGCAGAAATCAATAGTAAGGGCGATTTTAAGAAACTTTGTAATTGGGTTTATTAACCGAAAAATGCATTTTTATCATAAAAAAGCAGTTTGAAGCTCTCCCCCCTGTCTTCATGGTTCTCTTATGGAGAGGAAAGGGGGGGAGGGAGATGAGGCACCAAAACAGGACAACAAAGAGTTAATTTACAGCTACATCACTGGTAGAGATGAGCGGACAGTCAGCCTTTTGGTCCGACGGCATCGGCGCTCTCTCATCATGCCTTTGATCCCGGCCGCATACTTGCGCTCCTGCGAATATGCGGCCAGGATATTCCAGGGAATTCAACAGGGATTCTCTGGAATATCCTGGCCGCATATTCCCGTGATCGCAAGTATGCGGCCGGAATCAAAGGCATGATGAGAGAGCAAACTGCTTTCGGACCAAAAGTCCGGGCAGTTCGCTCATCTCTAATCACCGGGCTATCTCCTCTGAAGTCAGCACTGACCTCTCTGACCTCTGAATACTGGCTTTCACACAGCTCCGACTGTGTAATCCTTATTTCTCTGCTTTCTGCTGGTGACTAATCTCCCTCCTCCCCTCTCCATAGAACAGACAGGGCTTGATTCATGTAAAAGAGTCGAGATTTCCTGATAATGAGCAGTGAATGAGAGAGAGGAGGGAGAGGGGCGACCTGGGGAAAGTCTTTTTGAATGCAGATAATGGCATATTTGCCTAAGAAACCCAACTACAAAGTTTCTTAAAATCGCCTGTACTATTGATTTCTTAATTTTTTTTTTTTAAATGACAGTGACACTTTAACTACTACTTGAGTGCTTCAAACTGACTGTATTCCTATAGACAGCTGACTGCATTGTCCGGGTATACTATATTTACTTTTTTATTTACTAACAAGGTAGGAAATAATAGTAACTTGCAGAAATTACAATACACTAGGGGGACACGAAAAAGCAAAAAAAAAAAAAAAAGGTTTTCGAAAACATATAAAAATCCACCCAATATAAATGTAATAAAAATTTAAATCCAAATCCTCCCTGATCCCATTTTTTTTTTTTTATTAAATTTAAAGTTCTAAAATATTAAAGGAGAAGTCCGATGAAATGATAATTTTTCAGCAGGCAGGGGGGAACATAATAAACACATAAAAATAAACACCTCTCCCCGGTCCCGTGCAGCGCTGACCTATGACTCTGAGACTGCCGCCGGGCTCCAGGATCTTCTTCTGCAGCGACGTCACGACTTGGGGATGGATTGCCTGCTCAGCCAGTCAGTGGGTAGTGGGGCAGGTTATCACTCCACTCACTGATTGGCTGAGCAGGCAATCCATCAGCCGTGTCAGGTATTTTCCCCCAAGTTGTGACGAAAAAGGAATTTGGGAGAAAATGAGTTCCGGCAGGGGTCCCGGAGCCTTTGAGGTGACAAGTCGGGGGCAGTGGAGAGGTAAGTAGCGCTTGTTCCATCCTGTCCCTGTCTGCAAATTATTATTTTCACTGGACTGCTACTTTAAAGGGAACCTGTCACCCAGCATTACGGTGCAGAGCCAGCTCGACCCCCCAGTGGAGCCCGGGATACTTACCCTTTCCTGCAAGTCCCGCTCCTGGACCCGATCCCGGGACGGAGATATTGCCTTCAGAAGCCATCCGCGCGCTCTGCAGAGATGAGTCTGACGCCAATAGAGAATGACGGCTCCAGCCATTCTCTATGGGCATAGGACTCATCTCTGGTAATTAGCATACAGCGCGAGCTCACCTTCCGGCGCCGATATCTCCGCCTGGGGCCCGGGTCCAGGAGTGGGACTTGCAGGAAAGGGTAAGTATCCGGGGCTGCACTGGGGGGTCGGGCAGGCTCTGCGCCGTAATGCTGGGTGACAGGTTCCCTTTAGCATAACATAATTTTGCCTTATGCACAAATAGCACACACTATGGTTATCACTGCAACCACTGAAAATACAATCGCTGTATTTTTTTTTCAAATTGAGAATTGCAGCACGTCACATCCCAGAAAATAGTGCCACTAAGGACTACAGCTCACCGCACAAGGATCTGCTGCCAATGTCTCGGTTCCATATACACAGTTCACCATCCGAGGTTTTGGAAAGTCTATGCCATGACAGGTCATAGCTGTTCTGCTGGCACGAGGAGTTTACATTAGGAAAGTGGTTTTAACGTTATGGCGGATCGGTGGTGTATGTGTTTAAAGGGGTTATCCAGCGCCAGTGTCGGACTGGGGTACCTGGGGCCCACCAGAGGAAATGATCCTTGGGGCCCACCAAAGAAGAATCGGTAAAAAGCGACATACTGACCCGGCCCTATCCTGGATTCATCTGGATCTGTGATAACTCCCTTGTGAATGACATGTTTTCAGTCGAACTATAACTCCCAGAATACCCTACACTTATGAAGCTTTAATGAAGGGTATGTTGGGAGTTGTAGTTTTAGACAGAACAAACCTTTAATAATTGATTGTTGTGTAGAAGCTTCTGGTGGCCGTAATCTGTTACAACCATCAGCCCTAAAGGTCCAGCACTATATGTCTCTACAGTGGCAGCTCATATGTACTACACCTCCCAGCATATGCTGAGGGATGCAGACTATGAGTAAATGCTGGGAGTTGTAGTGCTTGCAGCTGGTGTACCTGGAGGATTCTTGGTGTATTGTATACTGAATGCTTTGTGGGAGATCAGAATACATTGTTATGTGGTGGCTCAGTTTGTGGAAGTGACCCCAGAACAGCACTAATATATATTATCACCATACTGTACCTCTCAACATACCATCCCACTGTTACTGACCAAATCATTCATCATCATACTACTACCCCCTTCATCCTCCTGTACCTCCATCATCATACTACTACCCCTCTCATCCTCCTGCACCTCCATCATCATAGTACTACTCCTTCATCCTCCTGCACCTCCATCATCATACTATTACCTCCTTCATCATCCTCCTGCACCTCCATCATCATAGTACTACTCCTTCATCCTCCTGCACCTCCATCATCATACTATTACCTCCTTCATCATCCTCCTGCACCTCCATCATCATAGTACTACTCCTTCATCCTCCTGCACTTCCATCATCATACTATTACCTCCTTCATCATCCTCCTGCACCTCCATCATCATAGTACTACCCCTCTCATCCTCCTGCTCCTCCATCATCATACTACTACCCCTCTCATCCTCCTGCTCCTCCATCATCATACTACTACCCCTCTCATCCTCCTGCTCCTCCATCATACTACTACCCCTCTCATCCTCCTGCTCCTCCATCATCATACTACTACCTCCTTCATCATACTACTACCCCTCTCATCCTCCTGCTCCTCCATCATCATACTACTACCCCTTCATCCTCCTGTACCTCCATCATCATACTACTACCCCTCTCATCCTCCTGCACCTCCATCATCATACTACTACTCCTTCATCCTCCTGCACCTCCATCATCATACTATTACCTCCTTCATCATCCTCCTGCACCTCCATCATCATAGTACTACTCCTTCATCCTCCTGCACCTCCATCATCATACTATTACCTCCTTCATCATCCTCCTGCACCTCCATCATCATAGTACTACTCCTTCATCCTCCTGCACCTCCATCATCATACTATTAGCTCCTTCATCATCCTCCTGCACCTCCATAATCATAGTACTACCCCTCTCATCCTCCTGCTCCTCCATCATTATACTACTACCCCTCTCATCCTCCTGCTCCTCCATCATCATACTACTACCCCTCTCATCCACCTGCACCTCCATCATCATACTACTACTCCTTCATCCTCCTGCACCTCCATCATCATACTATTACCTCCTTCATCATCCTCCTGCACCTCCATCATCATAGTACTACCCCTCTCATCCTCCTGCTCCTCCATCATCATACTACTACCCCTCTCATCCTCCTGCTCCTCCATCATCATACTACTACCCCTCTCATCCACCTGCACCTCCATCATCATACTACTACTCCTTCATCCTCCTGCACCTCCATCATCATACTATTACCTCCTTCATCATCCTCCTGCACCTCCATCATCATAGTACTACCCCTCTCATCCTCCTGCTCCTCCATCATCATACTACTACCCCTCTCATCCTCCTGCTCCTCCATCATCATACTACTACCCCTCTCATCCTCCTGCTCCTCCATCATACTACTACCCCTCTCATCCTCCTGCTCCTCCATCATCATACTACCACCTCCTTCATCATACTACTACCCCTCTCATCCTCCTGCTCCTCCATCATCATACTACTACCTCCTTCATCATACTACTACCCCTCTCATCCTCCTGCTCCTCCATCATCCTTCTGCACCTCCAAGATCATACTACTACCCATTTATCTTTCTGCCCCTCCATCATCATACTACGCCCTTTATCATCATACTACTACCCCCTTCATCCTCCTGCCCCTCCATCATATTACTACCCATCCATCATCCTCCTACCCCATCATACTACTACCACTTCATCCTCCTGCCCCACCATCATATTGCTACCCCATCATACTACTACCCCCTTCATCCTCCTGCCCTTCCATAATCATAGTAGTACCCCTCTCATCCTCCTGCTCCTCCATCATATTACTACCCATCCATCATCATCCTACCCCATCATACTACTACCCCCTTCATCCTCCTGCCCCTCCATCATCATAGTAGTACCCCCTCATCCTCCTGCCCTTCCATCATCATAGTAGTACCCCCTCATCCTTTTGCCCCTCATCAGCATACCAGTACCTCCCTCATCATTCTCCAGCCACTCCATCTGTATTTAAAACAACAAACAGCTACACTTACCTCACCTGTAAGGTTCCTCTTGTGCCCCAGCGACTCCTCGCCCCACTCTGCTTGAGTAAGAACGAACGCCGGAGGGGCGGGGCTTCCCAAGGCGGGTGCGGAGCTTCCCGGGACTACCCAGGACATGGTTTTGCCGGGGCTGTCTCCTCAGAGTCGGGCAGACCCGGCAAAACCATGTATTTATCCTGCTGCAGCTGGGGCCCACTGAGGACAGGCAGCATCATCCTATGGCTGTCTGGGGGCCCCAGCTGCTGGACAGGCAGTGGGAGTGGGGGAGGGGCCCAGACCAGAGGATCCTCCGGTGGCCCAGTCCGACACTGTCCAGCGCTACAAAAACGTGGCCACTTTTCCCCCCTCTCTTGTCTCCAGTTTGGGTGGGGTTTCAAACTCAGTTCCACTGAAGTAAATGGAGCTTAATTACAAACCCCACCTGAACTGGAGACAAGAGAGGGGGAAAAGTGGCCATGTTTTTGTAGCACTGGATAACCCCTTTAATGCGAGATTCCAAAAATATTATTTTAGCCGACTAAAACTGTGCGAAGGAAAACCAGAGGTGGCGTTAAGGGATTACATAAAAAAAATAAAACAGAAATTCTGCTAGTCCATTGTCGGAGAAATGTGTTCAGACGATGTTCTAAATTTCAGAGTGCGAGCAAAAAGTCTTTATTATGGTTTAAAATTTTATATATATATATATATATATATATATATTTTTTTTTTTTTTATTTATATTTATTTATCTATTATTTTATTTTATTTAAAAATATTCATTTTTTTAATTTTATTTTTAGAAGTTAACAGAAAGACTTGCAAATTTAGACCCATCGGTCGGGAACACACACATGTATCTATTTCCCAGATCAATGAGTCAAGTTTCAAACTCCATGTGAGCGGCTCTCGCTCCCAGCTGTTGAAATAGTGGCTGATAATGTACAGAAATGCTACAGTAGCCCCTCCAGGCTTATTTTGACTAAGGCTCTGGAATGCAACATGTAAACATTGGACTCCTATATTACACTGTCACGACTTGCATTAACAGTATCTGGACAAAAGCAGCATTTTCACAGATATGTATTAGAAGGATATCGTTTTTTTAAGCGGCTTCCTCACATTAATCATGCCGGGAGAATTTCTGAGGACGCTGACACATTGTAAACACATAGAAACCCTAAGTGGAGCTTGTAGGACAAATGTCGCATTTTAATGCTGGGGGAACAGCCAGAGGCTTCTGTCCTATGGTAAACAACTTAGCACTGAGATGCAACAGGTACAGGATAGATTGATTGCATGGAAACTCGGTAATGAGGGCAGCGCTATGACAGACTAACAAAAAAAAAACCAAAAACTATCAATCACATCCATACAATACCTACAGACGGGGAAATATAATGCAACAGGCAACAAGTCCACAGTATTAGACACTCAAATACATAAAAATAGTAACATAAAGCCTTTTTTTCTATATTTTTTTTACTTTTTACCTTCAATTACTATAGTAGTATAGTAGCAGTAGTAGTATAGTAGAACTTTACAAGCTATTCAGTATTCAGGCTGGGTAATTCAATCTCCATGTTCTGAACATCTATCAAATCATATTCTAATTTCAAAGAAAATGTCATCTCCAAAAACCCATTAAACTACGGCAAAAGGTGGTGATTTCAGAATTAAGTAATTTATATTTTTCTACTCACTCACCTTCCTACGCTGGAAAGGGTACTCCAGCTAAAAATCTTTTTTTTTTTTTCTTCATATCAACTGGATTCAAAAAGTTATATAGATTTGTAATTTACTTCTATTTAAAAATCTCTACTCTTCCCACACTTATCAGCTGCTGTATGTCCTGCAGGAAGTGTTGTTTTTTCCAGTCTGACCAGACACAGTGCTCTCTGCTGCCACCTCTGTCCATGTCAGGAACTGCCTAGAGCAGGAAAGGTTTTCTATGGGGATTTCCTGCTGCTCTGGACAGTTCCTGACATGGACAGAGGTGGCAGCAGAGAGCACTGTGTTAGACTGAAAAGAATACACCACTTCTTGCAGGACATACAGCAGCTGATAAGTACTGGACGTCTAGATATTTTGAAATAGAAGTAAATTACAAATCTATATAACTTTTTGAAACCAGTTGATTTGAAGAGAAAAAAAAAAAGATTTTCACTGGACAACCCCTTAAGCCAGCAAATCCTCCATTATATTGCAAAGTCCTCTCCATTATATTGCTGAGGTTAGTAGTCCTCTCTATTAGGCTGGGTTCACACTACGTATATTTCAGGCAGTATTTGGTCCTCATGTCAGGTCCTCATAGCAACCAAAACCAGGAGTGGATTCAAAACACAGAAAGGCTCTGTCCACACAATGATGAAATTGAGTGGATGTCCGCCATATAACAGTAAATAACGGCCATTATTTCATTACAACAGCCTTTATTTTAAAATAACAGCAAATATTTGCCATTAAATGACGGCCATCCACTCAATTACAACATTGTGTGATCATAGCCTTTCTGTGTTTTCAATCCACTCCTGGTTTTGGTTGCTATGAGGACCTGACATGAGGACCAAATACTGCCTGAAATATACGTAGTGTGAACATAGCCTTATATTGCTGAGCTTTGTAGTCCTATCCATCATATTGCTAAGCTTTGTAGTCCTCTCCATTATATTGCTGAGGTTTGTAGTCCTGTGCATTATATTGCTGAGCTTTGTAGTCCTCTCTAGGTATCAGCATGCCCTGTTTGCAGTCTTACAGGAATGCAAGTAGAAAGTTAAAAATTACAGATCTGGAACCATTGTCTTTTAAGATATTTTCTGGTAACTAATTTAGGAGGAGTTTGGAGGTGACAGATCCTCTTTAGGCTACATTCACACATAGTATTTCCATCAGTCTTTTTTTCAACCAAAATCAGAAGTGAAGCTGACAGGGCAAAATTATAAAGGAAAGATCTGCACAGTTTCTGTGTTTTCAACCCACTCCTGGTTTTGGTTGAAAAAATACTGATGGAAATGTGTGTGAACATAGCCCTAACCATTTGTCAATTTATCTTATGACAACAGAAGCAATTGATATGGCAACTGAAGCATACATGCATTTACACAGCACTGACTGCATGGCATGTTCTAGAAAGTATAGAGGGGTTCAAATTATTACACATTGTATATATGACTATATATTTTAAAATTGTGCTAAAACAAATATGTAATAGATTGGAGATATATATATATATATATATATATATATATATATATATCCACACTATATGAACTAGTTGCAAATAGAGTTTGTCATATAAGATGTATTGTATCTTATAAAATTCTTTTAATATAGTAGACTATTATTAAATGTTATTACTATCATATCCATGCAGTTATATTATTATTAGACTCAGAAGCAGACCATACAGAAAATCTAATTATTTATTTTTCACATTTAGTTTTTATTCAATAGTTTTTTTTTCATAGAAAACAGAGAAAATAGGGAAAAGAAAATCTAATTTTATATGTTAGTAAACTCACCTGAAATGCGGTGTAACCGTATGGCTACGTTCACACGTCTTTTCATCTCCATTTAAAATGACGTCCGTCATTTAGAGTCTAAAATAACGGATGTTATTTAGCAGCCTGACCTCCCCTTAGTGCACTGAAGGGTGTTTGTACATTATACTAGTTTGGAATTACTCATTGGACTTTGGATGCGGCTTAATTGAAAAGTCCATAGAATTTAATAGTAAAAACGGAGACAGAACGGTGATAAAAGGAAAACTGTGTGTGAACTACAAATAAAAAACGTTTGCTGTTTGTAAAAGACGTCCGAAAATAATGATTATGTTCACTATTTTGCTGCCCGCTGCAAAAACGTCCGTTATTCAATACGCTGTGTGCATTGGACATCTGTCTTCCCATTGACTTCAATGCATTGCAGTCAGTAAATTCTCGGCAAAAACTGACGTTATTTTAAATATGAAAATCGGCGCCTTTTTAATATTTTTGACATTGTGTGAACATAGCCTATATGTGACTGACAATAAAAATCAAACCAACCTGAAGATAATTGTTCCCCTGGTTGTAATGGTGAAGATTTAGCAGCGTAACACATACATATGCTGCCCCCTTGTGGACTAATGCAAACAATGCAGCAGTAAATCCAATGGGGAAAGCAAAGTGCTACATTTTATTGGTACCAAATTAGTAAATCAGGTGAAAAAAACCTTCAACAATGGTAAATGTGGGCCATTATGCACATAACTCATTCCTGCTGATGTTCCTAACTTTATATATTGTCAGAACCAAGTTAAATAAAATCAATAGAATTCTAAAAATGAGAGAAAAGAAAGCATTATTAACATACGTTTTCCCAGGTGATTTCTTCAGCCAAAACAGGTCATCACTTGTAATACCATACTCCAATGCACCAGGAATCTAGCAAATAAAAAATGTGTCATGGATTACTATATACACACAAATGAAAGTGTACTTCTGATCAATCATTATATACAACTGTGTGTATATATATATATATATATATATATATATATATATATATATATATATATATATATATAACTGTAAGATGTTTAAAAAAGTATTTTTTTCCAAAAACAAAAAATAATAATTTGACTCATCGTTATAAGTTGGCTAGTAGAGATCTTTCATAAAAGATGATTCTTGTTTGGTGGTTGATCAGCAGAGGTCTGATCACAGGGATGCCCACTGATCAGGAGAACAGAAGAAAATTACCCCCAAATGAATGGAGCCGAGCACACATCCATGCTACTGCTTAAAGGGAACCAATCAGCCCAATTGGGCTGATATGGTTCCCTGAACCGCTGTATACAGCTCCTGCAGCAGCCGCCGCACGTACCAGCCGTGGCTGCAGCAGGAGCTGTATACCTGTAAAAAAGCGGTAATCTCCCGGGCGCTTGAAAGGCAGCGGCTAGGAGGTAGTTATCTGGGTGGCTCCCCGCCCGTATCTAGTCACCACTCTCTGTCTGTCAGCACGCTTAGAGGGGATGATTGACAGGCAGACAGCGGTGACTAGATACGGGCGGGGAGCCGCCCAGATGACTACCTCCCCGCCACTGCCTGTCACGTGCCCGGGGGATTAAACTGCTTTTTTTCGGGTATACAGCTCCTGCTACAGTTTGAGTCCCAATCAGTTTGAGAACCGAGGTACCACTGTACTGACAAAATGAGGTAATTAGACATTCTATAAGGTAAAAAGAAATACTAAAAAATGTATATAGCAAAAGCACAGCAAGCTTTCTTACATGTGTAGGATAGCTCGGTCTTCCTCCAGTCGCCAGCACCAGTTTGTCTGCAGTCAATATTGTCTGTCATATGCAAAAAATAAATAAATAAATAAATAATAGGATACCCAAAATACTATTGTACCATGGTGTGACTAACCAATTGTATTTTAAATGAATGGTTTATAAATACATAAATATACAATATACAGTGTCTTGCAAGTACTTGGCCCTTGGTGACTATTGCTGCATTACACCTTGGAATTAAAATGGATTTTAATTTGGATTTTACATTTTGGACCTAATAAAATTATCCAGTGGAACAATTAGATTGTTCCTCTATACACAGTATTGAAAAGTATGGGATCTGTAATTGCCACAGATGATAGCTCCACTTAGCACTGACTTTCAGGGAATGATTACGTATATTAAAGTTGTGGGGTTTTTTTAGTGCACCTCCCCTGCACCTGCCCGCCGCCGGACCAAAACCACCCCCCTGGACCTCAGCGGCTGCACATTGGCCGCCCGACCCCTGCCTCCTCCCTCCTTGACCTCACTGATGCTGACCGCCTGCCGCCCCCCGGACCTCAGTGGCGCTAACCTCCCACACCCGAACCTCAGCCAGCCAGCCGCTCAACATCTCGTCCTCCTGTACCCTGCCACCGTCTACCCCTCCTGTACCCTGCCACCATCTCCCCCTTGTGAACCCTGCCACCATCTCGTATACCATGCTATTGTCTCCTCCTTGTGTACCCTGCCACCGTCTCCCCCTTGCATAACCTGCCACCATCACCCTCTCGTGTGCCCTGCCTCCCCCAGTGTACTGTGACATCATTTCCCCCAGTGTACCGTGCCACCGCCTCCCCCAGTGTACTGTGACACCCTTGGGTGGTGTGGCCAGCACTGCCACTAAGTTTGGGGTGGGCAACCAATCCAGAGTTCCAGACGTTTTCCTGATGTGCATCAGGAAAGCGTCTGGAGTTCCGGCGCCCCCACAGACTTCTATGGGACCACTGTGCCGGAATTCCGGACAAAAATAGGACAGGAGTTATAAACTGATAGGGGTACATTAGTGATGTATACCCTATGGGTCCAGAAATCTGTCCGGAGGGCCTAACAGTGCCCCATCTGTGCCCCCACAGAGGGCACACAGGACAATTCTGCTTCATTGACTCTGCACTGTCGGCATCAGACAGCAAGGGAGTCCCAGACTTTTTTTTCCCAATTTTTTTTATTATTATTTAAAAATAAATAAATAAAATCACCAGCTCCCCCTCCCCGTCTGGGCAAATTAACTGAATAATTTAAATTTATCGTCCAGCCTGAACGTGGTACATGAGGCAATATGGTTTGATCAAATTATATACCAACATCCTGGCGTTGGTTTTTAAATGTAGCCGAGAGGCATTAGTGTCAGCCATAGGTGTGAGGTGCAGCAGCTCCTTTCTCTCCATGTCGTATTTTACTTTTCTCCCCTTTCTGAGTGTCTAGCACTCCTCCTGGTAAGACCCATGTGACCCCAATCAGCAAGAAGCACCTGTGCACACATGGCGGGTACCTCCTATTCTTCCCATTCTACCTGCAGGAGCAATGGTGAGTAGTTAGACCATGTTTACACTGGTGTTGCTTGGTGACAGCTTTGTCCGCCGGTGGTGCCTGATGGATTTGGGGGGCCCTTGAGGTTTGGTCCTGTGACACTGGGGTTGCAGGGACATTCTATGGCCTCCCTTGCCTGCTTGCGCTTGCTTTGCGGGGTTGGCGGTCGCTGACCGACACAGTGTTAAGTTAGTGTAGGGACTCATGTGATCCAGGGGACCTGCACGTGGTACATGGGGCAATATGGTTTGATCAAATTATATAACAACATCCTGGCATTTGTTTTTAAATGTAGCCGAGAGGCATTAGTGTCAGCCATAGGTGTGATGTGCAGCAGCTCTTTTCTCTCTCCATGTCGTATCTTTCAACCCTATGTTACAGTATATAATATTTTGCACCTTAAAAGCGGTAGGTATTTTGTCTACAGTACAAAACCTTTTTAAAATCTATTTTAATTCCATATTAAACACAATGATTAAAACACCAAGGGGTAAATACTTTCACAAGGCCATACACAATATGCCAGACAAAGGAATTAACGTCCTATTACACAGCTTGATCATACACTGTAAACGAGCGCCGATCTAGCACTCGTTTTCTGAGCAATTACACAGGCCAACAGGGGCTGCACGGACATCATTAGTGCAGTGCTTGACTTTAGTGTAAAAAAAGAATTATTAACTTACCCTACCATGTTCCCCGGTGTTCTCGGGCCTTCCCCTGTGTGTGCAGCTTTGCCTTTCGTTCCGGTCTCTACACTGACAGGCCGTCAGACGCTCAGCCAATCACTGGCTGCGACCTGTCAGTGCAGAGACCGGACAGAACAGAAGGGAGCAGAAGGTAGAGCTGCAGAGACCAGGGAAGGACTCTGAGGACACCAGGGAACATGGTACGGTAAGTAAGTACTTTATTATTTTATCCTACAATCATCAGCCCTCAGCCACGCATTGCTATTACACGTAGCGATGTGCGCACGACGCCCGGTGATTGTAGGTCTGGACCTAAAGTAACGATCAGCCGATGATCATTTAATTGGCTGATCGTTCTCTCTATTACACAAAGAGATAATTGGCCGATTCAGCCTGATTCAGCCGATTATCACTCCGTGTAATAGGGCCCTTAGGACACCTACACATTACACCTATTGCAGATTTTAGACTATGCCATTCTATATCCAAAGCTATGACTCGTAAGCCCTGTTCTAGTTCATCCAAAAGGTATTTGATAGGGCCGGGGTCAGGACTGTGTTCAGGCCATTCAAATTCTTCCACACCAAACTCGACCACCCATGCCTTTATGGACGTTTCTTTGTGTACTGGGGCACTGACATGGCTGCAGCACAACAGAAATGTTGGAAAAGTTGGAAGCATGCAGTAGTCTTGGTATGCTGAAGTATTGAGATTTCCTGCACTGGAGTTATGGGGCCAGACCCATAAAAACAACCCCATAGCACTTACTCTCTTCCACCTAGCTGTAAAGTTGGGACAATGCAGTCAGGCGGGTAATGTTCTCCTGGTATTTGCCAAACTAAGGCCTGCCCGTGACTTTGCTAGATAGAGAGTGGTGATTCATCTCTCCACAGCACATGTTTCTGCAACTCCAGAGCCCAGTGGTGGCATTCTCTACACCAGGGATTTTCAATTTTTTGGTACCTGGGCCTCACCTTGCAATCCATTTTGATGCTGAGGCCTCACCAACAAATACCTACTACTGCACAGCTGCAAATACTGCCACACAGTGCACATGTGAAGCAATAAATACTTCTCTACCAAAGATAAACCAGAACCACAGTGCAACAATATTGTTACACCTATAGTAAACCAACACTGCAGTGCACCAATAAATACTGCTACACCTATAGTAAACCAACACTGCAGTGCACCAATAAATACTGCTACACCTATAGTAAACCAACACTGCAACACTGTAGTGCACAAGCAAATACTTCTCAGCCAGTAGTAAATGAACACCGCAAAGTATCAATAAAGCCTGACCTTCCTTTTTGTGAACCAACACTACAATGTAGAAGTAAATCCTGCTCCAACTGTACTAAACTAAAATAACTGCTCTACCAAACATTTGGCTTGCATGCAGCTGCTTGGCCATGGAATCTCATGCCATGAAGCTCCCAGGGCACAGTTTTGTTGTGATGTTAATGCCAGATGGATTCTGGTTATTGAATCGGCAGAGCGTTGGCAATTTAAGTACACTACGCACCTCAGATAGACAAGATGGGGAAGAAATATCAAGAGGCAGAATACTAAATTTATGGCAAGTGATCTTGAATCCAAAATTTATGCCAACTGTTACCTGCCACTGTATTGTTGACAGGCATACAGGAATGGTGACCTTAGTTAGGCCCCAGGCTGCCATGGGACCATTAGCCCCTAGGATGCATGCTGAAGGATGACATAGGGAGCTTCCAGCTGTCGAATCACTTAGATGCTGCAATTGCCTTAAAGTGCACAGTCTAAGGGGTTAAAACTGCCAGGATCGGAGTAATCTCTGATCCCAGTGTATATTGTTCTCACTTCCCCCTCCCTCCTGTATCTACCTCCCCTTGCTTGCTGCCCCTCAGCAGGATAATGGATGAAGGCCTTGTGCACTCTGCAAGAGGAGAGTCAGTGTCCCACCTGCGGTGGGTGTTGGGGGCGGGGCTTATTGGCAGGAGACAGAGCTTACCGCGACAGCTTGGTGGGCCAGGGAGCGCCCCCCTAATGGCTGCACATTTAACTTAGAAATAGGAATCTCTACGTTAGATGTGCTGTCTGTCTGCAGGAGCAGCCCCAAACGAGCCACCATGGGAGGAGGGAAGGCGGCCAGCTGGAGGGGGCAGTCCGGCAGACATACAGCACATGTAACTTAGAGATTCCTATGTCTAAGTTAGATGTGCACCTCTCTGTCTGCCGGAGCGCCCCCTAGCTGGCCAGGAGTGATGCGCCCTGTGCAATTGCACAGGTCATACACCCCAAAGGCCGGCCCTGACACTTACTAATACTGTACACTGAGAAATTTTACTATAAAGTGGCCAAACCCTTTAAAGAAACCTTAAAACTGCTGCTAGTGCAAAGAGTGAGGAGGCGGTGAATGACGCAGATATGAAAAAAGCCAAAAGTAAGAATATGGGTCATGGACTAGACATTAATACAGTTAGTTACATATGGATTGCTCCTTTAAGGTACTTTGATTGGAACTTGACAGACAGCACCAGGGCCGTCTGGTCTATGCAAGCTATTCTCAAAATAACATTCTGGGCCAAGTATTGTACAATGTTTAACAAACCTCCTTTCCAGTGTTTGCTACTGCACAAACTGTGTGTTCATCCAAAAGGCTGGCCTTCAGATTAAAATACTTTACGTTCCTAAAAAAAAAAAAAAGAAAAAAGGACGACAAATTATTAATTAACCTTACTAAAAAAAATGCATTACTAACAATGCAGAAAACCACAAAGAATTGATAAATTAATAGCACAAGCTGTCGACTGCAATGAGAAAACTAAAACAGGGGAAAAAATTACTGAAAAAATAAAAGGTATATACGTCCAGGGAAGTCACAACTTTGAGTCATTTAAAGAGACTTTCTGACTAACATTGATAGTATATCACTATGATCTATCATATATCACTGTGCTACGTCATCCATGTCTGACTGGTAGGAATCCAACCAGCAGTTATAAGGAAGGTTCTAATTCTATTGCTTTACATGTCTTTGGTATCAGTTTGTCTGTGTTAAAACCTCAAGATCCCTGGCCATCTATTAAAGCGAATATCCCGAAAAAGATGAGGCTGCAGCACTGATTCAACTCTGTATAAGAATTGTCAACTGCACACATATACCTTTTTGTAATGGTCTTAGGCCATGTAATTTGTTCAAAGGTTTAACAGTTCGATGCTATATGGATTGGTACATCATACATAGAGACGTTCAGACAATTTTCTTAGTAAAGTAGTATACAACACAAAGGGACATTTCAGTCCTTAAAAATCGCTGTTGTTTTGTTTTGTTTTTTGCTGAAATCAATAGTACAGGCGATTTTAAGAAACTTTGTAATTGGGTTTATTAGGTAAATATGCCATTATCTGCATTTAAAAAGCCTTTCCCTTAGGTCCCCCCCCCCCCTCCTCTCTCTCATTCACTGCTCATTATTAGGAAATCTCGACTCTTTTACATCAGTCGGGCCCTGTGTAACCTATGGAGGGGGGAGGAGGGAGATTAGTCGGCAGCAGAGAGCAGGGAACAAAGGATTACACAGCGGGACCTGTGCGAAAGCGGTATTCAGAGGTCAGAGAGGTCAGTGCTGACTTCAGAGGAGATAGCTCAGTGATGTAGCTGTAAATTAACTGTTTGTTGTCCTGTTATGGTGCCTCATCTCCCTCAACCCCTTCCCTCTCCATAGAGAACCATGAAGACAGGGGGGAGAGCTTCAAACTGTTTTCTCATAATAAAAATGCATTTTTCAGCTAATAAACCCAATTTCAAAGTTTCTTTAAAACGCCTGTACTATTGATTTCTTCAAAAAAATTCAAACGACAGTAACACCTTAAGACATTTCTCAAAGAGTATACATGACATGAAGCAGTGAGAACAGAGAGTGAAGAGCCGATCATAGCAGGACAATACGGATGATCAGTAACGTGGCCGGAGCAGCTATCAGTCACTCATCAGTCGGGAACAGCACTCAATCAGCACTGTGCCCGACCATTAGAGTAGCCGTCAGAGTGGTCTGACACTATTAGGCCGACCGAATATAAGATGCAGGCACCTCATGCTGTAAAGTGCATCTTATAAAGGAAAAATAAGATAATTTCGATCTGCCTACATTATCAAAAGAACAGAAAGAGCCACAAATGAAAAAAAAAAATTCTCTAAAATAATGAGAGAAAGCAAAAGGGTCACTTACTTATCCTGTAGCTGTACTCTGTGGCCCCAGTTCAACGATTTCACATAATTTTGTACAGCTTGTGCCATTTTGGACCTAAATAAAGTAAAAATGACATTTACAGATAAAGCACACACACACACTGTATAATATACTTGCCCCATTTAATTCTTTGTACTGTACATACTAATCTCACATAGCAACAGTGTCCTACCCAGCATACACCACAAGAGGGCACTGTTACACAAGACTTCTTCCCATATAACTGCAACACTATTCAGATCTCACTTATATACAACCATGTTTCTTTCCGAATCAGTTTCTGGCAAAGCTTCAAATTGGAAGAGAAAATGAGTTTGCATTATAAAAGGGCATATTGAGAAAATGTGTTTAACAGTAAAGAGGGTATAGATGTGCAATATGTTCCTGGTCTGAGCTATGCAGCTGTTATGCTTTTAAAACTCTCCCCTGATTTACAATATGGTTAGATGATAATAGCCACTGTGTTATTATAAAGTACATTACCAGTCATGTTGGGCTGGAAGCGGTATTTGCCAGCCATAATGGGGGGCATCTTTCAGGGCACCTCCGAGCAGTGCCGCCTGGTGCATCAGCTTTTTTGGAATGCAGCCAACATTCACACACGTCCCGCCAATGCCCCATTTGGTTCCTTCAAGAGGAGTAAAGTAAAAATTGTTACATATCAACATAAACAGATATCATAAAGTCTATCGAAATACAGATTGTAGTGTACTAATATACTTAGGATACCCTTTCCAGAGGATAGGGAATAACAGGATTATCTGTAGGGGTCTAAATGCTGGGACCTGCGCCAATGGAATAATTAAAGGGGTTATCCAGCGCTACAAAAACATGGCCACTTTTCCCCCCACTCTTGTCTCCAGTTAAGGTGCGGTTTGCAATTAAGCTCCATTTACTTCAATGGAAATGAGTTTGAAACTGCACCCAATCTGGAGACAAGAGAGGGGGGAAAAGTGGCCATGTTTTTGTAGCGCTGGATAACCCCTTTAAGCTCCATTTACTTCAATGGAACTGAGTTTGAAACCCCACCCAATCGGAAGACAAGAGAGGGGGGAAAAGTGGCCATGTTTTTGTAGAGCTGGATAACCCATTTAAGGAGCAACTAAAGCTCTATTAAATCTATATGGCGCAGCGCTCTGTAATCCTTAGCTTCTGGTTTTTGTCAGGCGTTGCTCTTCAGACAATGAATGGAACGCCTGGTGATCAGCGAAAGTCCCAGTGGTCGGATCACCAATATATTTAACTAGTTAGCCATTATGCTATAAAAAGGGTTGACTTTAAATTGTGAGAAAACTCAATTTACTGACTCTATTACTTTCCACTCGATTAGTCTGGCACTGCACTGTGTTCAACGTTAAAAAGAGGAACTATCAGCAGGTTAGACGAATCTAACCTGCTGATAGCCCCCTATACCGCCAGGGACACTGAGGAGGAAGGTATTGCTCTTACCTTCCTCCTCGGTGCTGGTCCTGCGCTGTTAGTCGGGTAAACTCCGGAGCACGGTTAGAAGCATCATTCGGCCATCCCCTCCATTGATTATCATTAGAAGGGGCGGACCAGATTATGTGACAGTGCACCTAATGGTATTCCACAGCGGAGTTTACTCGGCATCGGCGTCGAGGAGGAAGGAGGTAACACATATACCTTCCTCCTTAGCGACCCCGGCACTATAGGGGGCTATCAGCAGGTTAGAGTCATCTAACCTGCTAATAGTTCCCCTTTAAGAAGAAGGAGACACTTATGGAGGAGAGACTGTGCAGTTCTATTATGCCTAAAGCTCCTTCAGCTGTTCTGCTAAAAGGGGTTCATACAAATACAAAAACATTACATATGTGAGCGCATACAAAGCAACATGAGCTCCGCTGTGTCCGCAGACCACAGAACAGGTATATAGGGTATACAATTTATTAACCAGCCATACCTTGGGGAGATGGCTCTACATAATCCAACACTGCAATTCGCTTTCCAAACTGGGCAGCTGAGAATAAAAACACAACGGTTGGTCGGAACAACAAAGAAGCACAGGCAAATAACTGAATGTTTCCATTCCCTAACATACCGTCATACAAGCACTGCATCGGGCTGATATGGTTCCCTGAACTGCTGTATACAGCTCCTGCAACAGCTGCGGCACGTAACGGCTGCGGCTGCAGCAGGAACTGTATACCCCCCAAAAAAAAGCAGTTTAATCCCCCGGGCGTGTGAGAGGCAGCAGCGGGCAAGTAATCATCTGGGCGGCTCTCCATCCGTATTTAGTCACCGCTCTCTGCCTGTCAATCATCCCTCCGAGCACGCTGACAGGCAGAGCACGGTAACTAACCACGGTCCGCCCAGATGACTACTTTCCCGCCGCTGCCTGTCACGTGCCCGGGGGATTAAATTGCTTCTTTTCGGGTATACAGCTCCTGCTGCAGCAGGTACGTGCCGTGGCTGCTGCAGGAGCTGTATACAGCAGTTCAGGGAACCATATAGATTGGTTCCCTTTAAAGAGAACCAATTATGGCCGAAATTTAAAAAAAATTTTTTTGCTAATAAGCTGTAAATTAAAGGGAACCATTCACCCCGTGGCCCCCGTTAGAAACAGACAAACAGTTACATAAAGGTCAATATACTTACCATATCGCTCCCGGTCCCGTCCCGGATCTCTTTGTTGACACGGAGAAATCGCCGATTCTTCTTCTCCCGCCCATTATGGTAATGAGCTGAGATGAGTCCAACGTCCATAGGAAACGACGGACGAGTCCAACTTATTCATGAGGTCCTCTTCTCGTCGCCGCCCATCCACGCCTCCTGGAACTTGATTGACGTCTTCAGTCTTCAGTCTCCTCACGAATTCCCGCGCAGGCGCCGTTGCGAAGGTCTCGTCATCTCTTCTGCGCCTGCGCGGTAAACAGGATACGTGCTCGTGACGTTCCTGTGTACCGCGCATGCGCGAAGTCCAACACGTCACTTCAGCTCTGACAATCGGCGCACGCGCAGTAAACATTGAAGCTGTGGAGCGGCTTCAATTGTGAACTGCGCATGCGCCGAAAACGACCGTCACGGCGCCTGCGCGGGATCCGGCGAGAAGAAAGAAGACGGCGTCAATCAAGTGTCGGAGGCGGGGAGAAGGCTGGACTTCGGGCCGGCGGCGCTCATTACCATAATGGGCGCGAGAAGAAGAATCGGCGATTTCTCCGTGTCAACAACGAGATCCGGGACGGGACCGGGAGCGATATGGTAAGTATATTGACCTTTATGTAACTGTTTGTCTGTTTCTAACGGGGGCCACGGGGTGAATGGTTCCCTTTAATATTTTATTAATATTTGTAATTGGAATTATTTTATTTTACTCCCGTGATTTTACAATATACACATTCTCTTTTCCTGTCTCGCGCCGGCTCTTTTTAAAAGAGCCGGCGCGAGACAGGAAGCTCCCGGCATGCCGAGCGGCGGGAAGGGCTCCAATGAGCCTTTGCCGCCGCTCTGTAAATACACAGTGATCCCGCGCTATACAGCGCGAGATCACTGTGTATGTCTATTCTAACTGGGCCTATTAGTATGTCCCTGAAGATACAGACTGCGTGTGCAGTCTGCATCTTATGCGTTTACCTAATCCTGTATAGCGGAGCAGTAAGGGCGGGGGCGGCCATCTTGATGACGTCACTGGTGCGTTCCAGTGCTGGAACGCAAGGGACGTAATCAAGATGGCGTCCGGGTTAGCTCACCGCTACAGAGGACCGGGTAAAGTATAAGATACAGACTGCACAGGCAGTCTGTATCTTCAGAAATAAACTACATGAAGATACAGACTGCCTTTGCAGTCTGTATCTTATACTTTACCCAGTCCTCTGTAGCGGTGCAGTAAAGCCGGGCGCCATCTTGATTACGTCCCTTGCGTTCCAACGCTGGAACGCATCACTGTGACGTCATCAAGATGGCCGCCCCCGCCCTTACTGCTCCGCTTTACAGGATTAGGTAAAAGCATAAGATACAGACTGCACAGGCAGTCTGTATCTTCAGGAATAGACTTAGGGACAGAGAATCTTTTATTATAGGGACAGTTAATTTTAGGTGATTGGTTCTCTTTAAGGCTATGTTCCCACACAGTATTTTTGCAACCAAAACCAGGAGTGGATTGAAAACACAGAAAGGCTATTTCACACACTGTTGAAATTAGGTGGATGGCCGCCATTTAACAGCAAATAATTGCCGTTAAAACAACGCCCATTGTTTATTTTTCTGGGACCCTGCGTGATCGGTACAGGACCCTGAAAATGCTGCAGTCGTCTACATAGAAAGTAATGTACGGTCACCAGTAGCTCTTTCTGGTGTATATAAGGACTTTTTTTTAATTTTCATTATTTCTCATTTTGGGGATGCCATGTTGGGGGCTACAGAACCAATTTTCCCGTAGAGTTTCAGCCTCAAGATACAATATTCTGAACATACAATGCTCATCCTGGCACCAATTTATATTGTAACATGTCAGACCACTGAATTCTCTGTCAAATATCAGGATAAATTCCTACCTTCTTTGGCACAAGCAAGTCCTCCGGAGCCTCCACCAATCACGAGCAAATCATAATCAAAATGAACGGCTGTAAATTAAAAATAGACAATTATATATAAAGAGAATTTATTTCTTATTCAATTTTCTTTTATAACTTTTCACACACCATGTGCTCCACTGATAGCAACGACACTTACAAGAAAACATCTCATTTATTATCTCTAAATTTTTATTTTCTTACCCCCTGAACATGTGTCTAAAATGTCACCAGGGGGGCTCTCATCCCCTGAATTTGCAGTTCACTGCCTGTCTCTAGTAATAGACAGACCAATACAGAACACAGTAAGCAGGGGCAGGTCGTCTCTAGTAGGAGACAAACCAATACAGAACACAGTAAGCAGGGGCAGGTGGTCTCTAGTAATAGACAGACCAATACAGAACACAGTAAGCAGGGGCAGGTGGTCTCTAGTAATAGACAGACCAATACAGAACACAGTAAGCAGGGGCAGGTCGTCTCTAGTAATAGACAGACCAATACAGAACACAGTAAGCAGGGGCAGGTCATCTCTAGTAGGAGACAAACCAATACAGAACACAGTAAGCAGGGGCAGGTCTTCGCTAGTGCTATGTGCAGTAGAGAGTCTTGTGTAGCTTATCATCATCAGCGGTTCACTGCTTATATGAGTTAACCCTTGACTTAAGGCCCTATTACACGAAACGATTATCGGCCGTATACGGCCGATAATCGTCTTGTGTAATAGGAGGCAACTTTCAGCTTACATGAACAATGGCGGCTGATTGTTTCAGGCGTTTGTCTTTCAACATAGGAGTGGTGGCAGCAGAACTCTATCTGCTATGCGCTGCCCTGATGATCAAGCGATCACCCAGGCAGAAACCCCCCACCCCCCCAGCCCCACCTGAACCCACTGACTCGCTGGCGACGCGTGTAATAGTGGCGGCAGCGAGTGGGGAACAAGGAGCAAACGAGCTGAGCTCCTCTCCATCGCCCCAGGTAATAGGGGCTTTACTGTGATACTGTCGATCTTTCCGTTTCCAGTCACATATCACTTTCCAAATCTAGTATATCAAGAAGCACCCCCCCCCCCCAATCTATTGTAGTGTACTATAAATTATCCACTGTGCCAGCCTCTTCTTAATGGGGTTATCCAGTGCTACAAAAACATGGCCACTTTTGCCCCCTCTCTTGTCTCCAGATTGGGTGGGGTTTGAAACTCGGTTCCATTGAAGTAAATGGAGCTTAACTGCAAACGACACCTGAACTGGAGACAAGAGTTAAAGGGAATGTGTCATCAGACAATGACCTATTGTTAAATTATTTATTTAAAAAAAAAAATAAATTAAATGTTTTTTATAGTTTTTTTTTTTTAATTTTCCAAATCACCTCCCCCCCACCTTCCTGTTTTACATATAAAACAAAAGTAAGCATATTAGGTATTGCTGTCTGTGTATTTGTCCATTCTATTAAAATGGAATGTTATTTATCATCTACTGTGAACGACAAAAATGAAAAACAAAAAACACTCAAATTGTAGATTGTTTTTGTCACATCATATATTAGGAAAACAATCATAAAAAAATCCCTCCCAAAAACCACCATAAAGCTGCAGTGGTGCAGAGTAATGCATGGGGTTTTATTTCCCACTGTTGCTCCGAGACCCAGATGGGCACGCAGGTATACTTGTGAGCCTGTAGTGCGCCATGTTCACCATGTCTACATCTGTGTGCTTTGCCTTATCACTGGGTTCTCCGGGGGGCACGCTAACTTATTTTGCTTAGCAACAGAGCTGTCCACCTGATACATTTTTGTAGGTGGAAATATGTTAGTTTTAATGTTTTTAACTTGTTAGCCCTAAAAGATAAAGCGATTTTACTACATTTACCAGGTGTGCTCTATCTTGTGATGCTTTTCTGTTCTTTTTTTTCTTTGCTCAGTATAGCGGAGAAAAGAATTCTTTCAAATCAAATGGTGCTGGAGATTTGTACATTACCTCTAATTAAAGGAGAAGTCTGGCGAAAATCTTTAATAAAGTATTGTATTGCCCCCCAAAAGTTATACAAATCCCCAATATACACTTATTATGGGAAATGCTTATAAAGTGCTTTTTTCCCTGCACTTACTACTGCATCAAGGCTTCACTTCCTGGATAACATGGTAATGTCACTTCCTGGATAACATGGTGATGTCACTTCCTGGATAACATGGTGATGTCACTTCCTGGATAACATGGTGATGTCACTTCCTGGATAACATGGTGATGTCACTTCCTGGATAACATGGTGATGTCACTTCCTGGATAGCATGGTGATGTCACTTCCTGGATAACATGGTGATGTCACTTTCTGGATAACATGGCGATGTCACTTTCTGGATAACATGGCGATGTCACTTCCTGGATAACATGGTGATGTCACGACCCGACTCCCAGAGCTCTGCGGGCTGTGGCTGCTGGAGAGGATGATGGCAGGGGGACACTGAGGGACACAGGGCACTGGAGGGAGACTGAGCATCCCTCTGCCATCATCCTCTCCAGCAGCCACAGCCCGCACAGCTCTGGGAGTCGGGTCGTGACATCACCATGTTATCCAAAAAGTGACATCACCATGTTATCCAGGAAGTGACATCACCATGTTATCCAAGAAGTGAAGCCTTGATGCAGTAGTAAGTGCAGGGAAAAAAGCCCTTTATAAGCATTTCCCGTAATAAGTGTATATTGGTGATTTGTATAACTTGTGGGGGGCAATACAATACTTTAATAAAAATTTTCACCGGACTTCTAATTTAAAAACATCCAGTCTTCCAGTACTTATCAGCTGCTATGTGTCCTGCTGGAAGTGGTGTATTCTTTCCAGTCTGACACAGTGCTCTCTGCTGCCACCTCTGTCCATGTCAGGAACTGTCCAGAGCAGCAGCAAATCCCCATAGAAAACCTCTCCTGTTCCTCATACTGGAAAGAATACACCACTTCCTGCAGGACATTCTGCAGCTGATAAGTACTGGAAGACTGGAGTAGAAGTAAATCTCTGGCACTGGTTGTTTTGAAAGAATTTTTATCAGCATATAGGAAAGCAAAGCCTGCTGTATTTCCATATACAATGCAAAATAAAGTGAGAAAGTAATATTTAGATATAATGACAGACAATACAGCACCAACATAAATGGCTGCCCCCATCCCCCCCTGACTATACACATTACACAACACCCCGGGGAGCACAGCACGGCCCCATTATACAGCTCTCCTTCTGTCACAGAGGTCACGTGACTGACGTAAGCGGGGCACGTGACACCTCCTGGACGCCCTCAGCCTCACTACAGCAGAGCACTTTACGACGGTTGCCGCATCTCACATTTACTCCCCCCCCTCCCACACTACCTCACTGCTCGGATACCATAGACAAAACAGATACCTGCTAACCCCCGGCTACACGTGAGCCGCACCAGGCCACCTCTCCTAACCGGGCACCGCCACAGGGCCGCCATGTGTGCGAGGACCCCGAGGTCTGCCCGTGTCGCGCCTGCTTTAAAAAAAAAAAAAAAAAATCTACTTTTACTCGGGTACTTCCATTCGGATGTTCTTACAGTGCTGCTACAAGTTATTACAGCGCTCCTGGCTGACTATATTGACAATATTGTAGTCACAAGTAATCTTCTGCGCATTGCCCCGCCCACGGTCACGTGACCGCCTGCCCGCTGCTGCTTTGTGAGTATATAACGAGCTGGTCCCATGTACAAGGTATTGCGCATGCGCAGCTATTCTATAGGCAGCAGTGCTGGTTGGATTGTTCTGTATAGCTGACTCTTTATTTATGACTAAAATATAATATTATATTGAATGTCTGCTATTTCCTAGCTGTATATATTACATCTATATGTATAATGCACAGCATTACACCATAGTGACCCATCCATACACCATAGTGACCCATCCATACACCATAGTGACCCATCCATACCATCAGGCTGCAGTGTAGTGATGGGGGAAGGGAGCTGCTGGGTGATATGACCTCTGCATTGTCACTTTGCATCTTGGAGGATATTGGCCTAGATTTACTATTATTCAGGATTTTTTAAAGGTTTTTTTTATTATTTACTCTTAATATATTTTTTAGACCTGGTTGGACGGTTGTAATCTATCATTGGCTTTTTTGCCTGTTAATAAATTCTAAATTGTGTAATGTTTTTAAATTATGTCTTTATTTGCGTGGGTTTTATATGAGCCATGTTATGTCCAACAAATCTAGTTATAAGCTTTGCCATCAGTAGTGAAAACAGAATACTCCACCCTCAATGCTTTAGTGCCCCTCTAGCACATTCTCTCTCTGCCCATCACTGTTGTGGCATTCGGGCTCTGGCCACTAGAGGCCGCTCCTGTCCTCCAGCACTGTGGCGCATGAGTAACTTATGTGCTTGTGCTCGCAAAGCAAGGAGAGTGCAGACGCCAGAAGGCAGGTAAGTATGGCTTTTTTTAACAATTACAGGGGGATGGGGGCTCACTCCTCGGGACTAAATGGCAAGTGTAGGATGCTATTTACAGGGCTTGGGGAGTGCTGGCTAACTGACAGGGGTGCCAAATTTGGGGGTACAGTCTACTGGGGGGTGCTGCTAACTACCAGGAGGACTACTTGGTGAGGATGCCTACATGGAAAAAACATACTAGACTGGATGCCTACATGCAGAATACATAAGGGGGGGCGCTACATGGTGGATGGCATTGGAGGGGATGCTTAGCCTACTTGGGGATACTACCTACTGGGGGAATAGCTACATGGGGGAATACAAGCTACTGGGGAACTGCCTGAACAGAGAGGCCTAAATACTATTTCTATGTGGGGGCACAGAGGGCCCTAACCACTACTATGTGGAGACAGAGGGACAAAACTATTAAATTGGTATTCAGAAGGTCTAAATACTATAAGGAGGCACAGAGAATCTTAAAGCGGCACTATCTTCCCAGAGAACCCGCTGATATGCCGCAGTAGCTGTGTCCCCCAGTAGTATATGGCAGTTAGTTTCACCCCTCTCCTCCCCCACATTGTTTGTAAAATCGCTAAATGCTCTTATGTAAATTACCTGCTTAAGAGCATTAAGACATAGCTCGGGCCGGAGAGCATCGCAGCGCCCCACCCAGCCCGCCCCCTCCCGTCCCGCCCACTATGCATATTCATATATGCATAGTGGGCTCTATACACAGTGGCTGCGCAGGGAAGCATTCCCGTCGGAGACAGACTGCTTGCCGCGCATGCGGGAATCTCCCGGGCAGCCGCCAGAGGTCCCTCGGGACGTACGTATAAGATAGACTTATACTTACATCCTGAGGAACCTCCGGGAGGATCGGCGGCGGCCTGGGAGATTCACACATGCGCGGCAAGCAGACTGTCTAACTACTATAAGGAGGCACAGAGAGGCTGAACTACTATGTGGAGGCACAGAGAGGCCTATGCATTTCGTCACTCCTGGTGACTTCATCAGGGTCCAGTGAAGTCACCAGGAGTGACGACATACGTAGGGTCCAGTCCGAAGGACAATCATAGAGGTATGAGATCCAGCACTCCCAATACGTGTAGATGAGAGGGTTAAAGGATTAAAACATAACCTTTAATAATAGAACTAAAATGATATTCTAAAACCAACGCGTTTCGCGCAGCAGCGCTTAATCATGGTTACAATAGAATAATGAACATGTGAAGCATTAAAAGGATGCACGAACCAATCAACTGCACAAGTCAAAAAGCACACATGTGCTGACTAATTGCGGGTCCAAGTCTACACGTCATCGTAAAGCGGTCATGTGACCGTGCATATCACCTGTGCTAAAGGGAGAAGAGGAATGCCAATGTTAAATAATTACGTATAATAATATAATAGATCATTTCTAAAATTCATTCCATGTGGCATCCTAGTATCCAATCGGAATATATATTCTGCTTCTTTATAAAAAAAGTTTTTTCTTCCAGTCTCCTCCACGCGGGGGGCTGGGGACTTTCTTGATGCCGTAGCATATAAAGCCTGCGATTTCTCCATTATGGTGTTCTAAGAAATGTTTAGTGGCTCCTGAGGCACTGAATCCATATCCACTCCTTATGCCTTGTAGATGTTCTCCTATGCGTTTTTTTAGGGAGCGTGTGGTGCATCCTACATATTTGAGGTCAATCCTGCATTTTACCCCCTAAGGTCTCGTGTAGAAGCAATGGATATCTTTCAAACCTGTATGGAAAGAGATTTGAAAAAATTAAAGGAAACACCAAAAAACAGTGCAAATCATTTTAACATCACTATGAAAGAAAGAGACGCCATAAAATCCCTCCAAGAGAACACAGACATTATATTGAAAATGGCAGATAAAGGGGGTAAAATTGTAGTCCTTGACAAAGAAATGTATTGTCAGATGGCGTATAAAATCCTGAGCGATAACACCACATACAGAAAGCTGGCCATGGACCCCACAGTAGTTTTCAAGAGAAAACTGGAAAAAATAGTGGAGGATGGAATCGCAGCAGGTATCATAGAAGAAAAACAGAAAATGGACTTAATCCCGGAATATCCAGCAACACCCATACTATACGGGCTACCGAAAATTCATAAGGGGGAAAACCCTCCCCCCTTACGCCCGATTATATCAGGTGTCGGCTCTCTGAATGAGAAGATATGTGCCTGGGTGGATGGCCTCCTACAAAAATTGGTAAAAAGGGTACCGGGTTACCTTAAAGACAGTGGTTCCGTCCTCAGAGCATTTAAAGATTTCAGATGGGAGGAAAATTACATGTGGCTTAGTTGTGATGTAGTCTCGTTATATCCATCAATCCCACATAATTTGGCCCTGACTGCACTTGCGCATCACCTCTACAAATATAGTGATTACACATATGAATTACGGGAATACATTATAGAGGTAACGGCTTTTCTCCTAAAACACAACTTTTTTGTTTTTAATGGGGAGTTTTTTCTACAGACTCAGGGAGACCCAATGGGCGCAAGATTCTCACCCACCTTGGCTGGTCTTTACGTAGCATGGTGGGAGGAGCAGTACATCTTCTCTGCCCAAAACCCATTTAGCGACCGTATCAAATGGTACGGCCGCTTTATAGATGACATTTTGATTGTGTGGACAGGGAAGGAGGATCAGGTGAAAATGTTTTTGGAGTATATCAATAATAACTGTAATAATTTACAATTCACAGCGAATCTACAAAGAGTGGAAATACCCTTCCTGGACATATTATTAAAGTCCTCAATAAAACAGAACACTGTCCAAACCTCCCTGTACCGCAAAAGTACTGCTGGCAATACCATATTATATGCCACCAGCAACCATCCCAACCACACATTAAGATCTATACCAGTGGGAGAGCTCACCAGAATCAAACGGTCTTGCTCCGATGAAGGAGACTTTGATGTACAATGCAACCAAGCTATGTCACGCTTAAAAGAGAGAGGTTATAAACAAGGGACTCTAAAGAGAACAAAAAACATTGTAAACAGAAAAAACAGAAACACCTTACTTATGGAAAAAACCTCCAAAAAAACTCCTACGTTGCAACACACTACTGCACCAATAACTTTCTCGACCCATTTCAGTAAGGAGAAATAGTTAAAATTCTGAATAAAAACTTACCCATCCTAAGACAGGATAATGTTTTGGCAGAGATCCTGGAACAAGGGCACCGCTGTGTGGCGAAACGAGGACGGTCACTCCGGGACATGTTATCACCCAGCACATTTACGGTAGACAATGGTGAGAACAAGAATAAAATAACAGGGAATTACAAATGTGGTGCAAACAGGTGTCAAATATGTAAATATCTTGACACCAAAAAAAGTTTTTCCAACAGCACTAACAATCAATCGTTTAAAATATAGGATTTTATTAACTGTAATAGCCACCACATTGTTTACATTATAGAATGCACAATATGCAACCTCAAATATGTAGGATGCACCACACGCTCCCTAAAAAAACGCATAGGAGAACATCTACAAGGCATAAGGAGTGGATATGGGTTCAGTGCCTCAGGAGCCACTAAACATTTCTTAGAACACCATAATGGAGAAATCGCAGGCTTTATATGCTACGGCATCAAGAAAGTCCCCAGCCCCCCGCGTGGAGGAGACTGGAAGAAAAAACTTTTTTATAAAGAAGCAGAATATATATTCTGCTTGATTAAGATTGCAGTGGGCAATTGAAACGCGTTGGCGTCTTTTTGGGGGGGTTGCCGCAGTGTGTGCATGGTGCGAAGGTGTTAATAAAGCTCGGATTGCATTTACTTGGCCGGGAGCTGGACTCACTCCTTTTACGTTACTTTAAGTCTGGCCCAGCGCAAGTGCTTGTGACTTCCCCAGCGGCAAATGCGCTCTGATCTGCTCGTCTTCCGGGAGCCAACTCTTGCCAATCGCAGGTCGGCACTTAAGGTAGTCATAGCCGAGAGAGAGAGCGTACACACAGAATGAGCTCTCCTGCTCTAGTGACGACCTACACTGGGCAGACCACACAAGCGCAGGTAGTGGTTTGGAGGCACCAGGAAATTATAACAGTGCGTGCACCATATATTAAAGGTGAAGTCCATTGAAAATTTTTATTAAAGTATTGTATTGCCCCCCAAAAGTTATACAAATCCCCAATATACACTTATTACGGGAAATGCTTATAAAGTTCTTTTTTCCCTGCACTTACTACTGCATCAAGGCTTCACTGCCTGGATAACATGGTGATGTCACTTCCTGGATAACATGGTGATGTCACTTCCTGGAAAAAAAAATGGTGATGTCACTTCCTGGATAACATGGTGATGTCACGACCCAACTCCCAGAGCTGTGTGGGCTGTGGCTGCTGGAGAGGATGCTAGCAGAGGGACACAGGGCACTGGAGGGACACTGAGCATCCCTCTGCCATCATCCTCTCCAGCAGCCACAGCCCACACAGCTCTGGGAGTTGGGTCGTGACATCACCATGTTATCCAGGAAGTGACATCACCATGTTATCCAGGAAGTGACATCACCATGTTATCCAGGAAGTGACATCACCATGTTATCCAGGAAGTGAAGCCTTGATGCAGTAGTAAGTGCAGGCAAAAAAGCACTTTATAAGCATTTGGGGGCAATACAATGCTTTAATAAAAATTTTCACCGGACTTCTCCTTTAAGTTACATGCGCTTGCACTGGGTTGAAAAGTACAGACTAGTTTTAGAGTGAAGGGGCCAAACTGTGCTGGGCTTTTGTAGACCTGGAGAATGCCCTGTGACCTTTATCCCTGAATTTGCGTATACTTTCTAATGCTTATATCTCCTCATTGGATTGTAATAAGAGTGGCATCTATAGAGTCAGGGTAAGAAGCCTTATTGCACAATATCTTTAGTTTAGGCACTAAGAAGAAGCTGACAGAACCACTTTAAAGGGTACTTGCCATCGTATGTTGCCACATGCTTCCCACCATTTGGTGTGTAGAGATGCAGCTCACTCCAGGGAATCAGGGGGTCACTGCCATGATACCTTCCCAAGTGCTCTTTGCAGTACGGCATAGAGAGACGCAGCTAATGCCAGGGGACCAGGTTGCCAAGGCATCTATGCCATATCCTTTGGGATTTTGCACTGAATTCATTGGGCGTGGGACAGTTGCTTCAGGAACTTGATCCCCTAGTATGAGCTTCATCTCTCCATGCCAAACTGTGGAGACCATTTAGGAAGGTATTATGGCAGCGACCCTTTAAGAGGCACAAAACACATAGCAATGGAAACATGTACATGTTCCACACTCCTGCTTGTTTCGGGGGCTCCCGGCGTCTGGACGTCCTGGTAAGCCAATTAGTGGCTGCGGCAAGGCAGCGCACTGATTGGCTAAGTGGAACGTCTAGACGCCAGGAGCCCCTGTAACAAGCCGGAGCGGGGAGAAGGTAGTGTATGCTCCGGCCTGCAGGGGGTTAAGGGGACTGTAACTTACATACTTGCTGCAGGATGATAATCCCGCTGCAAGCATGTCTTCTCATAGAAAGTAACAGGCAATGGATCTGCAGCGGATTTCGCAGCGAGGAATCCGCTGCGATTTCAGCACGTGTGTTTGTAGCCTAAGGGTACAAACCCACTTGACGTATTTGCTGCGTGAATCAGTCTTAAAAATAAGCAGGCAAAACGCAGGTTGGCTTTATACAATTGTTCTGCATTAAAATACGCAATTGCGTATTTTTGAAGCGTGAAGCTTGTTGTTAGCAAAGCATCAGTTGTTAACAACCTGTGCGAAAAAAGCATGTAGCTTCACGCTTCAAAAATACGCAATTGCGTATTTTAACGCAGAACAATTGTATAAAGCCAACCTGCGTTTTGCCTGCTTATTTTTAAGACTGATTCACGCAGCAAATACGTCAAGTGGGTTTGTACCCTTAAAGCGAATCTGTACTCAACCCAACTCCCTCCAAATCATTAGTACAGTTTTAATCCTTTTGTCACCCCAACCACAGCACCAGGTGAAAAGAGTCACACGAAAGGATTTACTGTCAGCAATCTAACAGTACCAATGGTTGGGGGGGGAGGGTTGAGTGCAGATCCCCTTTAACCAAAGTGTCGTGCCTCAGTTATCAGGAAGGACTCGGCCTCTCTAGTCTCTAACAGAAAAGATTTGTACCTTGGCCAAAAACAACATATTATTGACGCTGACAGGCCATTTAAGGGGAATTATCGATCTTTTCTCAGGAGAGGTTTAGAGCCAGCAAATGGGCTGTACACTGAGATCTTCTTCCATTTAATGGAAAAGGGTCAGAGTTCCCCAGGTGAAACTACCCAGAAAGAAGAAATTAACAGGACGGCAGTTGTTTTTGTTTTTCTCCAAATAGATTTTGTTATCTTTATGTACTGTATATTACCTTTGAGTAATATTTCTCTTTTAAACTAGTTTGTCTTTTTTTTACTGTCATCACCAATAATAATAATAATAATAATATTTATTTGTATAGCGCCAACAGATTCCGCAGCGCTTATTTAAATATATATAAATACATTACAGGTTATATATTAAATTATACAATGAATAAATTACAACAACAAATTAGAGACCTGCTCTCAAGAGCTTACAGGCTAGGATGACTGGGAGTAACACGAGAGGCAACAAGTGCTTTATTTGTCAATGTTCCAGTCATTGTACATGGATTCTTTAAGTGCCTATAGGCGGCTGGGCAAGCCAGTCACAAGCCATTTTCTAAGCTCAGATGACAAGGACAGTGTACCTAGCACCGAAGAAGTTATAGAGAGGATGGAGAAGGGATAGCAAAGGGAGACGAGATTACAAAATGTTATAAGCATGCCTGAAGAGATGGGTCTTTAGGGCACGTTTAAAACTGGGGATGTTGGAAATAAGTCTGAGGTCTTTGGGTAAAGAGTTCCAGAGAACTGGTGCAGCACGAGAGAAGTCTTGGAGGCGGGAATGAGAAGTTCGGATTAAAGAAGAGGTTAGTGTGAGGTCATTTGCAGAGCGCAGAGCACGGGAAGGATGGTAGGTGGAGATGAGGGAGGAGATGTATGGAGGGGCAGAGTTGTGGAGAGCTTTATGGGTGAGGGTGAGGAGCTTGAAGTGGATTCTGGATTTGATGGGTAACCAGTGCAGTGACTGGCACAGAAAGGAGACGTCAGTATAGCGGCTGGAGAGGAAGATGAGCCTGGCTGCTGCGTTCAGGATAGACTGGAGAGGGGAGAGCTTAGAGAAAGGAAGACCGATTAGTAGTGAGTTACAGTAGTCAAGACGGGAATGGATCAAGGCCACAGTCAGAGTCTGAGCAGTGTCAGTGGTGAGAAATGGACGGATTCTAGAGATGTTTTTGAGATGTAGATGACAGGAGCGTGTAAGAGCTTGGATGTAGGGAGTAAAGGATAGATCTGAGTCTAGCATGACCCCCAGACATCGAGCCTGATGCACAGGAGTTATGCTAGTGCCACAGACTGAGAGGGAAATGTCGGGTTTAGGTTTGTTAGAGGGAGGAAATACAAGAAGTTCAGTTTTAGAGAGATTAAGTTTGAGGAACAGAGAGGTCATAGTGTTAGAGAGAGCAGATAGGCAGTCACTTGTATTTTGCAGGAAGGCAGGGGAGATGTCGTGGGAAGAGCTGTATAACTGGGTATCATCAGCATAAAGATGGTATTGGAAACCAAACCTGCTGATGGTCTGTCCGATGGGGGCTGTATAGAGGGAGAAGAGGAGGGGACCCAGGACTGATCCCTGGGGAACCCCAACAGAGAGAGGTAAGGGAGAAGAAGTAGAGCCCGAGAAGGATACACTGAAGGAGCGGTCAGAGAGGTAGGAAGAGAACCAGGAGAGAACAGAGTCCTTAAGACCAAGAGAGCTGAGCATGGAGAGGAGAAGCTGGTGGTCCACAGTGTCAAATGCTGCTGAGAGATCCAGGAGAATCAGCAAGGAATAGTTTCCTTGTGACTTGGCCTTCAGCAGATCGTTAGACACCTTGGTGAGAGCAGTTTCGGTGGAGTGAAGGGGTCGGAAGCCGGACTGTAGAGGGTCAAGAAGAGAGTTATCAGAGAGATAGCGAGTAAGGCGAGAGTAGACAAGACGTTCCAGGAGCTTAGAGATGAAGGGGAGATTGGAGACAGGTCGATAGTTGGCTGCACAGGATGGATCTAAAGAAGGTTTTTTCAGTAGCGGGGTGATAACAGAGTGTTTGAATGAGGAGGGAAAGATACCAGAGGAGAGGGAGAGGTTGAATATTTTGGTGAGGTAAGTAGTGACAGCAGGAGAGAGGGACTGGAGGAGGTGGGAGGGAATAGGGTCACTAGGGCAGGTAGTAGGACGAGAGGAGGAGAGGAGCTTGGAGACTTCTTCCTCTGTCACTGGATCAAAAGCAGAGAATGAAGAGAAGGTGGGAGAGGGAATGGGATCTATAGGGCTTTGGGGCTGGGAGGTGATGTCAGAACGGATGTTGTCGATTTTGGTTTTGAAGAAGGAGGCCAGGTCTTCAGCACAGAGGTCAGTGATAGGTGACTGAGCTTTGGGCTTGAGAAGCGAATTAAAGGTGTCGAAAAGGCGTTTTGGGTTTTTTGACAGTGAAGAGATGAGGGAGGTGAAATAATATTGTTTGGCGAGGTGAAGGGCAGAGTAATAAGATTTGAGGGTGAATTTGTGGGGTGAGGGTGAATAATCATAGGGTGAGGGTGAATAATCATGAGGGTGAATAATCATAGATGTACATTGTATAGGTACAGATAATAATAATATATATTTCATACACAGGGTTTTGAGTTTCTACGGTATACCAAACATACAGAATCGATCGGGCTGGTAACTTCCAGCCTAATGAACATTAATAACTTATACAATAGAATAGCTCCAGAAAGATTAATCATTGGTGAACTCTATTGTTTCTCATAGCTGCTTGGTCGCCCCCTAGTTCGTATTGTTTGTACTGCAGGCTTCTCCTGCCTTCGCATTCTACCAGGTATTGCCATGAGCATATGCAAGGGCCAGGTACAGGATTTAAAGAAGAAGTCCTGCAAAAATAAAAAATCTAATGCACGGAGGAACATACTGTATTAAAGAAAGTATACTTACCTGTCCGCATGCCCCAACAGCGGTGTATTACCGCCCCTGGACCCCTGCCGATCTCCTCTAGCTCCCCCTCTTGCAACTTCATGATGGACTGCCCGCTTAGCCAGCCAGTGACTACAAAGGCAGGACACCGCTGCAGTTACTGACTGGCTGAGCAAGTAACCCATCAGCCGACTTGGGTACTTTCACTTGAGTCATGTTGTACCAGGAAGCCGGGGGAAAAGAAGTTCTGGCGGTGGATCCAGGAGTGGGAATACGGCGCTGCAGGGACAAGGAGACGGGTAAGTATACTTTCTTTATTATGTTCCCCCCTACCCCTGTCTGCACCAAATTTTTAATTTCATTTTGCTTCTCCTTTAAGCCACCCCTCTACTGTGCTACACGAAGCTCATGTAAACAATGTGACCGGTACTGTTTTGGTGGAACTGTCCCTCGCACTATTATGAGTGAAACTATGGCTAGCAGTAATATGGGCTAAATGGCTAAGGCTACTTGGCTGGCATTGATATAGACACCGTGGCAAAGATTTATCAAAACATTTGCAAAGATAAAGTGGAGGAGTTGCCCAGATTGCTTCTCTGTTTCTGATCAGCTGACATAGGCAACTGCTTCTCTTTTTGTTTTCTCCAAGGAGATATATACTTTCAGCTACTCTATCTTGCATTGAGTTAACATCACTGTCTACTCTAAACGTATTAGTACATGGCCCTACTCAGTGAATGATATCACACAGCTTTATAATCATGCGGCCAGAGCTGTATGAACATTATTAGCGATGTTGGTGTAGCCCTAACCCTTAATCAGCCATCGGCCGCACATCTCATTATAGTGAGAGATGTGCGACTCATGGCGAATTAAGAGATAATCGCTCTGTGTAATAGGGTCTTAACGGGAAACTGACAGCTCTGATATGCATATATCCGTGCCACCAGTTTCCAGATACCTATTGAGCAGGCTTTGCATACTTACCTTTATCTTTCTCTGATTTGGCGTGTTTGTAAAAAATGAACAATAATAGCTCAGTATTACATTAATTTATTGCTTTCCCTTAGCTCGCTATCTCAACCCTCCCACCCTGCCTACTACCCTCCCACAGCTCCGCCATCTAAAGGCTCTATTCCACGGAACGATTATCGTCCGTATTCGGCCGATATCGGCCGCTACGGAAGATAATTGTCCCGTGGAATAGAGTGCAACGATCAGCTGACATCTTTCATGTCGGCTGATCGTTGCAGTCGCTTGTTTTTCAAAATGTTGAAAAACAAGCGACTGATACAGCAACGATCTGCTGGCGTCGCTCCGTTGAATAGGAACATCGGCAGCAGACGCTGCTGTATTCTATGGCAGCGATCAGCGATCCCCCGGGCAGACCCCCCCCCCCCCCCGCAGCTCCCCGCCGCCCCTTCCGCACTCACCCGCTCGCTGCTGCTGCGTTGAATAGCGGCGGCAGCGAGCGGGGAACGAGTAGCAAACGAGCGCTGAAAGGTCCTCTTTAAGCCCAGAGATAAGATCCAGCCAAGCCTCCTGAGATAGCAGAGGATGACGTGTTGGTCGAGGGAGAAGCAGGAGAGCTGGAGACAATACCACATTGTATGTTTTTTTCTTTTTTCACTTCCTTTGAGGGTAAATCAAGTAAACACATGCTAAATAAGTAGTATTAGTGATAACATATAGAAGTAACTTATTTGTTTTTGTTGTAATTTTATTTAAAAAATATTTTTGTTTACTGAATACCCCTTTAGGGTAAATTCACACAGGCGGATCTGCAGCAGATTTAATGCTGCGGATCCTATGCCAGTGACTTGCAATGAGGATACATACTCTCAGCGGGATTTACATCCCGCTGCTAGTATGTATGTGTCAGCGCCATTACCACCCGCCTGCCGCCTCTCCCCCGCTCCGGCTGGCTTTGGAGGCTCCTGGCGTCTTCACTTCCCGTTCAGCCAATTAGTACCCGCCGCAGCCACTGATTGGCTGAACGGGAAGTGAAGACGCCGGGAGCCTCCGAAGCCAGCCGGAGCGGGGGAGAGGTAAAGTATACTCCGACAGGCGGGGGTTAATGGCACTGACACATACTAGCAGCAGGATGTAAATCCTCATTGTATCCTCATTGAAATTCACTGGCATAGGATCCGTGGCGGATTTAGCTGCAAATTTGCGGCGTTAAATCCGCTGCGGATCTGCCCGTGTGAATTTACGCTTAGGCTAGATTCACACGTACCGTATCACAGTGGGTTTCACACCATGAGTTTCACAGTAAAATAATCGGTACCATTATAGTCTATGGCCCTGCCCTCTTGCAGCAGACTTTCATGTGAGTGAAACAAAGGTATACTAAGTTGTATCCAGGTCCAGTCTCCTGAAGGCAGTTTTTTTGTCTTGTAATGGTTATGGTTGTCAGTGTGTCCATCAATCACATGCCTGCCTTCTCTGTAAACACAGATGACCGGACTTCATGCATTTAGTCTTTTTTTTTTTTTTTTTTTAACCAGCACAAGACTAAAAAGCTGCCTTCAGGAGACCTGGATACAAGTAAGTATAGCTTTGTTCTAAAGCATGATAAAAAAAAATATATATAATATAATAAATGTAAACTACAAAAATGCTGTGTATCACATCCCCTGTTGATTTAGATTTTGGAAGTTATCAGAACAGTGTCCACTCAAGCCGGGTACAAACCCGGTGTACGTCTGGAAAAAGGTGCAAAGTCTGCACTTTTTCCCCACCTGGCTCACTAACATATTGTCATCCTTAGGCTGCATTCACACGTTTCTTGTTCCACACGGAACACGGACGTGGAATGCCTGTAACGGAGGGTGTATGATGAAAATTTTAAAAGGCCACAGAGCCCACTTTAAATGCATAGTCTCATCTCAACTTGTTAACCCCTACCTGGGACCCCTACCCAGAGAACAGAGACCAAATTGCTGTGGAATGACTGGTGTGCACCACGCGGCTGCTGCCAACGCTCCATCGATTCTCTGTGGGGCAACCTAAGACGTCAAAGTACAGTACTTGGAGAATTTTAGTATTTAGAATTCTAGATGTTCAAGCGTGGCACACCATTCATCCTGGGGGACAATTATGTCCTAATGGTTGCTTATTGATTTATTCCCGATCCTATGAATAAATCCTTTAAAGCAGCTCTGTACCCACAATCGGACCCCCCCCCCCCCCAAACCGCTTGTACCACCATATAGCTGCTTTTAATCCTAGATCTGTCCTGGGGTCCATTCGGCAGGTGATGCAGTTATTGTCCTAAAAAACAACTTTTAAACTGGCTGCCCTGTGCCAAACGGCCGTGGCCTGGAGTGTCTGTGCCCTAGGATTGCACCACCTCTTTGTCCCTCCACCCACCCTCTTCATCATTAGGAATGCTCCAGGCAGATTTTCTACTATTGATCACCTGTGTCCGCCAGGCACATGGGCTGGATTGTTAAAGAGGACCTGTCACCCCCCGTGCCGGGGTGACAGGCTTCCGACCCCCTGTTAGATCCCCCTATACTTACGTGATCCCGCCGGGTCCCGCTTCCTGATGCGGTCGGGTCACGGAGATATGAGCGCCCGAAGCCCGGCGCGCGCGCTGAGAGATGAGTCCGATGCCCATAGAGAATGACGGATCATCGGACTCCCCATTCATTCTCTATGGGCATCTGACTTTGCTGTCAGCGCGCGCCGGGCTTCGGGCGCAGAAATCTCTGTGACCCGACCGGCTCAGGAAGCGGGACCCGGCGGGATCACGTAAGTATAGGGGGATCTAACAGGGGGTCGGGAGCCTGTCACCCCGGCACGGGGGGTGACAGGTGTCCTTTAAGGCATCTGTGCAATGTTCAGACAGGAGAAAATGTTCTAGGGGCATTCCTAATGATGAAGAGGGCGGGGAGGAGGGACGGAGGGGTGGTGCAAAGTTAGGGCACAGATTCTCTAGGCCACGGCCGTTTGACACAGGGCTGCAAGTTTGAAAGTAGTTTTTAGGACAATAAGTGTAACATAAGCTGTGAATGGAAATGGAGTTTTCCTACTATAGTATAAGCTAGAAGACGTTTGACTTGGCAGTTTGCTGTGTAGCACCATAAAACTGAATTTTGTGTCCTTTAAAAAAAAAAAAAACTTTTATTGCATTCATGTATTACTGTTCAGAGATTTGTATGACTGCTGTTACAAATGTTCACCAGCATCAGAATAGTGGGTGTCTAACGTCCCCAAACCGAGTAGCTTACAAAAGTGGTGTTTTGTAGAAGGCCCCATTTAAAGGGGTGGTTCAGCAAAATATTTTTTCTTTCAAATTAAAGAGTGCCAGAGATTTGTAATTTATTTCTATTCCAAAATCTCCAGTCTTTCAGTACTTATCAGCTGCTGTATGTCTTGCAGGAAGTGGTGTATTTATTCCAGTCTTACACAGTGCTCTCGTGGTGTCCCACCACCGGTGTCTCTAGTTTAGGCACCTGTCGCAAAAGCCTTGTACTTTAAAGTGGTGATGAAGGTGTATGTAAGTTTCATCACTAGATGTCACTATGTATCACTTTGCACAGCTGTAGTCTAAGTTACTGTCTTATTATGTGATTCTGTGCGCCAATGAGAGATGCTCTTTTCTTCCTACCTATCTCTATTCTCTTCTCTTGGCACACTTTCTTCTCCACCACTCACAGAGACTGTTACACACCCTGCAGGAAGTAGTCACTTGGGAAGAGGAAATGTAGCATCAACTAGTTAGTTAGTTCCTCTCTGATTCTCTGTAGAGTAGGACGCACACAGATCAGGCATCCCTGCTGAACTCAGCCAGGTTCCCTGTCCAGCAGGGGCGTAGCTAATGTCTCATTGGGCCCCCCGCCCTGCCTGACAGCACCCCCCCCCCCCCCCCCCGCCACAAACATACTCAATGCTATATCGCCCCAAACCTATAGCCCGTGCAGAAATGTGATAATTTATTATTAACAATTCTGTACACAAATTCACCACATTTTTAATTGGGAAAACAGGGTGATTTAAGTTATTACTATGGGTGGGAGTTATTAATATTTTTAAGGACGTTCTCATTTTTTTTATACACTTTTTTTTTTGTTGTTTGTGCATACTGATTAATGCAATACTCAGGTAACCCTAGAGCCAAGAGATGTTGGGTGCAGTAGTGTATATTACATGTTACATACAGCAGGTTGGCCAGGAGATGTTGGGTGCAGTAGTGTATATTACATGGTATATAAAGCAGGTTGGGCAGGAGATGTTGGGTGCAGTAGTGTATATTACATGTTACATACAGCAGGTTGGCCAGGAGATGTTGGGAGCAGTAGTGTATATTACATGGTATATACAGCAGGTTGGCCAGGAGATGTTGGGTGCAGTAGTGTATATTACATGTTACATACAGTAGGTTGGCCAGGAGATGTTGGGTGCAGTAGTGTATATTACATGGTATATACAGCGGGTTGGGCAGGAGATGTTGGGTGCAGTAGTGTATATTACATGTTATATACAGCAGGTTCTCCTGGAGATGTTGGGTGCAATAGTGTATAGTTTTACATGTTACATACAGCAGGTTGGGCAGGAGATGTTGGGTGCAGTAGTCCCCAGGCACTCAATCTCTGTAGGTGCAGGTCCTGGTTGCTGAAGAAGACCCCCCAGCCTCCCCCTGCCCCAGGAGCCCCTCTCCCAGCCTCCCCCTGCCCCAGGAGCCCCTCACCCTGCCCCAGGAGCCCCTCACCCTGCCCCAGGAGCCCCTCTCTGAGCCTCACCCTTCCCTCAGGAGCCCCTCTCCCAGCCTCACCCTGCCCCAGGAGCCCCTCTCCCAGCCTCACCCTGCCCCAGGAGCCCCTCTCCCAGCCTCACCCTTCCCTCAGGAGCCCCTCTCCCAGCCTCACCCTTCCCTCAGGAGCCCCTCTCCCAGCCTCCCCCTGCCCCAGGAGCCCCTCTCCCAGCCTTCCCCTGTCCCAGGAGCCCCTCTCCCAGCCTCCCCCTGCCCCAGGAGCCCCTCTCCCAGCCTCACCCTTCCCTCAGGAGCCCCTCTCCCAGCCTCCCCCTGCCCCAGGAGCCCCTCTCCCAGCCTCCCCCTGCCCCAGGAGCCCCTCTCCCAGCCTCACCCTTCCCTCAGGAGCCCCTCTCCCAGCCTTCCCATTCCCCAGGAGCCCCTCTCCCAGCCTCACCCTTCCCTCAGGAGCCCCTCTCCCAGCCTCCCCCTGCCCCAGGAGCCCCTCTCCCAGCCTCACCCTGCCTCAGGAGCCCCTCTCCCAGCCTCCCCATTCCCCAGGAGCCCCTCTCCCAGCCTCCCCCTGCCCCAGGAGCCCCTCTCCCAGCCTCACCCTTCCCTCAGGAGCCCCTCACCCTGCCTCAGGAGCCCCTCTCCCAGCCTCCCCATTCCCCAGGAGCCCCTCTCCCAGCCTCCCCCTGCCCCAGGAGCCCCTCTTCCAGCCTCACCCTTCCCTCAGGAGCCCCTCTCCCAGCCTCACCCTTCCCTCAGGAGCCCCTCTCCCAGCCTCACCCTGCCCCAGGAGCCCCTCTCCCAGCTTTACCCTTCCCTCAGGAGCCCCTCTCCCAGCCTCACCCTTCCCTCAGGAGCCCATCTCCCAGCCTCACCCTTCCCCCAGGAGCCCCTCTCCCAGCCTCCCCCTGCCTCAGGAGCCCCTCTCCCAGCCTCACCCTTCCCTCAGGAGCCCCTCTCCCAGCCTCACCCTTCCCCCAGGAGCCCCTCTCCCAGCCTCCCCCTGCCCCAGGAGCCCCTCTCCCAGCCTCACCCTGCCTCAGGAGCCCCTCTCCCAGCCTTCCCATTCCCCAGGAGCCCCTCTCCCAGCCTCACCCTTCCCTCAGGAGCCCCTCTCCCAGCCTCACCCTGCCTCAGGAGCCCCTCTCCCAGCCTCCCCATTCCCCAGGAGCCCCTCTCCCAGCCTCCCCCTGCCCCAGGAGCCCCTCTTCCAGCCTCACCCTTCCCTCAGGAGCCCCTCTCCCAGCCTCACCCTGCCTTAGGAGCCCCTCTCCCAGCCTCCCCATTCCCCAGGAGCCCCTCTCCCAGCCTCCCCCTGCCCCAGGAGCCCCTCTCCCAGCCTCAGGAGCCCCTCTCCCAGCCTCACCCTTCCCTCAGGAGCCCCTCTCCGAGCCTCACCCTTCCCTCAGGAGCCCCTCTCCCAGCCTCACCCTGCCCCAGGAGCCCCTCTCCCAGCCTCACCCTGCCCCAGGAGCCCCTCTCCCAGCCTCACCCTTCCCTCAGGAGCCCCTCTCCCAGCCTCACCCTTCCCTCAAGAGCCCCTCTCCCAGCCTCCCCCTGCCCCAGGAGCCCCTCTTCCAGCCTTCCCCTGTCCCAGGAGCCCCTCTCCCAGCCTCCCCCTGCCCCAGGAGCCCCTCTCCCAGCCTCCCCCTGCCCCAGGAGCCCCTCTCCCAGCCTCACCCTTCCCTCTGGAGCCCCTCTCCCAGCCTTCCCATTCCCCAGGACCCCTCTCCCAGCCTCACCCTTCCCTCAGGAGCCCCTCTCCCAGCCTCCCCCTGCCCCAGGAGCCCCTCTCCCAGCCTCACCCTGCCTCAGGAGCCCCTCTCCCAGCCTCCCCATTCCCCAGGAGCCCCTCTCCCAGCCTCCCCCTGCCCCAGGAGCCCCTCTTCCAGCCTCACCCTTCCCTCAGGAGCCCCTCTCCCAGCCTCACCCTGCCTCAGGAGCCCCTCTCCCAGCCTCCCCATTCCCCAGGAGCCCCTCTCCCAGCCTCCCCCTGCCCCAGGAGCCCCTCTTCCAGCCTCACCCTTCCCTCAGGAGCCCCTCTCCCAGCCTCACCCTTCCCTCAGGAGCCCCTCTCCCAGCCTCACCCTGCCCCAGGAGCCCCTCTCCCAGCCTCACCCTTCCCTCAGGAGCCCCTCTCCCAGCCTCACCCTGCCTTAGGAGCCCCTCTCCCAGCCTCCCCATTCCCCAGGAGCCCCTCTCCCAGCCTCCCCATTCCCCAGGAGCCCCTCTCCCAGCCTCAGGAGCCCCTCTCCCAGCCTCACCCTTCCCTCAGGAGCCCCTCTCCCAGCCTCACCCTTCCCTCAGGAGCCCCTTTCCCAGCCTCCCCCTGCCTCAGGAGCCCCTCTCCCAGCCTCACCCTGCCTCAGGAGCCCCTCTCCCAGCCTTCCCATTCCCCAGGAGCCCCTCTCCCAGCCTCACCCTTCCCTCAGGAGCCCCTCTCCCAGCCTCCCCCTGCCCCAGGAGCCCCTCTCCCAGCCTCACCCTGCCTCAGGAGCCCCTCTCCCAGCCTCCCCATTCCCCAGGAGCCCCTCTCCCAGCCTCCCCCTGCCCCAGGAGCCCCTCTCCCAGCCTCCCCCTGTCCCAGGAGCCCCTCTCCCAGCCTCCCCCTGCCCCAGGAGCCCCTCTCCCAGCCTCACCCTGCCTCAGGAGCCCCTCTCCCAGCCTCCCCATTCCCCAGGAGCCCCTCTCCCAGCCTCCCCCTGCCCCAGGAGCCCCTCTCCCAGCCTCAGGAGCCCCTCTCCCAGCCTCACCCTGCTCCAGGAGCCTCTCTCCAAGCAGCCTATCCTTCCTCCTTGCACACCAGGCAGGAGATGCAGCCATGGACACACTGCATTCCTCCTGTCAGGTGTCGGCTGAGCCCTCTCACACTGCAGGCCGGGCAGAGCTGGTTAGCTGGCTGGTCTGCTCTATAGCATCTGCCGCCCCCTGCAGGCTGGAAGGAGAGAGAGCTGCCTGAAGAGAAGCTCTCACCCCCCTCAGGGATGGTGCAGTGGTGCAGTCCAGGGCAAACTGTACGGCTGACATGGGGGAGGGGCCTCGGCAGAGAGGTGAGCCGGGCCCAGAGCCTGCAATTTAGCAGCAGCTTCCTGCATCCATGGGTCTTTGTGATGGGCTGCTGCCAAAATGGCGGGCCCGGTCGCCATGGCGACCGCTGTAGCTACGCCACTGCTGTCCAGTACAGACCCGCTGTGATAGTGAACAGACACGTACAGTATGGAGAACGCAGAGACTTTCTTTCTAAAAGCTACACTTACGGACATTACGCAGTGCTAAACAGCTAAAGAGGACAAGTCAGAGATCAGACCAGCCCATGCTGTGAACCTCTCGAAACAGTGCAGGGCGGTATCCTAAAGCAGAGGATCTGACCCGGATAAAGCAAAGCAGCCGTATCCAAGGCCTACGTACCCTATCTTGCAGCGCAGGTGACACCGGGACACTCGGACACTTAGCTCAACTCAGGTAACCAAGACTGGGGCTTGTGCCACCCTCGTAGGACGGGTAACCCGACACTGCAGGGCAGAAGGTGGTTTGGTGACACTCAGGCTGACACACAGGCACAAGTATTCTTTTTCTCACAAGTATTTTTTCTTCAAGTATTCCTTCTCACAGGTTTCAGCAGAGCACATTACTACACTGGGTTAGGGCTCTCCCAACAAACTCTTCTCGTCTTCTCAACACATAACTGAACCAGTACTGCTACTCTTCCTCAGCACTCCAGTATCTCAGCACAGAATCAGTGAACTCAAATCTGTATCTCAGAAGCCACTTGTTTCATTATTACCCAAGAGATTTTTCAGTAAAGATCAGTTTATTTATTCTACTGGGACTAGTGATGATTGCACCAGCACCTATACACACAGGCTACACCATCTTTGCGTCATTTACCCCTTTCTGTGGGTGGCGGTACCGGCAGTCCAGGTGGGTCATCTCTCCACTCTGGACCACTATGATGAGAGGCCAAGGGACCCGTCACAACCCGGCAGGTCACTGACCATTGGGGGTCAATACGGCCAGCCGCATAAACTAAAAGCAGGTACGACACCATACCTGTGTGCTGAGTCAGCACTGGCGTCACAACTATACCACCATTGGCTGAGCTGTATTCCAACCACCGACATAACATCATTCCGGCAGTTGGGCACCATACAAACCGGTGCACACACCACACTCTCTGCTGCCACCTGTGTCCATGTCAGGAACTGTCCAGAGCAGCCGCAAATCCCTATAGAAAACCTCTCCTGTTCTCCAGACTGGAAAGCATATACCACTATAACGCAGTGTATATCATGTTTTGTTTTGTTTTTGACTAATTACTATTTTATATATTGTGGTGTTGAGAAAGGCATCAGTGTGCCATTGTCTGTGTAGTTTGCCAGGATAGAGAAATGTCTGGCATCGGGCCTTGGAGTATGTGCCAGTTCTTTCAAACAGTAAATTGAGGAACCGTGCCAAGTCTGCAAATTATAGCCTAGCATGTCTATACACAGCCAGAAAATAGCTCCATGTTTTACTGCCTCAGCTACTGTATCCTCCATCAAGCTGGGAATCCTTCTCTTAAACGAATGTATTTATTGTAAGTGCAAATGAAATAGGACAAATATAATGACAGTACCATGATAAGTAACATAGAAGTAAAGCAGGGCATCCCCATTTGATAAGTGATGGTGGAATGATGATGGTGGTGGCTAATGGTCCGTTTACACGAAGCGATAATTCGCCCAATCGATTGTTTAACGATTTTGAAGCAACTATTTGGTTTTTGTAAGATCAGCGTTTAGACGAATAAATCATTAGAAAAATCATTAGAAAACTAGCTAGAAAAATCGAAGCAATAGTTTTTAAGATCGCTTAAAGGGGTACTCCAGCGTGGGGGCACTTTTGCGCTGGGACCGGGGACGAGGTGGCCGAGGGAAAAGACGTCCACTCACCTTCCCGGTTCCAGCGGTGGGTCCCGCATTGCGGCGCTGGAGTACCCCTTTAAGCCCATCTTTCACATAGGGTGAATCTTAGAAAGACTGTTTACACGAAGCGATCTGCACATTTTTAGCGAACGACCAATGATGATTTGAGAACATATTTAAAGATCACAATGAACGATTTCTCGCTTGTCGCTTGATTGTTCGCTGTGTTTACACAAGCCGATTATAGCTCAAATCCCATCGTTATTACGAAAATTCGAACGATAATCGCTCCGTGTAAACTCACCATAACAATCTGCCATATGTAAGGACAGCCTCAGTATCTCCTGGCAAAGCAAGGATTGACTATGTTGATCCCTATTTTCAACCGGAGATAAGCATAGTTATTCACTTTCATCACTTCATATACAATAAACATACACTCTCACGCACATAAACAGTTAGTAAACCAGTCATGTGATTAAATATTTGTAAATTCTTTTAATTTTGTTGTCTGTTGGGCTCTTTATTTTATTTTATTTTATGTTTTTTTTTGTTTTTTTTTTCATTATTATTTTTTAAAGGGGCAGACAGGGTGAAAAAGATAGAATGAGTATTATTCACCTCCTCAACACCTCCCATAGGGTCTTTGCTGTTCTCCACTTTCTGCTTCTAGGGATAAAATAAGTAATAAAAATAAAATTCCTAATGGACAGCCAACTGTACACCAAACATACATGTATCCTAGAAAAACAGGATCATTAGATTACCATTTTATTTTACTAAGAAATGCTGGAGCCAGATGTTATCTGAAACACGATAAGGAACATTAAAAATGCTCCACAAATAAAATATGGCATTTTCTTTCATACTTGGATGCATTTTTTGAGTTTGGCAGTTTGCCCCAAATATTTATCAATATAAGGCAACTGTATGGCCATGTACACACAGCGTTTTTTCAAAAGAACGAATCACGGGGGGGCGGTAATTGGGTATTTTACAGTAATGCAATGGCCTTGAATTCAATTTTACATCATTAAACATTTGTAAAGGGTTAATTTTGCATACCTTATTGCAGTGCGTCTTAATTTCAGTCCTCAGGCCTCACCAACAGGTCAAGTTTTGAGGATTTCCTTAGAATTTAACAGGTGATTTAATTATACTCAGTGCATCAGGTACAGGGGCGTAGCTAGGATTCATGGGGCCCCATAGCAATAAAACTTCTGCTTAATCCCTTATGTACTGAAGTGTGTAAGTGACATAAACCTCACCTACATGCTGCTGAGAAAAAAAGGGTTAAAAGCAGAAGAGAAGGTGATGGCTAGTGCACTAATAACCCCTGACCTCTGCAGGGCTCAGGAGAACAGAGGTCAGGGGTTATCAGACCAGTGAAGCAGAGATCGCCTTGTCTTCTGCTTATTAACCCATTTTTATGTTACAGCATGTAAATGAGCTTTGGGTCACTTACACACAGCAGTACATGAGGGGTTAAGCAGAAGGACTCTTATCTTCCCTGTTGGCTCTTATCTTCCCTGTGCATCCCCGGGCCCCCATCCTACAGGGGCCCCATAGCAACTGCCTACCCTGCCTCTATGGTAGCTACGCCTATGATCAGGTATAATCACAGGTTTCCTTTGTATGGGATATCCTCAAAACATGACCTGTTGGTGAGGCCCGAGGACTGGATTTGAGAAGCACTGCCTTATTGTATATATTGTGTAATGGTGTAACCTTTTATCTCATCCTAACTGCGCCACCTGGGCGGGGCTTGTCCTCCCAAGCGCCACTTATCTCCGCCCACTTTGTCAGCGTAGACTCCGCCCCCATTGTGACGTCATATCTTGCTGCAGCTCTGCTCTGCCGTTTATCAAGTTGGGCCTCAGAGTGGACATTGTTCCCTGCATACTGCACCTGCGTCCTCCCCATTGCTGGCGCAGGCGCACTCGATCTGTGATGGAGGGCTGTCCTGATGCTGTGCGGTGCTGGCGGTCACTGTTAATGTCCCTGCAGCTTATAACTTGGGGGACATTACAGTGCCCCCCGAGCAATGCAGGATACAGACACAGGGTAGAGAGAGCTGCTCCCCTGTGCCTGTATCCTCACAGCCCGGCCCGCAGAGGAAGGGATTCACTGCTTTAACCCTTCCTCTCCTGGCTGGCCTGTGAGCTGAAAGTACAAGTGCTGCATACCTACGGTACGGAAAGGCCGCGCGGCGCTGATTCTGGTGGGGCTGTTCCTCGGTTCCTGAGTTACGATCTCTTTTCTGCACTAACTCAGGAACGGAGCCCCGGATCTGTATACCTACCACCGGGTAGGTATGGAGCACTTGTACTTTCAGCTTAAAGGCCGGCCAGGAGAGGAAGGGTTAAAGCATTGAATCCCTTACTCTGCGGGCCGGCTGTGAGCTGAGGATACAGACACAGAGAAGCAGCTTTCTCTCCCCTGTGTATGTATCCTGCACTGTATGGAGGACGGTGGCTCTGTAATGTCTCTACAGCATAAGGTATAAGCTGCAGGGACATTAAGGGTACGTTCACACGTTCCGAATCCGCTGCGTGTATGGGACCCATTCACCTTCACAGTACAGGATCCGCAGCGGGTCTCGCTGCGAATTTGCAGCGAGAAATCCGCTGCGGATCCGGTACGTGTGAACGTACCCTAACAATGTGAGCTGAGGATGCAGGCACAGGGGAGCTGCTTTCTCTCCCCTGTGCATGTATCCTGCACTTCCTCTCCCAGCAAGGAAGGGGTTAATGGTGCAGTCTAAGATCAGTCTGGCCCCCAGGGGGTTATTTGGGGATGTAATAATTTCTCACTTAACCCCCTGGGTGCTAGACTGTTCAGTACGTCACCCAAAGGGATGCATCCTTGCTTAACCCCTTGGGTACCAGACTGTAAGCAGCTATCTGGAAAGATGCTGCATATTGCAAGGAGCAGAACACCGGTCACAATGATGGGTGTTCTTCTCGTGGCCTTTTTTGTGTGTTTTTCCTTTTTGTTTTTCAGATATCGGTATCCTGTGGATTCCGTTGGATTCGTTGGACTACGTCGATAACTAGTGTTAGCCGGTATAAAATGGCTAACACTAACCCCCCATTATTACCCCAGTACCCAATGCCACTAGGGGTACTGGTAAGAGCCGGGTGCCAGTAGTCCCGGAGCGTCAAATATGGCACTCCTGGACTAGGCGACAGCAGGCTGGTAATATTAGGCTGGGGAGGGCCAAAATATATGCCCCCTCCCACCCTGGTACTACTAGGCTGCTGTTGTTTGGATTATAACCAGGCTGGTTATGGAAATAGGGGATACCCTATGTATTTTTTTTTATTTATTTATGGTGAAAAAAGCACAGGATCCCCCCTATTTTCATAACCAGCCAGGTTAAAAACCTAACAGCAGCAGCCTAGTAAAACCAGGGTGTGAAGGGCCATTTATTTTGGCCCTCCCCAGCCTAATATTACCAGCCTGCTGCCTCTTAGTCCTGGAGCGCCAATTTTGACGCTCCGGGACCACTGGCACCCGGCTCTTCCCAGTACCCCTGGTGGCATTGGGTACTGGGGTAATAATGGGGGGGTTAGTGTTAGCCATTTTATACCGGCTAACACTAGGCCCCGACTTAGTAATGGATTCCGTTTATCAGACAGCTTCCACTACTAAGTCTGAAAGTAAAGAATAATAAAACACAACACAATAGAGAAAAGTATTTTACTTAAAAAAGGACACCCCCACACCCCTCGTTGACCATTTTATTTAAAAAAAAAAAAGACAACACTGGTCATCAACGTCGTCCCCCGAACCTGATGTAATCCACAGGATATCGATATCTGAAAAGAAAAAAAAAGGGAAAACCACAAAAAAAGGCCACAAGCAGAACACCCATCATTGTGACAGGTATTCTGCACCTTACAGTAGACAGCATCTCAGCAGATGCTGCTTACAGTCTGCCACACAAGGGGTTAAAGGGAATGTACCATCAGGTACATTCGCCTTAAGATGACCCACGGATAGATCGGCGCCGGAGCAGGGAAGCCAGTGCCGTGGTCCATTTTTTGAACCATGGCCCGGTTTTCGGGGCTGAAGCACAAGAGGCGGGCCGGGCCGCCCCCAGTTGGAGGAATCTCCCGCCCCTCTATGACGCGGCTCCATTAATTCTAACAGTATCACACATGACGGGCGTAGAGTTCAATGGGTTTAAATACACTGCCACACTAAGGGGGCCTTTACACAGAAAGATTTATCTGACTGATGTTTGAAGCCAAAGCCAGGAATGGACCTGAGAAGAGGAGAAATCTCAGTCTGTGTGATCTGTTCCCCGTTTATAGTCTGTTCCTGGCTTTGGCTTAAAAATTCTATCAGATAAATCTCTCTGTGTAAAGGCACCCTAAAACATATCTGAATTACCATGGGATAAGATACAGGAGTTTAGTACCATTAATCCTTAGCTATGATGCTAAGGCACAGAGGAACTCTATAGAATATTACATGCTCGCATACACTAGCCCAGTAGCTTCAGCTATTGTGGGTTTATATTCCCATTTTCAGCAGTCAGTGTCATAAATTACAGGTTTGGATACAGTGGAGAAACCTTATAGTGCAAAGTACTGACACTGCTGCCGATAAGAGGCTGAGGCTGCAGTGCACACAAGCTTGGAATCCTGCAGCACACAAGCTTGAAATCTGGGGGTGTGGCCTATGTGTCAAGCTGCCAGCCTCAAGATGGCCACTTCTATGAGCTATTTTTTTTTTTTTTTTTTTTACAATATAATGACAGAATTTAGAGCCCTAATGCTTCTAGGGGTGATTTGTTTTATGTTTGGTTATATTTACCGTACTACCTCCCTACTGTAAAATAACTGTGTATACTTTTTAGTGATTGGTTCCTAATGGTAAGAGTCTCTTTGTTACCCATAGCAACCAATCACAGCTCAGCTTTCATATTTCCAGAGCAATGTGAGAAATAAAAGCTTGGTTGCTATGGGTCTCTTGTTATAAGACAGCACAATAACTTTCCCTTAATGTTCTTTGTAGCCCATAGCAACCAATCAGAGCTCCCCTTTCACTTTACCAGAACAACTTAATATATGGAAGCCAAGCTGTGATTGGTTACTATCTGGAAACAGTGTAAGAGAGGTGGTGTATGGTGTTTATAGTGTCCCACACTGTCATTTTTACACACTTATATACCCTTAGGAAAACTTTACTCCATGCTGGTGTATACTAAATCCCCCTATGTCTATTTCCTAATAACAAGAAGTACACATTTTTGCCAAATAAAAACATTTATTTTGCATTTTAAATTATCCGCTTTCGTCGGTAGGGATGCCCCTCAGAGCGTGGTGTGGTGGTGGAGGCGGGGAAGCCACGGAGCAGCTCCTGGGATATCATGGCGATGCATCTCCTTAGCGCCTCGGTGCTGGTAAAGCATCGCAGTATTAGTCTGGTGTTGTTAATACAGCTGATCAGCATCCTACAGGTGGTGTTGATCCAGCTCAAGGTCTCACTGGCGGTTATGAGCCAGATCCACCTGTTGAAGAGGCTGGTCACCCACGTGAGAAGCTGAATAGTTGTTGCAATCCAGACTAGCCTCTCGCTGACTCTTCCCATCAAATTTATCAGCTCACCGGTGGTAGTTGTGGGGTAGTTGAGGGTGGTCATCCAGATGATCAGGTCGCTGGTGGTGCATATCCAGGACATGATATCATTGGTGGTGGTGATCCAACTTAGCTGCTGAAGAGTGGCAGTGATCCAGATGAGCAGGTGGCTGTCAGTGAAAATCCAGCTCAGCAGGCGGCTGGTGGTGGACACCCAACTGAGCACATCACTGACAGCGGTGATCCAGCTGAGCAGGGCAAAGAAGTTGCTTTCCATGCTTTGCAGATGGCCCGTGATGGAGATCAGGCTGATCGGGTCTCCAGCGGTCACATTCCAGTTGAGCATCTCTCCAGTGGTGTTGTTTGGACCCTGTAGGTTGCTGGTGCTGGAGCTGGGCCTCTGCAAATTTCTGGTGGTAAAGTTGGGACACTGCAGGTTGGTGGTGGTAGAGTTCCACCTAGGCAGGTCTCTGATGGTAGCATTTGCCCACTGCAGGTCCCTGGTGACGTTGTCCCAGCTGAGCGGGTCGCTGATGGAATTGCCCCAGCTCAGCGGGTTGATGAAGGGTTCAATCAAGATCAGTGGGTGTCTGGTGGAAAGACAACCCACCAGGATTGGAACCACATAGCAAAGGAGGTTGCCAAAAATGGCGAGACTCCTGTCAATCCTCTCCTCTCTCTCCATGGATTGACCAAAATCAGAAAACACTAGAAATAAACCGACAGTATACGCAGGCAGAACGCACAGGTAGTACAGGCAGTGTGATCGCTAGTGAGTCCCTAAGAACAGAGAGTCTGGGGCTCTGCACCCTCTTTTCTAGGGCCCTGGGATGACATCACCAATTATGTCACTTATTTTTTGTCACTGCGTGTCGTGTTCTGATATGATGTCATAGGCGTGGCCAGGCACGTTGTTGCCATGCAACAGTGCAGACACATTCCCCCTTGCCTGCAAGTGAAGTGAAAACCAACTGCCAGTCCTAATGAGACAGATCATGTGACTGTGATTAAACTGAGCATGTGCAACGCATGAAAGAGGATGCCTGGCGGGTTGTTACCTAGGGTATCGAGTTATGAAACTAACATAATGCATCAGTATAGACGTAGTTGTGACAGTGCCAATCAGTGACAGTGAGCACACTCAATTTGTAATAATAGGTCAGGAAGGGTTAGTTAGCTGTGTAAGGGCTTGTATTGTTATTGGCTATTACAGCAGCTTGCACCTGCTAGTGATGGTGCAGCCTCTGTGCCAGTACCTTCCTATACCTTCCAACCGTCTCAGGTCCAGTATTCTGGGACTGCACCCATTTGTCCCCCTCCAGGGTGCTTCAAGTGCTTCTTTTTACTGTGAGCCGTCCTGATGAGCACTCAGTTATATGTAGCACAGTGTATCACTAAGCCATAGGCTCCCCACTCTGGCCACTACCCTTGTGGTATGCCTCCAGGTGCTAGAGGCCACTCCTTCCCCCAGGGCTCCGACACACTGCTGAGAGCTGCGAGGCAAGGAGAGGAGATGTGGGATCGGTGGGTTTATCCTGGCATGAGGCCAATGTTTGCAATTTCAGCCATAGCAATGTGCTCCTGTCTAGTGTGAATGGTGTAGGAGAGCTGACCAAATTTGTCTTTTTTGCTTGCTGAAACTGTACCTGTCCTGCCCAATACATTACCTGTCCACGTTCCCAGTCTTCTCCTGTTCTTTGCTTCCTCCCTGGTTGTAACGCCTGGAGTAGTGGATCCACTGGACCGTCACCAGCGATGGCACTAACCTCACCAGGGAGCGGAGTCTAAGGGGCCGCTGGTTTTCACAGGTGTAACAGGGGAACAGGAACCAGGAACAAGGACTAGGGACCAGGTAGCGGATAGGAATCAGGAACAGGGACTAGGGACCAGGTAGCGGATAGGAATCAGGAACAACAGGGAGCTGGGCCAAACGCTATGGGAAGCATGTAGAGACTCCAACACCTGGAAGGGGGCAGAGCTGGAACTTATAGGGGAGTGATTGACATGTGTACCAATTTGGAGCGCACTACCCCTTCAAATCTGAGACAGCCGGCGCGCGCGCCCTAGGAGGCGGGGACGCGCGGGTCGGCCGGCACAGTGAGAGACAGGAGCGGAGGAGAGGTGAGGCGCCCCCAGGGGCCGAACTAGCAGCAGCGCCGGGTCCCTGCACAAGGACCCCGGCGGCTGCATGGGGCAGGAGGAGGTCGCGGCGGCGGCCCGGAACACTGGACGACGCCGCGGCCGTGACACTGGTCCTGTGTGCTGCATGCTTCAGAGCAGCCTGTCTAAGGTGACAGGCTGCTCAGCCAATCACTGGACGGGAACACCGTGGTCAGTGATTAGCTGAGCGGCCTGTCAGCTTAGACAGGTCGCTCTGAACCTTCGGCACCCGGGACCAGGGAGGAAGCAGAGAAAAGGAGAAGACTGGGAACGTGGACAGGTGATGTAAACTGTTTGAATCCTCAGCTGTCAGCCATACATTGCTATTACACGTAGCGATGCGCTGCTGTCGCCCGATGATTGTAGGATAGGGCCTAATAAAGCGATCAGCCGATGATCGTTTCATTGGCTGATCATTGTCTCTATAACAGCCTCCATGGCTGTCATGATTCTAATCATATTACACCCTGACATTAGGAGAGTGTGTAATATGAATAGCTCCTAATGTGAATGATCATTGTTATTCTGTATGTGAAGATAAGAAGGAGACTACTGAAAAGCGTTCTTTACAAAACAGGAAACGACAGCTTATTGGCCAGACGGCTGACTTTAAAGGAAACCATTCAGCACAACCAGGACACTAATGGGTCTCTCTGCTTGTCAGTCATCCCCGCACTGCATGCTGACAGGCAGAGAGCTGTGACTAGTCACCAGAGGCTCCCCGCCCAGATGACTAGTTGCTGCCCCTCTTCCTGCCTCATACGGCATAATAAAACATCTTCTTCTGCTATGTAAAGCTACTGCAGCAACTGTGACTGGTATGCTCCGCGAGCTGCAGAGTAGCTCTATACTCTGCTGCTGGGAACCATATCGGCACATCTGACTGGTTCCCTTTAAGAATAAAGAAGAGAAAAGGTAATGTGGTGAAAAATTATTGTTAGCAATATATAGCCCCCATGTGCGCTTCCCCAGTAGTATATAGTCCCCCTGTGCATTCCCCCCAGTGGTATATAGATGCCTGTGCGCTCCCTCATTAGTATATAGACCCCTGTGCGCTCCCCCAGTGGTATATAGCCCCCCTGTGCACTCCATCAGTGGTATATGAACCCCTGTGCACTCCATCAGTAGTATATAGACTCCTGTGCGCTCTCCCAGTAGTATATAGCCCCCCAGTGCGCTCCCCCAGTACTATATAGCCCCCTTTGTGCGCCCCCCCCAGTAGTATATAGCCCCCCTGTGCTCCCCCTCACTTATAGCATATAACATAAATAATAAACACTTATACTCACCTGGGTCCGGGTGTCTCCTCTTCTCTTCACTCTTGTGGCCGCACTGCAGTAGTCACAAGAGGCCGCTCTCCCCTTGTCCTGGATCTGGCGCTCCAGTGACGTCACTCGAGCATTGGCACAACAAGGAGAGTGCGGCCTCTTGTGATCGATTCGGCCACAAGAGTGACTTACAGGGAGGGAGCCAATGGCTGCTGCTGCTGCTGCTTCAGGTAACTATGAGCGCTAGTTATGAGCTCTCATAATTACAGTGTATCAGTGCAGCAGCGGGTGAGGGGCCCAGCAGGGGGCGCCATGGATGGGTAAGTAGATTAACGGGTCACCCATAGCAAACACTGGCCTGCTCGAGGGGGCCCCTTTAACCAGTGGGCCCGGTGCAGATGCACCTTTTGCCCTCTGGTCAAAGCAGCCCTGCTTTAAACTGTAATGTTTCTCCAGTGTATCTAAAACTGTTATTTGTGATACTGTCTGCTCAAAAGGGGTATGTAAACAGAAAATATCTTAAAGAGAACGAATCACAGGGGTTTGGGTAAATTGGTATTTACAGTAATGCAATGGCCTTAAATGTAAATATATGTCATTGCTTTTATGGCCTCAGTGAGGCGCTACAACAGTTTTTATAAACACAATGATGGAAGTTCTTTTTTGTGTGTGGTTTTCCCTTTTGTTTTTCAGATATCGGTATCCTGTCAGATTCGTTGGACTACGTCAATGACCAGTGTTTTTTGGCGATGACCAGTAGTCCCGGAGTGTCAGATATGGTGCTCCTAGACTGGGCGGCAGCAGGCTAGTATTATTAGGGTGGGGGGGAACCAAAATAAAAAAGGCCCTTACCACCATGGTACTAATAGGTTGCTGCTTTTGGATTTTAAACCCGGCGGGTTATGAAAATGAGGGGAACCCTATGCGTTTTTTAAATTAATAACTTGAGTGTTAGTCATTTTATATCGGCTAACACTAGGCCTGACTTAGTAATGGATGAAAGTCTGAAAGTAAAGAATAATTAAACACAACACAATATATAAAAGTATTTTATTTAAAAAAGACCCCCCCCCCCCCCAACACCCCTCGTTGACTATTTTATAAAAAAAAAAAACGCTGGTCATCGACGTAGTCCAACGAATTGCACAGGATACCGATATGTGAAAAACATAAGGGGAAAAAAAAGGCCAGGAGCGGAACACCCATTATTGCCATCATTGTGACAGGTGTTCTGCACCTTACAGAGGGCAGGATCTTAGCAGATGCTGCTTACAGTCTGCCACACAAGGGGTTAAAGGACAACTCCAAAAGTATTTTTTAATGTGTTATTACTTATGGAAAGTTAGACAAATTTCTAATGTACATTAATTATGGGAAATGCACATAGAGGGCTATTTCCCTTAATTTAGTAGATCATCGAATCAAATCTTCAAATTCTCTGAAATATGGTAACGTCGCGAACCATGGTGTAATTCTTACGGAGTGTCCAGCAGGGGGCGCACTATATATATAGAAGTCAATGAGTACCATTGACTTCTATATATAGTGCGCCCCTGCTGGACACTATTGATTCAATGGATGTTTATGTAAAAATGTTATGTACAGTGCGTTTTTGATTGAATACATTTTTGGAATACTTTGGGGAGCAAGTGTCCTTGCTCCCCAAAGTAATCTATAAATGTATTCAATCAGTACATTTGGAGGGCACCAAGCAGGGAGGGAGAGAGGTGCCTGTCCATCTACCTCCCCCTTCCTCCCTGCTCGGTGCTGGACACATATACACAGTATTACTCCTCCTATCATCTGCTCATAGTACGAGCAGATGCTGGGGAAGTAGTACATGTGCTATCCCCATCACCAGCACCCCCTGCCGCTGGCTGCGCTGCTCCTTACACAAAGGCTTCAGCATGCCCCCTCCTCCTCCCAGCTTTAAACTATCCCGCCGCCGACTCGCATCCGGCCGCACTGACCCACTCACCGCCCGGCCGCACTGACCCACTCACCGCCTGGCCGCTGCTCTCTGCTTACATGCATGCTGGCCGGGGACACCAGGAAGCATCGGGAGCACCAGGCTTCCTGCTGACGCTCCGGATGCTTCCCGGTGTCCCCGGCCGGCATGCATGTAAGCAGAGAGCAGCGGCCGGGCGGTGAGTGGGTCAGTGCGGCCAGGCGGCGAAACAGGTCAGTGTGGCCGAGCGGCTAGACGGTCAGTGCGGCTGGACGCGAGTCGGCGGCGGGATAGTTTGACGTTTGAAGCTGGGAGGAGGGGGAGCGGCAGAGGGGGCATGCTGAAGCCCTTGTGTAAGGAGCGGTGCGGCCGGCGGCAGGGGGTGTCGGTGATGGGGATAGCACATGTACTACTCCCCCAGCATCTGCTCATACTATGAGCAGATGATGGGAGTAGTAGTACTGTGTATATGTGTCTAGCACCGAGCAGGGAGGGAGGGGGGAGGTAGATACATAGGAACTTCTCTCCCTCCCTGGTCGTGCCCTCCAAATGTACTGATTGAATACATACATAAATGTATTCAATCAAAAACGCACTGTTCATAACATTTTTACATACACAGTCATCCATTGAATCAATAGAGTGCCCAGCAGGGGCACACTGTATATAGAAGTCAATGGTACTCATTGACTTCTATATATAGTGCGCCCCCTGCTGGACATTCCGTTGGAATTACACACTGGTTCGTGACGTCACGGTATTTCTGAGAAATTGAAGTCTCCCTGATCTAGTAAATTAAGGGAAATAGCCCTATACTGTATGTGCATTTCCCATAATTAATGTACATTAGAAATTTGTCTAACTTTCCATAAGTAATAACATATTAAAAAATACTTTTGGCCCTGACTTCTCCTTTAAGTGAGGATGCATGGCATCCATACTTAATCCCTTGTGTACCAGACTGGACAATGTGGCCCCCAGAGGGTTGGGGCACTGGCGTCGCCTAGGCAGCTGGTGCTTGTGACTGACGGGAACAGGGAGCAGTCATGCGCATCCCTGGGTCTCTGGTCTAGGATAGGTCTAGGGGTGGCGCCGCGGGGTCTTACAAATAGGCAGCCAGGAAGTCATGTGACTTCAGTGCAATGTCCCTTGCTGCCACAGTAGGATTCTCCCTCCCACCCTCCCTGTTTTTTGCTTATTCTATTGTGTGTACAGTGTGTACGTGTGGTGTTTTTCTCCCTGAAAATGACACTAAAAACCGGCTATGGCGTTTTTCAGTGGAGCAGAAGACTTCCATTGAAGTCTATGGGAGAAAAGCAGCAAATTTTGCAGAAAAAAACACCAAACCCTCAGCCTGCTGTGTTTTGGGAAATCTGCCACTGAACCACAAAAAACACCACAGTGGAGAACAAAATGCAGAGTGAAGCCTCAGACACACAATCAGCCTAGAATCACACAAGAACAGCTTAGATACACCGGCTGTGCAGACAGTATCACACAAGATGGTCGTAGATGCAAAGTTGAAGAATTCCATGGATTTAGATACACTAAGGGTGCTTTTACACAGAGAGATTTATCTGACAGATTTTTGAAGCCAAAGCCAGGAATGGATATCTGAAGAGGAGAAATCTCAGTTTTTCCTTTATGACCTGTTCCCTGTTTATAGTCTATTCCTGGCTTTAGCTTCAATATAATCTGTCAGATAAATCTCTCTGTGTAAAGGCAAAAGATATGCTGCTTTAAGCCCCTCCTTTTTGACACCCTACCTTATCGCGCTGCTGAAATTAAAGAAGTTTTTTTACCTGAATACCGGCACCAGGAGAGAAGGGAAGCCCCGGATGAGGCATGAAATGAAAAGAACTACCATACGATCCTAGAGGTTTGGGGGTGGTGTTGGGTCATACAGATTCCCTTTTAAAGGGGTAGTGCGGTGCTAAACATTAAGGATATAAACCCACACACCGTATACACAGCGTATTTACTGCTGCGATACGCAACAAATACGCAGCAGATTGGATCTAAATAACTGAACACAGCATCAAATCTGCACCATCAAATCTGCTGTGTATTTGTTGCGTATCTGCTGCGTATACGGTGTGTGGGTTTGTACCCTTATTCACAAAACGAAGCAAGCTCTATAGACTTAGCAGCCAGTGCTCAGTTAGTGATGGACACCAGCGATCATGCTAATGTCCACCATTAACCCCGTAAATGCTACGGTGTATGGTGTGTACACATTACGATTTTTGAACGATTTTATACCATGCCCCTTGTATAAGCCACACCCCTTTTGAAAGCCACACCCATTTGATTCTGAAACTACAACTCACAGTTGTAGCTTCACAGCTGCTTGAGAACTGCAGGTTGGGGGACACTGCTATACAGTATATATGGACAAGGGATGTCATGTGACAGGTTAGACGTCATCGCTAGTTTTTGTACATAGACTGTATAAGGAAATGTCACATGACAATCGGGAAAGCGTAATGAGGTTTTATATAAATTGGGTAATGGAGGCCATATTTAGTTTCGTTTTTTTTCCCAGCCTGGCAATGAGCCTAGAAAGAGGAGGAGGTTTTGCTGAATCATAGTGACACATATCTGTGATAGTGAGAGCATAGTCAGATACTGCGTGTACTCTGTGACCTGTGTAGTGCAGGCGAGGAGAGGAATAACACCTCCTATCATACAGCACAGTGCCACTGTGTTATAGCTTTAGGGTAAATTCACACGGGCGTCTCGCATAAAAAAACCGCAGCTAATCCGCAGCTAATCCGCAATACATTTATTATTCTTATTATTATTAATACGTGTATTGCGGATTAGGTGCGGATTAGCTGCGGTTTTTTTATGCGAGACGCCCGTGTGAATTTACCCTTACAGTTATATTATGGAACACAACAGAACTCTTATTATTTACATCCGGAGGGGCTTAACCCCTTAAGAACCAGGTGCCGATTTTAATTTTTGCATTTTTGTTCTTTTTCCTCCTCACCTTCTAAGGCTATGTTCACACTACGTAAGTTCCGCAGAAATCACGGCCGTTGTTACAACGGCCGTGATCTCTGCGGTACTTACATAGTGCTGCCGCATAATATACACTCCGGCCGGGATTCTTAGCGGTGCCGCGAGAAACTGACACGTCAGTTTTTTGCGGCCGCTATTCACAGAATAGCGGCCACAGAAAACCCTGTTAGTTCACACAATGGAGCGTGCAGCTCCGGCCGCACACTCTATTGTGTGCAGTGAGGAGTCCTGATGCAGGCTTGCAAGGATGCGCCCGCATCAGAACTCAGCAGCGTTAAAGATTATTCGGCCGCTACTGCAGTACCAGCCGGGATGATCTTTTCTGAGACCGGCCGTTCCGTCACCCGGCTCTTACCAAGTGTGAACATAGCCTATGAGCTATAACTCTTTTATTTCTCCATCTAGAGGGCAATGTAAGGAATAAGTGTACTTTGTAATGGCGCCTTTTAATCTACCATAAAATGTATGATGGATCCTCAAAAATATTATTTATGGAGTGAAATTGGGAAAAAATAAAGTTATGTAAATTTTGGGGGTTTCTTGTGTCTATGTAATGGACTATACCAGGGGTGGGGAACCTCCGGCCCGCGGGCCGCATCCGGCCCCTGAGACCTCCCGATGCGGCCTGCGGCCCGCAGCTCCCCTGTGATGCGCGCCGCTCTGGAGGAGGAAGGAGCCGGCATATACAGAATCCTCCGGTGTCTGTGACAGCTGCCTGACACAGGAGGATGCTGTCTATGCCGGCTTCTTCCCCAGCAAAGCGGCGCGTGTCTTCAGTCTCCTGCGGGACGCGCGATGACGTCATTTCATCGCGCGCCGCCTACAGGAGAAAACCGGCACAGAGGACCTGGGACAGAAGAGGACATGGGCAGCGTGGGAGCGGAGGTAAGGTGAGTGGGATGTTTATTTTTTTTATTTGGGGGTTAACTAGGCCACCAGGGACATGCCTGATGGGGGTTAACTAGGCCACCAGGGACATGCCTGATGGGGGTTAACTAGGCCACCAGGGACATGCCTGATGGGGGTTAACTAGGCCACCAGGGACATGCCTGATGGGGGTTAACTAGGCCACCAGGGATATGCCTGATGGGGGTTAACTAGGCCACCAGGGACATGCCTGATGGGGGTTAACTAGGCCACCTGGGACATGACTGATGGGGGTTAACTAGGCTACCAGGGACATGACTGATGGGGGTTAACTAGGCCTACCAGAGGCATCACTGGGGAGGTTAACTAGGCTACCAGGGACATGACTTGGGGGTTAACTAGACTACAAGGGGCATCACTGGGGGGGGTTAACTACAATAGCAGGGGCATCACTGGGGGTTAACTACAATAGCAGGGGCACTAGGGGAACAATACTTTGCCTTGCCCCGGGTGCTGCAAACCCCCGCTACTAACTGCCGCGCACGGTATGCGGCCCTCGAATGATTTTATTAATGCCCGACCGGCCCTCGACATGGAAAAGGTTCCCCACCCCTGGACTATACGGTAAATCTGTTTTAGTATCTTAATGCTATACGTCAGTCCCAATACAACCATATGCACGTTTCTGTAGCTTTTCTAATGTTTTACAATTTCTTTTTTACAGTAAAACTTTTCTTTGCAAATAATTATGATTACAATTGCTCTATTGTGACTTATAATGGTTTTATTTTTTCACCTACGGGGCTGTATGGGATGTCATTTTTTTGCGCCATGATCTTTAGTTTTTATTAGTATCCTATTTGTGTAGATCAGACGTTTTGATCAGTTTTTATAATTTTTTAAATATATAATTAGGGATGAGAGAACTTTTGAAAAATTACCTAAAACAAACCTTGCTCTAACGGCTGAATAATTGCAGCTACAATAGTGGGAGTCTGATTGGGTATAGTTTCGTTTAGTTGCAGTTGCTATTACAATGAAAAAAGTGGAAAAAATCAAAGTGCAAAAATTGTGAAAAAAAATTAGCCAAGGTGTAAGTGATTACTCGGGACATAGGACACAAAGTTCCTTGGACCCAGTAGGGTGGAAAACAGACATTTGACAGTGGAACCAGCAGCAGTAATAGTACTGTATTGGACCCAGTATGGTTGAGAACAGACAATTGATGGAGGAGGAGGCAGTAAAACTTGATTGCACCCAGCCCAGTATGGTTGAAAAGAGACTATTGGAGGAGGCGGCACCACTTGATTGCACCCAGCCCAGTATGATTGAGAACAGACTATTTGAGAAGGAGGAGGAGGCAGTACCTGATTGCACCCAGGCCAGTATAGTTGAGAACAGACAATTCACGGAGTTGGAGGAGGATGTTCAGCCTTGGAGTGGTGGCCTGGGAATCCTCGCTGATGATGTTGTTCACCGCACTTTTAAGAACACGGATGAGTGGGATGATGTCGTTGATGCCTGCACACAAACAGAGTCGCGTCCTCAAAAGGGATCAACAATTGGCAGGACATGTTTGAAGAAACCTGTGCACTATGAGGTTTATCACATGTGCCCTACAAGGTGTATGACTCAGCCCTCCCTGCTGCACTGCAGAGACAAAGTTCCTCCCTTTGTGGGCTACAACACTTTCCACCGTTAGTTGACGTGGGCTCAGCCATTCATAAATCCCCTACCTGATGTTCTGGAGGAACTCCTGCCCACTGTGGCTCCATTCACTCAGGCTCACAAAATGGAGGACAGCCTGAGAGCGCCGGGCCTGACATCATTGGTAACACACCGGGGCAGGTTGGACTGCAGTCAAAACGGTGCAGTGTTGCAAGCTGGTGAAGGCAGAACTTGTGCAGAACTGGCCTCCTAAAGCACCGGGGAGGTGACAGTGGCAAGAATGGGCTAACTTTCTGGTGGTCTTCTAGGGGAATGTTGACCCAATGGGCAGTAACAGACATGTACCGCCCTTGCCTATAATTAAAGGACCAGACATCAGTACTGGGGTGCACGGTCTTGGACACCAAAAATCCCAATGAGCCGCAAACATTTTCCTTCAAAACTGTGCAGTAATGGACAGCTGCTGTGCCCCCTTGCCTGCCTATACATTATGTGTAAACCCAGACTTTGAGCGACTCTGTACCCACAATCTGACCCCCCCAAACCACTTGTACCCTCAGATAGCTGCTTTTAATCCAAGATCTGTCCTGGGGTCCGTTTGGCAGGTGATGCAGTTATTGTCCTAAAAAACTACTTTTAAACTTGCAGCCTTGTGCCCAAAGGGCGTGGCCTAGATTGTGTATGCATTAGGCTGGCACAACCTATCTGTCCCTCCTCCCTGCCCTCTTCATCATTAGTATGCAAAAGAGGAGTCCGTGGAGCCTCATTGAAGAGTCTCAAAACACAGGACTAGCCAGATATCCCTCCGGGAAAGGACCCAGCCAAGTGGCAGCTCCTATTAGGAAACCACCAAATCCACCATATTAAGTGGCCCTATAAGTCAGTGTAATGACAAGGGATAAACCAAGGCTAGGTAACCATCCACAGACAGCTGTTTCGGGTGTTGCCCCTCATCAGTGTGGAGCAGGATCCTGGCCAGGTGGGAGCAATGCCTAGTAGAGCCATAAGAGAAACAGATCGCTGAACTCAGGGAGAACAGCCAAATGACAACACTGCCGGCTGCTAATGAAAGCGCTCAATGCAGTGAAGTCCTAGGTGCATTGCTCCCTGGGAAACATAAGTATGCAAAAGAGGAGTCCGTGGAGCCTCATTGAAGAGTCTCAAAACACAGGACTAGCCAGATATCCCTCCGGGAAAGGACCCAGCCAAGTGGCAGCTCCTGTTAGGAAACCACCAAATCCACCATATTAAGTGGCCCTATAAGTCAGTGTAATGACAAGGGATAAACCAAGGCTAGGTAACCATCCACAGACAGCTGTTTCGGGGTGTTGCCCCTCATCAGTGTGGAGCAGGATCCTGGCCAGGTGGGAGCAATGCCTAGTAGAGCCATAAGAGAAACAGATCGCTGAACTCAGGGAGAACAGCCAAATGACAACACTGCCGGCTGCTAATGAAAGCGCTCAATGCAGTGAAGTCCTAGGTGCATTGCTCCCTGGGAAACATAAGTATGCAAAAGAGGAGTCCGTGGAGCCTCATTGAAGAGTCTCAAAACACAGGACTAGCCAGATATCCCTCCGGGAAAGGACCCAGCCAAGTGGCAGCTCCTATTAGGAAACCACCAAATCCACCATATTAAGTGGCCCTATAAGTCAGTGTAATGACAAGGGATAAACCAAGGCTAGGTGGATTTGGTGGTTTCCTAACAGGAGCTGCCACTTGGCTGGGTCCTTTCCCGGAGGGATATCTGGCTAGTCCTGTGTTTTGAGACTCTTCAATGAGGCTCCACGGACTCCTCTTTTGCATACTTATGTTTACCAGGGAGCAATGCACCTAGGACTTCACTGCATTGAGCGCTTTCATTAGCAGCCGGCAGTGTTGTCATTTGGCTGTTCTCCCTGAGTTCAGCGATCTGTTTCTCTTATGGCTCTTCATCATTAGGAATGCTCCAGGCAGATTGCCTCCTATTCCCCACCTGTGTCAGCACGGAACATGGGCTGGATCGGCTATCCAAAGGTACAAGTGGTTTGGGGGGACATATTGTGGGTACAGAGTCACTTTAAGATGCTGATAGAATACATTGCTGGTGTGGTTTGTTGTGGACGCCTGACTCTGTGTTTTGGCTGGCTCTCTGCTTGCTTGTATATACAGCCTACATAAACTCACAGTTCACTTGAGATGAAACTGTCCGTCATCACAGCTGTCTTGGCACATTCTTCCATTAGAAAGCCGGCGGCACCATAACACGAACAGACGTCAGCGCGGAAGATGGAACTGAAGCAATATCCCTTTGGGTCTATCACATCCGTCTATCCCGAGGAAAAGCGGATTTTCATTAAATCATATCTGAACAGATGCTCTTATCAGGAAAAATGAAGATCAGACTGATCATCCATCATCTGACATAAATATATATGAACACAGTGCATTTCGGCTTTCATTTTTGATTTGTTTCATTTTTTAAACTTGTTTACACTTTTATTCCGCTTGGCAAAGAGTATATGGGAGTTAGTAAGTAGGCCAATGTAACAGACAGACAACATATATTCATATAGGATTACCACTATGCTAGTATGGCTAACACAGGGCTATCCCACTGCTGTATTGTATATGATTCCCTATACACACATCTCTCTGGGCCTTGCTTGTCTGTTCACTAACATATATCGTACATAAAAAATATATTGCCTAATGCGTACCGATACTTCTACAGACTGCGCTCGTGTTCTACATGCTAAACAGCTCTTGCTTCCCAGTTCCTTTTACATCAGAGTAAATACACTATTGACAGTCTCATTGTTTGCCGGCATACAATGAGCTGATTGTTCTCTTTGTTGGCTTGTGTCACTGTGTAGGGCAGGAGTAGGGAACCTTGGCTCTCCAGCTGTTGCAAAACTACGACTCCCATCATGCTTGGACAGCCAAAGCGTTAGCACAACTACAACTCTCATTATGCCTGGACAGTCAAATGTTAGCAGAACGACAACTCCCATCATGCCTGGACAGCCAAAGCTAACGCTTTGGCTGTCCAGGCATGATGGGAGTTGTAGTTTTGCAACAGCTGGAGAGCCAAGGTTCCCTACCCCTGGTGTCGGGTATCTCCCAGCAGATGGTATAGGAATGATGCTGGTAATAGATGGGCAGGTGAATGGAGACCATTGCATGTTAAATAGTCTTTGATAAATCGGCTCATACTCCAAGTGACTGCATGCACATTGTTAATATTCACATAGCACATTGGGGGCCGCGTTCTAGGAATGTGAGCAATGCTCAATACTGCAGCTGCATGAGGCCCATATCAGGGGATCTTTAAATTTTAAAGGGACAGCAACATATATATATTTTTTTTACTGTGTACGTGTTTTCACATAAAATACTGTATGAAAAAGACTGTATGTATTTCTTTTTAGTCATAATATATAAACTCTGCAAACAATCATTACCAGGCCTGCTTGTAAAAAAAAAAAAAAAAAAAAAAAGCAGAAGAAGAAAAGAAAAAGGCATAGTTAGTTGTCTCCTGGAGACTAACAATTTGTTCTATGCGTATTACAGTTTTAGTCTCCTTCCCCCAGTACTAAGGCGCTGCATTCTGCTGAAGACACAGAAATCTCTGTGTGCACTGTTCTTATGGACAGACTCGCCACAGAGCAGGACAGCCTAGCCTGGAGGAGGGGAGTCTGATATTAGCTCTATTAGGGTACACAGGAAGCTGCTGTCCAGTAATGTGAATACACTTACTTATACTACACACAAAACATTTTTACTATGAAGTGGCTGACCCCCTAAGAGGTACTTTGCAGAGTAACCATTTTTTTATGCATTAGTTTTAATAAAGTGATATCACTTTGTAATATAGGCTTATTTAGAGTTTTTTTTTCTTTTTTTAATATATATATTTATTTATTTTATTTTATTTATTTATTTTTTTAAGGGGCGACATGGGCCAAAACACACAACACTTGTGTAGGGAACTGCAGAGCTGTCTAAGCCCTGGTCTCTGCTGCCCTTCTCTGATCCAGTGATTCAGCCCAACAAAAATAGTTTTAGTCCCAGACCTTCATTTCCATCACACATATTGTCTAATGCAAATTTAAACATGGGAGACATTAACACATACAATACATATGCTGCAGACAGCTGCTCATACTGCGATTGATAGCGATGTCTTTTACGTACTGATCGGTAATACTAACTCATTCTGTTATTGCTGATCTTTTTGGGCACTTAGCCTGTCACCTGAAGCTGGACATGAGTCTGAGTGACAGCCACACAGCTGGTAATGGGCAGCTTACAGAGAAGAATAATGTTGTGTTTACACGGAACGATTATCGTTCGAATTTTCGCAATAACGACCGCATTTGAGCGATAAAGGGCTCGTGTAAACACAGCGGACAATCGAGCGACGAGCGAGAAATCGTTCATCGTGATCTTTCAACTTGTTCTCAAAACGCCATTGGTCGTTTGCTGAAAATTCGCAGATCGCTTTGTGTAAACAGTCTTTCAAAGATTCACCCCATGTGTGAGATGGGCTTAAGCGATCTTAAAAAACGATCGCAATACCGATTTTTCTAACAAATTTTCTAACGATTTATTCGTCTAAACGCTGATCGTTATAAACACCAAATCGTTGCTTCAAAATCGTTAAACGATCGTTTGGGCGAATTATCGCTTCGTGTAAACGGACCATTGGGATATACTGATAACACTTGTACGGGATAACTTCTTCTATTGTCACGTAAGTCAAACATATTTTCCTCCTTGAAGAATTTCCTGAAGGTAGAAAGAAGCCCAGTCCGCCTTTACCCAAAGCGTGTAGACTGGTGATGCTGTCACGCTGCATTACTATGGTATGAGGGGTAACCTATAAGTAATCGGGCTGCGGTCAGAGGATGGAGCACAGAGCACATCTGCCGGTGGGTGGGGAATGGGGCAGAGATCTGGGACCTCTCCTCACAGAATCCGTGCTGATGTGATGCAATGTGATTGGAGACTGGAGCTCATTCACTCTTATAAAGTTCACAGCACTGAGAGACGAGCAAAGGACAAGAGGAGCTCCTGGCGCACACACGGCAAGGTAGCTGCATTTCTTTTTATCCTGCCCTATCCTCATTCTTGTCTGCAGAGCATGCACTTTATAGAGCGGATCCCAATGCTTATTCTACAGGGAGGGGGCAAAGTGCTGCGAGTAGCTGTGTGGCACAGAAGCCCTTGGCAGGAGATGCTGGCATCCATGTGTGTTTGTAGATGTGTCAGCGCACTCACAGCTGGCACATATATACCAGGACTGTATCCAGCTTCCTATTATGCCACTTCTGCCATAGGGGAGCATGTAAGGACGGAAAGATTCAGTATTAGACATAATGTACAACTACATGCCTGGTCTGTTTTACATTAAGAGCGCTTGTAGTAGTAGTACGGACCGGTATACATACAATCTAATCTGCAGTGCTGCATGCTGATAGGTTTGTTACTGCCAAACCATATTAACCCCTTAAGGACAAAGCCAATTTTTGTTTTGGTGTTGTGTGTTTTTGTATTTAAAAAGCCTTGGCGCTTGCTTTTTTTCACCTACAGACCCACAGGAGCCCTGATTTTTTTGCAACATCAATTGTACATTGCATTAACCGGCTTAATTTTTTTAAAATATAAATAATATAAAATGGGCTGCAAAAAATCATTTGCCGAATTGGAAATAAAACAGGAATTTGTTTTCATTTCAGGGAGTTTCGTGTTTACGCTGTAGTTTACGCTATAGTAAAACTGTCATGTTCTCTATGTTCTTTACGTCAGTACGATTACATTGATAGGCAACTTGTATAACCTTTTTTTTAAAAAAAACTAAATGTGTTTAAAGTTGCTCTATTCCCATCCTTATAAAGCTTTTATTTTTTGGTCTATGTGAGGTGTCATTTTTTTGCGCCATGATCTATCGCTACCTAGATTGCGTATATGTGACTTTTTGATCACTTTTTATTACAACTTTTCTGGATTTGATGCGACCAAAAATCTGCAGTTTTGCACTTTGGAATTTTTTTGCACTTACACCATTTACCATGTGATATCAGAAATGTGATAACTTAATAATGCGATAACAAATGCAATAACAAATATGTTTATTTATTTATTTTTATCTATAAAATGGGAAAAGGGGGGTGATTTGGGGTGTCCTTGCTCCCCAAAGTATTCCATAAATGTATTCAATCAGTACATAACAGTAAGCCCGCCGAACCGCCGCCGCCCGCCGCTCTGGACTACACTCAACTAGATCAATCAGATAGTGTAAGGAAGCAGCAGGAGCCCCTGCGCGGCATCAGCGGCGATCTCGGAGATATAACCCAGCTACTACTCTCCCCACCTGCTTATGCTATAAGCAGGTGGGGAGAGTAGTAGTTGAGTGTAGTCCAGAACGGCGGGCGTTCGGTAGCGGCAAACGGGCGGCGGCGGTTATGTACTGATTGCTTACATCTATGGAATACTTTGGGGAGCAAGGACACTTGCTCCCCAAAGTATTTCATAAATATATCCAATCAAAAACACTGTATATTACATTTACATACACATCCATTGTAATTCCAATGGAGTGTCCAGCAGGGGTGCACTTTATATAGAAGTCAATGGTACTCATTGACTTCTATGTATAGAGCGCCCCCTGCTGGACACTCCATAGGAATTACACCATTCGTCGTGACGTCACTGCTTCAGAGATAATTCTAACACTTCCTGATACACTAAATTAAGGGAAATAGCAGTATAGGAGCATTTCCCATAATTAATGTACATTAGAAAATTGTATAACTTTCCATCAGTAATAACATATAAAAAATAAATTTTGGCCGGACTTCTCCTTTAATGATCATGATTTGTTTGCCCTTATTTTTACCTTGTGGAAACATAGCCTAAGAGCTGCTATTAACTAATGGTGCATTTACACAGAGAGATTTATCTGACAGATTATTGAAGCCAAAGCCTCAATAATCTCAATCTTTCGTTTATGATCTGTTCTCTGTTTATACCCTGTTCCTGGCTTTGGCTTAAATAATCTGTCATTTATATGTGCAGTTTTGGTTGCCTAAAATTAGTATTTTTTTTACAGATTAACAGAAAGAGGGAAGGTGATAGTCAAATAAGTGGGAATGGTTTAATATGATTATTTATCTGTATTTTTTACGGGTCTGCGGACATTACAGATGTTTCTTCAGTAAAAATTTTGTCCACTGCCATAGACTTCTATCTGTGACAATCTGTCCATACTAGAGCTTGTCAGTAATTTTAGTGGATTATGGATGGTAAATATACAGACAACATAAACTGCCCAATTGAAATCAATAGGCCCTAAATTTATCTCTAATTGTGGATCCACAATTTTGGTTAAAACTTCGGAACGTGTGACTGTAGGTTCTGTAATTTTAAATGAAAATAAAACAACAGATGAAAAATAATAGCCCTTTTTTGCAAAAGCAGGTGGTAAATAATGAGCATGTTCAATATTTGTTATTCGTGTGTTCACTACCATCTAATTTCCCATTAACTTTAATGGAGCACATTATTATATTGAAAATGATAGCTATATTTTAACTTTAGAAAGCTAATTCACTCCACCAAAGCCAAATATAGACAGAAAGTAGAGCACGGCAATGGAAAAAGCAGACCTCCTGGCATGATGTATCATTATGATGCCGGGAGCGCCAAAAGTATTTAAAGGGAACCAATCACTTAGAAAAACGCCTGTAATGCTATAGGAATGTGCTGTAGCAGCACCCAGCGCCCTTCCCAAACATGCTTTTACACCCCCCGTCCCTGGAATGTACAACCTGAAAACTTACTTTACAAACTTGGCGCCCTGTATGTAAATTGCCCCCAAGTAGTCATCTGGGCGGTAAGCCGCGGCAAGTAGTCAGTGTCCCCTGGGCGTTCCGGAGCGGTAATCACCGCGACTACAGCAACGTCACTGAGAGGCACGCTGTCCCTAACGTCAGCACGCCTACATTCCTGCTGTGCCGTTCATGCGCAATACAGCGGGTCCGGTCTGCGCCGTACTGTGCAGGTGCAAAATAGCCTCAAACTTGTTGCCGGATCTCCAGCAATGAGTTCAAGGCTTTCTGCACCTGCGCAGTATGGTGCGGAGAGGACCCGCTGTATTGCGCATGAACGGCACAGCAGGAATGTAGGCGTGCTGACGTTAAGGACAGTGCGCCTCTCAGTGATGTCGCCACAATTATGCAGGCTAATCACGCCCAGAGGAGCGTGATTACCGCTCCGGAACGCCCAGGGCACAGTGACTACTTGCCGCGGCTCACCGCCCAGATGACTTGGGGGCAATTTACATACAGGGCACCAAGTTTGTAAAGTAAGTTTTCAGGTTGTAAATTCTAGGGACGGGGGGTGTAAAACCATGTTTGGGAAGTGTGCTGGGTGCTGCTACAGCACATTCCCATAGCATTACAGGCGTTTTTTAGGCATTGGTTCCCTTTAAATCTTTGCGTGACTGTACTGATACAGCCAAACTGTATCAGTACAGTAACACAAAGGACTGTTTCTGGAAGAAAGCTGCAGTTTTTTTAAATTCTGGATAACTCCTTTTAAGCTTGGTGCCTCAAAGACACCTATAGCAAAACATTGGAGGATATGAAGCAACACACAAATTTAAACAGAAGCCACTTAGCCTCTTTCATGTTTGATATTGCCTGCTGTTCTGTTATTGCACCAAACCAATGTAATCATAGACAAACAGCATAGAAAACCTTAACAATACTTAATTCATCATTGTAAAACAATAATCCCTAGGACTGCGGCCAATGTCAAGCTGTTCTGCATCGTTTGTCTTTCAAAGCATCAAAGTTACTTTTGAGCTTCTAAAGTAGCAGGTGAAATGTTTAGTTGCATCGCAGCATTAAAGGGGGATTCCACTTAAACCTAACTTTTGATATGTTGCCACCCATGGTGAGACTAACAATTCCTTCCATACTTATTATCTATTCAGTCTCCTTTCCCCAGTTCTGAGCTGCTGCTTTCTGCTGAAGACACAAAAATTTGTGTGATAGCTTTTCTCTTCATCTCCCCCTCCTCCTCCTCCCTCCCTTCTGAGACAGCGGATGTAAGCAAGTCCCTATCTGCAACTTTGTAATACTGGGAGGGTTAATCACATTTTCTGATATATCAGAAGTTTTTACAAATGATAGTTACACTTTAACCCTCCCAGCATTACAAAGGAGCCACAAAATTGCAGATAAAGCCAGTCAGTGACTTGTTTACATCAGCTGTCTCCAAAGGGAAGGGGAGATGAGGAGAAAAACTCACACAGTTTTTTTGTGTCTCCAGCAGAAATCAGCAGCTCAGAACTGGGGGAAGGAGACTAAGTAGATAATAACAAGTATGGAAGGAATTGTTAGTCACACCATAGGCAGCAACATATGAAAAGCTATGGTTGAGTAGAATACTTCTTTAAGTAAAATACTCAAGCATGATAAATAATTATGTACTTTCAGGGCCGGCGTTAGGAGAGGGCAATTGTCCAGCGCCCCCATCCGAAAGGGGCCACCTGCAACTGTTATGATGCCAAAAAGCTGCAACAAGGTTTTCTGCAATTGTCACAGTAAACCTTGCTGCTGACCGGGGCCTATTCCACCTTAAGGAGCACCTTTAAGAAATCCCCCCTTTCCTCTGCTCAGACAAGCCTCCAGCTTTTGGATTTGCAGAATGTTGGCCCAGAAAGGGAGGACAGGAGGATGTCTGCAGACAAAGTGAAGCTCCCTGTCCTCTGCCGTCTCCATACATCTCCTATAGACCTGCTCCCTGCCGGCCCCATACATCCCCTATAGACCTGCTCCCTGCCGGCCCCATACATCTCCTATAGACCAGCTCCCTGCCGGTCCCATACATCCCCTATAGATCTGCTCCCTGCCGGCCCCATACATCTAAAGACCAGCTCCCTGCCGGCCCCATACATCCCCTATAGACCAGCTCCCTGCTGGCCCCATACATCCCCTATAGATCTGCTCCCTGCCGGCCCCATACATCTCCTAAAGACCAGCTCCCTGCCGGCCCCATACATCTCCTATAGATCTGCTCCCTGCCGACCCCAAACATCCCCTATAGATCTGCTTCCTGCCCCATACATTCCCTGTAGACCAGCTCCCTGTCTGCCCCATACATCCCCTATAGACCTGCTCCCTGTCTGCCCCATACATCCCCTATAGACCCGCTCCCTGTCTGCCCCATACATCCCCTATAGACCTGCTCCCTGTCGGCCCCATACATCTCCTATAGACCTGCTTCCTGCCCCATACAACCCCTATAGACCTGCTCTCTGCCTGCCCCATACATCCCCTATAGACCTGCTCCCTGTCTGCCCCATACATCCCCTATAGACCTGCTCCCTGCCGGCCCCATACATCCCCTATAGACCTGCTCCCTGTCTGCCCCATACATCCCCTATAGACCTGCTCCCTGTCTGCCCCATACATCCCCTATAGACCCGCTCCCTGTCTGCCCCATACATCCCCTATAGACCTGCTCCCTGTCGGCCCCATACATCTCCTATAGACCTGCTTCCTGCCCCATACAACCCCTATAGACCTGCTCTCTGCCTGCCCCATACATCCCCTATAGACCTGCTCCCTGTCTGCCCCATACATCCCCTATAGACCTGCTCCCTGCCGGCCCCATACATCCCCTATAGACCTGCTCCCTGTCTGCCCCATACATCCCCTATAGACCAGCTCCCTCCCGGCCCCATACATCCCCTATAGATCTGCTTTCTGCCCCATACAACCCCTATAGACCTGCTCCCTGCCTGCCCCATACATCCCCTATAGACTTGCTCCCTGTCTGCCCCATACATCCCCTATAGACTTGCTCCCTGTCTGCCCCATACATTCCCTATAGACTTACTCCCTCCCGGCCCTATACATCCCCTTTAAACCAGCTCCATGTCTGACCCATACATCCCCTATAGACCAGCTCCCTGCCCCCAGTCTGCCTCCTATAGACCTGCTCCCTGTCTGCCCCATACATCCCCTATAGACTTGCTCCCTGTCTGCCCCATACATTCCCTATAGACTTACTCCCTCCCGGCCCCATACATCCCCTTTAGACCAGCTCCATGTCTGACCCATACATCCCCTATAGACCAGCTCCCTGCCCCCAGTCTGCCTCCTATAGACCTGCTCCCTGTCTGCCCCATACATCCCCTATAGACCTGCTTCCTGTCTGCCCCATACATCCCCTATAGACCTGCTCCCTTCCATTCCCCATACATCCTCTATAGACCTGCTCCCTGCCGGCCCCATACATCCCCTATAGACCTGCTCCCTGCCTCCTATCTGCCCCATACATCAGGATGATTTGTCACCCTCACTGCACCCTTTTTGTTGTTGGCAGCAGTAGCAGTTCAGTGTTTAGTGTAACCTTTTCTTTGCTATGATCCGGCTGTGCCTGTTTCTTCGCAGCTCACATGGCTCCGTGCAAACCCCATGAATCAATAACCCCTTCTCCGCCACTACTTGCCATTTAGTACTTTTCCGTGTAAGTCATCATTCTGGCATAGTGTCAGCCTGTTCAGTCTAATGCATGTATGTATAATGTCATATGTAGAGAATCAAGCAATTAAGCAGTTCAGCTCACCCAGTTAATTCACGACCAAAATAAAGGCTGAATAATAGAAGTAAAATCGGAGGTCAACGCGTCCAATAAAATTTAGAAATGTAAGGCAGATACAAAAATAGAAAAAACACATCTAATGCGAAGATTTTATTGGACCTGCTGACCTCCGCTTTTACTTCTATTATGTCTAATGTCATGACAAGAGGAGTACGTGCTTTGATTGGTCAGAGAATTAGAGAAATAGTCAGGGAAAAGGTCTTTGTGTGTGCTTGCCACAAATACACCATCAAGTACACTAAGGCCTTATTCCCACGCTCTGTAATGCACAGACGCTACTGAGCATGAAGCTGCACGGCCGACCTGCAGACTTCCCGGCATCATGTATCATTATGCTGCCGAGAGTGCTGAAAGTGTTTAAAACTTTGCGGGACTGTACTGACACAGAAAAATCCACAGAATAATCTGATGTATCAAGTTCTGCACCCAGTGCAGACTGGCTAAGGCTATGTTCACACTACGTAAAACTACGGCCGTAGTTCTCGCCGCAGAACTATGGCCGTAGTTTTGCGGGGTGGGACATCGTATACGCTCCAACCGGGATCTGTGCGGTGCCGGAAAAAACTGACAGGTCAGTTTTCTGCGGCTGGAATTCAGTGAATTCCGGCCGCAGAAAGACCTGTCAGTTCACACAGTGAAGCAAGCGGCTCTGGCCACTTTCTTCACTGTGGGCTATGGGAAGCTCTGATGCGGGCGCGTGCTGATGCGCCCGCATCAGAGCCCTGCGGCCGGAAAGACCATCCGGCCGGTACTTAAGTACTGGCCGATATGATCCGGGGTCACGGAACGGCCGGTCTCATACGTAGTGTGAACATAGCCTAAAGGCACAAGATTTTCTGCAAAGCCCCCATTTGCACAATAAATGTGTGACTTTTTGAGTGTGGGCGGGGTAGGGGAGGAGGCACGGTATTGCGCATAATTTATTATGATTTTTTCCTGGATTTGGCAAACGTTAGGCATAAAGGGCGAGATTTATCAAACATGGTGTAAAGTGAAACTGGCTCAGTTGCCCCTAGCAACCAATCAGATTCCATCTTTCATTCCTCACAGACTCTTTGGAAAATGAAAGGTGGAATCTGATTGGTTGCTAGGGGCAACTGAGCCAGTATCACTTTACACCATGTTTGATAAATCTCCCCCTTTGTTTATATAATTGCATTCATATTGAAAGGGGTTATCCAGTGTTAGAAAAACAGGACCACTTTCTTCCAGAGACAGCACCGCTCTTGTCTCCAGTTTGGGTGCAGGTTTTGTAACTCAGTTCCATTGAAGTGAATGGAGCTTAATTGCAAATCACCTCTGAACTGGAGACAAGAGTGGTGCTGTCTCTGGAAGAAAGTGGTCATGTTTTTCTAAGGCCGGATAACCCCTTTAATAATACTTTTTATATACTTTATTGTATAATGTATATTCGTATACATTAGAATAAATATTAGTGGCCGCATATAACAACTTGGTTCGGCTGATACAGCAAGATTATGCTCAATTTCAGGAAGTGAGATTTTAAGTGCTGCAGAAGATGACTGTAGGTATCTGTATTGTCTGTATTGTGCTTCCTGTTATTTGTTTTTGAGACCTCATATGCCATGGAACAAGGATAAGCTAATCGTGTTTGTCCGTGGTGTATTATGGTCCAGTGGGTGTTGCCAGCTACGTAGGTTGGCAGTTTTCCTTTTATTAGTAATCTGTTTGTATGGGACTCTATAGTGTGCCAAGGCTCCACCACTGCGTGCCGACATTCTGTGAGTATAGATGAATTTCCTCCCTTTCTGCGTATATTCTTTTATGATTTTGTTGCTACATTTACATATTCAAGGCTTCCGATTATGACGGTGACCTTATGCCCACCATGGAGGCAGAGAAGAATCAGATATGATACATTTCAGCATGCTGGATGGTGTGGTGCCCTTGGAAGATGAATACTGCCCGAGCTGTTTAGCAGCAGCCTGTTCCTACTCATTGTTATACTAAAAGGCAGTCAGGAAAGATGCCACTTCTGAGAGAACGGGAGAGGTATCTTTTGTATGAAGGAACATTCATACACGTCATATATGTGTCTAGTTAAAGGACCCCTTTACCCCATCATATTTTATGCCGGAGGGGGGGGGGTGCTTGTTTTTTACATTAAAGGAGAAGTCCGGGCTCTGACTTTTTTATTTATTTTTTTCCCCAAAAGAGCCGTGGAAAGAAGGGGGCTTTAAAGGAGAAGTCCCATAAAATGAAATGAAAATAAATAAATAAAGGAAGTCAGGGGGTGAGGGAACTTAATAAAGAAAGTATACTTACCTATCCTCATTCCTGCCTGAGCAGTAATGGACAGCTCCTGCTGCTGAAATGTCACATACCCTGCGGATTGATTGCCCGCTCACCCAATCATTAACTGGGGCACTGACTGGATAAGCGGGCAATCCATTAGCAAGGCTGTGACATATGGAAAAGTCAGCCAAAAATGACTTCTGCCAGCTGTTTGGGACACCCAAAAACAGCGAAGTAGAGGCACAGGGACGGGTAAGTATACTTTCTTCATTATGTTAATGCATGTCCCTGCCAGTTATATATTTTTTTATTTCATTGGATTTCCTCTTTAATTAAATATTGTAAAGCCATATCATACTATTCTGCATAAAAAGTCAGTACAGAAAAGAAGAACTGAGACTGGGGGAACATATAAACGTATAAATAAATTACTAATAGACCAAAAGATAAAGGATGGTTCTTAATGTGATACTTGCAAAAATACTTTCCGTTCTCGCACCCATATGACTGGTATGTTGTGGAATATCAGTACAGATTCCAAAATCACTCTATCATGTGGTTCTCCACATCATCCACAAGCTTAGATGCTGCACCTTTAATATAAACATGTATAAAACCTGTCTTCTTTCTGCTCTAAATTCACTTTGTTCCGTTAGTGGACAGTGTCACTTAGGCGGGCCTTTGCAGCCATTAAGCCTCCTCTTCTGTGTAGACAGCGTCACCTAGCAGTTAGATGACTGTCCAAATAATGAACACGCTCATTATTTACCACCGGCTCTTTCAAAATACAGCCGTTTTTTCATCTATTCTCACATTGTTTTATCTTTACTCAAAATTACGACTGTATTTTGATTATTTTTTACACTGTGTGTGAACACAGCCTAATACTAACCATATTGGACGGATAGAAGGGGATTGTTTTGATAAGACGTAATAGCTTTCTTACTAATTTACTGTCTTTTTCTTTCTTATACAGATGATTGATCTGGGCACATTATTGCAATTGGCAGCAGGTATCCTCCTGGTTTTATTTTTGTACATCGTTTTACACGATCAGAGACGTCCTTATTGTAGAATTCTCTATCACGAAGTAAAGGAAATCATCAAAGTTTTCTTCATGGACCAGACCAAGGAAAAGAGGATTTTACAGTATGTGCTGGATAATGCAGCGCGTGGCGACCCACAGAGTGTTGTCGAAAACATAGACAAATACTGTTACCAAAAGGAATGGGCCATGAACGTGGGCGACCAGAAGGGTAAGATCATATGAATGAGGGAGCCAAAATGTATTTGTTGTTTCTGAAAATATTAGGCCACAATCACAAAGTCATAACTGTTCAGGTTTTGTCTAAACACAAAAGATCCGGTCATACGGTATTATAACATTTAAAGAGGAACAGGAGGCGCAGAGGAGGAAGATATATATGTTCTTTTAAAAGGGTTTTCCCCTTAACAAAAACAATATACTAAACAACCCCCCTTCCCAATACCACCCTATGTCTAATATACATGTATAACCTATCTTGCACCCTTTCCCTGTTTTTTTTTCTAATTCTTATCTGCTCTGGATGTTTAAAATCCTCTTTTCTGGGTCCACTCTGACCACGGTCAGCCCCCTCTTCCCCCTCCCTTTGTAGTCACAGGACATGTGATCTCCTCTCTGGGGGCTGGGTTAGCTGTCTATTGTTTTGGTAACCCGACCCCCAGGAGACATTATCTGGATCATCTCCATACACCTGTGCTGCTTCCATAGACTTACATGTGTCCCTGAGCCTAGGTCTCTGTAATAAGAAACGTTATAGTTCTATCTCTGCTTGCTGTCAGTGAATGCAGACACATGTGCCTGTCTTTTTGTCTCAGCTCTGTATATTGTAAGTGTTATGGATGTTCTTAGAGTCTGGATGGAACTAGAATGTTTTCATTCACAGTCAGCAAGCAGAGATCTAAACCTACACTACACCCCCCACCCCCAGTAAACAGATGCCTGTCGTACAGCACACAGCTACACCATGCGTGTCAGCTCTACTACATCATCAGCTACTGGGGTGATGTATAGAGATGAGCAAACCGGTTCGCCGGTTTGGATTTTCCCAAAAATCCGAGTCCGATCAGATGTCCGATCAGATTCAGATTTTTGGAAATCAGCTCCGATTTTTTTTTTCTTGCTTTCTAAAATGGCAGCCGACATTCTAGAAAACAGGAAGCAGACGGACGGTCGCAGGTTACAGAGTGACTCCACTGATGTAGTGGTTGGCCGAGGTATAGCTATGCCTGGTGGTAATCTGTCATGACGCCGATGCCAGATGAGCACACAGGTATGGTGGAACACCTGCTTTTATTTGAGTGGGCTGGCTATACCATTTTTCCCTGTGGACATTGACCTGCCGGGCTGTTGTGGGTTCCCTTGGGCAACTATCATGGTGGTCCGGAGTGGAGTATTGATCCACCCGGACTATTGGCACTGCCACCCACAGACAGGGGAGAGAACCCAAGGAAGTGTGATTACTGTGTCGGTGCTTAGTGAAGAACCACAGAGTCCCTTTAAAATAAATATAATGTTGTTTACTGTGAAGATACTTGATACAAGATTAGGCTATGTTCACACTACGTAAAAACCACGGCCGCATTTCAGTTGCGCCGTTGTTTTCGCAAATATGGCCATGGTTATGAAATACGTCTGTGTTTTTTACGTAGTGTGAACATAGCCTAATACAGTACAAAAGCCTAATACAGTACACCTTTGTCTTGATAAGTTACTTAATACTTAAGCGTCCACATCTGTACTGAGAGTAGAAGGAGTGATACAGCCATGCTGACTGGATTACGTGCTGAGAGGTGGAAAAGATCAGAAGAGTAGAGAGGAGGATGTTGAGAGAGTCCCAACCCAAGTAGTACTGTGCTCTGCCGGAACTTCAGAGGTAGAATAGGTAGAATACTTGAAAGTAGAGAGAATACTTGTGACTCTTTGACTCAGACCTTGTTACCTGGGATGAGTAGAGTGGTCAGAGTTCTCTGATTACACCTGCGCTGCGAGATAAAGTGCATAGGCTTCTAGCAACTTTTCTCTATCTGGATTAGTTTCTTACTTCTGGATATGGATTATGGATACTGTCCTGCACTGTGTTCCGCTGGTCCACGGTGTGGGCTAGGATGATCCCTGACTTGTCCTCTCTAGTAGTGGCTTAACACTGCATAGTGTGTACAAAGGTTGCTTGAAGAGAAACTGCGTTTAGGTACATGTGCTCTACATCTAGACCACAAATTAGACTAGGGACCTGGCAGGAGCCAGGGCCCAACTTGACTACTGTAGGGAGCGTCCTAGCTTGCGTTCTTCCTTTACAGAAACCAAGGCAAAAGACCCCACTCTTCCTCTACCCATGTGACTTCCTTCTACAGCATGTGTAAACTGTGATGTGAGTGCGTGAGGAGTGCATATAAAGAAGTAAAGAGAAAGATGATAGGTGAGAAAAAGAAAGAACTCTCATTGGTGTACAGACCCATGTGATACATAAACAAAACAATAACCCTTTAGTTCCTACAGCTGTGCAATATCTGAATATACATACTTTTAACAATGACATCTAGTGGTGAAACTTAGGTACTGTTACATCACCACTTGCACTTAAAAGTACAGGCTTTTGTGAAAGGTGCAACCAATAGCAACACCCGCGGTGGGGCACCACACACTCACTGCAGGTTCTGATGTCAGTATAAAGTGTATGATGCTCTTTTGACACTTCACAAGCAAATGATGTTGGTCGAGATAGGGGTCGTGTGTCATGTAAAATCACTGCCTGGCACCTTTGTTCTCTGAGCAATAAGCCACCACCAGTGCAGTGTCTTACCCCTCCCCATAGAGACCACAGGAACACTCAGCAGTGCTAAATGTTCCTTTATATTGGGAGGACGGAAGAGATAATTGAAGGTTATTGAAGGTGTATACCCAACTTAAGAGGCAGGCAATAACTCTTTGGTTTGTTTAGTATACCAAAGCGTTATTAAAACAATCAGCAGATCACCTTGAACTCCCTAGAGAGCCTGGAAAAATAATTAGATGCTTCAACTTGATTGACATTTGTCTTTTTCAATTGTGCTATGTAAAACAACCAATGGAGGGTTGTTGTGTTTTTTTTATTGGACAAATAGTAGTCAAATATCATCTAAAATACCTATAAAATACATTTTTGTCCATACCAAATTTTCACAGAAGATCCACCAAAAATGACTTGCCGACTGCACAGCCAGTCAATCAGAGAGACACAATGACGCACTATAACTACAGCCAAACAGCAATACAGGAGCCTATTACACAGAGCGATAGTCAGGCCAATTCGGCACATTATTGCTCTGTGTAATAAAGACAACGATCAGCTGATTAATTGATCATCGGCTGACACCAGGCACGCATCGTGTAATATCGATGCATGGCTGACGGCTGATGACTGTGCAAAAAAAAATAAAATGAACTTTATACATACCTGTCCCCGTTCCACGGTGTCCTTCTCGCATCTGCCTGCAGCCGCCACTGGAACTTCTGAGCCGGTCTTTGAAATGACAGGCCTGTGATTGGCCGAGTGGCCTGTCACTTCAAAGACCAGCTCAAAAGTTCCAGTGGCGCGAGAAGGACATCGAGGAGCGCAAAGAGGTTTGTAGAATGCTTATTATTTTACAGTAGGGCAAGGGCGTAGCTAGGACTTCAGCCTAAGGGGGGGCGAGTGAGTCTCACTGGGCCCCCAACCAATTGTTACCTATAGGGAACAGCAGCAGAAAACAATGCTTTCCGAATAATAAAGGGTATATTCTGCTATATTACTTATAATGAATAGGGATTGAGAACAGTGTAAAAGACTTTCTACAGTTCACATATATAACTGTTTAAAAATTAAAGGGGTTATCTGGAAATGGAGAAACATACAGTAGCTGCCTAGAAAACAAAAAAAGCTGCAACACTCCAAAATGTACTTGCAAGAAAATTAAAAAGTCTATTTATTTACCCATCAGACATGTTTCAGACCACTGCTTGAAAATAGACAATGTTAAATGGTCTGAAATGTCACACCTATCTATAACTTTATCATCTATCTATCTATCTATCTATCTATCTATCTATCTATCTATCTATCTCCTATCTATCTATCTATCTATCTATCTATCTATCTATCTAACTATCTCCTATCTATCTATCTATCTATCTATCTATCTATCTATCTTATCTCTATCTATCTATCTATCTATCTATCTATCTATCTATCTCCTATCTATCTATCTATCTATCTATCTATCTCCTATCTATCTATCTATCTATCTATCTATCTATCTATCTATCTATTCTTCTATCTCTTTATCATATTTATCTGTCTAATATCTTTTGGACAGCATGAGGACTATACCATATCTGATGGGCCTAGCAACTGCCCCCTCTGTCCCCACCAAATTACGCTACTGCTATAACCCAAAGGAAATGTGCTTATATATCACCCAGCACACTTCCCAAATATATGCATACAGCTGTGGGCTGATGGTTGTCTTTCAATGTCTTTTAACATGTTAAAAGACTAACAGTTAGGATAGCAACAATCTGCTGCCGTTGCTCTGTGTAACAGGAGTGGCGGCAGCAGACCACCACTATCTCCTATGGGCCCCCCCGAACGATCTAAAAATCGTCTGGGGAACCCCTCGTGCAGCTCACCAGGTCGGCACTCGCTTTGCTCCCGCTGATCACTAGAGATGATCGAACATCGGAAAATCGTAGGTTCGATCGAACTCGAACATTCACGAACCTGCCGCATTAGATTGCTGAAGCCTAGGCAATAGGTTGAATCCCGGAATTCCAGGCGGTCCCCGGGCACTCTCCTCCTTCCCCACGGACCAGGAAAGCATCAGCAATCTAATGCATCAGGTTCGGGTATGTTCGAGTTCGATCAAACCTACGATTTTCTGATGTTTGATCATCTCTAGTGATCACCCCATGTAATAGGGGTTTAACTCAGCAATGTCCTCATACTAGCTGCTGCTACGGTGAAAACCCTATTACTTGGATATCATCTCAGTTATTGTCATGATGGAACCAGAATGGTACAGATGGAGCAGCAGACATTGGGCCTATCATTTCCAGCACTGGGAATATTCTATTTTTCTCGCTTACAAAAGAGAAATTGTGCCCCCCCCCCCAAATATATTTTTTATTGTTTCAACAAATGTAATTGACACAGATATCAAGTTCACAATATACAAAAGGGGAACACACACCTGAAAATAAAGGAATGTAGCACAATATAACCGAAGAAGTAGTCCATCATTGTGCTAGCATCTCAAAACCCGACAAATGAGCAGGCAGAGTCCCTGTGTGTAACACGTTTCGAGCAGGGTCACAGGAAGTCCAGCGCATAAGGACAAGAAGACCAAGACCATCACCAAGTTGTTTGACTCAGGTCCAATGAAACAGTCCAATGCCATGTTAGGCGGGGTTCAAACTGCGTTTTTGCAACCTGTTTTTTCACACGTTTTTGCAAAAAATTTATGCATTTATATTCATCAGTTTTGATCCGTTTAAATCCATTGTGAAAAAAGGGATTTAAACGCTTCTGGTTTTTTTTTAACATACACAAAAATGTGGTCAACTATGTTTTTGTGTACATTAAAAAAAAGGATGCGTTTTGATCTTTTTTTTTTCTCATGATGTAAGTCAATGGCAAAACAGATGCACACAAATGTATCCGTTTTTCCAATCAATGCTTTGCACAAATGCAATGTGAACCCAGCCTTAACAGTTTAATGGTGCGTTTACACCTACAGGATCTGCAGCTGATTTTCTGCAGCAGATTTCATTTAAATAACTGAACACAGCATCAAATCTGCCGCAGATCTGCTAAAGATCCTGTAGGTGTGAACGCACCCTTAATGCACTTTCTTTTTACGTTTCTGTTTATTTTGTTCACACTTATGTCTTTTATTACAGGCTTGATTCTGGATAATGTAGTAAAAGAGACAAATCCAAGTGTGCTCTTAGAATTGGGCACGTATTTTGGCTACTCAGCTGTCCGCACTGCCCGACTTTTGAAGCCCGGAGCTCGTCTTTTTACTGTGGAATTTAATCCGGCATATGCCGCTGTGGCCAAACAGATGATAGAATTTGCTGGTGTTAATGACAAGGTATTTCCTCACATTGTATGTAAGTGTGAATGCATAACATCTGATAAGGTTACAGCTTTATTCATTTATTTATATATTTATTTATTTTCCCTCCTGCCTATCCTGCACAAATCTGTGCCACATTTGTAGTACAAGCCACGGCCAGGGGCTGCACTACGGGTGTGTGAGTGTATAAATACACACAAAAAGGTTCGAGATAGGGGGAGTGAGGTGATCTAAAACCTGGGCTGCAGTACTAAACTGCACCACTAGATGTCGCCCTATCAATACTAAAACAACCAACTAAGAAAATATTACACAAGAAAACAATGGGCTTAATTCATAAAATTGATTGATATTTTTTATTATATATTACAAAGATACCAATACAAGCATCATATTATATGTAAAATAAATTTAAAATGACCACAAAGTAAGAAAACAATATTATAAAAAATGGTGTCGGCTAATATAACTCATTAACAGTGCTGAGGCTGTGAAACACCCTCGGTCATGACCTCCAGCTAGATGGCATAATAGGGATACACATAATCTTATTACATGAGATTCCTAATACAACAAGTCACACAGTGCCCCCCTATATCGCGGAGATGGTGGCTTGTTCCTTTTTTGAACCGTGGCCCAGTTCCCGCGTACGACACCGGTCTATTACTGAGCAACGGCCGGACATGAATCGCCAGAGGCGGGCCCACTGGCCCCAGTTCAAAAAAAGGACCGCGGCACTGACATCTCCGCACCAGCGCTGGTCTATTCATGTAAAAAACAAAAAAGTGAGGTACTAGTGGCACATTTGCTTTAAGCTACTGCTTGTCTGCCCCCCCCCCCCTCGCTTTATTTCATCAGTGGACAGAGGAGGCAGGGCTTCACCCTAGCCTGGACATAGGACCCAATTGCCATGAAGCCCCGTCTAGGTGACACTGTCCACCAATGAAATGAAGCGAGAGTAATGGGGGTGACCGTATCACTTTAACTGTAAAAATTTTTCCAGGTGCAAATATTAGAGGGAGATACGAAAGACATTATCCCCCAGCTGAAGAAGAAATATGAAGTGGACACCCTGGACTTTGTGTTTGTGGACCACTGGAAGGACAAGTATAAGGAAGATACCATCCTTTTGGAAGTAAGTGGTATATTGCATATTCACTAGGCCTTAAAGCGAATGCACCACCAGGTATATTCTCTTAAAGTGTTGCATATGAATAGAAAGGCGCCGGCACGGAGAAGCCGGTGCCGCTGTCCTCTTTTTGAACCACGGCCCAATTCCCATGCACGGGCTGGTCTATTATTGAGCACTGGCCCGAACTGAAGCACTGGAGGTGCGACGGGCCGCCCCCAGTGGGAGGAAATCACTGGGATCAATTAGAATCAATGGAGGCGTGTCACGGGGGGGGGGGGGGGTTCCTCCCACTGGCGCGGGCCAGCCCACCTCTAGTGCTTCAGCCCAGGTCGGTGCATGCTAATAGACCGGTGCCATGTGAACCGGCCGCGGTTCAAAAAATGACCGTGGCACCAGCTTCTCCACGCCGGCACCTTTCTATTCATATGCAGCACTTAAAGAGAATATACCTGATGGTACATTTGCTTTAAGAAATTATTTGGTTGTAGGTTATTGTTTGCAGAAAGCAATAAACAATGCCTTGAAAAATTCTCCCTCTCTCATTATTTTGGTATTTGGTATATAATTTAATAATTTTGGTAATCCTCATTGACTTAAAATGGGGAAGGTTTATTCTGATTTCAGATAGTGAGAAAAACATGCATATGTCTTTCTATATAGTGTAGGTAAACTGCTGGTTTCAACTGTAAGGCTATGTTCACGCAACGTAGTTTTTATGAAAAGAACATCCGTTGTTTTTGCTTTACCCAACGGCTGTTCTTTTCACAATGAAACAGCCGTCCTTTCATTTATTTGCAGAAATCAATAGTACAGGCAATTTTAAGAAACTTTTTAATAGAGTTTATAAGCAAATATGCCATTATCTGCATTCAAAAAGACTTTCCCCAACCCCCCCTCTCCTCTCTCTCATTCAGGGGAGGGAGAGGGGAGGTGGGAGGGGGAAGATTAGTCGCCAGGAGAGAGCAGAGAACAAAAAATTACACCGTGGGAGCTGTGTGAAAGGGGGTATTCAGAGGTCAGAGGGGTCAGTGTTGACTTCAGAGGAGATAGCCCGGTGATTTATCTGTAAATTAACTGTTTGTTGTCCTGTTTTGGTGCCTCATCTCCCTCCACCCCTCTCCCCTCTCCATAGAGAACCACGAAGACAGGAGGGGGAGAGCTTCAAACTGCTTTTTCATGATAAAAACGCATTTTTCGGCTAATAAACCCAATTACAAAGTTTCTTAAAAATACCTGTACTATTGATTTCTGCGGGGGAAAAAAAATGAAACGATAGTAACACTTTAATGTAACGAACAACGGTCATTGTTTGTGCTGCATGTGAACATAGCCTAATGGTGAAGCTACCACTGCTTAGAGATGGTCTTCTTTTATACAGAAAACAAAAACACATGGCTGCATGGCCAAGCTGCTACTTTAGCTTTAGACCTTGTGCACACGTTCAGTATTTTTTCATATACTGTACATAGATAACCATCCGTACAATCCGCTAAAAATGATAGATTGGGCATCAATATTTCCGTAAATTTGTTTTTTTTAGAAACACAACCTTTCAACATGTGACAAATGACTCGCCCCTATATATATATATATATATATATATATATATATTATGAAAATACGGATGCCAAAAAGGTTATGATCCATGGAAAATTGTGGATCCCATTGATTTCTATGAGAGAATCCACTAAAAGATCTGGGTCCGCACTAGGACATGTCCTTTTATTTCAGGAATAGTTTGTGTCCTTAAAATCTACCGATCGTGTGAATAGCACCATAGACAATAATGTGCACTAAGTCGAGTACAGAGATACCGATTCGTAGAATATGGGACGTGTGAATGAGGCCTTAGACTTGATGCATTGATGGTATAAGTGATTTTATATCCAATATTTCTCTCTCTCTCTCTGCAGAAGTGTAACCTGCTCAGAAAGGGCTCAGTTCTTCTCGCAGACAACGTCATAGTTCCAGGAGCCCCAGATTTTCTCGAATATGTTCGTACCTGTGGCCGATATGACTGCACAAACTATCCTTCTGTTCTGGAGTACATGTCTGAGAAAGATGCCCTAGAGAAGGCAGTATTCAGAGGATAGACAGCAGGGTTATGAGAACAAAGTCATTATAAAGTCATTACAAAGTGCCCTCCAATAGTTCAGTGCTGTATTGGTTTTCCATTTTATAAAACTAGGAAAGGTCAGCGCTACGATGGATGCAGTGGTCTCAGATGACAGGGTTCAATACCCCCAGCTTTACAGTAGTGACTCATTTCTGTTACCACTGACTAGGGACTAGAGTATATTCACATCTATCCTGCCAGTCTGTTTCATCATTCATGTAGGCCGAGATGAAAAAAGTCTGCGAAGGCCAGAAAGTTATTTCAGTGTTTAACACGTATGCCCGCCTCACAGGGGAAGATTTATCAAACATGGTGTAAAGTGAGACTGGCTCAGTTGCCCCTAGCAACCAATCAGATTCCACCTTTCATTTTCCAAAAAGTCTGTGAGCAATGAAAGGTGGAATCTGATTGGTTGCTAGGGGCAACTGAGCCAGTTTCACTTTACACCATGTTTGATAAATCTCCCCCATAGTCTAAAACATTACTGTACCTCTTTTATAGATTATTTTTATATATAAATCCATTTGCATATATTACTTGTTTTTTAGTGATTAGAGATCAGTGCAGCTCCAGCATGCTGGATTCTGATTGGTCGGCATTTGATTACTGGTGGCTGAAAAAGTTGGATGTCGCCCTAAAGGCCCCATTACATGGAGCGATAATCTGCCCAATAAGACCAGTTCAGAAGATTGTCGCTACGTGTAATAAAGACAAAGATCAGTTGCCGAAACAATCATCGGCTGATCTTTGTCATTCACCATGTTAAAAAAATCATCAGCCACTGACTGCGCATCGTTATGTGTAAAAACAAAATAAATAAAGGTTATACATACCTGTCCACACTCCCCAGTGTTCTTCCAGATTCTCCCCGCAGCCGCTGCTGGAACTTCTGAGCCAGTCTCTGCAGTGACAGGCCACTCAGCTTATCACTGGCTGTGACCGTGTCCAATTACAGCTAGCGACTGGCTGAGCGGCCTGCCACTGCAGAGACCAGGGGGGACCTGGGACGTGACATGTTAGGCCCACTCAGCCAGCGGGGTCCTGCCTCAGACACTGACTGCCTGAGTGGGCCTAACACATCACGCCCTAGGTCCCTACTCAGACCCAGAAGTGTCCGGGATCAGAGGACCAAAGCTGCGGGACACTGGCACCAGCACTGGAGCTGGGAGGGGAGAGCATGTTACTTCTTTCATCCTCCCCAGCACTCTGCCAAAAATCACCCCAGCCCGGAGTTCTCCTTTAAGGCTGCCTGAAAAACATGGATATAGGCCATAGGCTGTATCCATGTTTTCCTGGACTTCCTAGGGCGGCATCCAACTTCTTAAGTGACTTGCATTGCTGAACAATCGGACTTAAGCATGCTCGAGTTGCTCTCATCTAGTAATGATCCTAAGATACAGCTACATTATAGTCCAGATCTGCTTTCACATTTTTGTAGGCCTCAGAGTTGAGATCTCCCATTAGTCCTTAGCATCTCAATGTCTGCAGCAGCTAGCTTATATTTGGAGGTAAAGGCACTTATCCCTGGCCCTGACATGTCCCAGGTCACCACTTTATTTTAATGAATTCCTATATTTATATTTATGAGCGGCTAGGCATTGTAGTCCTGTCGGCAGACCGGTCACTTAGCAGCAAAGTTCTCAGTACCTGTAGACCAGAGATCCAATGCTGCCAAATAGAATAAATTCTGGCATTCTTTTTTACCTGTGGCCACCATTATAGGCCTAGATTTAATGTGTATGGGACCTGCTGACAGTTGATGCCGGACATATACAATTTCCACGTCCAATTCTTTCATTCTCCCTGGAGAGGTGTCTGGCAGCAGCTTACTCTGCTCTGCCCATTGACATCCATTTTCATACATATTTATACAGCTTGGCAGGTCCAGAATGCTATGAATGCTATGTATGCTGAGATCAAAATCCGTCAGCTGAGCCGGTCTGGCGTCTGGCAATCATCTAATATACTGCAGCTTAAAAGAACATGTGGCCAAATGTACAATTTCCACTGCACATATACTATTACATGGTGCCCACTCAAGTGAATATGACATCACATAGTTTATGGAGTCCCTCTTTCTTATCAGCACATTTCTCTGACTAGAGAGGGTCCTGAGCGTGGAACTTCTCAGATGTCCACAAGTCCCTTCAGTTAAATCTTGAAGATATTTGGGTGTTTACTCATATTTTTCTTAATACACTATATACTAATGTCACTGAATCCGCTGCTGGCAGCGGGTTCGGTCATCAGTATAAAGTGTAAATGGCCCCTGAGTAGTTTTGGTGGAGATCAGGGTTGGGCATGATGGAATTTTACTGCCTAAGGGTGCTAACACACACGACCGATGCGCAGCAGATCAGCAGCAGATTTGATGGTGCAGATTTGGTGCGTATCTGCTGCGTATAAGCCATCGCCAAAGTGAAGTTGTTTTGCTGTTTTTGGCTATGCTGCCAGGATGAGATCATATTGGGGAAAGGCGGACATCACCTTATAATAACTGCCGCAAATAATGATTATTATTATAACATGGCGGCTGCCTCTTCCCCATATGTTTTCGTCATGGGAGCATAGCCTAAGTGTGTTTTCTTGAAGTGTAAGTTGCACCGAAATGTATTAATCTTGATGTTTACACCACTGCAAATAAAATGATCTGCGTTTCCGGGACTGTCAGGAACATGATCTTGATCCGACAATTTGATAATGTAGGTTGCCGAAATTTCTGCAGTAAATCTGCCATATAGTTGGTGGGACTTCTCCTTAAAAGCGAATGTACCATCATCTACATTTTTTTTTTCTACATTACCCGTCCCTTTTTTCAAAGCACCGTCTGGTTCCTATGCTTGGCGCCGTTCTTTGCTACAGCCCACCTCTATGCACGGGAGGCAGACCCGGTGCCCCCGAGTGTGATGCTTTGCCCTCCTATCTGTGACAAAGCACCATTAAAATGAATCAACAGGGCCGTGTAACACTGCGGAGGGGATATCATCACACTTGGGGGGTGCCAGGCTCGTCTCCAGTGCATAGAGTTGGGCTGGTGCATGGGAAAAGAATGGCGCCAAGCACAGAACCCAGGCAGAACCGAGATCCCTGTGCTGGTGCAGATCGGGTAATGTAAAAAAAAAGTGATGTATCTGACGTGAAACAGAAGTAACATTTGCATGTGATCACATAATGGAGAGGGTAGCTCTGTGATTTTACACCTTGTCATGCCCTGGGTCTCTTGGAACCAGCACCCGCCACATTCAATTATACCTGTGCCCCCAACTCTTCCACCAATGCCCCTTATGCCCTTATGTTTGGATTGTAAACTTTTAGACATTGACCACATCAGATTTTTTTGTTTAACAGCCTTATAATAATTGCTCGATACCCACAGGAGTCCGACATGTTTCTCTATTTATATTTTTATTTGTGTTTTAGATGTTTTTCTTTCTTGTTTTGTTTACAATGAATATGGAACGTAAGACATTGGGCGTTGGGCATTTGTACACCTCTTTAAAGCATTGTCCATAACAGATGGTAAATATTTGTAACTTTACCTGGAATCATTATACTAAACCAATAAAGCTGTGCATAGAGTTATTCCTTGTTTTTCCAGAAAATACCTATGAGCTTGTAATATGTAAGTACCAAATGTTCATTTTAGGTAATGTGCTTTCAGAAGTTAGGGTTTTAGGTTGTTTTTTTTTGTTTGTTTGTTTGTTTTTAAATTTTTGGAATCCCAGCAATTCTTCTCTTTGTTTCCCATTACTTTGAATCCACTTCTGAATTTGTCCGAGGCTGGCTTCACACTGTTTTAAATTTTGGGAAAAACGCCCAAAAAACCAGCCCATGACCAGGTTCACACTGTGTTTTTGCAGTACCATTTTCAACCATGTTTTTTTGTATGTTAAAACATAAGTCAATAGAAAACGGATCCAAAGGGATTGCACACAATTGCATCCGTTTATGCGTTTGCTTTTGAATCCTATTTCTTTTTTCTTCATAAAACATATATGTAAAACGACTGCAAAAACGCAGTGTAAACCCGTCCTTAGCTGTAAGTCGATGGACTTTGATGAAATGCCATACTTGGTGTGTTTTTTTTCTGTGGTGTTTTTCTCTCCTCTCTGGCATTTTTTTTTTTTTGACTCTGTAGCAGTTTTTGCAAAACGCAGCATGCTGAGGGTGTGGAGTTTTTTTTCCTAGGCGTTTCTCTCCCATAGAGTTTAATGGAATGTCTTCTGTTCCTCCCAAAAAGCCATTCACACCTAGTAAAAGACTCCAGAAAAAAAGCCAAAATAATCTTTGCCAGTTTTTCTGCCAAAGTTTTGGAAAATGACAAGGAAACTTTAATCATTTGTACTTTCAGAACACTATGGGGAAGATTTATCAAACATGATGTAAAGTAAAAACTGTCTCAGTAGCCCCTAGCAACCAATCAGATTCCACCTTTCATTTTACAAAGCGTCTGTGAGGAATGAAAGGTGGAATCTGATTGGTTGCTAGGGGCAACTGAGCCAGTTTCACTTTACACCATGTTTGATAAATTTCCCCCCAGGTGTCACAGAGTTGACTACCTTCAGGAGTGTACACTATTTCAAGGGAATTTAAAGGGTCACTATACATGTAGTTAATATACCTGCGTTGGTTAATATGTGTTTTTTACCCTTGTTAGCGACCTACATTATGGGATAACACATTGGTTTGGGACTTTCAGTACAGATTTTCAGGCTACTGTGCTGCGCAGTGGGCACCTGGTTTTGGTCTTAAAGGGTACTCCAGTGACACTTTTTGTCCCGCCGCAGCCACTGATTGGCTGAGTGGGCCGTTAGTGATCCGGGAGTCACAGAAGCAGGTGGGAGCGTGGGCAGGTAAGACATTATCTTCTTTAATATCCAGCAGCCGGAATTAACCCATAACAGTATAGCTGCGGATATAACTGCGAAACTCACAGCGTGAAATCCCCTGTGAACTTGGTACATGTGACCGTACCCTTAGGCTGGGTTCACACACAGTATATTTCAGTCAGTATTGTGGTCCTCATATTGCAACCAAATGGATTAAAAACACAGAAAGGCTCTGTTCACACAATGTTGAAATTAAGTGAATAGCCGCCATTTAAGTTATTTAGGCTATGTTTACACTACGTAAAACTACGGCCGTAGTTCTCGCCGCAGAACTACGGCCATAGTTTTGAGGGGTGGACAATGCCTGTTGATGAATGGGATCCTGGCCAGAGCGTACACACATTGTATACGCTCCGGCTGGGATCTGTGCTACTCAACTGGTCTGGCTTTGGGCCACACCAGGGAGCGGAGTCTAAGTGCCCTTTAGGGCTTCATCCTTTATTCTGCTCCAGGATGCAGACGCTGGACTTCTGTGGCTAGAGGACACCAGGTCGGTCCACAGGTGTGTGGGCAGCAGCTGTTTCCCAAGAACCAGAGAGTTTCGGTGTAAGGCACCAAGGAACAGGCCAAGTAATCATAGCCAGCAAGCTGGGGCGTCAGTGCAGTACCAGGGATGAGGCAGGTATCATAGTCAGGCTGGCAGCTTCAGAGGCAGGTCAGACAATCAGAGACAGCAACAGGAGAGGCAAATGACAGGGGTCAGACAAAAGTTGTAATCTGAAAAAAAGGCACAAGTCAGAATACCAGGAAAATCAGCAGGATCACAGAAATGCACCTTCACTTAGAATGCACAATTGCAATAACGCTCAGGCAACAAGAAGGCGATGGGGCCTGCTTAAATAGGTGCAGGTGGCTATGGATTGGCAGGATATTTCTTCAGGTCCGAAACCCTTCCAGTCCAGCAGGAAGTACCTCTTCCTTCCTTCCTTCCTTCCTCCTTACAATTTAGGATGTCCCTTACCTTGTGTTCCGAGTCCGTATCAGTAGAGATCAATGTGGACGAAGCAGGCCTTAACCCTTTAAGGACATGGCCCATTTTCGTTTTTACGTTTTCGGTTTTTCCTCCTTGTGTTTAAAAGGTCATAGCACTTGCATTTTTCCACCTAGAAACCCACATGACCCCTTATTTCTTGCGTCACTAATTGTACTTTGCAATTACAGGCTGAATTTTTGCATAAAGTACACTGCGAAACCAGAAAAAAATTCAAAGTGTGGTGAAATTGAAAAAAAAACCGCATTTCTTTTATTTGGGGGAAATGTGTTTTTACGCCATTCGCCCTGGGGTAAAACTGACTTGTTATGCATGTTCCTCAAGTCGTTACGATTAAAACGATATATAACATGTATAACTTATATTGTATCGGATGGCCTGTAAAAAATTCAAACCGTTGTTAACCAATATACATTCCTTAAAATCGCTCCATTCCCAGGCTTATAGCGCTTTTATCCTTTGGTCTATGGGGCTGTGCGAGGTGTCATTTTTTGCGCCATGATGTGATCTTTCTATCGGTACCTTGATTGCGCATATACGACTTTTTGATCGCTTTTTATTACATTTTTTCTGGATTTGATGCGACCAAAAATGCGCAATTTTGCACTTTGGGATTTTTTTGCGCTGACGCCGTTTACCGTACGAGATCAGGAATGTGATTAATTAATAGTTCGGGCGATTACGCACGCGGCGATACCAAACATGTTTATTTATTTATTTATTTGTTTACTTTTATTTAAAACCTGGGAAAAGGGGGGTGATTCAGACTTTTATTAGGGGAGGGGGCTTTTTACTATTAACAACACTTTTTTTTTTTTTTTTACACATATACTAGAAGCCCCCCTAGGGGACTTCTAGTATATACACTTGGATCTCTCATTGAGATCTCTGCAGCATAGATATGCTGCAGAGATCCATGAGATCGGCACTCGTTTGCTTTCGGCTGCTGCAGCCGGAAACAAACGAGTGCCGAGCCGAGGACGGCGCCATCTTGGACGCGTCCCCGGCCGGCATCAGACAGGGAGATCGCTCCTCCGGGACAAGGTCCCGGAGGAGCGATCTCCCCCACTAGACACCAGGGAAACGTTGCCTCCGGTAATCGGAGGCAGCTGTCAACTTTGACAGCTGCCTCCGATTAGCTAATTAGCGGGCACGGCGATCGGACCGTGCCCGCTAATAGCGGCGGTCCCGGGCTACACGCGGCACCCGGGATCGCGGCACTTCAAAGCGGGGCCGCCGCGCGGCCCCGCTTTGAAGTGCTAATGAGGACATAGGACGTACCGGTACGTCCTATGTCCTTAAGAGGTTAAAGTGTCGCTGTCGTTTAAATTTCTTTTTTTTTTTTTTTGCAGAAATCAATAGTACAGTCGATTTTAAGTAATTCTGTAATTGGGTTTATTAGCCGGAAAATGCATTTTTATCATGAAAAAGCAGTTTGAAGCTCTCCCCCCGTCTTCATGGTTCTCTATGGAGAGGGGAGGGGTGGAGGGAGATGAGGCAGCAAAATAGTACAACAAAGGGTTCATTTACAGCTACATCACCGGCTATCTCCTCTGAGGTCAGCACTGACCTCTCTGACCTCTGAATACCGTCTTTCACGGTCCTGCTGTGTAATCCTTTGTTCTCTGCTCTAGGCTCATGACTAATCTCCCCCCTCCCCTCTCCATAGAACAGACAGGGCCCGACTGATGTAAAAGAGTCAAGATTTTCTGATAATGAGCAGTGAGTGAGAGAGAGGAGGGTGGGGGGGGGGGGGGGGGGGGGGGGGGGCTTGGGGAAAGTCTTTTTGAATGCAGATAATGGCAGATTTACCTAATAAACTCAAATACAAAGTTTCTTAAAATCGCCTGAACTATTGATTTCTAAAAAAAAAAAACCTACAGTGACACTTTAAGTATCTGTTGACAGCCGGTGGTTTTAGGAGAGACACATGGAAAGCATTAGAGATTCAGAGAGAAGGTGGCAGCATGAAGTCCGCTGTGATATGTGTGAACATATCCTCATAGTGGAAGCAGAGAATCTTGTCTGAGTGTCTTTGCACAATGCACCGTATTTATGTATTTTGTATGTATTTTTTTTCTAAAAGCCCAAAGAAGCAGTAAGTGAAGATCATAGTGCAGTCATGTGTGACTGAACATCTGCATGATTCACTGGTTGTAAGAATACAAGCTGAATATGATACAGAAGAGATACAAAGAAGAAAGACACCATCCCTAGCCTGAGGTCTTTCCCATACGTTCCTGCTTCTATGAGCTGCCTGGTGCTCACAAACATCCCACATGTGGTTATACCTCAGAGCACATGGTGTACCTGCCCTTGATTAAAGTGTAACTATGAGTTGTAAAAAACTTCTGACATGTTACGGCGACATGTCAGAGGTTTGTATTGTTTGGCAGTATACACAGAGGCCAATGTAGGACAGTATTGTATTTAGGAGGTATGATGTTTAGCGGTATACACAGGCTTCAGTGTGTGTGGCAGTATTGTATCCAGATCTTGCAGTATAGAATGTTAAGAGGAGCTTTCCTTACTTTGAAGAAGGAAGGGGGGGGGCAAACAGAATTTTTCCCAGGTGCAGGGAAAGCTAGTTACACCTCTGCTCTAAAATTCCCTTATTGTGCCCCACCCCCACCCACTTTCACCCAGCAGTGCCCCCCTAGGCTCTGTGCACATTATACAGTCAGAGATTGATTGCTAACTGGTTCATCCACCTTTATGTAAACTCCCCCATTTATAATAGATGGCCGGACCAAAGTATGAATAAAGCAATTTTGGCTTTTTTGTCTCAGTCTCATTCCTCATAGATTGTAAGCTCTCATGGCCAGGGCCCTCACTCCTCTTGTTGGATCCTCTGCTTATTCTGCGATGTCTTTACCCATAAATAATTGTGAAGAAAAACAGTACAAATGTCTGAATGAACTTCTGTGTGTGGTATGAACAAATTCTAAAGATTCCCCCTGAGGCTGCTAACCGGGTGGTGTGAGCGCTTACTTGTCTGAACTGTAGAACCGGTCGCGTGTGATATGTCGCACATGGTGAGGAAGGCTTGTGCTGTCTTGAGCTGCAGCATTTATGCAAGAATTTGCAGTATACATTAGGACTGACCAATCAGAACGACCCAAAGTGAAGAAACAAGGCATGTACTTAGACGCCCTGTTACGTAAGTATCCTTACATAAAACACAAGGATATATTAGGTCACATCTGAAATTCTACATTACAAGGACATGTGCATGCAGTAAAGTATCATTCAGATTACTAGAGACATTTCAAGGGAATCTCTCAGCTGTAATTTATATTCTAAGCTGCTGACACTGTTAGATAGCTGATATGTATATATTATGTTGGAGAGCTGCAAATGTATGTATAATACTCTAACATATATGCTAATATATCTGTCCAAAAAGTTTGTGTTCACCACACATCTGGCAGATCATTCAAGGGGTATTCCATTTAAACATAACTTTTGATATGTTGCTGCCCATGGTGAGACTAATACTTCATTCCATACTTGTTATTATCTATTCAGTCTCCTTCCCCCAGTTCTGAGCTGCTGCTTTCTGCTTTTACAAATTGTGTGTGAGCTTTTTTCCCCTCCCTTCTGAGATAAAACAAGTCCCTATCTGCAACTTTATAATGCAGGGAGGATTAATCACAGTGAGTTCATCAGCAACTTGACCTCCCAGCATTACAAAGAAGCTACAAGGTTGCAGATACAGCCTGCAAGGGACTTGTTAACATCAGCCGTCTCAGAAGAAGGGGGGAGACTAAGAGAAAAGCTCACACACAAATTTTTGTGTCTTCAGCAGAAAGCAGCAGCTCAGAACTGGGGGAAGGAGAATTAATAGTCATTAACAAGTATGGAAGTAATTGTTAGTCTCACCATGGGCAGCAACATATCAAAAGTTATGTTTGAGCGGAATACCCCTTTAATGTAATGCTTTTACATTGTTCCCCAAGTTCACTGGTCACCTAAGTTTTTCCATCCTTCCTTATATTCTATTGTCAATCTAAAAACAACTCTGTAATGTGTTCTTCTATTGATTATAGTGCAAGTGTTTGTTCACGAGAGTCTGAATGCATCCAGTTCAATTAGCTTTGTCTGTGCACATTGCCGTACTATTAACCCTTGTGATTCATGTGAGTAAGGCCATGTTCACATGGCGTAAGAGACTGGCCATTCCGTGACCCAGCTGGGTCACGGAGCGGCCAGTCTCTGAAAAGATCATGCCAGCCGGTAATGCAGTACCAGCCGGATGATCTATTCGGCCGCAGGGTTCTGATGCGGGCGCATCTGTGTGCGCCTGCATCATAACTCCACACTGCATGCTATGAAGCTTGCGGCCGCAGTCGTTCTATAGTGTGCACCAACATTGTTTTCTACGCCCGCTATTCAATGTCAGTTGTTTGTGGCGCCGCGAGGGATCCCAGCCGGAGCATATACAACGTGTATACGCTCCGGACGGGATCCCGTAGAAGGCAAGGCAACATATGTTTTCGTACAAAGTACAGCCGTTGTTGCCGATAGCAACAACGGCCGTACTTTTACGAAAACATACGTTGTTTGAACATAGCCTAACATAGCAACTTGCAAGTCTCTTGGCTCCTCCGTGTGCATCCAATTTTTTGAAGACTTTTGAAAGCTGAAACTGATACTGCCTGTGCTTGTTTTACCTGTTATCTAAGTAGAGGTCTGGATTATTCTATGCCCCAGGCCCCAAAATTGTGTTCACACCCAGTGTGAGGCATGAAGTCTGACACTACTGCTTTAGGAAATTTATCACACTTCTGGTCAGACTCTCGAGGAAGAAAGTCATCTGGCTGTGGTGGTGAGTAGTACAACGCATGCACATGCACACAAAAAGTGGGACGTTGCTGTGTGGGAAAAAGCATCAAAGGGTTTGCGGGGGTCTCAGATGTTAGCCGAAACGCCATCACCTTATACAATGGAATAGTCTTATATTGTAGCTTTTTAGTTACTATGTTACTATTAGTTGCTCTGACGTGTTATACAAGCATCAGGCATAATGTATTTTTCATACTGTTTTGGTTATACAAACCCTCTAACATTTGAGAATAGCACAAAGGTTCTCGTATAGGGAGAATGTATAAGTACGTGGTTGATCACGTTTTTGTGTGTTAAAAGTAATCATTTACTATTAAACGGACTGCAAAAACGCAGCGTGATCCCAGCCTTAAAGGGATTTTCTGGGACTATAATATTGATAGCCTATCCTTATGCTGCGTTTACACGGAGCGATAATTCGGCCAAATGAACGATTAACGATTTCGAAGTAACGATGTGTTTTTTTAAACGATCAGCGTTTAGACGGAACAATGAATCGTTTGGAAAAATCGTTATTGTGATCATTTTAAGATCGCTTAAGCCCATCTCACACATAGGGTGAATCGGTGAAAGACCGTTTACACAAAGCAATTTGCAAATTTTTAGCGACCGACAATGATTTGAAAACATGTTGAAAGATCATAATGAGCGATTTTTCCGCTCGTTGCTTGATTGTTCGCTGTGTTTACACGAGCCGATTATCGCTCAAAAGCGATCGTTATTGCGAAAATTCGAATGATAATCATTCCGTATAAACGCAGCATTAGGAAAGATGATCAATGTCGGTTTGTAAGATGACTCTCTGCAACTCTCAGCGATCACGTAGCGATCACGTAGCGATCTTCATTGGGACATTTTAGCTGTGTTCATACATGGTGTTTTGTTGCTTTTTTAAATGTGTTTTTCCCACTATTTTTCTGCAAATTTCAGGAGCTATGTTACCTAAAATACGCAACAAAGTGGAAAATCACAGGAAAGACACAATAAAGACATCATGTGTGAACACAGCCTTAGGGAGAGTGAGGTATGATTACAACATGCTGCTTTGTTGGGGTGAATGAAGCAGCAGGTGCTGTAACCTCACTGATGTGCAAAAGTCTGCAGTGAAATTGGTTACTGCTTTGCGCAGAAAACTGGCACTAGAGTTAGGGGAAAGCGGTAGGTAGAGTGAAAGAACTTGATGAACAGCTGAGTGAAAGCAATGCATTATGGGACTTGTGGTATTGAGCAACTGCTCAACCAGGAAGTACAGAACTAAGACCCCAAAATAAATGGATTTTTGGTAATCACAGATAGGTAAGCAATGCTATATGCCTCTGCAGTATATTTACTTTTTACCTGATGTCAGAGTATCCCTTTAAAGTCCTGGAAAACCCCTGATATTGTTCCACCTTATGTTCTGTTTGTAGATCTGCTAAGGAAACATTATAATCTACTTGGAACACAATGGAAGCAGACTTGAAGGAACAAAGGATTTTGAGCTTTATTCTGGAGAATGCGGCTCGTGGAAACCCCCAGAGTGTAGTGGACACCATAGATAAATACTGCCGAGATGTAGAATGGGCCATGAATGTAGGAGATGAAAAGGGTAAAGTATCCAGGATACTCAGAAATCCTGCTCTCTGTCCTTCTCTATTTTTTTTGCTGGATTAAAGGGATACTTCTGCATTTTATAATCAACTGGTGCTCGAAAGCTATATAGATTTATAAATTACTTCTATTTAAATATCTCAAAAATTCGAATACTTATCAGCTGCTGTAAGTCCTACAGGAAGTGAAGTTTTCTTTGCAGTGTGACACAGTGCTCTCTGCTGCCACCTCTGTCCATGTCGGGAACTGTCTCGATCAGTAGCAAATCTCCATAGAAAACCTCTCCTGCTCTGGACAGTTCCTGTCACGGACAGAGGTGGCAGCAGAGAGCACTGTGTCAGACTGGAAAGAATACACCACTTCCCGCGGGACATACAGCAGCTGATAAGTACTGGAAGACTTAAAATAATTTACAAACCTGTGTAACTGGCATCAGTTAATTTGAATATTTTTTTGCAGGAGTACCTCTTAAACGTATTGCCTGACAGCAGAAAACCTTAGGTTAGATGCCAATTCTGTCACCTGCTTTTAATGCAACTAACATCTATTGCAATATAGTAAAATAGGACAATAGTGCAAATTAGGGGCCAAAGACTGGGCCTAGAGCAATCTTCTGCTACCTTTTTTGACTATGAACATTTATTATTGCCATCTTAATAGTACAATCGATTTTAAGAAACTTTGTAATTGGGTTTATTAGCCGAAAAATGCATTTTTATCATGAAAAGGCAGTTTGAAGCTCTCCCCCCTGTCTTCATGATTGTCTATAGAGAGGGGAGGGGTTGAGGGAGATGAAGCACCAAAACAGGACAACAAAGAGCTAATTTACAGCTACATCACCCGGCTATCTCCTCTGAAGTCAGCACTGACCTCTCTGACCTCTGAATACTGGCTTTCACACAGCTCCCACTGAGTAATGCTTTGTTCTCTGCTGGCGACTAATCTCCCTCCTCTCTCCATAGAACAGACAGGACCCGACTGATGTAAAAGAGTCGAGATTTCCTGATAATGAGCAGTGAATGAGAGAGGGGGAGGGACCTGGGGAAAGTCTTTTTGAATGCAGATAATGGCAGATTTACCTAATAAACCCAATTACAAAGTTTCTTAAAATCGCCTGGACTATTGATTTCTGCAAAAAAACTGAAGCGACAGTGACACTTTAAGGTAAGAACACACTTTCCTGCCAGGTTGCATAAAACCAGAAAATACAAATAGACCACCAAGTGTGTCCTAACCAGTAAAGATGAGTGAACTTAGTGAGCCATAGCCTGTGTCCATGTTTCCCAAAATAGCAGCAATCAAATGGGGTTCAAATCCGGTTGGAGCAAACTATAACTTACTGTTCGCTCATTTCTACTGACCAGTTAAAGGAAAAGTCCGGCCATCTTTAAAATCTGGCAGGGGAAGGGGGGAATTTGAACAGACTTACCTCTCCCTATGCCAGCTGTGATTGTTGGGACCGGCCTTGGGACCCCCACTGGAAGGTATTTTCCCCCAAGTTGTGATGACGTCATGACTCGGGGGGAAATGCCTATCCCGACTGATGGACCCGCCACTCAGCCAATCAGTGACCGGGGTAGCGGGGGACCCGAGGCCGGTCCTGAAGTGAAGCTCACTGCGGGCACTGGGAGAGGTAAGTTCGTACTCCTGATCAAATTCCCCCCTGCCGGCTGCCAGATTTTAAAGATGGCTGGACCTCTCCTTTAAGCACGGATAAGTTGACATTAATTATCAGACCAGAGCCCCTTAAATGATCAGATCCTTACATTTTTACAGCTCGACCCCTGGCTGCGGACTTTCTGAGCCCGGCTCCTGACAGAATCTCCTATTGCTGGGCAGCACCAAGACCTTTTTTGAACAGTGCCATAACACTGTAGCAACATTTTCTCTAAACCTTTGTGACTGGGGCACAGTTAGGGACCTTGTCACCTAACCACAGAGGGAAAAAAACATTAAAAAACATTATTACACAGCTGGACTTACATAGATATGGATGACTTACATACTATATGGATGAACAGAAGGAGCCAAAATACTATGCAGTGGCACAGAGTGGGCCTAACTACTATATGGGGGCACGGTGCTGCCTAACTACTATATGGGGGCACAGTGCTGCCTAACTACTATATGGGGGCACAGTGCTGCCTTACTACTATATGGGGGCACAGAGGGGACTAACTACTGTATGTGCTGCAGCAAGGAACCTAAAATGGCAGATTCTGCCTAGTCGTTGCTCAGGCCAGATTAAAAGGAAGAAGAAAGTAAATAACTGTGAACAGAGAACACAACATGCATGAGTCACTGGGTAAACTGTTATTATTTTGTTGCCATCGGCAACAACGGCCGTACTTTATGCGCCTGTGAACACTGCCTTATCTGCTATGGGATCCCGGCCGGAGTGTATACACATCGTATACGCTCCGGCCGGGATCCCATGCGGACCCGCAAATAACTGACATGTCAGTTTTCTGGGGCCGCAATTCTGTGAATTTGCGGCTGCAGAAAGCCCTGTCAGTTCACACAATGAAGTGAGCGGCTCCGGCCGCTTGCTTTATTGTCTGCTGTGGAGTGTTCTGATGCGGGCGCGTGTTGATGCGCCCGCATCAGAACACTACAGCCATAAAGATCACCCGGGATGATCTGTGCAGAGATCAGCCATTCCGTGACCCGGCCGGGGTCACGGAACTGCCGGTCTCTTACAGAGTGTGAACATAGCCTAATGCTGAGTTTACACTAATTGGACAATTACGCACAATACAATATATTATATGTTTATTTATTTTATTATTTTTATGTGTTTTATTTATAAAGTGGGAAAGAAGGGTGATTTCCACTTTTATTGGGGGAGGGGCTTTGACATATTTTTAAAAACATTTATTTATTATCTTGACATAATGGATTAGAGGTGGCAGCCATCTCACGTATCAACCATTAATTGAAAGACGTTCTATATTTCTATCTCCAGGGCTTATTGTAGATGAAGTGGTGAAAGAGAGAGACCCTGCTATAGTACTGGAGCTGGGCACATATTGTGGATATTCCGCTATCCGGATCGCTCGCTTGCTGAAGCCTGAAGCGCACCTGTTCACCTTGGAGCTGAACCCAGTTCATGCTGCTGTGGCAAAGCAGATGATTGAATTTGCTGGAGTAGAGGATAAGGTACATGAAGCATATTATAAGGATGCTTTGCTTCTAGGGAGGTATAGAGTATACACTTTTACATTCAGTTCCTATGCGTACATAAACCAGAATCCAAGGCACTTTGGAGTTATTTATTAAGTAGGTAATGTTTCAACAAATTTTGCATAGATCTATAGAACAAACAGCTTGTTACTATATCTTATCAGACAAATAAGCTTCATTCTCCTGTTATCAGGCTTCTTCCACTCTCAAAATAAGCTTAGCAAGACTTTAGTTTAATGTTGCCAACTTGGAGCCAACTCAGGATTATAGATTACAACTCTATGAAGGGGGGAGAGAGATGGAGATGAGGGCAGCTCCGGCATGCTTGGATCCCATCGTTTGGCCTTTGAATAACAGTGGCTGGAGACGTTATATGCAGCTATAGGGAATCCAGAAAAACAGGGATACAGCTTATGTTGTAGTGTTCTGTTTATTAACCCTTATCGCTTTTATAGCAGTCTGGAATTTGGGCGCTTAAAAAAATAATAATAGCTATATCTGGTTTAGGTCAGCGAACTTTTCAAAAATTTAGGTTTGCAGGTTCGCAACCTTAATGAATCGCACTAAAACAACTAAACAATTGCAGGTGTTTAGCTGTTTTAGTGCAGTTCAGCTCATCAATACTTACCAGTCTGCACTCCTCCAGTGTCCTTGATCTCTGGACGCCGGTGTCCTCCACATCCAAAATCCCACTCAGCCAATCACTGACTGAGGGTCAGTGCCGTGCCCAGTATTTTGGCTAAAGGCCCTATTCCACGGAACGATTATCGTCCGTATTCGGCCGATATCACTTGTTACAGCCGATAATCGTCCCGTGGAATAGAAGGCAACGATCAGCCGACATCGTTCATGTCGGCTGATCGTTGAAGTTGTTTGTCTTTCAACATGTTGAAAGACAAATGACTTATATAGCAGCGATCTGGTGCCACCGCTCCGTGTAATAGGATCGGCGGCAGCAGACTGCCGCTATATCCTATGGGCTGCCCAGACGATCAGTGATCACCCGGGCAGCCCCTGCGCAGCTTCCCCCGGCCCTCCCTGGACTCACCAGCTCGCTGCAGCCGCGTGAAATAGCAGCAACAGCGAGTGGGGAACAAGGAGCAAACGAGCACTGACAGCGCTCGTTTGCTCCCCAGAGCAAGTGGGGTGTCACTCCAGAGATGAGAGATGAGAGTAATCAGTGAGTAATTGGCTGAGCGGCCTGGAGGCAGTTTTGAGACACCTGGGGAACTTGGACAGGTAAGCATACCATTTTTTTTTTTTTAATGTGGCCACCATCTTGAATAAAATTAAAAATTAAGAATTTAAAAATTTGCTTTGTGACTAAATGAATTTTTGCAAACTTCATTGTGAATCCCGCTTTGCTCATCCCTATAATGAAATGAAAAATCTGTAAAACTGATACTGCTGTATGCCAAACAGCTGGATCCATTGATTGATTTCCGTTGACTTACATTTTAAAGAAAAATGAATTGAAACCTATACATTTGTTGACATTTTTGTATAAAGGAAAAAAAAAGAAAAAAAATTGAAATGTAAACAGTGATATACAGTATGTACAGAAATGCAGCGTGAACCGGCCTCAACAGGTTGACGTGACTCATTTTGTTTTCTTACCCAGGTGAAGGTGCTTGAAGGCGCCACAGAAAGTATTATTCCACAACTAAAAGAGAAACATAATGTGGACACTCTGGACTTTGTATTTTTGGATCACGCAAAAGACCGGTATACACCTGACACCAAACTACTCGAGGTAAGAGGATACTCAATTGAGTGGATGGCCACCATTTAATGGCAAATAACAGCCGTAGTTTCAAAACAATGGCCGTTATTTTAAAATAACGGCAATTATTTGCCATTAAATGTCGTCCATCCACTCAATTTTCAATTTTCGATTTTCAATTTTCACATGTACAGGATCTGCAGCAGATCCGCAGCAGATTTGATGGTGCAGATTTGATGCTGTGTTCAGTTATTTAGATCAGATTCCCTGCGATACGGTATGTGTGAAGCTACGGTGTAGAACACTGCCTACATGTCAGTTTTCTGCGGCCGCAATTCACTGAAAGACCTGTCAGTTCACACAATGAAGCAAGCGGCTCCGGCTGCTTGCTTCATTGAGTGCTATGGGTGTTCTGATGCAGGCGTGCTCTGATGCGCCCACATCAGAACACTGTGGCCGTAAAGATCATCCGGCCAGTACTGAAGCGGGCGGTCTCTTACATAGTGGGAACATAGCCTTAAAGCGACTCTGTACCCACAATCTGTCCCCCCAAACCACTTCGGATAGCTTCTTTTAATCCAAGATCTGTCCTGCAGTCTGTTCGGCAGGTGATGCAGTTATTGTCCTAAAAAAATACTTTTAAACTTGAAGCCCCGTGCCCAACGGGAGTATCTGTGCCCTAACTTTGCACCACCCCTCTGTCCCTCCTCCCCACCCTCCTCATCATTAGGAATGTTCCAGGCAGATTGCCTCCTATTCCCCACCTGTGTCAGCCCGGCACATGGGCTGGATCGTTAAGGACCCTGTGCAATATTCAACATGGAGAAAATGTTTTAGTGGCATTCTTAATGATGAAGTGGGTGGGGAGGAGGGACGGAGGGGTGGTGCAAAGTTAGGGCACAGATACTCCCGTTTGGCATGGGCTTTAAGTTTAAGAGTATGTTTTTAGGACAATAACTGCATCACCTGCCGAACGGACCCCAGGACAGATCTTGGATTAAAAGCAGCTATCCGAAGGTACAAGTGGTTTGGGGGGGGGGGTGTCAGATTGTGGGCACAGAGTCGCTTTAATGCGTTTTTACACATGTCCCCTTTTTTTTGTGCTTGAACTCGTGTGCTAAAAAAAATATCTTAAAGATCTTACTAAAATCTTGGTAAAGTTTTCATTAAAAAATGTGCAGTCAGCTTTTGTAAATGTATCTAAGGGTGCCTTCACACCTACCGGATCCACAGCGGATCTCACTTCTGCGGATTCGAAGCGAGAACCGCTGCGGATCCGGTATCAATTCACCCCTATGATAGCACATATTTGCAGGGGGATTAACATCCCGCTGTGAATATGTGTTTTAGCCCCTCACTGTCCGCAGCCCCGCCGCTGCATTAGCCCATCCTCGGCCGCATCGCCCATCCCCTGCTGCATCCAGCAGCCCGCATCCCCGGCCACATCCTGCAGCCTGCCGCCGAGAGCATAGAGTACCTGCTCGGCGGCGCGGCTGCAGTGAGGCTCCCGGCTCCGGTCCCGCTAATGAGCTGCGGACAGTGAGGGGTTAAAGCACATATTCACAGCGGGATGTTAATCCCAATGCGAATATGTGCTATCATAGGGGTGAATTGATACCGGATCCGCAGCGGTTCTCGCTTCGAATCCGCAGAAGTAAGATCCGCTGTGGATCCGGTAGGTGTGAAGGCACCCTAAAGGAGCGTTCTCAGGTTTCCAGCCAGTATCATTAGCTGTACAAAAAGATTTTCATGGGAAAAAAACTGCTGGAAAAAATGTCTGTTTTCTATTAAAAACGGTTATTTTTTTATTACATAATTGGCCAACAAAAGGGTGTGTCAGTTAATTGTATGGCCAAATGAATTACGGCTGTAAAATGAATGTCCGTTTTAACATCTATTTTACTATGGAGTTTAATAGAACTCAGAACTGTGCCACAATACTAGCGGATACATGTTTACTTATCTCCCCTCATGTGTCTGTCTGTACACAATTGTGCTGCTTTCAGACATGAGCCTGGAGTGACGTAGGCCCCTATTACACAAAGTGATTATTGGCCGTACTGGCCAATTTTCGGCCATTACAGTCGACAATCACTTTAAAAGGGGGAGATTTATCAAACATGGTGTAAAGGTAAACTGGCTCCGTTGCCCCTAGCAACCAATCAGATTCCACCTTTCATTCCTCACAGGCTCTTTGAAAAATTAAAGGTGGAATCTGATTGGTTGCTAGGGGCAACTGGGCCAGTTTACCTTTACACCATGTTTGATAAATCTCCCCCAATGTGTAATAAAATGCAATGATCAGCCAACATGCACGTTCGTCTTAGGAGCCCCTCCTGCAGTTACCCGCGCAGCCCACCCTGCTGTACCCACTCGCTGTTGGTGCATGTAATAGGAGTAATAGGGCCTGTACTCTAGAAACCACAAATTCAAGGTTTCATAGACAAATACATTTAGATATTATAAAAGCCACTATCTGGTGTGTAATTTCCAAGAATTATTCCTAGAACTTCTAGATAATTTATGCTTTATGACTAAACATTTACCATTATAGGTTATATTCCCACTTCGGGAATATATCGGCAAAGATGGCCATCTCGTTATATAGATGGTCACTAATAAAGATCATGATATTATTGGCGGCCGTCTATATTACAAGATGGCAGCTTTTGCCTGATATGTTCCCGGAATGGAAACATAGCCTCATGCACATAATGGTACAATGGTCACTTACATTACTTTCTATGGTTCTGACACTGTAATGATATTCTGTACTTGTCCCTTCTGCAGGAGCTTCGCTTGCTGAGGGAAGGCTCCGTATTACTGGCCGATAATGTTGTGTATCCCGGAATTCCAGACTTCCTGGAGTATGTTAGAACGTGTGGTCGGTATGACTGCACCAACTATCCCTCACACGCACAATACATGAATGTGGATGACGCTCTGGAGAAGGCTGTATTTAAAGGTTTCTCGTAAATCGAGAAATGTGTTATTTGAAGATGACGCCATAGTGATTTATAAATGTGCTTCCTTTTTTAAAGCTACTTGTGTATTATTAAAGTCTTTTTTTACTTAATCTGCCTGATTAGTTCTTAATTTTTTTTTAACTCCAACACTAAAAGGGGTTATCCAGCGATACAAAAACATGGCCACTTTTCCCCCTACTGTTGTCTCCAGTTCAGGTGCAGTTTGCAATTAAGCTCCATTTATTTCAATGGAACTGAGTTTCAAAACCCCACCCAAACTGGAGACAACTGTGGCCATGTTTTTGTAGCGCTGGATAACCCCTTTTACTACTTTAGTTAGTAGACTGAGGATGTGAGGACGCTATCACATGGGTGGGTTGGGTGGGGGGGGGATGAGGGGGGTCAAACACGCAGCACTGGCCCACCTGTGTAAATGCCCTGTGGGTGTATGTGTCCCTGTCCCCACTCCTTTCCCACAAACACACACACTCACCCTCACCCTGCCTGGCATAGACCCCCGGCATTCGTTCTCCCAGCTCACTGGCCCACTAGTCACTCATGTGGTGGAGAGCCGGGAGAATGAAAGTCAGGGGACTACGCCAGGCCAGGTAAGGGTAAGGACAGCAGGCACCACTGGGCGCTTGTAGTGTCGCTTACCGGGGGTGGGACAGTGCTATTGGAGTCATCAAGAACCACCTTGAGATGCTGTGAGGGCCTTGGGGGGGGGGGGGGGGGGGGAGGCAGAGGGTAGGCACACTGGTCTCTCTCATACGCATTCATAAGGGTGGGTGGCCCTCGAAAAGCATTCTGAATTCTCATGTGGCCCCATGGGAACAATGGGAACCCCAACAAATAATGTCAATGTCTCAATAACTTGTCATGTGTCCTTGAGCATCAATTACAGCTTGACAACAACGTTTCACGATTTTCACAAGTCGACTTATTGTCCGCTAAGGCATGGCATTCCACTCTTCTTAAAGGGCAGCCCTTGAGTCATTAAGGTTCTTGGGTACAGAGTCACAAGCTTCTACAGAACAACTCAGCTGATCCCATAGGTTTTCTATGGGATTCAGGTCTGGAAAAAATACAGGACACTTCATTTGAGGCGCAATGACTAGATTAACCCCTTAATGACAGAGCCAATTTTCGTCTTTGTGTTTTTTCATTTTTTCCTCCTCGTGTTTAAAAGGCCAGAGCAATTGTATTTTTTCTCCTACAGACCCACATGAGCCCTTATTTTTTGCGCCACTAATTTTACTTTGAAATGGCAGACTTAAATTTTGTATAGAATATGCTGAAAAACCAGGAAAAAATAAAAGCGCCGTTCATCCTATAGTAAAACAGACATGTTATATATGTTCGTTAGGTCGGTACAATTAAAATTATGTGCAACTTGATAGGTTTAAAAAAATAAAACCTTTTAAACAAAATAAATGTTCCTTAAAATTGCTCTAAGACCATGCTTATGACACTTTTATCCTTTGGTCTATGGGTCTGTGTGAGGTGTCATTTCTTTTGTTGTGCGATGATCTGTACTTTCTATTGGTACCTTGATTGCGCATATGCTAATTTTTGACGGGACAAAAAATGTGCACTTTTTGCACTTTGCCGGATTTTTGCGCTTACACCGTTGACTGTCAGTCAGTAATGTGTAGGTCATTAAAGAGGTACTCCAGGCTGGGGTCATTTTTAGGGTATGGCCGGGGAAGGGGTGGAAATAGAGGCCGCCGGTTACTTACCTCCCCTGTTCCAGCGCCGGGTCTCTGAGTGCTGCCCTGTTCTTCCATCCCGCGGCCGCTTCCTGGTCTGAGCTGCGGCTTGAGACGTGACGTCTCAAGGCAGTTCAGCTATCCAGCGACCGAGGGGGGACTCCGCTACGATCCGGGACCCAGCGCTGGAAGTGATGAATGAAGGGCCCCCCTGACGCTCTCTCGTCCAAAAAACCTGGAGCTGACCCTGACAGTATCTGATGCACAGCGTTCTCCTACTCTGATCAAGGGACCAGTGGGCCTAAGTACTGTTCACTAATTAAAGTTGATTCACGATGAGGAGAAATGATGGCCGCCAACAATGTTGCAGACGTCAAGGAGAGCGCTATGCATTAGCCACTGTTACCTTTGGTGATGGTGGTGTTACAGTGTGGGCAGGTGTGTCTAGTCACTACAAAACTGCCCTATACTTTGTGACTGTGTGGTGTCCCACAACATGTGTTAATAGTTTTCACACCCCTCGCAAAAGTCTGAGCTTCAAGTAAGCGTGGTAATGAAGTAGTACCTAAGTTTTACCACAAGATGTCACTGTTATCTGTATATGCACAGCTGTAGTGAACAAGGAGTTATTATATGTTATAATCTGCACACCAATGGGAGCTGTTCTTTCCTTTCGACTATCTCTATCCTCTTTTCTCTTTACACTTTCTTCTCCACCACTCACAGGGGACCTTACACCTCCTGTAGAAAGTTATCACATGGGGAGAGTCTTACCCAAGTGAGTCTTACCCAAGTCTTGGTGGAGAGAGGACACAAGACAAGATGGTCCCTGCTGTAGTCCAGCTGGGCCCTGGCTTTGCCAGGTCCCCCCCTCCAGTCCAGACGCACATGGGAGACACAGAGACTTTTTCTTCAAAAGCTACATTTCTTTCCACTATACAGTGTTAAGCTACTTGGGAGAGGACAAGTCAGAGAACACCCCACATCACGCCGTGGACACTTCTAAAGGTGCAGGATCCTAAAACAAGAGGAACTGATGCGGATGGAGCAAAGTTGCTAGAAGTATACGTAAACAGGAAAACTTGGCCACCTTGCTCAACTCAGGTAACAAGGTCTGGGGCTTGTGTCACCCTAATAGGACAGGTCACCCAACACTGTAGGGGTATCACGACAACAAAGGTCGAAACAAGGGCACAAGTATCTTTCTACTTTCAAGTATTCTTCAGTATTCTACTTCTTCTAAAGTTCGTGCAGAGCCCACTGTACCCTGGGTTGGGACTCTAGGCACAAATTCCTCTCCACTGCTCTCAGCTCTTCTACTCTAAAGGCTCTTAGCGCAGATTCTGTTCTGTCACGTCTACACTCTTTGGTCTGCTACTGTAAAAAGTGTTTTCACAGTAAAAAAGATTTTATGACAACAGGACTCAGTGATTATTGTTCCGGCACCTACACAGTCACTACTCCATCCTTGGGTCATCTCCCTTTTCTGTGGGTGGCGGAACCGATAGTTCGGGTGGGTCACAACTCCACTCTGGACCACCGTGATAAGTATCCAAGGGACCCCCTCACAGCCCGGCAGGTCACCGACCACAGGGGAAATAGAATAGCTCGCCACCCTAAACTAAAAGCAGGTGTGCCTCCATACCTGTGTGCCCAACCGGCACTGGCGTCACAACAAATTGCCATCCAGCTGAGCTATACTCCGACCAACCACCATAGAAGTGGCGTCACAAAAATTTACTATCTGGCTGAGCTATACTTCGACCAACCACCACAGAGGTACCATCTAGCAAGTGACCGGTTGAACACACACCACAATTGATACAGTGACAACTCCATACTACTCATTGAGGTCACATCATTAGAAAACATCCGCTGGAAGGACGTCAAATGGAGAGGCCTGCACTCTCTCCAGACCTGAATCCCATAGAAAAGTGGGAGGCGGTGGGGGTGCTAGGTACAATGGGCAATCTATGAGGATGGAACTTCATTGGAGCTGAGTAGGTGTAGTAGAGGCACGGTCTGGGGGATATAAAGGTGAGACAAGGGGCAGCATAGTTTTTGGATTTTAAGGTAAATGAAGCTTGTATTGCTTATTATTATGTCCTGGGACCAATGTGCAGAATTATATAGGTGTACTGTATATACTATGTATATCTATAGTGAGCAAGCACACAGAGTTGTTACTATTGTATGCAGCAGTGTATCCATAGATGGCATATATATATATATATATATATATATATATATATATATATAGGTGTATATACTATGTATATCTGTTGTGGGTAAACATACAAGGTTGCAACAGTGTATCCATAGCTGGCATCTAGGATAGTATAGATACATGGTTTGTATTGCACTGTATATAGTGTTTTATTTTTTTTTACAGTAGAGGATTGTATATCATTTTATTATATTATACAGCATACATACACACACACACACATATATACAGTATATAGTGGTACCTTGGTTTAAGAGTAACTTGGTTTAAAGGGGTACTCCAGTGTGAAGGCACTTTTGCGCTGGGACCCAGGACCAGGTGGCCGAGGTTCCAGCGGAGGGTCCCGCATCGCGGCGCTTCGGTGCCCGTTTCCCGGCCGCTTCCGGGTGTCTAACGCAGGCTCAAGACGTGACGTCTCAAGTCCGCTCAGCCACTCAGTGACGGAGGCGGGATGCGTGACCCGCCGCTGGAACCGGGGAGGTGAGTGGACATCTTTTCCCTCGGCTACCTCGTCCCCGGTCCCAGCACAAAAGTGCCCCCACGCTGGAGTACCCCTTTAAGAGCTCACAGTTTTTCACAATTGTGACTTGGTTTAAGAGCATTGCTTTGGTGTAAGAGCTTCCTGTACTGGGTGGGAGGGGGAGTGGAGGAGGGGCATGATCTGCATAGCGGGGTCTACAGCCCTGTACTCTGACCCAGGAAGTCTCCCTCACCTTCCAAATCATAGCAGATCTACTTCAGGCTGGGGCTTACATCAGGGGACAGGACTGTGGAGGTAATCTCTCCATAGCTGTTACCCCTCTCTCCTCGCTGCTATACTGTGCTCACATCTGCCCTGCTCATTCCTTCATGCTCCCTGCAGTCTTTTCCCATCCTCTCCATTACTGTACAGTAACTTATAATATTAATTATAGTGTTTGAAAATCCCTATATTGTAATCCGTATTCTTCTTCCGTTTCTTCCAGCTATTTTTCTGTGATTAATACAGCCCGAACCGCTTTGCGCACAGACTCTGTTCAAACTGTGTTTCGAAGCCCTCGGCAGTGTGTGGTGTGCTATCTATTTTTTGTTTCAATCGGATTTGTCGTTTTTAGGAAATTTACATTTAAAGACCCCTAATTTCCCATAGAAAATAATGGCCCATTGGAAATAATGGCCACACTCTAACCGCTAACAGCCAATCACAGCACATATGCAAATAACTGAAATATAGCAGCCAATAGGAACTCTATAAGGTCTTGTCAGGCAATGTATCACACCATTCACACAGTCACATGTCCACTATTGGCCAATAGAAGATGTAGAAGATGGAAGGTCCTTAACGATTTTGTCTCCTTGACATGAGTAAGATTGTCATGGTAGGGGGCGTGGTGGCGCGATGATGTAGCACGTTGTACGTCACGTAGAGTGGTGTTCGGTCAGCGCCATGTGAGGGGCCCCGCTAGTTTTGGAACCCAGCCATATGGTGCTTGCCGGGGGAAGAGAGATCTGAGCCGGGAGAGTCTGGAGGATCGTGCTGCCGCTGCCGTGCGCTGACTGCCGATTGCTGTGTGCCGCTGCCGTGAGCCGACTGCTGGAGATAGCGCTGTGGAGGAGGCGGCAACGTGGGTGGCCCATGAACAGGTGTCCGGTCGGAGGAGGCGCAGAGGTGACTTAGAGGAGCGGAGGTTCTGAGGTGTCTGGTACGGGGTATGAAGAGGCGGCTGTGGAGGAGCATAGAAGGAGAGGCCCCGTGGAGATGTGGAGGACTAGACTAGGTGGCAGCCGAGGCATGGGTGAGATCTGACCTGGCACCGTTTCAGTGAGCTTTATAATAAAGGGTACGGGCAGCTTGATTGTCGGCTTATAGCAGGCAAGCCTGAGGGCATACGCAAGAGGACAGATGCCTTCTTGTAGGAGTCGCACTCCATCTCAGGAACTGAGGACTTTGGTGGTAGTTTCTTCTTTGCAGGCTGAGACTTGTCGGATGAACTATGGGACTTTCTGGGCAGAGAGGAGTAGATAAATTATAAACCTTTTACCCACTAGCGTTCTTCAGGTTCGGCGGGGAGAACATACATTTCTCTGACTATTGCTTGCCCAGAGAGTGGGGGTATATGTGCTTACTGCTGGAATAATAGTCAGGGACCATACAAGTAACGGCGGGGAGAACGTATATTGCTCTGATTGTTTTGTGCCCAGAGAGAATGGGTGCACATACTTACCGCTTGGAACAGCAACCAGAGACTCTGAAGCAGCTGTGGGGAGAACCTATAATGTTCTGACGTCAACCAGAGACTTCAAGTAATTGTGGGGAGAATGTACATTGCTTTGACTATTGCTTACCCTGAGAGTGTGGGTGCATATACTTACTGGTTGGAGTATCAACTAGAAACTCTATAAGTAATTGTGGGGAGAATGTTATTGCTCTGACTATTGCTTATTAAGAGAGTGTGGGTACATATACTTACTGTGTGGAACATCTGCCAGAAACCTTGCAAGGAGCTGGGGGACAACGTGTATTGCTTTGGAGTGTGAGCACGTATGCGTACGGTGTGGAACTATAGTTAGTGATTCACAAATAACTGTGGGGAGAACGCATATTGCCCTGCTTACTATCTGCCTAGGGATCGTGGCCACGTATATTTACTGATTGGAAATTAGCAATAGAGTGTGCCTGAAGGTTCCTGGGTAGAAAAATCCTGTGGTGGAGTGTGAGAGATCTGATTGGCTACTAAAGGAAAAGGGAAAGGAGCCCCCAAGATGGATACATTTTTGAGCCCCAGCCCGCAGGGGAAGCCCGGAGGGTCTAGATTGAGCGAGGGAGGTAAAGGGAAGGGCCTGCCTGAGTTGCATGAATTTGAGCAGGTAGAAAATGGAGTTGCCGGTGCTCGAACGAATGACCCTATGCTATTAGAAATCCTGGCCGCTGTAAATAGAACAAATGAAGCTCTTAATTGTATAACCCCTCAGATTGGAGAGATTAAAACTGACATATCTCTGATCCGCTGTGACATGAATAAAATAGAAGAGAGGGTTACGGAGACTGAAAACCGAATTAGTACCTTGGAGGACAATGTGGGTAAAATGGAAACAGATCTGAAGAGGGTCTGTAAGGAGAACAGTGAGTTGCAGGCCAAGGTGATTGATTTTGAGGACAGAAATAGGAGGGCTAACCTTAGAGTGATTGGGGTTCCTGAAGGGGCGGAAGGGCTGGACTGTACAAAATTCATGCAGGAGTGGTTGGTGGAGAGAGTGGGAGTAGGGAAGCTATCTAATCACTTCTGTGTGGAAAGGGCCCATAGACTGCCTATGCGGAGAGGAATTGTAGGAAACAAGCCCCGGTCTATTATTGCAAAAATTCATTGTGTCAGGGACAAGGATATTATCTTGAGGAGTTTGAGAGAGGAACCGCCACATGAGATCAATGGGTCCAATATTTTCCTATACTCAGATTACTCCGCAGCTACCCAAAAGGCCAGGGAGAAATTTGTGGATGTTAAGAGACGTCTCAAACAAAACGATATTAAGTATGCGATGATGTATCCAGCCAGGCTGCGGATCACCCATCAGCAGCAGGTGTTTTTTTTTACAAACCTTTGGAGGCTTCTGAATGGTTAGATAACAATGGTAAGCGGTAGGGAGTTCCTTTTGTCTTTAAGTATGGTATATAGGGACCCCTCGGATGATTGCGGGCCGAACACCCTAATCCATTAGTTAGGGTTTACACACTGCGGTATGTGAGCAAGGGGGTGTGGGGGGGGAAGGGAAATATGGCGAAGCACTAGTCGGTTACATATTCCAATGGATGGCCTCTTCTACTGTTCTTTATTGTATTTACTCCCCTCATTCTTTTTTTATTTTCTAAGAACTAAGGGTCAATGGTAAAGGTGGTGGTGTGGAATGTTAGAGGTATTCATGATAGATTAAAGAGGTTTGCAGTAACTAGAGAGATCTCTAGGTTTTTACCAGCGATTGTGTGCCTATTGGAAACGCATTTGGATTTAGATCGTACTAGTATATTAGCACACGGGTGGGTGGTGCACCAGTATCACTCTGTGTATTCGCGGGGAGTTAGTGTGCTGGTGCACCAAAGTATAAAATTTATACCAAAGGAGACAAGAATAGATCCAGGAGGTCGTTATGTGTTTATTTATGCAGAACTTGAAGGACATAATATGGTTCTTGCCTTTGTGTATATACCTCCACCTTTTGCTATGGATGTACTGGTTCAGTGTTTCCAGTTTGCTGCAAAATTTGGGAACTGTACTGTATGTTAATGATTATGGGCGACCTGAATGCAGTAATGGATGAGGGGAGAGATAGAAAGAGGGATACAGTAAGAGATACTGGAACTAGTAGCTCTCCATTAAGTAAAATAGTGAATGAGTATGGATGGACGGATGTATTGCGCCATTTAAATGCCCAGTCTCAGGAGTTTACATGCTAAAGCGCTACACATAAGGTCTTCTCGAGAATTGACCTGGTCCTCGCTAATGAGGCAGCTCTTCTTAGAATTAAAAAAGTGGTACATGAGGCCCGCAGTATCTCAGACCATGTTCCGGTGAGGGTAGAGTTAGACCTAGGTAAAAAGGGTAGTAGAATCAGAGAGTTTAAGTGTAATCAACATTGGTTGAAGCTATTACATACTAATGATCAGATAAAGAAAGAGATGTCGGAGTTTTTTTATATTAATATCGGTACCGCGAGCCTGCGCGTGGTCTGGGATACTGCTAAACCCTATTTGAGAGGGTTGCTAAAGAGGGAGGTTGGGAGGCAGAAGAAGGTATATAGAGAACAAGAGGGAAGGCTGAGAGAGGAGGTTAAAAAAACAGAGAGCGAGTATGTTCGCGATGGGACGGACAAAAAAACAGAATGTATGGCAGAATGCGGTCGAGGCGCTTAAGGATTTCTTACAAGTAAAGGCCCAGAATAAGTGCTGGTTCCGAGGTGCCGAGCAATACACACAGGGGGGAAGACCTGGCAAATACTTAGCCAATCTGATTAAGTGTAACAAGGGAAGAAGGTTGATATCAGAGATCAGGGATACAGATGGAACAATGGTAAGAGATACAAGGAATATATTGAGAGTATTTAGGCAGTATTTTGTGAAAATATATACGGCAAGGGAAGAGATTACATGGCAGAACTGTATGGAGTACTTAGAAGAAGTGGACATGCCAGTGCTTGACTCTAAGAAAAGGGAATGGTTGGAGCGTCCGCTGGAGCAGGAGGAAGTAAATCTGGTAGTGAAGGGAATGGCTAGTGGTAAATCATCAGGCCCAGACGGACTACCCGTGGAGATTTTTCAGTGCTATGGGGATGTACTCCTGAAACAGTTATATATGGTACTTAGATGTGCATGTGATGAAGGGTATTTACCTGAAACAATGTATGATGCGAATATAGTGTTGATACCCAAGGGGGATAAGGATCCAGCAGACCCGGGGGCATATCGACCAATATCACTGATAAATACGGATATCAAGATATTGGCAAGGATCTTGGCACTTAGGATGGCGAGAGTGATGGAGGATCTGATAGGTCACGAACAAACCGGCTTTATAGGAGGAAGAACAACTCACGATAACATCATGAGAGTTCAGGCCAATATTCAGGGGGCTAGCATGGAGGGGGGCCACTCCATACTGTCTCTGGATGCTGCTGAGGCATTTGACAGTGTGGAGTGGCCCTATATGTGGGCCGTGTTGCAGAAATTTGACTTTGGGGGGGGGGGGATTTATCGGGTGGTTGAAGATGATATACCAACATCCTAGAGCCAGGGTTAGGGTTATTGTTAATGGGGAGACGTCGGAGATGTTCCAGCTGAAAAGAGGGACTAGGCAGGGTTGTCCTCCCTCCCCCTTACTGTTTGCTTTAGTTATGGAGCCGTTGCCACGAAGGATAAATAATAACAAAGAGATAAAGGGCTTTAGAGTGGGGGGGGGGAGAGGATACGATAGCTCTATATGCAGACAACGTATTGCTATTCTTGGGTGACACAAAGAACTGCTTGGAAGTGGCAATGAAGGAGGTGAAAGAATTTGGAGATCATTCTGGCCTAGTAAGAAACTGGGACAAGTCGGTGCTTTTACCGATTAGAAGTGAAGTGATGGTAGATACTAGACTCCGAGTGGAGGGGAGGGATGGAGTATGTAAATATCTGGGGATTGGGCTCTCGGCTGATCCTAGGCGATTTGCCGAACTTAACATTGAGCCAAGGTTAAATAAATTTAGACAGCAAGCTAGTATTTGGAACAAAATGCATTTATCAAGAGCTGACAAAATTGGACTGATAAAAATGATCTGGGTCCCACAGATATTGTATATCTTAAAGGCCTCTCCTGTTTGGCTGGGAAAGTCTGTGTTTAAAAGAATTGAGAGGGTGATAAACTACTCTGGAATAGGAAAAGGGTTTGTCTTAAATTAAAGGCCCTTACTCTCCCAGAGGCCAAGGGGGGGTTGGCACTTCCTGATTTTTTTGGTTATTATATTTCTGCCTTGATGTCCTGGATGAATAATTGGAATAGGGTGCCTTTTTTGACTTGCTGGGTAAGAAAACAGGAGGAGATCACTGGTGACATTTTTGAGTTGTTGGAGATAAATGTTTGTGGAAGATATCCTAGACACTCGCTGGAATACATGTTTTGTAAAGCCTGGGAGCATGTTAGGAAGGCTGAGGGGGTGAATGGGGTATATGATTTTACTCAGTTACTGGGAAATATTAGACTTCTGGGACTAGACGCTATTCCAGACATGCACTATTGGAGGAGTAGAGGGTTAGTTAAAGTATCGCAGTTTAAAGATGGTAATAGACTTAAAAGCTTTAGGGAACTATCACGGATAACGGAGGGTGGGATATGTCCCCTTAGATATATGCAGGTGCAGAGTGCAACCAGGGAGCTGGTGGGGACGCCTAAGTGGGAAGTGCACAGAGTTAAGCTTGTAGCACATATAAAGAGCACTACAGGGAATAGAGGGAAGTTGGCAAGAAGCTATCGGTGGTGGGGAGAAGTGTCAGCAGGAAATATTGAGATAATTTCACAGAGGAAGTGGGAAAGAGTGATTGGGCAGAGAACGGAGCAATTTTGGTTTGAAGTTTATAGTTTGGCAGAGAAGAATCTCACGGATAGAAGACACAAGGTAGTTCAGTTTTTTATTACGCATAGACTTTATTATTCACTTAGGGATATAAAGAAATGGAAGAAGGTACAGGAAGCAATATGTATAAGGTGTGGTTTTGAAGAGGGTGATCTAGATCATCACTGGTGGGGATGCAGTAAAATGAGGAAATTTTGGAGTGAAGTGTTCCCGATTATTGGGGCTGTGTACAGGGTGGATATTGGGATGGAATATATATACGCATTATTAGGAAATATTTCTGATATAAAGCTTGGTAAAGTGACACGAGGAGTTCCTAACATTATTTGCTGCACGGTGGGTGATAGTTAGGAACTGGCTAGGGGAGAACGCTCCATCTGTAAAAGAATGGAGGGAGGTAGTTGATAGAATTCTGCGATACGAAGTCTGGTATAATAAGGATAAGGTAGGATGGACGACTCTGAAAGAGTGCGTGGATGATTGGAACGCGTATTGGAGGAGAGTTAATTAACGAACCGAGAATGATTTTGGTATTTTTTTATTTTTTTTTTCTCTTTTTTTTCTCTTTTTTAGTGCTTTGCCGGGAAGGGGTGGGATGGGATCGGGCCTGGTTTTGGATAATCCTGAGTATAAATATGGCAGGATGGGTTTTGTGACTGAGGGGGGTGACCTCGGATGTCCAGATAGGTGTAGCCGATAGCAGCTATAAGGGTATAGTTTGGGGGAGGGTTTCCCTTGCCTAGCATGTGGATGGAAGCTGTGATACAAGATATGTATAATTTGAGGATGTGGTGATTTCCTGTGTGTGTGTTTTTTTTTCCCCCTTCCTTCTTTCTCTCTTTTTCTTTTCCCCCTCACCCTCTCTCCTTTCTTGTAGAGTATGGAATATATTAGAAGGTGGAAGCCTCCGCTACAATAATAAGGTGGAGTGTCTCTTATATAATGGATGAGTGGTGAAATCGGACAGACCTTGTGGGGATGGATCACTATATCGGTGAGGCCATCCTCACGGAGGGGTCCAGGAGGAGAAGGGTCCTCGGTAACATCGAGGGTTAACTTTTCTGAGGAGTGAGAGAGATGGTCGGTGAGTCAGGGAGATGTGGTGCCCTGAATGGGTGCACATCGCTCTGAGTTAGTTGATAATGTAAGAATGGAGTGGAGGTGGTGAGATGAGAGCGAAAGAAATGCTAGCGTATAAGATTAATGATACACCACAAAAGATAGTGGTAAATGTGCGTGAGGAGAGGGGGGGGGGGGGGTTGTATGTGTGTGGTTTCCTTTTTTTTTTTCCTTTTCATTTTGTCTGTGTTAGTGTATATGATGATGGATGTTTGGTAGGCTATGACAGGGGAGAATAAGATAAGTACAGTTTGTGGGAGGTTAGGGTGAAAGAGGGAGGCTAACAGAGGCTAGGAGGCTATTGAAAAGATGATGTAAGTTACCGATGGACATCCAGGAGGAACCCCCTCTCGGAATAGCTTCGGTTTAGAAGCATTGTAAATAGGGGAACTTCGGGGGGTAGCTAGTTTGGTAGCGCTGACTTCGGCTGAGATACTGTGCCAGGTCTGGGGCGGGGTCTTTTTTTCTATTTTGTAAAAAGGAAATGTATCTTTTTTATATATGCTATTTTTATGATATATTTTGTAAACAATAAACTTTGAAAAAAAAAAAAAAAAAAAAAGATTGTCATGGTAACCGAGCAATGATCTTTACTATTATAAGTAGCAAAGCCGCTTTTAAAAGGACCCAGGTCGCTCTTAAAGGGACCCAGGTCGCTCTTAAAGGGTCCCAAGTCACTCTTAAAGGATCCCAAGTCGCACTTAAAGGGACGGGACCCTAGTCGCGCTTAAAGGGATGGGATCCAAGTCACTCATAAAGGGACAGGACCCATGTCGCTCTTAAAGGGACCCATGTCACTCCTAAAGGGACCCATGTCTAAAGAGCGACCTGGGTCCCTTTAAGAGCGACCTGAGTCCCTTTAAGAGCGAGTTGGGTCACTTTAAGAGCGATTTGAGTCCCTTTAAGAGCGAAATGGGTCCCTTTAAAAGCGACCGGGGTCCCTTTAAGAGTGAGTTAAGTCACTTTAAGAGCGACTTGGCTCCCTTTAAGAGCGACCCGGGTCCCGGGTCCCAGGTCGCTCTTAAAGGGATGGGACCCAGGTCGCTCTTAAAGGGATGGGACCCAAGTCGCTAATAAAGGTACGGGACCCAAGTCGCTCTTAAAGGGACGGGACCCATGACGCTCTTAAAGGGACCCAGGTCGCTCTTAAAGGGACGGGACCCAAGTCGCTCTTAAAGGGACGGGACCCAAGTCGCTCTTAAAGGTACGGGACCCATGACGCTCTTAACCTCTTAAGGACATAGGACGCACCGGTACGTCCTATGTCCTCACTTGCACTTCAAAGCGGGGCCGCGCGGCGGCCCCGCTTTGAAGTGCCGCGATCCCGGGTGCCGCGTGTAGCCCGGGACCGCCGCTATTAGCTAATCGGAGGCAGCTGTCAAAGTTGACAGCTGCCTCCGATTACCGGAGGCAACGTTTCCCTGGTGTCTAGTGGGGGAGATCGCTCCTCCGGGACCTTGTCCCGGAGGAGCGATCTCCGTTACTGATGCCGGCCGGGGACGCGTCCAAGATGGCGCCGTCCTCGGCTCGGCACTCGTTTGTTTCCGGCTGCAGCAGCCGAAAGCAACCGAGTGCCGATCTCATGGATCTCTGCAGCATATCTATGCTGCAGAGATCTCAATGAGAGATCCAAGTGTATATACTAGAAGTCCCCCATGGGGGCTTCTAGTATATGTGTAAAAAAAAAAAAAAAAAGTGTTGTTAATAGTAAAAAGCCCCCTCCCCTAATAAAAGTCTGAATCACCCCCCTTTTCCCAGGTTTTAAATAAAAGTAAACAAATAAATAAATAAATAAACATGTTTGCTATCGCCGCGTGCGTAATCGCCCGAACTATTAATTAATCACATTCCTGATCTCGTACGGTAAACGGCGTCAGCGCAAAAAAATCCCAAAGTGCAAAATTGCGCATTTTTGGTCGCATCAAATCCAGAAAAAATGTAATAAAAAGCGATCAAAAAAACGTATATGGGCAATCAAGGTACCGATAGAAAGAACACATCATGGCGCAAAAAATGACACCTCGCACAGCCCCATAGACCAAAGGATAAAAGCGCTATAAGCCTGGGAATGGAGCGATTTTAAGGAACGTATATTGGTTAACAACGGTTTGAATTTTTTACAGGCCATCAGATACAATATAAGTTATACATGTTATATATCGTTTTAATCGTAACGACTTGAGGAACATGCATAACAAGTCAGTTTTACCCCAGGGTGAATGGCGTAAAAACACATTTCCCCCAAATAAAAGAAATGCGTTTTTTTTTTTCAATTTCACCACACTTCGAATTTTTTTCTGGTTTCGCAGTGTACTTTATGCAAAAATTCAGCCTGTAATTGCAAAGTACAATTAGTGACGCAAAAAATAAGGGCTCATGTGGGTTTCTAGGTGGAAAAATGCAAGTGTTATGACCTTTTAAACACAAGGAGGAAAAACCGAAAACGTAAAAACGAAAATGGGCCATGTCCTTAAAGGGTTAAAGGTATGTGATCCAAGTCGCTATTAAAGGGACCCAAGTCGCTCTTAAAGGTACGGGACCCAAGTTGCTCTTAAAAGGACGGGACCCATGACGCTCTTAAAGGTATGTGATCCAAGTCGCTATTAAAGGGACCCATGTTGCTCTTAAAGGGACGGGGCCCATGTCGCTCTTAAAGGGACGGGACCCAAGTCGCTCTTAAAGGGGCGGGACAAAAGTTGCTCTTAAAGGGACCCATGTCGCTCTTAAAGGGATGGCACCCAGGGTTAAAGTTTCTCTTAAAAGGAAGTCACTGGTAAAGGGGTGCTCTTTTCAAGAACTATGTATTTCCCTGGAAATGCAAATCTAGTTTTACGTTATTCAGAATAATAAGTCATTATTTTTGGGGCGTGGAACCAATTGTCTGCATTTTTATGATTTCTTATGGGAAAATTTGCTTTGGTTTAAGAGTGGTTTTGGATTACAAGCACACAATCCAAGGCACCACTGTATATATATATATATATATATATATATATATATATATATGTAATATAATTGTGTGTCTATAGCATATGTTATGCAGTATATATTATCATCAAATTCACGGTTTTGTCTACATGCAATGGCCGTATACCTATAAGATACTCATACTAATAATTCTAGGTCCATTGCAATCGGCCGTTATTCCGCCACTACAGCAAACACAAATTATACCAAAAAAGAGAACAAATGCTGAAATTTCGTAGCAAATACCATATATATCTTTATTGAATATACATAAAAACCACTAACATAAAAGAGAGAGACAGACCAAACATTAAAAAGAACAGTGACTATCCTGGAGGTGTTTCTAAAGTAACCAGATCATATATGCTGGAATCTCTGACCGACAACAAATGTCACAGAACAGGGGGATGTATTCACATATTAGGACACTATAGTAAATGTGATAAATAATAAAGTGCAAGTGCATTCAATTCATGGACTCAGCCCACAGATAATTCAACAGTCTCTGATCCACCCTTCATCAAATATTATTTCCCCATCAAATCAAGGGATCCAGACAGTTAAATACCTTTTATAATAGTATGCAATGTATATCCTCCAGGACGCCACCACCCCGACGCGCGTTTCGTTGCCTTCGTCCGGGGGTAATGACGTCCCATCCGATAAGGGTATAAATAGTATCATCCCACCAATCACTCCCCGTTGTTACTTACTCAACACCTGTGGCTCATTCGGCGCATGTTCCGTCCTCCATCTCATCACTGTGAGTGCGCCGCGGCCAAACCGGAAGCGGCGTCACGGCCCTGGTCACGTGAACCGGCAGTGCCGGTCACATGATCATGGGTAACATGACACCGCCGCCGGTTACCTGGGCCGCCGCGCACTCCAGACAGAGAAGTCATTCGGGCATGCGCACTACCACGGATACTTTAGTGGAGTATATGTGCGAGCAGGATGTTGTATACCCCTCATTGGACATTATAAATTATAAAAACAAAAAAGAATGTAGTTCATAAAGTGCACTATGTGCTATGTAAACAGAACGTGTAGACCTAGATCTAAAATTATGTAAACATGTGTGCAAAATTAATGATAAATATAAGTGTATGTAATGTGTGAATACGGATCAATATGTAAATGTGTCTCTTTGACAAAAAAGTGCTAAAGTGTATTAAGATGTGTAAATAAATAAATAAAGTGTATATTACGTAATAAATATAAACTAAAATATTGTGAGATCATATGAAAATCATGTGGACTGTGTAGATGTAATCGAAAAAAAAAACAATATTTGATGTAAACAAACAGTATATAGTGTATCGCGATACAAAATATTATGTGCGGCATTAGAGTGCATTTTTTTATGCGTTTTTGAGGCGTTTTTTTGCACAAGGTGCGTTTTTTGCTTTTTTGTGGTTTTTGCACTGCACTCTAATGCCGCACATAATATTTTGTATCGCGATACACTATATACTGTTTGTTTACATCAAATATTGTTTTTTTTTCGATTACATCTACACAGTCCACATGATTTTCATATGATCTCACAATATTTTAGTTTATATTTATTACGTAATATACACTTTATTTATTTATTTACACATCTTAATGCACTTTAGCACTTTTATGTCAAAGAGACACATTTACATATTGATCCGTATTCACACATTACATACACTTATATTTATCATTAATTTTGCACACATGTTTACATAATTTTAGATCTAGGTCTACACGTTCTGTTTACATAGCACATAGTGCACTTTATGAACTACATTCTTTTTTGTTTTTATAATTGTATTATAATAACATTGTTTAAATGTCCAATGAGGGGTATACAACATCCTGCTCGCACATATACTCCACTAAAGTATCCGTGGTAGTGCGCATGCCCGAATGACTTCTCTGTCTGGAGTGCGCGGCGGCCCAGGTAACCGGCGGCGGTGTCATGTTACCCATGATCATGTGACCGACACTGCCGGTTCACGTGACCAGGGCCGTGACGCCGCTTCCGGTTTGGCCGCGGCGCACTCACAGTGATGAGATGGAGGACGGAACATGCGCCGAATGAGCCACAGGTGTTGAGTAAGTAACAACGGGGAGTGATTGGTGGGATGATACTATTTATACCCTTATCGGATGGGACGTCATTACCCCCGGACGAAGGCAACGAAACGCGCGTCGGGGTGGTGGCGTCCTGGAGGATATACATTGCATACTATTATAAAAGGTATTTAACTGTCTGGATCCCTTGATTTGATGGGGAAATAATATTTGATGAAGGGTGGATCAGAGACTTATGAATTATCTGTGGGCTGAGTCCATGAATTGAATGCACTTGCACTTTATTATTTATCACATTTACTATAGTGTCCTAATATGTGAATACATCCCCCTGTTCTGTGACATTTGTTGTCGGTCAGAGATTCCAGCATATATGATCTGGTTACTTTAGAAACATCTCCAGGATAGTCACTGTTCTTTTTAATGTTTGGTCTGTCTCTCTCTTTTATGTTAGTGGTTTTTATGTATATTCAATAAAGATATATATGGTATTTGCTACGAAATTTCAGCATTTGTTCTCTTTTTTGGTATAGTATATATTATTAGTAAACAAAATATAAATATAGAGTACAGGATTGTATATAACTCTGGATTTCATGTCTGTGCATCTATATGTATGTGTGTATAAGTGCTCTTTACCTGCACATTGTGGGGCCTCAATCATCTGTTGCACATGTTCCCTCTGGATTGTAATGCGCTGCAGTATATGTTGGTGCTATATAAGCAATTACTATGTATTTATACATGTGGGAGTGGTACTGAGCTTTGTCCAACCACCCACGCTTTGGCGCTTCCCCCTTAAAGGGACATTTACCCTAAAGCCTTTGCAAGTCCTTTTTACTGGAATTATTTATTTTTTTTGCATCCGTTATGCTTAGTCATTCCCCAGCCCAGGAACAGAAAGTCAGTCAGGCTGAGCTGGTGGCTGCACTTCCTGGACCTGCAGAGAACGCAGTGAGTACACATTGTAACCTGCTCCAGGGGGGGCGCAGAATCTTATATATCCAGATGGTATACAGATCACTATTGTCTATCACCGACAATGGAACAAAAAAGGAATAGAGCAACGGAAAAGAATGAAGCGCGTGAGATCTCTGTTATCCAGATGAGACCGGCAATGTCTGAGCTCTACTCCTTTCTCTTTCAGTCACAGTTACAGTATAGCTATGCTCCATAATATTTCAGTCACAGTTAGGCTGGGTTTACATATATAAGTTGGCATCAGTTGCGTTTTTTGCCTAAAAACTGACCACAACTGATGTCACAACTGATGCCAAAAATGCATCAGTTGTCATCAGTTTTTCTATCCTTTTTTCCATCAGTTGTCATCAGTTGCCATCAGTTGTCACAATTTGCTCTCATAAAGTTGACATTTCTTTTCCCTATAGGTTTTCCTGTCATTTTCAAAGTGATTTTAAGGTACTTGCAGTATAGTATAGTGGCAGACCCCTTGGGTATGTTCACATCTCATTTTTGCCTGCTATATGGGAGGGGGGAGAGCACACAGGGGGGCTATATAGGAGGGGGGGAGAGCTCACAGGGGGGCTATATAGGAGGGGGGGAGAGCACACAGGGGGGCTATATAGGAGGGGGGGAGAGCTCACAGGGGGGCTATATAGGAGGGGGGGAGAGCACACAGGGGGGCTATATAGGAGGGGGGGAGAGCTCACAGGGGGGCTATATAGGAGGGGGGGAGAGCTCACAGGGGGGCTATATAGGAGGGGGGAAGAGCTCACAGGGGGGGCTATATGGGAGGGGGGAGAGCACACAGGGGGGCTATATAGGAGGGGGGGAGAGCTCACAGGGGGGCTATATAGGAGGGGGGAAGAGCTCACAGGGGGGGCTATATGGGAGGGGGGAGAGCACACAGGGGGGCTATATAGGAGGGGGGGAGAGCACACAGGGGGGCTATAAATGATTTTTAAAAGGTTTTATTTACACTGTTATACACAGCCCCGTTGGGTGGGCTTTCACAGGACCCCCGGGCGTTGCAAAGGCAATCCTCTTCGCCTGAACGCCGGATGCCGGTGCCGTACGGGATGCGTCCTGCCCGGCCAGGCATCCGGCGTTCTATTCGTTATAATGAGTGCGGCGCCGCATCGCCGGAGCGGTGGTCCGTCAGGACGCTGCAAGACACGTCCTGACGGACCGACGGTCCGGCGATGCGGCGGCCACTAGTTCACCGCCGCACATTTTGAACGATCCCATTGAAAACAATGGGATCAGTTCAAAGATGCGTTTCCCTCCGGCGCTTTTCTCCTGCGCCGGAGGGAAACGCCGCCGCACCGCCGGACATATGTAAACCCGGCCTTACAGTACGGCTATGCTCCATAATATTTCAGTCACAGTTACATACCTCCCAACTTTAGGTGAGAGGAAAGAGGGACATGGACACGCCCCTAACCCCACGGAAAGACACGCCCCTAACCCACCCAAAGACACGCCCCTAAACCACAAGACACGCCCCTAAATCAGTCATAAATGCAAAGTTTTGGCAAATCGATCGCCATTTTCACACTTCAAAATGGTGATTGACTCGCCGAAACGTAGCGTTTGTGACTGTTTGCTGCACTATTTGTTAATGCTTTGCATGTTGATGGAATAAACACTTCTTTATCTATCTATCTATCTCCTATCTATCTATCTATCTATCTATCTCCTATCTATCTATCTATTTATTATCTATCTATCTATCTATCTATCTATCTCTCTCCTACCTATCTATGTCCTATCTATCTATCTATCTCCTATCTCCTACCTATCTGTCTGTCTATCTATTATCTATGTCCTGTCTGTCTATCTATCTATCTCCTATCTATAGAGATAGTAGATAGATAGATACATAGGAGATAGACAGACAGACAGATAGGAAATAGATAGACAGACAGATAGGTAGGAGATAGGAGATAGATAGATAGATAGGACATAGATAGGTAGGAGAGAGATAGATAGATAGATAGATAGATAGATAGATAGATAGATAGATAGATAGGAGATAGATAGATAGATAGATAGATAGGAGATAGATAGATAGGAGATAGATAGGTAGGTAGATAGATAGACAGGTAGGAGATAGATAGATAGGAGATAGATAGATAGGTAGGTAGGTAGATAGATAGATAGATAGACAGGTAGGAGATAGGTAGGTAGGTAGATAGTCTATCTATCTACCTATCTAAGTAAAGCCCCCCTGTGTACCAGAAAAATAGAAAAGCATACTCACATGGCAGCACAGCAGTGGCTTTCTCCCCAGTAGTGGCTACTTGCACACCTCACACACAGCTCCTATCTCCAGTCCCGCAGCCCCTGCACTCTCTTCTCTCCTGCTTGTCCCGGACAGGTGACCTCATCAGCAGCGAGGAGAAGATAAGCAGGGGAGAAGATGAATGCCAGTGCCGCGGGGCTGGAGATAAGAGCTTCGGGGGCTGGGCGGTATGTGAGCTGCCTGCTCAGGGCTTTGAAAGGGACAGAGAATGTGACCTGTCAGCGGCCACTGACTGATACTGAAGGCCGCAGCTCAGGGCCGGACTGGGACTTAAAATCAGCCCTGGCAATCAGACCCCAGCAGCCCACACACCATATAATGGATAGCCATGTAAAATACGCGCTGTAGCAAATTCTGCTTCATTTAGCCGTGTCCCCCAATACTCCCTTAAACATGTGAACCCACCATCAGCACCTAAAAATAATGATATAACATAATCTGCTGTGGATTTGATGCGGCATATTTATGCATTCATTTCAACTGATTACATCAGAAGCATCAAATCCGCATTGGATTAGGTATGAACGTTCCCTTAAAGGGAACCTGTGGGGTCTATACCAGGTGCACAGCTGTAGATCCCAGCATACAGGTCAGGGACTGGATCTTTAGTCCAGTGTAAACCTCTATAATCATTCTTTCCATTACCAGCTGAAGTGTCACAGAGGTGGAGCCACAGCAGCACTTTCTGCCCCTGCCCCTTCCTGCTCTGACTGATGGACGTATAGGGTGCTGCTGCAGCTGCTGTTGTGAAACTTTAGTTGGTAATGAAAAAGACAACTATAAAAGTTTACACTGGACTAAAGATCCTGTCAGTGATATCTCCCTTACACCTGTCTGCTGAGATCTACAGCCCTAGACCTGGTTTAGACCTTACAGATTCCCTTTAAAGGAGAAAAACATGTCCACCTTCTTCCAGAAACAGTGCCACACTCTTCTTCAGTTTGTGTGAGGTATTGCAGCTCAGTTCCATTGAAGTGAATGGAGCCAAGTTGTAATACCTCACATAACCTGAAGATGGTGCTGTTTTTGAAAAAAATTTCCTATATTTTTTAAATCCCTTTTATCCTGAGTATGTCTGCACACCATATATTGGCGGTATAAGTAGTAAGGTTTTAATTATTAAAATGTGTCTGCTGGTTGTGATCCCATGTGTAATCAAATCTACATAATAAGCTGCTAGATAGTCATTTCCTACTGGATATCTATCTATCTATCTATCTATCTATCTATCTATCTGTCTGTCTATCTCCTATTTATCTATCTATCTATCTATCTATCTAAGGTAGGTAAATCACCGCAGCACTCCAGATAAAGTAAAGAAACAAGTCAATTTATTGCTCCCACACTGCAACGTTTCGCTCTGTGCAGTGCGGGAGCAATAAATTCACTTGTTTTTTTTACTTTATCCGGAGTGCTGTGGTGATTTACCTACCTTATACAGTCTCTTCGGTGGGTTCAACTGCAGACACAGCCAGCACCCATCCACCCATCAGACACCGAGTGCCGCTTCCGCTATACCTCCTATGTATCTCCTATCCATCTATCTCCTATCCATCCATCCATGGTAAAAGTAGGGCCCCAGGACAAATTTTAGGATATATAATGGTAACATATGTAAGAATTTTCTGTGCATGATAATACTGTCATAGTTAATAAAACGTGTAAGCAAATATCACCACACTGTACACATTACTGCAATACTGTTACTAAGCAAACCCACCAATACTACCAGTATATAAGTAACAAATACACCATGAGCACGGCCATTACCACCACATAATGACTAATACCGCTACACTGTGACTGAATACAATCCACTATATAAAACACTAATATTACCAATAATACGAGTAATACCATCACACCATGCCCATTACCCTCAGCATACGGTGACTGGATAATACCACTATACTGGCGCCAAATAACAGCCACTATATAAAGACCAATATTCTCCCAAAGCAGTGACCATAGAACACAGATGTCACACTCCGACCCTCCAGCTGTTACATCACTACAAATCTCATCATGCCTGGACAGCTAAAGCATGACAGGAATTGTAGTTTTGCAACACCTGGAGGGCCGGAGTGTGACACCCTGATACTGAGGTAGATCCCAGCTGTGTAAAGGTTCTGCAGACCTTAAAAGTGATGTCACTCACAGTAGGCGTCTTCTCTGTATGAAGAGTCGTCCACTTTTCCTTTTCTTCTCCATCTGGCTCCGGCCATCATGAAGGCTTCTCTGGCCATGACTCCTCTCCACGGGATCTGTCAGACAGACATTTTAGGCTTCTTGTTCCAGCAACATCCTCATCTATACATCCCACCATATAGAATAGCCCCCCGCTGCACATCTGCTGCATCCCCCCAATATAGAACAGCCCCCTGCACCCCCCCATATAGAATAGCCCCCTGCATCCCCCAAACATAGAATAGCCCCCTGCATCCACCCATATAGAATAGCCCCCTGCACCCCCCCATATAGAACAGCCCCCTGCATCCCTCCCATATAGAATAGCCCCCCTGCATCCCCCTCCCATATAGAATAGCCCCCTGCATCCCCCCAATATAGAATAGCCCCCTGCACCCCCCCATATAGAATAGTCCCCTGCATCCCTCCCATATAGAAAAGCCCCCTGCATCCCCCAATATAGAATAGCCTCCCTGCATCCCCCCAATATAGAATAGCCTCCCCTGCATCCCCCCAATATAGAATAGCCCCCTGCATCCCCCCAATATAGAATAGCCCCCTGCATCCCCCCCAATATAGAATAGCCTCCCCTGCATCCCCCCAATATAGAATAGCCCCCTGCATCCCCCCAATATAGAATAGCCCACTGCACCCCCCCCCCCAATATAGAATAGCCTCCCTGCATCCCCCCAATATAGAATAGCCTCCCCTGCATCCCCCCAATATAGAATAGCCTCCCCTGCATCCCCCCAATATAGAATAGCCCCCTGCATCCCCCCAATATAGAATAGCCTCCCTGCATCCCCCATATAGAATAGCCCCCTGCATCCCCCCCAATATAGAATAGGCTCCCCCTGCATTCCCCCAATATAGAATAGCCTCCCCTGCATCCCCCCAATATAGAATAGCCCCCCTGCATCCCCCCATATAGAATAGCCCCTTGCATCCCCCTCCTATATAGAATAGCCCCCTGCATCCCCCCTATATAGAATAGCCCCTTGTATCCCCCCCAATATAGAATAGCCCCCTGCATCCCCCCCATATAGAATAGCCCCCTGCACCCCCCAATATAGAATAGCCTCCCTGCATCCCCCCATATAGAATAGCCCCCTGCTTCCCCCCTATATAGAATAGCCCCCTGCATCCCCCCAATATAGAATAGCCTCCCCCTGCATCCCCCAATATAGAATAGCCTCCCCCTGCATCCCCCCAATATAGAATAGCCTCCCCTGCATCCCCCCAATATAGAATAGCCCCCTGCATCCCCCCATATACAATAGCCCCCCTGCATCCCCCCATATAGAATAGCCCCCTGCACCCCCCCCCCCAATATAGAATAGCCTCCCTGCATCCCCCCAATATAGAATAGCCTCCCTGCATCCCCCCAATATAGAATAGCCTCCCCTGCATCTCCCCAATATAGAATAGCCTCCCCTGCATCCCCCCAATATAGAATAGCCTCCCCTGCATCTCCCCAATATAGAATAGCCCCCTGCATCCCCCCCAATATAGAATAGCCTCCCTGCATCCCCCCATATAGAATAGCCCCCTGCATCCCCAATATAGAATAGCCTCCCCCTGCATCCCCCCCAATATAGAATAGCCTCCCCCTGCATCCCCCCCAATATAGAATAGCCTCCCCCTGCATCCCCCCAATATAGAATAGCCCCCCCTGCATCCCCCAATATAGAATAGCCCTCTGCATCCCCCCATATACAATAGCCCCCCTGCATCCCCCTCCCATATAGAATAGCCCCCTGCATCCCTCCCATATAGAATAGCCCTCTGCATTCCCCCCAATATAGAATAGCCTCCCCCTGCATCCCCCCAATATAGAATAGCCTCCCTGCATCCCCCCAATATAGAATAGCCTCCCTGCATCCCCCCATATAGAATAGCCCCCTGCATCCCCCCCATATAGAATAGCCTCCCCTGCATCTCCCCCATATAGAATAGCCCCCTGCATCCCCCCCATATAGAATAGCCCCCTGCATTCCCCCAATATAGAATAGCCCCCCCTGCATCCCCCAATATAGAAAAGCCTCACCTGCATCCCCCCAATATAGAATAGCCCCTTGCATCCCCCAATATAGAATAGCCCCCTGCATCCCCCTCCTATATAGAATAGCCCCCCTGCATCCCCTCCTATATAGAATAGCCCCCTGCATCCCCCCCCATAAAGAATAGCCCCCTGCATCCCCCCCCCCATATAGAATAGCCCCCTGCATCCCCCCCAATATAGAATAGCCCCCTGCATCCCCCCCATAAAGAATAGCCCCCTGCATCCCCCCCCCCCATATAGAATAGCCCCCTGCATCCCCCCCCATAAAGAATAGCCCCCTGCATCCCCCCCCCATAAAGAATAGCCCCCTGCATCCCCCCCCATATAGAATAGCCCCCTGCATCCCCCCCAATATAGAATAGCCCCCTGCATCCCCCCCCATAAAGAATAGCCCCCTGCATCCCCCCCCCATAAAGAATAGCCCCCTGCATCCCCCCCATATAGAATAGCCCCCTGCATCCCCCCCCATAAAGAATAGCCCCCTGCATCCCCCCCCCCCATATAGAATAGCCCCTGCATCCCCCCCAATATAGAATAGCCTCCCTGCAACCACCCCCCCCCCCCCCCCCCTGCCGCTGTGTGGCCACATGTGAAGGGGGTAAAGAAGAAAAAAAAAAACATTCTCACCTCACCTCGCTCCCAGCAGCTTCTTCCTTCGGATCTCGGTGCACAGCATCTTCTTCCTGCTGCAGCAGCGCAGCGGCTCTCCTCTCTCTACTCCCAGGTCCTCAGCGGTGCGTCGGGGAAGTTACGTCACCGCTGGGGGCCTGGTGTAGGTGCCTGCAGACGTGCCTGCGCGCGGCACGTCTGCGGACTCTTACTGGCGCGGAAGACCGGCCCGGGCAGCACATGCCCCCCAGCCCTACCTACCCCTGAGCGCGCGGTCCCGGGGGCGAGACAGAGACGCACACATGCCACTGCAGCCCGCATCTCTCGGCCCGGCTGGCCCGCCCCTGCCGGCTCCTCCAATCCAATCCACGTTGATTGGATTGGAGGAGCACGCCAGGAACAGATAGGCAGAGACAAGCGGGCCGCAGCGGTGATTTTTTTTTTTTTTTAGTATGCAGCCCGGGCGGCCCACGGACTGGTAATCCGGCCAGCCCAGCGGGCATTTGCCCGGCTTGCCAGATTACCAGTCCGGGCCTGCCGCAGCTGCTGAGTGTCAGATGGCCTTCAGTGTCAGTCAGTGGTCAGTGTGTGGCAGCAGCGGCACCCCCCCCCCTCCCACATGTAACTGCGGCACCCCCCAGGGACCCCTCACTATGTCCAACCCCTTCCCTGTCAGCTAGACTCCCCCCACCATCCCTGGAATAAAGACGTACTCACTGCAGTTCTGTTCTTCAGCCCTCCGGCAACGTCTCCTTCCTCTCGGCTCTGCTGGTGACGTCACTCTCCTGCTCCGCGCCGGAACGCAGGGGATGAGAGAGACCTCCTGTGACTGGAAGCAGAATGCAGCTTCCGGCCACTAGAGCGACCAGTGCACAGCCCCGCATCTGCGAGCGCTCACCAAGAGCAGTCGCAGTTAAAGGGACAGGTATGTTTTAGGAAGCGGGACACTTGGGGCCCGTTCCGGGACAGCGGGACAGGACCCCGAAATCGGGATAGCTATTCACAGTAGTTCACAGTATAGCTATTAGTGATGGGTTGTTCGTGAGTGATTAGTTTAAAATGAACTAATCTTCAGAGTGAACTAGTTCATCTAGTTCACCATCCTGACAGAGATTAGTTCATTATGAACTAAACAGAAAGTGGGAGGAGCCAGTGATCCCTCATCCAGCTCCAGGAAACAAGCTCCCTGCTCTCACACTTGCTCTATAGCTCCTGATGCTGTAAAATAAGGTAGTAAAACACTATTCCGCACACATCACATACAAATATAATAGTAATAATATTAATAAAATTGAGATTGCACAGTAGACAGACACAGCCTATATGTGTGTATGAGAGAGAGAGAGAGAGAGAGAGAGAGAGAGAGAGAGAGAGAGAGAGAGAGAAAGTTTCTATGTGTGGTTCATGTCCCTCACCTGTCTTTGTGATTATTAGATCGGCCTCCTGTAGCCTAGAAGATCAGTCTTGCTAAAATCTTTACCCCCGGCTCCTGTTCTGTACTCAAAATGGTGGCTGCTGATCTGCTTCTCAGCTCCCTCATTCACATTCATTATGAGTCAGTACTCTACACTACCACAGGGGGCAGTGCTGGGCTCAGTGATATGCATCACATTGAACTAGACCTGATTCCTGATTCACTCTCAAACCATTTAGTTCAGCAGTTCATCTAGTTCATTTAGTTCACAGGTCACAACTGCCAACAAACTGAAAGAAAATGTTTTCAAATCAACTGGAGAATGATTAAAGTTAATTTTTTTTTTTTTTTAAAGTAAGCTTTCCAGTACTTATCAGTTGCTGTATGCCCCACATGAAGTCATGTAATCTTCCCAGTCTGACACAGAGCTCCTTGCAACATGACATTCTGTGGGACATACAGCAGCTGATAAGTACTGGGAGGCTTGAATATTTAAAAAAGGAAAAAAAAAGGAAATTACTAACTTGAATAAATAACTTTTGAATTTATTTTCTCCAGAGTACCCCTTTAACAAAAGTTTGTTATATAATGATCAGATGTATTAACTATATCTGATCATTTTAACAAGACTATAACTCATCCTAGGAGCCACAACTTCTGTGTAATGAACTAGAACTGTTCAATATCTTCTCAGCAGAATCCAGAGAAATACTGAACTAAATGAACTAATCACCAAAACGAACTAGATTTCCCATCACTAATAGCTATGCTCCATACTATTTCAGTCACAGTTACAGTACGGCTATGCTCCATACTATTTCAGTCACAGTTACAGTACGGCTATGCTCCATACTATTTCAGTCACAGTTACAGTAAAGCTATGCTCCATACTATTTCAGTCACAGTTACAGTACGGCTATGCTCCATACTAATTCAGTCACAGTTACAGTACGGCTATGCTCCATACTATTTCAGTCACAGTTACAGTACGGCTATGCTCCATACTATTTCAGTCACAGTTACAGTACGGCTATGCTCCATACTATTTCAGTCACAGTTACAGTACGGCTATGCTCCATACTATTTCAGTCACAGTTACAGTACGGCTATGCTCCATACTATTTCAGTCACAGTAAAGCTATGCTCCATACTATTTCAGTCACAGTTACAGTACGGCTATGCTCCATACTATTTCAGTCACAGTTACAGTAAAGCTATGCTCCATACTATTTCAGTCACAGTTACAGTACGGCTATGCTCCATACTATTTAAGTCACAGTTACAGTACGGCTATGCTCCATACTAATTCAGTCACAGTTACAGTACGGCTATGCTCCATACTATTTCAGTCACAGTTACAGTAAAGCTATGCTCCATACTATTTCAGTCACAGTATAGCTATGCTCCATACTATTTCAGTCACAGTTACAGTACGGCTATGCTCCATACTATTTCAGTCACAGTTACAGTACGGCTATGCTCCATACTATTTCAGTCACAGTTACAGTACGGCTATGCTCCATACTAATTCAGTCACAGTAAAGCTATGCTCCATACTATTTCAGTCACAGTTACAGTACGGCTATGCTCCATACTATTTCAGTCACAGTATAGCTATGCTCCATACTATTTCAGTCACAGTTACAGTACGGCTATGCTCTATACTATTTCAGTCACAGTATAGCTATGCTTCATACTATTTCAGTCACAGTATAGCTATGCTCGATACTATTTCAGTCACAGTACGGCTATGCTCCATACTCTCAGTCACAGTTACAGTACAGCTATGCTCCATACTATTTCAGTCACAGTTACAGTATGGCTATGCTCCATACTCTTTCAGTCACAGTTACAGTACGGCTATGCTCCATACCATTTCAGTCACAGTTACAGTACGGCTATGCTCCATACTCTTTCAGGCTGTCGTTTGATAATGACGGGTGTAATTTTGCATAAAAAGACATTGTGGGAACAAAGCTTGATAGTTGTATTGTTCCTGTATCATTACTTTGGGGCAGTTATATTGTATTATTGTTTACGTATAGGGCTGTGCTTCCCTTTTACAACCGTAAGGGCTCTTTTACATTGGTGTTTAATTCATTTTTTTATTAAAGGGATTGTTCACCAAAAATGTTTTCTTTCAAATCAACTGTTGCCAGAAAGTGCCAGAGATTTGTAATTTATTTCTATTAAAAAATCTCAAGTCTTCCAGTACTTATCAGCTGCTGAATGTCCTACAGGAAGTGGTGTATTCTTTCCAGTCTAGAGAGCAGGAGAGGTTTTCTATGGGGATTTACTACTGCCCTGGACAGTTCCTGATATGGACAGAGGTGGCAGCAGAGAGCACTGTGTCACACTGGAAAGAATAAACTACTGATGCATAATCAGTTTACATGCGTTTACATTGACTTGAATAGAAAATTTGTAATGTTTGCTAATGGTCAGGTTTTTTTTTTTTTTTTTTTATTAGTGCATTCACAAATGCATTCTAAAAACAGACCACAAACGCAACAATTGGGTGGCAAACTGGGACTTATTTTATCCTACTGGAATCAGTGGGACGTGTGTACTTTCATTTTTCTAGTGCCTGAATACACTGGATAAACAGACAGGTGTGGTTTTATTAGAGTATATGGGTGTGTTTACACAGACAGATTTTCCAATGCAATTATTGAAGGGAAAGCCAGGAACAGACTATAAGCAGAGAACAGGTCATAAAGGAAAGACTGAGATTTCTCCTTTTTTTAAATCCATTCCGGGCTTTGTTTTCACCAATTGCAACAAAAATTCTGTACGTGTAAACACACCATAAGGGGCAACAGTCGTTCATGAGCTGTACCTTACTACATTGCCATGACTAGGCTTGATCGAACATCAGAAAAAGCTAGGTTCAATCGGAAGGAGGAGACATCCCGGGGACCGCCTGGAATTCCGGGATACAACCTATTACCTAGGCTGAATCCCGGAATTCCAGGCGGTCCCCGAGATGTCTCCTCCTAGGTTCGAGTTCGATCAAGCCTAGTCATTAGAGATGAGCGAACCTGCCAAGGTTCGGGTACGTATGAACCTGAACTCTCGGCAATGATTCCCGCTGTCTGCCCGCTCCAGGATCCGTGGAGAGGGTGGATACAGCCGGAGGACCGCCTGGAAAACTGGGATACAGCCTATGGCTATGGCTGTATCCATGTTTTCCCAAACTCCCTAAGGCTGCATCCAACTTCTTCAGCCACCAGTATTACTATGCCGAGTGATCGGACTGGAGCATGCCCATCTCTAACAGGAAAATGCAAACCACAGATCCATACTCTGCACTGGATTGCATATATTATTGTACGTGGTTGTGCATATGATGCAGTTTTTGAGCCAAAGCCAGATATTGATCCGGTAGGAAAGAGAAATATAAGTCCTTCCTTTCTGCTTTCCCATTCCTTTCGAATCCACCCCCGCTATTGGCTAAAAAAAAAAAACTGCTCTAAGATAGAGATAAGTAAACCTCAAGCATGGGGAAATTGAGCAAGGCTGCCTGGAAAACATGGATAAAGCCATCAGCCATATCCATGTTTTCCAGGACTCCCCAGGGCTGCAACTTCTTCAGCCACCAGTAATCAAATGCCGCACGCTGGAGGTTCCTTGATCTCTACCCTACAACATTGTGTGTGATGTTTCCTCTCGTGAGCGCACTAGCCAATAACTTCAATGGCTACGTACTTAGTCCGCTTATCAGTAATCTTCTCTTCTTTTGTAGATTTATTGTACACAAATGGCTCCAACCAAGGAACAGAGGATTTTGGAGTTTGTAAAGCAAAATGCAACCCGGGGCGACCCTCAGAGCGTGGTGGACCACATCGATAAATACTGCAGCCAAAAGGAGTGGGCCATGAATGTGGGCGATGAAAAAGGTGATGTGTCTATCCTCACATGTGTCTATCCTCACATGTGTCTATCCTCATAGCACGGAGTGTGTTATTGTGTGATATCTGTTTAGCTGAGCTTTTGGTGGGACCTCCGGCCCCCCACTGGTCTCCACTCTGCCATACTTCTGAGACAAGAGGCCTCAGCAGGACCTACCTTCTCAGCCACTTGAAGTTCTCCTGGCTATGGAACAACCTCTCCCAGCATGCTTTTTCTGAGCCACTACTGTAGGACTTTTTGGGAGTTGTGGTTTCACTGTTTCCAGCATTAGAAAAGCATGGCCACTTTCTTCCAGAGACAGCACCCCTCTTGTCTCCAGTATGGATGCAGGTTTTGCAACTCAGTTTCATTGAAGTGAATGGAGCTTAATTGCAAACCGCACCTGACCTGGAGACAAGAGCTTTGCTGTCTCTGGAAGAAAGTGGCCATGTGTTTCTAACGCTGGATAATCCCTTTAACTTTACCTACCCTGCTGCTGTGAAACAATCGAGCCTCAGCTCACTAGACACTGCTCCAGTGGAAAGCCGAAAAGATCCACTGCAACCATAACATACCCACTCTTGATGGTTCTATAGCAGGGATGGGGAACCTTCGGCCCTCCAGCTGTTGCAAAACTACAATTCCCATCATGCCTGGGAAGCTAAAGCTTTACATAGCATGGCATGATGGGAATTGTAGTTTTGCAACAGCTGGGTGGCTGAACGTTCCCCATCCCTGTTCTATAGCAAAGGATTGGGAAATAAATGCTAAGCACAGTTTTTTCCACAGCCTCAATGAAGAAAATGATTACTCAGGAAAGCTGTGGCTGCTCTGCCGTCACCTCTCCCAGCATGTTCTATAGCAGATCTTACCTCCCCTGCTGCTGAGACAACAGCTTCCAGGAGTCCATATAGATAGATATATATATACAATAACATGGGTATATCCAAGTCCTTTGCAAGGTTCTACTGAGAATATATTCAGTCCAGACAATATGGAACTCTTAGAAGTATAGACATGTTTGTATAGTTACCGTTCTGATCCATGGGGTTTCAGGGCCCCTCTCCTGTGTAGTGTGTGTGTGGTCCTCCCTCCCCCTTCTCCGCTGCCTGTCTATAATACTGTGCAGCCCTTCCCTCCTCTTCTCCTCAGATAGCTGCTTTTCTTTCCCACTGGTTGCAGATTCCAGGCCTGTTTGGAGGTATTCCCATTCACTGTCCATAGTAATTTGATTTGTAACGCTTTTGGGTCAGCTTTGCTGGAGAATATGTGAGCATGCTCTTTGGGGTCCCAAAAGTCTAAAGAGGAGGAAACAAAGACGCCATCAGACACCAGATTGTTTCTCTAGTACAGAAGGGATCACAAAGTAAAGGGCCTTTTACATAGGGCAGATTGTTGCCCAGCGTAAGGTGACATTCACACATCTGTAGAATTCCATCGTCTGCTGACTGTGTTCTGCGGACTGGACCTGGGAGATCCTAAACAATTTAAAAGTTTGCACTAGTGTGCTGACACAGCCGCGCAGCTGTGTCAGTACCCTAGCGCAAACATTTAAACTTGTAGGGGGGCCAGCTCAAATAAATTACACTAAGGGTACAAACCCACTTGACGTATTTGCTGCGTGAATCAGTCTTAAAAATAAGCAGGCAAAACGCAGGTTGGCTTTATACAATTGTTCTGTGTTAAAATACGCAATTGCGTATTTTTGAAGCATGAAGCTACATGCGTTTTTCGCACAGGTTGTTAACTGATGCTTTGCTAACAACAAGCTACACGCTTCAAAAATACACAATTGCGTATTTTAACGCAGAACAATCGTATAAAGCCAACCTGCGTTTTGCCTGCTTATTTTTAAGACTGATTCACGCAGCAAATACGTAAAGTGGGTTTGTACCCTAAGGGTACGTGCACACGTACCGGATCCACAGCGGATTTCCCGCTGCGGATTCAGTAGTGTGAAGGTGAATGGGACCCATACACGCAGCGGATCGCTGCATGTATGGGACCCGGCCTCTTCAACCCGGCCGCCCGCAGCTTGCAGCCCCGGCCCCTGTAACACCGCGGCCTACAGCCCGCAGCCCCAAGCATACATTACCTGCTCGGCGCCGCGGTTGTGTGAAGCTCCGGCTCCTCTTCAGCCAATCAGGGCACGGCAGCACTGATTGGCTGAAGAGGAGCGAGGGGAACCAGTAGCCTCACACAGCGGCGGCGCCAAGCAGGTAATGTATGCTCGGGGCCGAGGGCTGCGGACGGCCGTGGTCTTACAGAGGCCGTGTCCCATACACGCAGAGGATCCGCTGTGTGGATGGGTCCCATTCACCTTCACACTACTGAATCCGCAGTGGATTTCGCTGCAAACCGGCAGCGTGAATCCACTGCAGATTCGCAGCGGATTTTATGCTGCAGATCCGCAGCAGATTTGATCTAAATAACTGAACACAGCATCAAATCTGCTGTGGATCCTGTACGTGTGAATGCACCCTAAAGAGCAAGCTCTTTCCCTTCTGAGAGCTACTTTGCATATCCCATAGACAGGAATATGCTGTCTCCGTATATCCCAAGCTCATGGTACCACTGTGCTTCTTATATCCGATTTGTATTTCAGGTCTGATTTTGGATCAAGTGGTCAAAGAGACAAATCCAACCACAGCTCTGGAACTGGGCACATACTGTGGCTACTCCGCTGTCCGGATAGCCCGCTTACTGAAGCCAGGGAGCCGTCTGCTCACCGTGGAGATGAATCAAGGGAATGCAGCTGTGGCCAAACAGATGATCGAGTTTGCTGGCCTGCAGGATGAGGTCATTATTATTTCATCTATATTGTATAAAGAAATAGCGGTGCATTTTTTTTTTTGCAATAAATCCTGATTTTTTGAGTTCTGCAAATAATAATGGAGCGTGTCACAGACACAAAAACATGGTTGACCTTTTGGGTATCTAAAAATAATGGAAGTCAATGGAAAAACTGAACCAAATGGATGTACACAAACTGGGGCGTAACAAGGATTTCTATAATATAGGTGGTATACTATATATTCATTGTTTCACATACACTCCGTTTCACTATCTTTATTTCCCAGGTAGAAATTCTGGAAGGTTCCTCACAGATAATCATTCCGAGCCTGAAAGAAAAGTATGAAGTGGATGAAGTAGACTTTGTATTTATTGACCATTTCGGGGACAGATACGCACCCGACACTCAGTTACTCGAGGTGAGTAAGGACTTTGACTAAGACTTTATGGAGGTGAAGACACTTTTTTTTTTTTAGCAAGGATGAGGAACTTTCGGCCCTCCAGCTGTAGCAAAACTACAATTCCCATCATGCCTGGACAGCCAAAGCTAAAGCTTTGGCTGTCCAGGCATGATGGGAATTGTAGTTTCCCATTGAGCATTTAACAGGTGCCTCTTGCTCGACAGAGTGGAGGGTGCCTAGTTAACCCGCCGTTATGTCCGAGATCAGATTGCCTCGGAGTGACAGCCCGCTCAGCCAATCGCTGTTTGAGGCGGGATATTGCTGCAGCTATTAATTGGCTGAGCCGGCTGTCACTCCCAAGACTAGCTCATGTCAGAAGTAACGGTGGCTACAGACACTGGCGACTGCACCAGGAGACTGGGGGAGCACGGATAGGTAAGCATTACATGTTTTTTAGACTTTCTTATATGGCATCAAGATGTGCGATGTGCGAGTATCACATAAACCCTTTAATTCTTGCAGAGATAAGATGTTGTCAAGTGTCTGACAGCATCTTTCTCACCTCTCACAATATTCTGCCAATATACTGTATGGGGGAGATTTATCAAACATGGTGTAAAGTGAAACTGGCTCAGTTGCCCCTAGCAACCAATCAGATTCCACCTTTCATTCCTCACAGACTCTTTGGAAAATGAAAGGTGGAATCTGATTGGTTGCTAGGGGCAACTGAGCCAGTTTCACTTTACACCATGTTTGATAAATCTCCCCCTACATGTCTGCTGCAGAAACTGAATATGACTTTAATCCATTCTAAGGGGCCTTTGACACAGGACGATTATCAGCCAGAAGTATTGCAAGAAACACTCCTGCTGCCGATAATCAGCCCTTGTAAATAAGCTGAGGACGAGAAAAACAGCCGATCCGGCTTCAAAGTTTATCGTCATCAGGCCACGCATCTTCCTGGGTAAGCAGGTGAGGCCCATAAGGACAAAACCAAACTGACAGCACAGATATGTTCCTCTGGCTCTCCCGTCCTCACGCTGCCTTCTCCACCAAAATGATTGACAGCTGGAGGAGGCTGGACCTAAAGATACAGTGGTTGGAGGGGAGTGCCAGAGGAACAGGATGCCGGATCACAGCAGCAGCGCAGTAGGTAAGTATGTACTGCTGTGCGATCTGGAAAGCGACAGCACAGATATTTATATATATCTGTGCTGTCAGTTTCCATAGCCGCATGAAAGATAAAAGGATCGTTTGTGCAGCCCAATCGCTCGATTTGTTGTGCCCTGTAAAGGCAATGCAAAAAAGCGCTGACCTTACTGAACGCTGTTTGTTTGTGGTCCTTTAATCAGTCAGCATAAAACACTGCTTGGACAGTGCAGTACACGTGAGCAATGTACAGTATTTATGATGATTTTCACCTTTAATTGTGGTTTCTTATCTTTCTGGGGCAGGAATGTCATTTACTCAAGAAGGGATCAGTGTTACTAGCAGACAATGTAGTGTATCCTGGAGCTCCAGAATTCCTTGAATATGTAAGGAAAAGTGGACGTTATGAATGCACTAACTACCCATCCCATTTAGAGTACACGGATAAGGAGGATGCCCTAGAGAAGGCAGTATTCAAGGGCGAGTGATTCAGAAGCACAGGAGGCGCACTGTACTAGAAATATAAGGGAAGAAGAAAAAGAGAAAATAAGAAATTGTGGAAAACTAGTTTACTACCTAGTAATGTTACAGCTCGTGTACATCTCACGAACACTTTTGTATTCTTAAATAAACAATGATTTTTGATGTAATAGTGTGGTGGTGTGGTGCTCGACCGGTCACTTACTAGGTTGTTATGGGTGACGCCATTCGATGTTGGTTGGTCGGCTTTGTTCAGCTCAGCCAGTGATGGTACTGTTGTGACGTCTGTGTTCGTTCAGCACACAGGTATGGCGTTATACCTGCTTTTAGTTGTGGCTGACTGTACTGATCCCCAATGGTCGGTGACCTGCAGGGTTGTGATGGGTCCCTTGTGCTCTTGTCACATCAGCCCGGAGTGGGGAGATGACCCACCTGGACTGTTGGTACCGCCACCCACAGAAAGGGGAGGGTAACCCAAGGACGAAATGTGTAGGTACTGGTTCAATGATCACTGAATCCCAGTAGAATAAATAAAATGGCTCTTGTGATACAGGATACTCTGGTAATAAACAACTTCTTGTATACAGACTTATGTTTACTGGATCTGTGCTGGGATATTTTAAGTGCTGAGGTAGAATAGCAGAGCTTGAGTAGCCTAGTGTTGAGCAGTAAAGAGAAGAGTAGAGGAATCTGTCAGGAGATACCCAACCTAGGGTAATAGTGTGCTCTGCAGGAACTTGAAAGAGAGAGAGATACTTGAGAGAAGAATACTTGTGCCTGTGTTTCATCTAAACCACAGTGTCTGGGTACCCGTCCTATCATGGTGACACAAGCCCCTGAGAGTAGCTAAGTGTCCGAAATTATCCGGTGTCACCTACGCTGCGAGATAGAGGCCTTCATACGGTTGCTTTGCTCTATCCAGATAAGTTCCTCTGCCCTGTCTAGAGAGGTTCACGGCATGGGCTGGGGTGATCTCTGACTTGTCCTCCTGTGGGGGTTTAACACTGCATGGAGTCTGCAACTAAAGTCTTTGGAAGATAAGTCTCTGGGTTCTCCATACACGTGTGTTTCTTACCACTAATACAACTCAACTGGACTATGCCAGTCAGGAAACCTAATCTACCCAGCGATATTACCTTATTCTTGCAGCAATTCCATCCGGATATACTGTCCTTCAGTGGCTAGAAAGACACATACTCACAGTATACACTTTACATTGCTTTTTATTTTCATCTTGCAAGGTATATAGCAATAATGGCTCACAGGCTGAGTAATTCCATGAACACATGCCAAACACTATGGCCTCACGCCGGACGTTTCGGAGGACGGGACTCCTCCTTCCTCATGCGAAACGTCCGGCGGGAGGCCATAGTGTTTGGCATGTGTTCATGGAATTACTCAGCCTGTGAGCTATTATTGCGATATACCTTGCAAGATGAAAATAAAAAGCAATGTAAAGTGTATACTGTGAGTATGCGTCTTTCTAGCCACAGAAGGACAGTATATACGGATGGAATTGCTGCAAGAATAAGGTAATATCGCTGGGTAGATTAGACTACCTATTATACCACACATTTTTTCTGGTTATGGATTACTGAACAATCGGATTTGTGGAAGTCTGGAGTGTGTGGATTTGGATTATTATCCCACGAAGTGCAATGTTGGTTGTTTGTTAAAACAGACAGGAAACCTGGCAGAGCCAGTCCCTGGCTAAGTTCAGCAGGAATGCCTGTTCTGTGTTCTACTTAGAGAATCAGAGGGAAACTAATGCTACACTTCCTCTCCCCAAGTGACTACTTCCTACAGGGTATGTAAGAGTCCCTGTGAGTGGTGGAGAAGAGAGTGCATAGAAAAAAAGCATAGAGATAGGTAGAGAAGAAAGAAGTATCTCCACTGGTCCACAGAATCACATAATACAAAGAAACAGGAACCCTTTAGTGACTACAGCTGTGCAATACATATATTCAAGTTTAGACATAGAACACAGACATCTGGTGGCGAAACTCACAAATGCCTTCATCACCACCTTACGTTTGAGTAAAAGGCTTTTGTGACAGGTGCCAGACAAGGAAGACTCGTGGTGGGATGACACAATAATAAAATACCTGACCCTATGTGGTCCCCCATATGTGGTTGCAGTGCGTCACCTAACTCAACCATAGACTGCAGACATGACAGAGGCCTGGGGAATTTTGGGGTCTTTTTTTTATTTTTTTAGCCAGTATACCAGTGCGGCTCCCCCCCCAGGCAGGGGCAGCAGGAGGAGGCTGTGTGAGATAGCCTCCTCCTGCTGCCTGATCACCGCCAACAGGGAAAGGATGACGTTCCTGGAACTTTTGCAGGAACTACCTGCATTACGTGATGTTCCAGAACGTCATATTGAGGCACGGGGTTAACAGTGACCTTCCTTTAAGAAAAACTTTAACCCTTGATTCCCCTTCCTTTAAGATTGGCTTAGGTAAAGTCTCTTAAGGAGCAATTTTAAGAGCAGCTTATGTACTGTCCCTTTAAAAGCGACTTAGGTACCACCCTTTGACGAGCAGTTTTAGTGCTGTCCCTTTAAGAGTGACTTTGGTACTGTCTTTTTAAAAGCTACTATGGTACCATGCTTTTAATAGTGAGTTATGTAATGTCCCTTTAAGAGCGACTTTGGTACTGTTCCTTTATAAGAAAATGTAGCCCTGGCCCTTTAAGAGCGAGTTTGACGCCGACACTTTGAGTTAGGAGCTAATTTGACTGACCTCTGCTACTTCACCGACTCAGCTTTGCTACAACACCGACTCAGCTCTGCTGGGTCATGCGGGTATCAGCTCTGCTACAACACGACTCAGCTCTGCTAGATTACTGATTGACCTCTGCTAATTATAATGGTAAAGAAAACTGCTCGGTTACCATGACAATCTTTCTCACATGAGAATAAATCCAACAGCATCCAATCATCCAGAGGATCTTCAAATCTTTATTGTGCTTACAAGCAAATACGACGTTTCGACTCACAATGAGTCTTTGTCAAGTATCTTTCTCATGTCAGTGAAACAAAATCGTTAAGGACCTTTCATCTTCTATTGGCCAATAGTGGACATGTGACTGCATGGATGTCAGGAATTAACTGACAAGACCTTAGAATTTCTATTGGCTGCTATATTTCAGCTATTTGCATATGTGCTATGATTGGCTGTTAATGTTTTACTGTGGGGCCATTATTTCCTACGGGAAATTAGGGGTCTTTAAACGTAATTAAATTTCTTAAAAACGGCAAATCCAATCAAAACCAAAAATAGAAAGCACACCTGTCACTGCTGAGGGCTTCAAAACGCAGTTTAAATGGAGCCTATGTGCAAAGTGGTTTGGGCTGTATTAATCGAAGAAGAATAGCTGGAAGAAGAAGAATGCGGATTACAATATAGCGCTTTTTCAAGCACTTTAATTAGGAAAAAAAAAGACAAAAAATTCTTAAAAATGTTTAACATAAAAATTTGATTTAAACAGTAGGTCATTTTCTGATGACACATTCCCCTTAATGGGGTAGTTTCATCTGGGTTATGCCATCTCCATAGTATGCACAGGATAGGCCATAACTAAGAGCTTGTGGGGGGTTCAGCCGCTGGGGCTTCTGATGATTTCGAGAATGAGGACCTCAAAATCCCTGCAGAATGCGCACACTGAAGCTTCATTGACTCTCTATGGATTTGGGGGGCCCAGCAGTTATGCCCTATCCTGTTAATACTGTGCATAGGGCATACATACCCCAGATGGGAATATATACCTTTAAGGATTAAATGATCGAGAGGGAACACAACAAATTAGATGACAAATGTCAAATTAACTATTGGGAACAATGAAACATGCCGCCTTTTGTCATCCTAGAGAAGAGAAAAAGAGGAGAGCTAAATAAAAAAAGATAAAAACGACGGCCTCGATTTATCAATCTGAGAGAAAAATGTGCCTTCCAGATATGGATGATCGAACATCGGGATTTTTCAAGTTCGTTCGAGTTCGAACCATTGGCTTCTCATTTACTTTGAATGGGAAGCCGATGGTTCGAACTCGAAAAATCCTGATGTTCGATAATCTCTACTTCCAGACAGATCCCAACCTCACCTCATTCCTTTTGCTATAAAGCAGGGATGAGGAAACTTTGGCCCTCCAGCTGTTGCTAAACTACAATTGTAGGTTTTGCAATAGCTGGAACGCCGAAGGTTCCCCATCCTGTCTTTGAAGTGTCTTCACCTCCATAAAGTCAACCATACACATGATAGCTGTTAGTTTTAGTGTTTGAATGGGCGAGCATTTTTCAGTGCTCAAGTCCTTGACTCGAGAAATGAAACCCAATGAAATCAATGGGAGACCTCCCAACTACTTATACCTGTTTGTAGCTTATGTGAAGTCCATTCTGAAAAACAAACTTTAGTTGAGGAGATGGCGCGTCTAAGAGGCGGGGCCGAGAGCGTTTGCGCCCTGGTGAAGCGCCACCTGTGTGGTCTTGGTCTGCGTCTCCCCCTCCTCTCGTTCCGCCCTCACAGGACTCCTTGTTCATGCGCCTGCGCCGTGGTTGCAACCCCCTGGCGCAGTTGCCGCGACATTGCGGGTCAGCACCGCGCGTCGTTCACATCCTGGGTTAGTGATGCGCTTGTGTCTGGCCCGCCTTCCAAGTCTGTCTGAGCCGCCTCCCATTGTCCCTGCACCGCCTCCCCGCTTACGCTCTTTCCATCCGCGTCCTGAGTCCTCTTCTTGGCTTCGGCGCACATGCGCTGTTGTGGCCCATAGCGAACGTATCCCGCGCATGCGCAGTGATGCTTTAGACTGTCTGGAGAAGACCGGTCGCGTCACTGCGCCTGGGCACTATACATTTGCTATGGTGCACAATGGCGCATGTTGGCCGAAACCGAAAAGAGGATGTGGACGGAAAGAGCGTTAGCTAGGAGGCGTGGTGGTTGAAGACAGACATGGGAGGCAGTGCAGGGACAATGGGAGGGGGCTCAGACAGACATGGGAAACGGGCCGGACACAAGTGCATCGCTAACCCAGGACATAAACAACACGCAGCGAGCCGGTGCTGACCCGCAACGTCCCGGCAACGGTGCCAGGGGGTTACAACCACAGCGCAGGTGCAAGAACAAGGAGTCCTGTGAGGGCAGAACGAGAGGAGGGGGAGACGCAAACCAAGACCACACAGGCGGCGCTTCACCTGGGCACGAACGCTCTCGGCCCCGCCATCTCCTCAACTAAAGTTTATTTTTCAGCCGAACAAAAGCTCAACCAGCGTGGAAAAACATAACAGAAGAATGGACTTCACATAAGCTACAAACAGGTATATGTAGTTGGGGGGGGGGGGGGGGGGGGGTCAGTGGGTACAGAGTCGCTTTAACCAGGATCCTCTTGCATGACAGAGTGGAGGGTGCCTAGTTAACCCATTACTTTTTTCTTTGGTCTAATTTTTGTATATTTTGTCCCTTGAAGGGATGTTTTAATGACTTACAAAAATTAGAATAAAAAAATACAATAGGCTTCTGCAAGACAAATTAGAAGTCCAGCAGTATGCAGTCAATTCCCTGAATACCGGAGTCCTAATTTGTCTTGCACAGCATCTTGTAAAACCTAAGATGCTGTGCAGTTGCTATAGTAAAAAACAATAAAGAGCTCTTCCTGACGCCTCCTGTTCCCTCCTCAGCCAATCACTGCCGGTCCTGCCACAGCCATTGGGAGAGGGGAAAACGCCTCTGACAGGCACTACTGTCAATGGCTTATCCCCATAAGAACAAAAGGAATTGGGTAGTTAACATCCAATAAATCCAATTACCTCCCCGCACTCCCCTGATGTACCATTGCAGTTGCCAGTGTCCCCTGCTGTCTGTAGCCACTGTTACTTCTGAGATGAGCTTGTCTTGGGAGTGACAGCCTGCTTAACCAATCACGGTTTGAGGCAGGACAATAATTGGCTGTCACTGCCAATACTAGATTAAGTCGGCGATACTGGGGGAGCACGGAGAGGTAAGCATAACATGTTTGTTATACTTTCGTATATGGCAGCAAGATGTGCGAAAAAATGTGTGAGTGCCGCACAGCCCCTTTAATTCTTGCAGAGATAAGAGGTCGTCAGAGGTGTCTGACAGCAGCTTTCTCACCTCTCACAATATTCTACCAATATACTGTATATGTCCACTGCACTGACTTGTCATCCATTTTAGAGGGCCTTTGACACTGGCCGATTATCAGCCAAGAGCGTTGCAAGGAACACTCCTGCGTCCGATATTCAGGCCATGTAAATTAGCTGAGGATGGGAACAACGTCCGATCCTCGGCTGATCATGTCTTTAGAGCTTCCTTCAAAATTTATCGTCATCGGCCACACATTTTGCTTTGTAAATCGGGAATGTAAAGACGATAACAATAAAGGCAAACTGTAAGCATGCATGTTTCTCTGGCCGCTGCATCTTCAAGCTGGCTCCTCCTCCAAAATGATTGACAGCTGGGGGAGGTAGGACTTGAAGATACAGCGGCTGGACAGGAGAGCCGGAGGAACAGGATGCTGGATCACAGCAGCAGCGGACTAGGTAAGTATATACTGCTGTGTGATCTGGAAACTGACAGCACGGATATATGTATATCCGTGCTGTCAGTTTCCTTAGCTGCACGAACGATACAAGGATCATTCGTGCAGCCCAATTGCTTGATATGTTGTGCCCTGTAAAGGCAATGCAAAAAGCACTGCTTGTTTGTGGTCCTTTAGTCACTCTGCATAAAACACTGCTTGGACAGTACATGTGACCAATGCACAGTATTTATTTGCACATTTAATTGTGGTTTCTTATCTTTCTGGGGCAGGAATGTCGTTTACTGAAGAAGGGATCAGTGTTACTAGCAGACAATGTAGTGTATCCTGGAGCTCCAGAATTCCTTGAATACGTAAGGAAAAGTGGACGTTATGAATGCACCAACTACCCATCCCATATAGAGTACACGGATAAGGAGGATGCCCTAGAGAAGGCAGTATTCAAGGGCGAGTGATTCAGAAGCACAGCAGGCGCACTGTACTAGAATTATAAGGGAAGAAGAAAAAAAAATTGTGAAAAACTGATTTTAAAATTTTGTTTAGATTCAGCAGCGTTTACTGCCTAGTAACGCTACAGCTCGTGTACATCTTACTGAAACTTCTGTATTCTTAAATAAACAATGATTTTTGATGTAATAGTAGAGTACCTGACCCTATCTACCCTGTATCTTCTGGAAGATCTTAGGACACACTTTTTCTTTTATCACAATGTTTAACCCCTTAATATATTACCTAGACCTTTTTCACCGATTAGTGCAAGATACTGAAACATGTCCTGGGCTGCCATCATATTGTCACCTTTCACTGTAGTAAGGAGGAGGCCGCTGGAAAGTAAAGCCTGTCCATTATCACTGCAGACACAAGAAGTCTCAGCTTAGTTTATGGTCTAGTGGTCAGAAAGAATACTGTAACATTTCCAGATTATTTTATAATACAGATAGTAAAATGTAAAGTTAGTAAAAAAAAAAAAAAAAATGTTTAGCCAAAAACTTGATTTAGGGTCCCTTCACACCTACCGGATCCACAGCGGATCTTACTTCTGTGGATTCGAAGCGAGAACCGCTGCGGATCCGGTACCATTCACCCCTATGATAGCACATATTCGCATCAGGATTAACATCCGACTGTGAATATGTGCTTTAACCCCTTGCTGTCTGCAGCCGGGGATAGGGGATGCTGGATGCAGCGGGGGATGGGGGGATGCGGCCGGGGATGGGCTAATGCGGTGGCGGGGCTGTGGACAGCGAGGGGTAAAAGCACATATTCACAGCGGGGATGTTAATCCTGCTGTGAATATGTGCTATCATAGGGGTGAATGGTACCGGATCCGCAGCCGTTCTCGCTTCGAATCCGCAGAAGTGAGATCCGCTGTGGATCAGGTAGGTGTGAAGGCACCCTTAAACAATAGGTCATTTTCTGATGACACATTCCCTTCATTCCCCTTTAGAGTAGAAACACACAGGCTGTGGATCTCTTGCCTGTAGTTTCTATGGGAAGACATACTCGCAGTGGGATTGACATCCAGCTGTATGTAAGGAGACAGCCCTGTTAACCCCCCCCCCCCCCAACCGGAGCATACAAAACCTGCTACACGCTCCAGGGGCTCCCGTTGTCTGATAGGCCCACTCAGCCAATCAGTGTGCTGCAGTGGGGCTGAGCGGGATGTCCAGCCAGGAACCCCTGTAGCAAGCCGGAGCATGGAGCAGGTACAGTGTGCTGCAGCCAGCAGGGGGTTAATGGGGCGGTCTCCTTACATACTCCTGCTGCGTAGTATCTCTTCCTACAGAAGCTACAAGCAATGGATCCACAGCGGATTTTGCATCGAGAAATCCACTGCAGATCCGCCCTGTGTGTTTGTACCCTAAAGGGTTATTTCCATCTGGGGTAGTTATGCCATTTCCAGATTATGCACAGGATAGGGTATAATTAAGAGTCTGTGGGAGTCTCAACCGCTGGGGCTTCCCACGATTTTGAGAATGAGGACCTCACAATCCCTGAAGAATGCGCACACGAAAGCTTTATTCATTCTCTATGATATATCCTAGTTATGCCCTCTTCTGTTGCTACTCTGCATAGGGCATAACTACCCCAGATAGCAATATCCCTTTAAAGGGTTAAATGACCCCAAGAAGGAACACAACAAATGAGACAACTCCAGCCAAAACGTATTTTATAATATGTTATTACTTATGGAAAGTTGAACACATTTCTAAGGTACATTAATCATGGGAAATGCACATATAGGGCTATGTCCCTTAATTTAGTAGATCAGACAGGCTTTAGATTCCCTAAAAAAAAAGTGACGTCACAAATCAGGTGTAATGGTAAATCGGCCCTGGTACTACTCCCCCTATGAACGCATGATGGGAGGAGTAGTACAGTATGAATGTGTCCCACAGCACAGAGCAGGGAGGGAGGGCGTTAGATGCACCGCCACCTCTCTCCCTCCCTGCTTGGTTGATGCTGGCCATTTGGGGAGCAAGTGTCTTTGCTCCCTAAAGTGTTTCATAAACGTATTCAAATCAATAAGGCATAGTGTACTGTAACCACTCTTACATTACATGCAGCTCCATAGACCATACAGTTCTATAAACTTTTACATATAGTGCGCCCCCTGCTGGACACTCCATAGGAATTACCCCTGATTCATGACGTCACTTTTTTAGGGAATCTGAAGACTGTCTCAACTACTAAATTAAGGAAAATAGCACTATATGTTTTATATGATTTCCCATCATTAACATTAGGAATTTGCCTAACTTTTCATAAGTAATAACATATTAAAAAATACTTTTGGTCGAACTTCTCCTTTAAAGTGTCCCTTTGATATATCACAAAGATATGTTGAAACTTTTGATCAGCTGGGGTGCTGCCATTCAGACCCCACTGATCATTAGACAGAGACAGGAGAAGAACATGGGTTCACTGCTCGGCTTGCTGCGAAATGGATAGGACAGTAAGCTGGAAGAGAAGTGCTCAGCCACAGATTTTTCCCAGCTCTATTCAACAACCGGTGGGAGTCATAACTCTCACTAACACGCGGACCAATAAAATTTCTGACGTCTCTATGACAGGTCAAAAGTTTTTGATTTTTTTTCCTCTAAATTACAGGGACACATTATAAATGCACCATATAAAATTGTTCAAGGACTTTATTAAAGGGGAACTATCAGCAGGTTAGATGAATCTAACCAGCTAATAGCCCCCTATTGCACAGGAGATGCAGAGGAGGAAGGTATGCCTCTTATCTTTCTCCCTGGCGCAGTTAGTAGTTTGTGCCACAGTCTGTTAGGAGCACTGCCCGTCCCCATAGTGCAGATCCAGCCTGCTACTGGCTGGCCAGCTCCATTGGTTATAATTGGAGAGGGGCAGGCTGGCCGGGGACGGATCGGTGCAATGGGGTTGGGCAGTGCTGCTGATGGGTGCCCCAGTGCTCTTAATGGTCTTACTGGACAGTGGAGCAAACTACTAACTGCACCGGAATGGCACCAAGGAGGAAGGTATAAGTCTATAAGAGAAGTCTATAAGTCTTACTGAGAATATCTGTAATATCTTGCCATATCCTGTGTTGAGTGAACTGGTCACGTGAATTAAGAAAAAAAACAAAAACATACTGTACACATCTTAAGTATATAAAGCATGTTACATTATCAGACAAATTATTAAAACATCATGGATGGTTTCGTTTTTAACTACTGAGAAAATGTGGCAACCATTTTTTTTTTAATAAGTTTTATTACAATAAACTATACAATCATGGATCAAAGCAAATGAAAGCTATAATTTTGGAAAGAAATACCATGAACTCAGCCTATCAATTAGGATAAACCAGATGTGTGTGTATATATATCTATTGGTATCTATCTTAGGTTCTTGTAGACATAAGAAATTATAACAGGCGGAGGTGTAGAATCCTTTTAGGATCCCACATGCTGAATATTATAACAGGGTATGACTGCTACAGCTGAATGAAATGTACAGGTTCCATCCTAAATCTTTTGGACATGGCTGATCACATCTTTTGTGCGGACTTTAAAATTTAACAATATCGGCTGCACATCTACCTGTGTAAACAGGGAATGTGCGGCCGATAGCAATATATATGGGCGCACAAATGATACAGTGATTGTTTGTGTGGCCCGGATGCGTGATTACTAGTGCCTTTTGGAGGCACTGCGTACGAGTGCCTATCTTGATCCGCGTCCTTGCACGGCCCCATATCGAGCCATGTAAAAGGACCTTTACACTGTAGTAGTCGTGAACCTGTAGAAGAGGACAGTAGTCTTAGATAAAATGTCTGGTTTCCATCTCCAGTTCATAACCACAATTGCAAAACCAAAAGCATAGCATCTATTGTTCAATGCCTTATGTCAGCACATTGCTTCTTGCAATACCCATATTATTAGTATTATAATTTCAAAGGTCTATTGCAACGCACGTATTTCTGCTGAGATAACAAGCTCAGTTAGAACCAGGCTCACTTTTTGTTCGGCCGTTCTGAGGACATTGAGAATGGCACTTACAATACAGCAATATACTCTGTGAGTACTATAAAGCAGACAATAAGGATCAAGGCTACAATTGCCATATGGCACTGAGATGTAAACAAAAATGTACAGTGGTGTGTCCCTACAAAACTGTCCATTAAAAAATAAAACCTTCAATGTGAATGATTTATGGTAAGAACAGGTCCTTTTGTTTTAATCATGTGACTCTTCAGACCATATTGTTGAGACCCCATATGTCTTCTATAAATAGTCATGAAACAGCATTATTCCCTCTGGCCTGGTTACTACAAGCAGATTGTATGTTTAAAACAGTCTGTCTGAATTTGGCTAGATCTAGTGTTATAAGAAACCTCTGTTCTGTTATTTGGCCCATTACTACATGGATCTATAGGCTGTGATCGTGTAATTGTCTATATGTGGACTGATGTTGGCAGCTCTTTGCACAGTAACCACATATGAAAAACTACCTGCAGGCAAAGGTGGCGAAAAATCCACCGTTCATAGGAGAATAATAACAGACACTTAAAAAACGCCTCCCGTTATACAGATGTTAAAATGTCAATTGATTTTGCTCATCAGATATTTACAATGTAAATCACATAAATAGTCTCACAGTCCTCTTGAAAGTGTATTATAATATATCCTAGAGAATAAATGAGGCTACAAAACATAAGTGCGCTGCTATCATTTCACTGCATAAACAGAATCAATGACTGTTTAGCTTAGAATAGAAACGGTTTGCCTGGACAGCAAACCGTATCTAAGGGTTATGCAAGGACGTAAGCAGTGCCAATAAACAAGATGAGTGCTTGTTTGCAGTGCCTCCAGAAGGCCCGATGAATCGAGGGGCCAGGCCACACTAATGATCACTGTATTGTTTGTGTGGCCATTTAAATCTATTGCTATTGGCTGCACATCCCTCGTTTACACAGAGATGTGTGCGGCTGATAGTGATAGATTTAAGAGCCCGCACAAAAGATGTGATCACAGGATAGGGCAAAAGTAGGAGATTGCTGGGGGTCCGACCTTTGTATTCCCCGCCGATCTTGGTATCTGGCCCCTGGCTTCTCTATTATGAATAGAGATGCGGGTACGGCATGTGACCCACGGTTCTTGTCATTCCTATTGAGCCGCCAAGAAAGCCAAGTAAGCCAGAAGAGTGCTTACTTGGCTCTTTCTAGTGGCTCCATAGTAATGAATAGAGCCGCCAGAAAGAGCAGAGTTACTCGTCTCTGTCCTCCGGCTCAAAAGGAATGAATAGAGCCGCGAGTCATGTGCCGTGCCTGCAGCTCTATTCATAACAGAGAAGCAGGGGGCCAGATATGGAGATCGTCGAGGGGTACAGAGGTCAGGACCCCAACCCCCCGTAATCCTGTGGATAGGGGAAAAGTTAATTTTTCTTGGACAACCTCTTTAAGGATTGGGGATACCCCTGGAAGGCATCCATCGTGACATAGGTAGTGGGTTAACTATGATTTTGCACTCAGGCAGGGTGTGCAACAATTGTCAGCACCAAAACCAGATAAATTGGTTGCATTAACCCCCAGAGCTCAGTGACAGATTTAAGGATTACAAGGGTACAGGCTGACCCCATACAACTCACACTAACAGATGGGCAACCAGTAGGATGATCTCCACTTTTTTTTCTTCATTCTTACATCCAAGAAAACATCTATGCACATTGAGTTTAGTACAGCAGGAAATATTACATTAATGTAAAAAACCCCAGTCCCGTCCCTGCAAACACAAGAAAAGAATGCACACCTCACCCCCTGTAACAGATTGGTTTGAGCACCTACTTAAAAATACATTGAAATTCAACAGTAAACGTAATTCCTTATTTTAATCAAAAGATTAGAATTGCAGCAATGCGTTCATGGTAAAAGGTCTTAAAACAGTTGGGGTGATTGCAAGATGAGAAAAAAGGTCAAGACTTCCAGAGAGTTTGTAGTTGGTCGGTCGGTTGGTCAGTCGGTCCTTGAAATCTTGTTGCAAAGTGAATGAAGAGGGAAAAAAGCACGAGATAAAAAGGCAAAATTATTGTACAGCAGAATATTCTGCACACAGATTGCAACCAGAGAGAAACATACTGTAGCCGCAGGCTCTGGATACACCAGCTGTAGGAATCTCATGTACTCGTGTGTGTGTACATACATTATATATATATATATATATATATATATATATATATATATATATATATATATATATATGTGTGTGTGTAATAGGGTTATGAAGGGGGAGATTTATCAAACATGGTGTAAAGTGAAACTGGCTCAGTTGCCCCTAGCAACCAATCAGATTCCACCTTTCATTTTCCAAAGGGTCTGTGAGGGATGAAAAGTGGAATCTGATTGGTTGCTAGGGGCAACTGAGCCAGTTCACTTTACACCATGTTTAATAAATCTCCCCCCTTCATACCACTATTACACTGTCCACCTATTTTTGGACCACCTGTGTGTGTGTATATATGTATATATGTACACACACACACACACACACACGTACATACTTTAAAGGTACAACTCACTTAGGGCCTTGTGTAAAATAATGTATGTATATGTATGAGCTCACACCGCATTCCAGTTAATGACATGCACGTTTTGGAGTAAGCGTCCTGCTAGGGTTGAGTATATGGCAGAACGATGCCAGTCCTTAACACATTCCATAGTCAGAACGCAGAGATGACCTGGGAGAGGGATCTCTATTGCCGGTGTGTAAAGCCTTACATCACATTCAGATACTTTCTAAAAAAAAAAAGGACAAAACCAACAGGGTCTACAGCACAGACGGTATCTAACTTTTTTTTTTCTCCTCCACTTTCTCCTTCCATGCAGCAACTTACATCGAACTCCACCCCTGGTGAAAACCACAATCCTTAGGATATTCCCATCACTTTATAGCAAGAAAATAAAATTATATATCCACCTCAGGCCACAAAACTTTTTTTTTTCTTTTTCACAGTTCCAAGCTGAGGCAGCAAACAGAAAACCAAAGAAAAGGAAGAAAAAAAGTGCTCAATTTAAGTCAATGCCTCAAAGTTTTGTGGCTTTTTATACGTTTTGATTTTCGTGCAGGAAACTCGTCCGATAAAAACAATTCCCTTCTTTCCACCTTCTAGTCCTAACCAGCTGCACCATGGCAAATTATTTTCCATCAGAAAGGTGACTACTTCTTCAAAATGGTGCAAGGTGCAGGAAGCTTCAAAGGGAATGTTACTTTATGAATATATACTATACATATGTACTAAAAAAGATTCAGTTCTGAAGTAAAATTAAGCAACGGCGGTTTTTGGCGATGATCACATAAGTTTGGTTCTCAGTCACAGCAGATGGCAGTTTTCAATTCAGTCTTTTTACCAAAGTGGTCCTCCTGTGAAAACGTTATGGCAGTGGTGGGCAATGATAACTTCCATGTGTATTAAAAAATGAGTGATTCTCGGTTTGGAAAAAAAAGTAACATAAAAAAATGTCTTCTCAAAAAGAATCACCGCAAGATTATCCCTGTAAGAGAAGAAAACAGGATATTGGAGAACAATCAACTGGAGGCGGATTATGTCGAGTGTGAATTGTAAAATGGAAAGCATAGGTATGGTCACAGGAAATAACTGTGACTCTATAGGATGAATACAACTTAGCAACCTAGAACGTTCTTGTTGGAACTTGGCAAGGTAAATACTCCTAACTAGTTGTAGAGAATGAGACTCCTTGGAGGCTGTTTAGTTATGATGCCAAGGCTTAGCCCAGGCATTAGCAGCTGCCTCCTAGCGCTGACGGGTCAAAAAAGAATTGGGACATTCGGGTAACTGAAACTTTGGCAACAGACAGAGCCCTAGAATGGTCAGCAATAGAGGACACTTTAGAATGACAAACCCCCTCGAGTCTTGGAACACAGCAGCCCGGAGGTAGACCAGAGCAGTAAGGCAGCACTATGAAGGTAAGTAGAGCTAGTTTATCGTTCCCTTCTGTCCCTGCCTGCTTTGATATGAGAATTTTCACCAGAATAATCCTTTAATTTTAGTTGGCCTATAACAAGACAATAGGAAATAAAAAAACAAACATGCTTTTATATAAAACAAATGTAAGTGTATAACTCCCTAAAACACATGGTACAAGATTTTCGCTTAGTGTGTTAATCTAGGGGGTCTTGACTGTTGGGGTACACCAACTAAAATCATGTTATACAGTAACTTTTGACATATCAGACATGTAAAAAGTTATTAATCACAGCAGGTCTCACTGTTGAGACCCACTGTGATCAGGAGATATGGATAGGGAGAAATCGCGGCAGCGGGATCCACTCCCTGACCGGCTGATAATTCCAACAATGTAGTCTCACAGGAATTATCCGTTACAGAGATAAGACTAGGGAGCGGATAGCACCGCTGCTGCTCAGCTCTCTCTCTCCAGCTATATCTCCTGATCACAGTGGTGTTCAGCATTGAGACCCACTGTGATCAATAACTTTATCATGGCTGATGCACGTTAATACTGGCAAATCTATAAAAGCATCAACATTGAACTCCAACAAGCTTTCCATGGTGATTTCACGTCACAGTCTTGGCTATGGCACCGAACGCACATCAGGCAGGTTAGGAAACAAGGAGCAAAAGGAGATGCACATTGTAAAGATTTGAGAAACCAAGAGAGCTCCCTTCGGGCATGCATCGAGGAGAAAAATTATTCTTCCAGACTTAGTAAATTTGTAAAGAAATGATACCTTGGGTGGTGAAAAGTTACACAACCAAGATCCCACAAAGACATTAGAGAGACCTACCATGCATGCAAAATTAGACCCAGGAGTCAACAGGCTGTGGTTTAGTGTCGCGTGCATCCACCAGATTGACAGTAGGCCTGTTACTCCGGGTAATGTGTTTCTTATTTGAGTCATTCTGCAGCAGCAGTAAAGGAAAGGAGAGAGCAAAACAGATATTAATGCAAGGAGAGGTGCAACATCAGCAAAGCTGGTCAGGAAAGGAGTTAATCATGTGACAAGTTAAAGGAACAGCAAACTATTAGCAGAAGAACAATAATACCACGGTCTAAGGTAAAAAAATATCACATCAACGGTAATACAGAGTACAGGACAATACAGCATCACACATAATATATAATATATGTGACCTTCACAAGAGCAGGCTGCTACTATGGAGATTATGCAGACTAAGCTATCTGCCATGGGAGGCTGATAAAACCGTAGCTAATAACCCTGTACTATACACACTTTGAGTCACAGTCCAATAATAATTAGCCTGGCCATACATTGTATGATATTTTAACTATATGGAATGACCTTGCACACAGACAACTGGTTCATGGCCAATTGCTGAGTGCTACTAAAAATTCGTAAAAAAAGATTAAAATTTTTAATGAGAATAAAAAAAATCTCATGGGATCATGTTACGCTGAATTCCAAACACCTGTGAGCCTATATACTGCCACCTACTTTTTGCAAATTAAAGGACAATTCTGGCCAAATTCAATTTTTAATATGTTATTTCATAAGCACTAATTATGGGAAATGCACATATAGTGCACATATATTTCCCTCAATTTAGTAGGTAGGCTTCAATTTCTCAAAAATTTTTTTTTTTAAAAAGTGATATCTCAACCTTGTCTATAACTGAAGGATCCAGCAGGGGGCGCAATATATGTGGAAATTACATGTAAAAAATGATAACAGGGTCATTCCTGTGCTTTCTGCTGCACGGCTGCTCTAAGGGCCCTATTCCACCGGACGATTATCGTTCAGATTATAGTTAAATCGTTCAAATCTAAACGATAATCGTTCGGTTGAAATGCAGTTAACGATTAACGACCGAACGAGAAGTCGTTGATCGCTTTATAAGACCTGGACCTATTTTTATCGTTGCTCGTTCGCAAATCGTTCGCATTGAATAAGACATCGTTCGGTCGTTTGCAATAGATACTAACGCAATAGCGAATAAATAGCGAAGAAAAACGATCGCAATTACGATCATAAGTAACGATTATCGTTCCATGGAAATGAGTGAACGTTTTCAGGTCTTTCACAATAGCGGTCATTTGAGATCGTTAATCGTTAACGATTATGCAAACGATAATCGTCCGGTGGAATAGGGCCCTAACACACCTTCCCCTGCAGCCACCCAACCACACTTTAACCACCAGGGTTTGGCGGTGTGGTGTGGCAGGTTAGCTGAATTTTGGGTGGTGGATGTGAAGGAGCTGATCCAGGGGGTGGCAGGTGAAGGTGTGATAAAGAGGCCATGCAGCAGAAAGCACAGGAAGGGCCCTGTTATCATTTTTAGGGTGCTTTCACACACACTGTATCCGCAGTGGATCCGCAGCGGATTTTACAGTGCGGATTTAATGCTGTGTTCATTTAGTCAAATCTGCTGCGGATCTGCTGCAGATCCGGTAGGTGTGAAGGCACCCTTAACATGTAATTTCTACACATACTGCTCCCCCTGCTGGACTTTGTAGGTATAGACGGGACGTCACACTTTTTGCACTTCCCATAATTGGTGTACATTATGAATCTGTCCAACTTTGCTTATGAAATAACATATTACAAAAATAGATTTTGTCCGGAGTTGTCATTTAAATTAAATAGTTAAAAAATATGACTTTTTTTGCATAGTTCAATAAACTATAAAATGGCCACATTGTGTTTCAACAAATGGCCTGAAATCCTGTGCGATATGCCATATTTATTAAGTCTGTACTCCAGGCATTCGGGTTATTTTTTCTTTGTTATTGTATTGCTGTAGCTGCACAGATAACAACAACCGACCCACATTCACCTAAAACGCTCCCCAGGGGGTCTCCATGTGACATCTCTGGGAACCCTGAACAATGCTCTGGCTACTACTAAAGACATGGGGCCACTACTAATAGAAGTGGTCCCACCTTCACATAAGCAGCTTTTCCAGAAGGACAAGTCTGTAGACAATCTTATAATACATCAGCAAGTGATACCCCGCCACTGCTCAGCAAGTCAGGGCCACACAGGAATGGATGGTACCTTTAAGGGCTCTTTCTCAGACAGATCTCCCATGTTTTCATTAGATCTGTATTTGCGTTCCTTGTCTCTATGATCAATAGTAGAATATCCATCTAAAACAAAAGTGAAGTGTGCTTAGGCTTTGTAGAACTGATTATTGTGAATAAGTAAAGCGTACACAGTTAAAAAAGTGACTGTCACATGCCTAGAGTTGTATTAGATGGTTCACAAAGACCTAAAGGGGTATTCCAGAAAAAATAAACGTTTCCCCTATTCACAGGATAGGCGAAAAGTAGGAGATTGTGGGGGAGTCCAACCACTGTAAACCCCGCCAATCTCTGTTTTGGGCCCTGGTTTCTGTATTATGACTAGAGCCGCGGGTACGGCATGTGAGCTGTGGCTCTATTCATTCCTATTGGGCAGATGGAAAGAGCAGAGAACAGTTCCTTTCTCTTTCAGTTGCTCCATAGGAATTAATACTTTCCGTACTTGGCTCTTTCTGTTTCTCCATAGGAATGAATAGAGCTGTGACTCATGCGCCGACCCGGGGCTCTATTCATAATACAGAAGCTGAGGGGGCAATATAGATATCAGCAGGGGGTACAATCCTGTACATAGGGGAAAAGTTTATTTTTCCTGGAATATCCCTTTAAATAAATATAAGGCTCTGTTCACATGATGGCTTCACTACATAACAATGCATTAGATCCAGTGCATGACCCCAGTGACTTCAAATGTACCAGCAAATACATTTGCTTTAGGCATTGCGCATGAATAGAACGGCCCGGCGTGGGGAATCGGATTCCCACTGTCCTTTTTTTGAACTGTGGTCCTGTTTTCATGCCCAGAGGGAGGAAATCCCTGCCCCTCTATTTATGTGCTAAACTTAAAGCGAATGTACCTGGTGGTACATTCACTTTAAGTGACTTATGAGTTGAACAGTAAGCAATCCCTGCCATGAAAACTGATGAAAAAAGATAAAATGTAATCCATCACAGGCAGCACCAATCTACATAACACACTGGTAAAAATTATTACAAACTCTGTGCAATGAAACCTTATAGGTCTAGGCCTGTATTCCTGATGCTGGTGAATGCACGTGTCAGGAACATCGCACATGTGACACCTTACAGAGCTCAAGTAACGCTGTATACTGCACTCCATAATAAGGAGCTGTGCAGGGTCCAGGCACAAAAGTTAACAAAGTTAAGAAAAGTTAGAATAATATATAGAGGAATAAGTGATTCTTCTGTGCATTTTATCTTCCCTGTTCTATTCCATTGTTTGCTTACCAGGGCCAAGCTCGCCCATGGGGATCATGTCACGGCTGCCAGACTTCTTGTTTCCTGTAAGGTAAGAGAACATTAATCACTCAGAGAATACTAACTTATAAGGGTTTTCAGCTTACAAGAAATTACAGAAAACAAGGTATAAAGCAGGGGTAGGGAAGCTTGGTTCTCCAGCTGTTGCACAACTACAACTCCCATCATGCCTGGACAGCCAAAGCTTATTCCAAAGCTGGAATATTGTGGGGCTTTCCTTATGTATTCTCTCCATGCTTGCTGAGAGCGGTATTATGTGACCCAAGCAAACAAGATGTACTCTCCCCGCTTCCCACATGCATTAGGGAAAACCTTCTTCCCGGTCTTGTATTTACAATTATGCACCAAATTGATATTTTGTTGATTCCGGAAGTTTCTGAATATTTAGACAGCCTGCAGGGAGGGAAGCTACAGGTTTGCTGGAAGGGAAGGGAAGCTGACACTAGCTATGAATAAATAAAGGAGTATTTATAGAAAATGTCACATTGCTCTTTAGAGGCCTACATCCCTTTTGCTCAAGAGTTTACAGATTTCTTTACCTCGGAGCAAAACTTTGAAAAGGGGGGACATTTATGAAGACTGGAGTACCCGTAAGCTAGTCTTAAATAAGGCTCTGACCCAATTGCCCCTCCGGATTCACTAAGAGGTGCACGCCCCTTAATGGATGTGGCCTGACCTGCGCCTGCTGTACGGTCTGTGAAGAAATCTACAACTGCTCCTGAGCAGGTGTAGATTTTCTGCCATGTTTTACTCCTAAATCACAGTAAATCAGGTCTGGGTAAGGGGCCCCCTCCTTCAATAGGATATGGCAGGTGTACACCAGAAGGAGCGAATTTGTGCCTTCTTCCTGGTGTACACCAGGGGCACAACCATAGTACTTTGAGGCCAGTTTCACACAACGCTTATTGGCTGAGCAGGACGTCAGGATGTCGGGAGCTGCAAAAACAGTCCGGAACGTGGATGGGTAACGTATTCACCGGGCCGCCGCTGGTTAAGGGGGATGGCATTTGCATACTCGCATCGAAATCAAAATTCCACTGCCAGTATGTAATCCTATTGAAACTGTCGGATTTTGTTGCAAACTCGCAGCGTAAAGTCTGCTGTGATTCCATTATATGAAACTGGCCTGAAAGCAATATAGCATTAAGTTTTTCACAAAAACATTTAAAATCTCAACCTCATAAATGAGACATACGACATCACTCACCTTGATTTTTTTCCACCAGGGGGAGTGTACTGTCATCAAATCCAGACTTTCCATTACCCTTGGATCCCTTTGGCAGCGATGAAGTGGCAGACTGAAATATATACATTGAAAGAAAAGTAGGTTAAAACTAAATTATTAATATTTTTTACATGACATATAGGGGGAAGTGTCACAACATATCAAAGTCAATGATCCAATAGAAGAAATGATCAACTGCACTCCAATTATTTTTTCCATCGCTTCTAGGTCACAAAGTTTATTGAAGTATTTGCAGTTCCATAAGACGGAAATCGGCATTTAATCACATAACGGGTCCAGGTTGTTTGTGTACCACCACAGGACGTTTCAGTCCTTAGACCTTTATCAACGGGGTATACATGGTGAAACTTTGGGAAAATAAAAGCAGATGGTGCAGATCCATGAGCAAAATGTTGTTTTGGGTAAGTATATTAAGACTGGAGTTAAATAACAAAATAATTATAAGGCTGGGTTCACATGTTTTTGCAAAAAGTGGATGAAAAACTGATGAAAAAAAAAACGGATGCAACTGTGTGGATACATTTTGATCCTTTTTTTAATAATGGAAGTCAATGGAAAAACGGATCAAAACGGATCTGTTTTTTTAACGGACACAAAAATTCGGTTGACCACGTTTTTGTGTACACTAAAAAAAAACCTATCCTTTTTCTGTAATGGAAGTAAACAGAAAAACGGATCAAAACGGATGCACACATATGCATCCATTTTTTTCTTCAGTTTTCATCCATTTTTTTGCAAAAACGGATGAAAAAAACGGATCGCAAAAACGGAGTGTGAACTCAGCCAATTGTTTGAGTGCCCACAAGTATCTATCCAGACTTCATTAGTCAAATGGGCATGTTATTCCTAAAGCTGGCAAATCACTTTCAATAACTGATGGCCGAATGATCACTCAGCCGTCAGTTATCTCTCCCGGCCAGCTCCCGTACTCCCTATACACAGGAACGTTCGGTACAGCTCTGGCCTCATCTGAAACAAAGGGGTTAATTTTCCATCAAGCTCAACCCCTACGTCCCCAAACATCATCTGTCGGTGGGCAGTCAGGAGAGCCCCAAACATGGCATGCTAATATCCGATCCCACTGCAAGTGGTGGGTACAGGCGTCAAAACTCTAAAGTGTATGGGGATGTTAGGGGAGAAAGAAGCGTCTGCCAGATTCTTTTGGTGCTGTTTATCCTCAAAACTACAACAGAATTTGGTGGACTGAAAACTAACACATTTCAGTCCCATTTTTTCTAATAGGGGACAATCAGCTTAGTCTGATGTGGAGTAAATACAGCATGCTTCAGTCCAATCATTCAGAATTTGAATATTGTTGGCTGAAGAAGTAGGATGCAGGGAGTCCAGGAAAACATGGATGCAGCCTATGGCCTACGGCTTCTGTTTCCCTCTCAGAACATTGGCATAATGTTCCCAGGCCTGGTCACATCACAAACAGAAGCTGAATAACATGAAAATGCATCAACCTGAGCCTTTACCTGGAAGTTTGCTTTGTTCCATCCTTCTTTCTGAAGAGCATTTCGGAGATCCTTGTAGCTCCAAATCATCTGTAGGACATGGGAGGCAGCTTTCACCTCTCTAGGTGACTGACTAAATAAAGAAGTGGAGAATTTTAAGGCATCATTATTGCTATCAACACTAACCTGTACATGGGGATATACTGCATTACATGAATGAACTTTAATTTAGCTTTACTTGCAATAAACACTTTTCAGTGCTTATAGGTATTTAACCCCGCGCAGTTGTACTGTCTATACGTCTATATGTTCCAGACATGGAGGGGTTTTATTGTGTGCGGGGCTGCTAACACCGAAGCGTTCTGCACAATAATGTGCAAGGAGCCGGCCATAATGACAGTCTGCAGCGGGTACAGTCACTGACTGATCGGAACCCCACAGCATGACTACAGGGGACCGAAACAGTTTCCCTGAGAGACAGAGGTATAATACTTAGCTCTGTTCTGTCGGATCGGTGATCCTCTTTTACAGTCTGCTTTAGGCAGACTCTATGAGAAAAGTGATGATCATACTAATCAGGAAGAAATTTTAATAAAAAGCAATCAAAAACTTCCATTTATACCACTCTCTTAGCTCTAAGTAGTTATTTACAGAATGTATTGTGTCACTCTGTCTACAGATTCCGCAATCTACCAACTCCTGCAATTGACAGCAAGGTGGAGGTAAAGATCTGCAGTAATTCAAGTCTCCTACTCCATTTATTCTAGGGAATGTGGAGCTAATAAGTGATCCAGAGCAATCATTTTTAAAGCGAATGCACCATCAGGACATTAACCAGATTGGCACTGGCACAGGAATCCCAGTGGCATGGTACTAAGTGCACTATGCACTGGGGGCAGGCCTCCACTCACAGTGTGACAATATTCCCTCCCCTCTGTTACGTGGCCCCATTAGAATCAGTGGAACCGCATAACAGAGGGGAGGGGCTGCGGCGGTGTACGGCAAAAGAACGTCTCTGCGCGTGGGAACTGGGCGGTCTTTCAAAACAAAACAAAAAAAAAAACAAAAAAACACGCCACCGGGATCCCCGCGCTGATCGGCTCATGTGTGATATGTAGACTGGTGACTTACTTGCGCTGCACACCACTGGTTGGCTGCAGCGGTCTCATGGGTGTAAAGACATGCCATATACTGAAGCTATGTCCACAAACTTAGACATTTAACTGCAGTGTTTTTGCAGAAATGATATCGCAACAGTACTGCAAAGCAACTGCCAAGTGTGAACACAGCCTAAGTAAGTAGAATACTTGCAAAACATGCAACATACCCAATGCACACTATACACATATAAAGCAATATGTGGTTTGACTGTCGTGTGCTTGTCAGCAACAGAGAGACTACATTTGGTATATTGTGTATAACAGGGACATTAATGACTACAGAAGATAGTATTACTTATTATTATTTTATTGTATATATCAATATATAGTTTGAGGTTACCTGGATTTATTTATAGTGATGAGCTTTTCAATTCCCTGTGTCTGGATGAGGGATCGGGCGTTTTCAGAGCTGTCTGTGACTATTTCATGGATAGTGTTCAGCACAGCAACCACCGTGTCTTCTTCCAGATTCTTAGCAGGACGCTGCTGCCCTCCAGGCAGGTTTCGGACCAGCTGTCCCATGGCATAATTGCCTAAAGAACAAATAAGGCAAAGCCATTTGATTTATGTCACAAGGTCGTAAATGGCCAGGACATCCAGCGATTATATATCTCATGCAATGTGCTAATGCAGCTATTATTCATATACTTTATATCTCGGCTTCCTGATTTTCTATATCAAATATTTACTTACTATGAAAATATGGATTTCACGACTATCCCTTATTCCGAGCTATTCTCTTAAATATTTATATTTTCAGCCTCGGCTTCCCTGGTTGTTGCTTGGAAACCTGGCAAACTACCTTTTCATCTGATGGGAATGTAATGCACATAAAATGAGAAGTGTTCTCTACATCAGGCCACAGCGGAAATCTCAGCCTTTTCTCACTTCTTCAGCCACATAATGGGAGATTTTCAGAGCAATCATAGAGCATGCAAATATTGTAACAGAAAATAATATCATATAAAGTAGCCATTTTCCTATAAATGGCGGCATTTTTACTAAATATGTATACAATAAATAAATTCTATGCCAAGACCACAGTGCATCTGAATCATAGTAGTCACAAGAGATGATTGCTGGACTATTATAACTGGATTTACACCATAGATCAATGCACATGAAGCGATCACATGGCAGCTTCCTTCTACTGTGTAATCCAGGCATCGGCACTCCGTAGTGCGGCGCTTGTGAACAGCAGAACAATATAAAGTAAAAAAATGGGTTTCGGCACTCTATGCAAGGTACGGTTCAGGCTGGGATCACACTGAGTTTTTGCAGTCCATTTATGCAAAAAAAAACAAAAAAAAACTGATGAATTTGTGTGCATCTGTTTTTCCACTGACTTCCATTATAAAAAAAAAAAAAAAGGATCAAAATGCATCAGTTGTTTTAGCCTACACAAAAATGTTTTGTGTACGCCGAAAAAAAGGTGTTTTGAGTTTATTTTTTATAATGGAAGTCAACGGATAAAACAGATGCGCACAAATGCAACCAGCCTTCTTCACCTGATGCAGTAATACAGGAGAGGGCGTGTTTCGGCATGGCTTTCGTCAACTCTATCTAATACAGCATGTATCTAGCCAAATATATACACTTTATTAGAGAGAGCTGACAAAGGCCACATCGAAATGCACCCCCTCCTGTATTACTGCATCATGTGAGTAAACCCTACCTTGTATACAGTGCCGAAAAACTATTTCTATATATCATGTCCATGATATATAGCAGCATATTTAGCATGTAAAATAAACATTTCCATGCCAAGAACAGTGGGCATGTTCAGGGGTCTGATTCACTAGAGCTTACATTTGGACGGACAAAAGAATTGTACAAATTTAATGGCAAACTGCACCACTAAATGGAAGGACACTTACCGATCAAGTCTTTGTTGCGTCGGTCCATAGAAAGATTTCTCAGAGCTATGGCCACAGCCCTTACAACTTTGTCAGAGTCGGACTGAAGCAACTCCACAAGCACCGGCAGGCCTCTCTCCTTACGTACTGTAGCACGGATATAAGTAGACCACTAAAAGGCAGAATTACAGTATTTGTAACATTACAACAATCTGTAGAGAGAGTCTGTGAAACATATGAAGGAATATTGTGTATAAACAATGCAGTGGCAAGCCAAGTGACGACAATTTGTAATTTCCAACCTATTTCCAGCTTGGCAAACACACACACTGTCATTGACTGCTCTTGTGGGTCCTGCCTCGCCTCAGCCTGGTCACCTGCCACCCCAGCTAACCCAATTGGAATCCCGCCTGACTCAGTGTCACACAGTGTCTCTATGGGATGGCTCGTGCGCCTCTGCTTCCGTCGCTCTCCGCTCAAAGAATTGACATGTCAATTCTTTGCGTGGAGAGCGGCGGAGTGGATGTGCGCAAACCACCCCATAGAGACACTGAGGCTGGCTGGGATTCTGTGGCGGGGGCTCCACCGCAGAATTCTGCCTGTTTTTCTCAGTGTGAACATACCCATACTTCGGCATCCTGAGTTACTGAAACATTGTCGCTAGTAGTGCTTTATTGTTTTTGCAACTCCCATAAACTTCCAACTTGTTCTCAAGATTAGGTACAGGTACCCATATGGAACCCACAGCCATTAGGCCTTTAAGGCATATCCTGTTGATTTACCATATATGTTAACATGGTAATAGCCCTTTAAGTACTGCATTTCTATATAGAATGTATTCTCTAAGAGCTTCTTGTGCATATGTAAATAAACACATGCCTAAATAGCCATGAGAGCTATGGATCAAATATTCAATATATCAACATTACAGGGATACAGAACACTGTTCCATGGATCCAATGGGCTCTGCCAGGCTCTTCTTGTCATTGCATCAGGTCAACAAATGATTCTATTCTCCAAATTTAGCTGGTTTCTGCATACTGAGCTGAATACCTCAAATCCACTGAAGCTAGAATTGCTCTAGAGGGAAGAGTCTATGGTTTATTACTCAGTTTATATGACCAGTGAACAGACGGGGCCTTTTCACTAGCAAACAGAAGAGTACAAAGCAGGTCCGTGTGTTGAGTGGCCACTTACTGTCCAGTTGCCGGCACTTAGGTTCTGCAGGGCTCCGGCTGCTGCCTCCAAGGTGTTGTAGTTTTGGCTCTCTGTCAGGATAGATAAGTACAGACGCACAACCTCTGGCTGGTACAAGAGTTCAAATCCTTTAAAAAGGGGAAAATTAATTTTACTCTACTACTACTACTAACCAGAATCTACATAAAAAAGCCAGACTAGCAACATTTACATATCAAATAAACTAGATACAAGGAGAAGCCCCGGAATTCTTAACAATGAGGCAGACAGGAGGTGTGCGGAAACATAAATTATACTTACCTATCCCAGTGCCCCTGCAGCAATGACATCCAGTTCTCTCCACGCCCTGGCCTGCCCCAGCACCTTCCGTTGCTGCAATGTTATGTATCCCGATGACGGATTGCCTGCTCAGCCAATCAGTGACTGGAAAGGGACACCACTGCAATCACTGGCTGGCTGAGCGGGCAATACAACGTTTCTGCAGCCGGAGGCGGGTATGTGACATACATGGATGCTGGCCAAAGATGACATCAAGCGACCAGCGAGTGGTCCTATGGGAATGGGTAAGTTTACATTCCTTCTTATGTTCCTGCACCCCCCTGCCTGTTTTTTTAAGTTTCTTGGGACTTCCACTTTAATAACTATGAGAGTTACTAGCCCCCCCAGGTACTCATCATGGCCCTGCCTGCCTAGCTTACAGCACCAACTTATTGGAGTGTAGATGGCAAAGGGCTCACTTTTCCTGCAACTATCTCAATACTCCCATCACTGGTAGACACAATGGGGGAGATTTATCAAACATGGTGTAAAGTGAAACTGGCTCAGTTGCTCCTAGCAACCAATCAGATTCCACCGTTCATTTTCCAAAGACTCTGAGGAATAATAAAGTGGAATCTGATTGGTTGCTAGGGGCAACTGAGCCAGTTTCACTTTACACTTGTTTGATAAATCTCCCCCAATAAGTGCAGTGCAGGGATCACTGAAAAATCTTTAGCTTTTTTTTTTCTTCTTATTCTTCAATGTTAGAACTAAAATGTGACAAAAAAATAATCACTAAAGACACAAATCACTAGATTTTCATTTAAACCACATAACTCTTCCATTAGACTTTTGTGCCATATAGAGTGGATCTCCAGGACATACACTATAACAGCCACATGAGGGCAGTATAAGCCCTGCTATAAATCTGCTCAAGGTCACAGCCAAGGAAACTCCTGCACTCAGATTCCAGTGTTACCGCCGTCCATAAACCACCATTACGTATACCTGGGCCTTACTGCTATTATTAATATAGGAACACTGAACTCTCACCGAGTCTCACATAAAAATAACAAAAAACAACCAACACACAACCCATTTGAGTAAAAGGACAAAGGTTTGCAGGAACCAAAGCAACTATAACCTGACACTAATGGGAGTCATTTATCTAGGCTTTAGGATTTAGCCTTATAGCTTTACCAAACAGTGAACAACCACTACAATGCACCCGTGGATTACATAAAGAGGTAGATGGATTGCTCTCACCTCCCAGCACTGGATATTTTTTATTTTTGAGTAAAGAATGATGTGACAGCCGGGAGGTGTTCCTGTTATAGCTGCTGATGCATAGGATAATGCATGATGTTATAGCCACACCCGACCACGAAAACTGGGCCGCCCCTCACCTGTGACTAAAGAAGCGATGTGAAATCTCTCACTTGTGCAGTAACCCTACTGTCCTGTCATACTACTGCACAGGCGTGAGATTTCACATTGGCCTCTGTTCATTACAGCTGAGGCTCATGGTCAGGGGTGGCTATACCAGGGGTCCAGGTGGGCATTTTGGGGCACCTAGGGATGTGGTAACCCCTGCTGTCCCCCATAACAACATAATACTGAAGGTATTGGAAACGACACAGTATCAGGAATAACACGAGTGGTAGACTCGCTCAAAAGGGATATTCCCATCTCAACAAAGGCAGCAGACATGTGCAACTCTGAGTATGTGGCATTAAAGATGTACTGCAGTAAAAAAAAAAAGAAGTTTTCAAATCAACCGGTTCCAGAAAGTTATACAGATTTATAAATGACTTGGATTTAAAAATCTCAAGCCTTTCAGTACTTATCAGCTGCTGTATGTCCTGCAGGAAGTGGCGTATTCTTTCCAGTCTGACACAGTGCTCTCTTCTGCCACCTCTGTCCATGTCAGGAACTGTCCAGAGCAGGAGAGGTTTTCTATGGGGATTTGCTACTGCTCTGGACAGTTCCTGACATGGACAGAGGTGGCAGCAGAGAGCACTGTGTCAGACTAGTAAGAATACACCACTTCCTGCAGGACAAACAGAAGCTGATAAGTACTGGAAGACTGGAGATTATTAAAAGGGAAGTCATTTACAAATCTGTATAACTTTCTGACCACAGTTGATCTGATTTTTCATACCTGAGCCTAAAATTCAGGTGGGTTTTCAGTAAGATGGTAAAAAAAGGTTGAATAGATAGGAAGTTTGAAGTAGATTTCAGTGCATTTTTAAGTGGAGCACCATAGGCCATGTCCCCTTTTTGCAGAGGCGACATTCTCTTTTTGGACCTGGCAGAAATGGGTCTATAAAGTCCAGAGCACCAGTTTTTGCCCAGAATTTTGGCGCAGACTTATTGGTGCATCCAGACCAATATGTCAGGTATGGTATGGTGGCTACATTACCTACCTCCTCACTATTCTGAGTGAAGGACAGTAGGCAGATAAAGTCCGTACAGTCTATTATACATAGACATATCTCAGCGTTCCCTCACACTCGGCCTTCCTGGGAAGTGCATGTATTTTTCTGCCTTGTCCTTTCCCATTGGCTCAGCTCATTGCTATTGTTTGTGTACATAGTCGGAGCTCCATTCCCAAGCCCCACATTTTTGGGCATGGAGCCATCAAAACAATATTTTTTTTACTTAGACCTCGCTGCAGGAAACTTTAGGAAGTAAAAGAGTTAACGTCCCAGCTGCTGAGTAAATCAGGTACGGGGACTATGAATACGAGCACTCCTTTCTATTCTCTGCCTGTCACCCATAGGTCCACACAAACAAAAACCTGGCACAGGATTCACAGGACACCAAGGCAAACAAATCTGAGCATTTCTGTACAGTGTGTATCCAGACGTATGCATGTCCATTATATATCCATGCAATTCTATATTAACAAGGAAGATCAGGTGCTGTAGAAAATCATGCTTCATGGAGCACTGCAGCCCTGTTAAAGGAGTACTCCAGCAAAAATCTCTTTCAAATCAACTGGTTTCACAAAAGTTATATAGATTTGTAATTTACTTCTTTTTAAAAACCTCCTGACCTCCAGTACTTATTAGCTGCTGTATGTCCTGCGGGAAGTGGTGTATTCTTTCCATTCTGACACAGTGCTCTCTGCTGCCGCCTCTGTCCAAGATAGGAACTGTCCAGAGCAGTACAAGTTTACTATAGGGATTTGCTACTGCTTTGGACTAGAGATGAGAGAATCTACAGTAGTAACAAAGCGAAGCGCTTCATTCCTATCTGCACTCTGCTTATCAGGCTGCGGCTTTTAAGTCTGCTCTGCTCCCTGCCGATCCTCCCCCGGTGCTGGAAAAGGATGGATCCAGTCCAGGGAAACTGGGAGAAGTCTGGATCAATCAAATTTGTTTTTTTATCCTTTTAAATCCACTCCTAGTTTTGGCTCAAAAATTTCAGTGCCAGTCAACTGCAGTGTGTGATAGCGGCTAATGCTGCCCTCGAAGTTAGAAACAGCACATTGTGGAGGTTACTGGATAGATACATCTAGCAGCAATTTTACCTGTTCATAGCACAGGTGATATATAATCGCTCTCTGTTGCTGCATTACACAAAGGCAACTCAAGATCTTTGCTCCAGCGAGTTTATGGTGAGCATAAGTTATATGAAACATCCTGAACTAGAGTTGTATGGTACGGTAGAGTTGTATGGTACATGTTTGGACATACAGGAGCAGCTCTATAAATATTGGTTCTACTACATTTGCTTCCAAACTCCCAATGTGGCCACATAAAAGATAGCCAAACTGCAATATTTCCTTCTCTATAGACCAGGGGTAGGGAACCTTGTTTCTCCGGCTGTTGCGAAACTACAACTCCCATCATGCCTGGACTGCCAAAGCTTTAGCTGTCCAGGCATGATGGGAGTTGTAGTTTTGCAACAGCTGGAGAGCCAAGGTTCCATAACCCTGCTATAGAAGGACTACAGTGATTTAGTATAAAAACGCATTAAACTCTTTATGCATTTTAAAAAGCAGCAGTAAAGTACGTTCCTTATAATGACTACTAATCTAAGCCAGGAGTTCATTCACAGTCTGTACTGCAGTGCACAAGGCTGTATACCTCCCTAGTATAGAGCCTCCGTGTGCTGCCGTACAGGTTCTGCTGAGTGCTCTATGTATGGTTCTTGAGAAAAATACCTTGACACATACAGAATCAGAAAAAAAAATAAAATAAACAACACCGTGCACGCCTCCATATAAAACTGAAGGTATATGGAGGTATAGTAATTCACCTGGCAACTGCATGCGCCCCGGATCTGCGTCTTTACCAGTAAATCACATTCACAAAACAATGTCTACTTCAGTGTTCACAAGGTGAGCTATACGCCGCTATACTCTATATGTGAGTCATTATATCCATTGTATTGCCCCTTTATTCTTAAGCTACATAGAGAGGCCTACTACATAAACAGATGCATGTCAATGATACAAGATATGCCTCCATTCTATGGGATTGGCCGCAGAAATGAAAGCATAGCAGCTATATTGCTCCAGTGCGGAGTGTATGAGGCTCAGGCGTAATGTAAAGAATAGTGACAATGTGTTCTGTGAATAGAAGCACAAGGGCGCCATTAACGTGGTTAACAGAAAGCAGGGGCATCCGCATACTGGAGCGCCGCTCAGCACCAGTCAGCAGGGGCCCTGCAGCATTCAGTTGTCATAGCTACTACATCACTGAATGGAAAAGAAGTACTATACATTACACATAATACACCAAATAGAGCTGGGAATAGTTAGGTTGCTTCTTCTATTGACAGAAAGTTAAATTATTTTTCTTTCAAATCAACTGGTGCCAGAAAGTGCCAGAGATTTGTAATCTACTTCTATAAAAAAAAAAAAAAAAAAAAAAAAAAAATCTCAAGTCTTCCAGTACTTATCAGCTGCTGTATGTCCTGCAGGAAGTGGTGAATTCTTTCCAGTCTGACACAGTGCTCTCTGCTGCCACCTCAGTCCATGTCAGGAACTGTCCAGAGCAGTAGCAAATCCCCATAGAAAACCTTTTCTGCTCTACAGAGTGGAAAGGATATACCACTTCCTGCAGGACATACAACAGCTGATAAGTACTGGAAGACTGGAGATTTTTAATAGAGGTAAATTACAAATCTCTGTTGGTTTGAAAGATTTTTTTTGCTGAACTATCCCTTTGATTGAAATGATGCCAGTGGCTGAAGGGCTTGCATTACCTGGTCTCCCTCTTGCAAATAAAAAAAAACAACTTGTAGTTTATTTTAGGCAGTGTCTGGATATATAATTTTAGGCAGACATCTGTGGATGGTGTTAACTATAATAAACGTTTCAGGCACAATGTAAAATGTGCAAGGATGTCTGTGCTGGGGGCAATGTGGGGTGAGAACATAGAGGTAGGGAACATTGGCTCTCCAGCTGTTGCAAAACTACAACTCCCATCATGCCTGGACAGCCAAAGCTAAAGCTTTGGCTGTCCAGGCATGATGGGAGTTGTAGTTTTGCAACAGCTGGAGAGCCAAGGTTCCCATCCCCTGATCCAAGATCTGTCCAGGAATATAAGCTGCATTCTGGGCTCAGACTGCATGTTTGGTGCAGTGCAGCACGGGTGAGCTATAGATAGACAAAACACCCCAAGATCTCATCATTCACTAGAGATGGCAACATTCTACATTTCCACTGAATATTCAGAATGCAACTGAAAATTTAAGGAATTAAAACAACAAGGGCAGGACACGGGGGCAGCGGTGATGCAGGTACGCAGCTGCACGCCGCAAAAAGATTCCGAGAGCCGACTTCAAAGGCAACATATCCTGTGCTTAAATATGCAAGGGCTGAATACCTCGGCTCCCCTAGCTGGTTGTTAAATCATGCTAATGCCAGCTTGATTGAACATCTGTGGAGCATTGCATTTTAACTGCCCGACCAGGTTGTAAGTTACAGCCGCCAACATGCCATTCGGATTTTACAGCCACACCCAAAAGACCAATAGAATCCAAAGTATAAGCTGCATGTCTTCCCTGACAAATTGAGGTTTTATGCGTCTGACGGCTGCAAATGCAACTATAGCAAGAGAGCAGATCAGGACAAAGAGAGGCTTACTACATAGAACACGGAGGAGATGACCAAATGGAGAACAATGATGCTTGATCCCACTAATAAGGTGGCCCGTACACCTTCAATAACTGATGACTGAATAATATCTGGCCCCCGTCCTCCCCATACACAGGAACGTTAGGTAAGGCCAAGCATTCCCGCTTTCTATATCAGGAAAAGAGGGCTACACTGCAGCCAGAGAGCTCTGACTGCGGCTTATCTCTCCCAGAACAAGACGGTCAGGAGATGGTATAAAGTGTATGAGGCGCTGACAACCGTCCACCAACAGATGACAAAAGTCTATAGGGACCTATTTGTCTACACTGGCCTCATCAGCCAGAACTTGCTGATGCTGGAGCCACAAGATTGGTCTTAAAGGGGTTTTCCAGGTAATTCTAAACAATCCCCCTTCCCAATACCACCCTATGTCTAATATACATAAATATATAATCTTGCACCCTTTCCCTGTTTCACATTCTTATCGGCTCAGGATGTCTTAAATCCTCTACTCTGGGTCCACTCTGATCACGCTCAGCTCCCTCTTCGCCCCTCCCTTTTCAGTCACAGGACATGTGATCACCTCTCTGGGGGCCGGGTGAGCAGTCTATTGACTTGGTAACCCGACTCACAGGAGACATTATCTGCCTCATCTCTATTCACCTGTTCACCTGTAGTGGTCTACAGAAAATGGAAATAAAAATCTACAAACAGAAAATAAACACTGGCCATGAATATCTAAGAAACTATCATTCTTGTGATGCTGCATCCAAGGAGAAAACTGGAGACCAGAGGCCGACTGAGCGACTGACGCTGAAGCTGCAGGGGCACGGGGAAGGGTACCACTTCTCTATTATGTAACCCCTGGTCTGCAGTTTTTTTTTTTTTTTTACATTTTACCAGAGTTTGTTTTTAAAGGGGTATTCCACTCAAACATAACTTTTCATATGTTGCCGCCCATAGTGAGACTAATAATTAATTCCATTGTTATTATATATCCCGTCTCCTTCCCCCAGTTCTGAGCTGCTGCTTTCTGCTGAAAACACAAAAATTGGTGAGTGAGGCTTTCCCTCTGTCTCCCCCTCCCTTCTGAGACAGATGATGTAAACTAGTCTCTGACTGGCTTTATCTAGAACATTGTAGCTTCTTTGTAATGCCGGGAAGATTAATTACAGTGAGTTCATCAGCAACTCACATCACATTAGCAACCTCCCATAATTGCAGAAGCTAGAAAGTTGCAGATAAAGCCAGTCAGGCACTTGTTTATATCAGCAGTCTCAAAAGGAAGGGGGGAGGAGGGGGAAGACAGAGAGAAAGGCTCACAGAGATTTTGGTGTTTTTAGTAGAAAACAGCAGTAAAGTGTCACTGTCATGGGGTTTTTCTTTTTTTGCAGAAATCAATAGTACAGGCGATTTTAAGAAACTTTGTCATTGGGTTTATTAGGCAAATATCTGCATTCACAAAGACTTTCCCCAGATCCCCCCCCCCTCCTCCCTCTCATTCACTGCTCATTATCAGGAAATCTCGACTCTTTTCCATCAGTCTAGCCCTGTGTAGTCTATGGAGAGGGGAGGGGGGAGATTAGTTGCCAGCAGAGAACAAAGGATTACACAGTAGGAGCTGTATGAAAGCCAGTATTCAGAGGTCAGTGCTGACTGCAGAGGAGATAGCCCAGTGATGAATCTGTAAATTAACTCTTTGTTGTCCTGTTTTGGTGCCTCATCTCCCTGTACCCCTCCCCTCTCCATAGAGAACCATGAAGACAGGGGGGGGGAGAGCTTCAAACTGATTTTTCATGATAAAAATGCATTCTTCGGCTAATAAACCCAATTACAAAAGTTTCTTAAAATCGCCTGTACTTAAAAAAAATGTAAACGACAGCGACACTTTATCCTATTCTGTGCATTCCAATGGATGTGCTGCAACTGTATGCAGTATCAAAACACTCAGTCCTGGTAACCAACTAGTAAATAGCTCTAAAGCTGAGGCCTATTATTGGCCGAGTCTCCCATGATGCACGGCGAGAGGATATGATGGTCCATTAATATAACCATAAATCACCAGCTGAGGACCAGGAATGATATAGAAGAATACCAGTAAATCCTTGGCAAGTACACCATTGCAATAGCTGCAATGTAAAAGCCTGTTTAGAGAAGGAAGGCCCATTGGGGAAATCTGAGCTTAGGTAACCACTCATCTAACATTCAACCTGTTTCAGCAGAGTAGGCCATATTGCGGTGAATTATGAATGACTTATGGCAAGGTGAACTTTGTACTCCTGACAAGCAGTGCTTAATGTTTCTGATGGGAATTAACCATGGAAATGTAGAGTTGGTCGGCTCAGGCCCACGATGACACCAGAGGAGTAATCCTACACCCCAAGGAGGAAGTGAACTGATTTGCCTATATGGAATCTTTAGGATGGTTCATTTATAATAGATGAGTAACTGTTATGCCAAGATGATATCCTGTAAATTATAGATGGCATAATGTAATCCGCTGCGCATTCTAGGAGTTTAATGATCACACAAAAGCAAGCTGTGTTCTCTAATACATTATCTATTACGCCTATAGTCTGCGAGGGGTAAAGTATGTTCTATTACTGCAGCATGAATATCATATGATACTTTCATAACATCGCTTTATGTAGAGATATTTGACGAATGTAGAGGTCTGACGAACACAGCCATAATTCAGCCGTTTATGATGTGAACTGAAAAGAGCGATTGTCAGCTCTTGGGTAGCACAGAAATTTAGGAATGAAAATGCTAATTTCTTCTTTTCTTAAAGGGGAAGTCCAGCCAACGTGAAAATTTTAGCTACAGGCTCTACTTATTCATCCCTGAGCCCACGCAGCGCTGCCTTACCGCTACCAGACCCCACTGGCCACCTGGATCTCCTGCTCCAGTGACATCACGGCTAAGCTGATGGATTGCCGATTCGGCCAGTTGGGGCGGGACAAGGGTGCAGTCACTGACTGTGGGCAATCCAGTCAGTGGGTCGTTACAAAGACAGAGCCCGGGGGGAAATTAAAGAGTGGCAGGGGCATGGGGACAGGTAAGCAGAGCTTCTTTGTTAATTTTTCCCCCTTGCCCTGCCTGCAGCCAAATTTTCATTTTGTTCCGAAATTTCCCCTTTTAAATTTAAATGTTTTCTTTACTATTGTTTTCTCAGAGATAGGAAGAGCCATATTTAAACACTTTAAACGCAACAGAAGTAGGAAGATAATATCATTTCATATTAGAATTTTACGTAGAAAGAATATAGGGAAGAGATGAGAGATGAGACTTTCTATCCACCAAATATCCACATGATGAATAAATATGCTCAGATATAATCTAAATGCTTTTTATAGAGAACCCTCCACCAGCTGAGCCACACTGCTATGCCGGCTGGATACTGATGGCTTGTAAATGCGGAGGATCCTGGCGCTTTATTATTCTTAATTGTTTCTTGTGACGATCTGTTACTTTGAAATCTGAGCCCCAGTCAGACAGACATGACACTGTGGTGAGTATCACTAACTTTCTTTTTTTTAATAGAAACCCGGAACGTACACAATGTATTTTTGCTCTTATTCTCAGACTATTCCTTTAAATAGATGCTATTATGAGCTATTCTTCTGTATAGCAGGTCCATCACCCACAGGATACAATGGCATTCGCTTGACATCAAAAAAGCTAAAACGCTCATGACATTCGTTTAAGGAATACGGTAAAAGGCAAGGTATGACATCTGTAGGCATCCATTAAAGGGGTTATCCAGCGCTACAAAAACATGGCCACTTTTCCCGCCTCTTTTGTCTCCAGTTCAGGTGTGGTTTGCAATTAAGCTCCATTTACTTAGTTTACTGAGTTATGCTGCGTTTACACGGGATGATTATCGTGCAAATTTGAACGATAACGATCGAATTTGAACAATAATAGTACGTGTAAAAGCAGCGAACGATCAAGCGACAAATCTTTCATTTTGATCTTTAAACATGTTCTCAAATAGTCTTTGGTCGTTCGCAAAAAATTTGCAGATCGTTCCGTGTAAACAGTCGTAAACACCAATTTAACCTATGTGCGAGATAGGCTTAAGCGATCGCAAAACGATTTTTCCGTACGATATATCGTTCCGTCTAATCGCTGATTATTATTTATTTATTTATTTTCAAACATATATTTATTTAAGTTTTTCACATGTTACAACACGCAGAAGATATTTCGGAATAGGCAAACAGTAGATAGTAACATGTCATTTTAACCCGGAAACAGCCCCCCCCCCCTCCCCCCCACACCCTCCCCTCTTCCCCCCCCTTCGCATGCAGATCAGGCCATCCTCTAACCCCAGAAGTCCACAGAACCAACCTACAGTAGCTACTCAAGGCTGTGCGGCCCTGTTATCCGGTAAACGTAGACGTCCCAGGGTACCAGCAACATCAGCCTCCAAGTACCACTTAGTGTTTTTGAATGGTTGTACTACAGTCTGAATCTCTAGAGGATCTAAAAAGGCAAGTATAATTTTTCCATTTTTTGAAGAGGGGCTTGGCCCTTCTCTCTCTGGAAGGTTCTGCTTCCAACTGTTCCATAGACAAGTAATGTTTCATTTGTTGGATTACATGATCCATCGTGGGCATGTCTGCCACAAGCCATCGAGACAAAAGACATCGCTTGGCTATCAACAGAAATGCATGTACTAATAAAGGAATCCGGACCCCCTCGGGAGGAATGTGCAAAATCATAAGGTGGGCATCCACAGGAATGGTCAAATGAAGTTTCTCTCTAAACAGAATGACCAGGGCATTCCAGAAAGAGGAAACACGTGAGCACGCGAATAAGCCATGATACAAATCCGTTTTGGGTTCCCCACAGTTCGGACAGGCCGTTATCCGGTCAGGGTGATCCGGAGTCCTAGGGAAAGTAAATCCATAGGTGGCATGGTGGAGAATCCTATATTGGGACTCTCTCCAGCATTCATTAATAACAGCCTTCCGAACTGCGGCCCATCCCTCAAGGATTCGCGTTGGTAAGTCTGGGAGGGGAAGCTTGGCCGCCCAGTATTGAAAAAGAGGGGAGAACACACGGTAGAGCTGCCTCCCGCAAAGTGATGTGTAAGTAAGCTAATGAGTGAATCGGGTTAGAAGTCTGCAGGTATGTCATGAGTGGATTGGAGGTTAACTCCCTTCGTAGGTCCCTCAATCGAGAGGTAAGGAAGCCAATAAGTTGTTGGTAGGCTAAGAAGTGACTAGAAGACAGACCGTAGGTATCAATAACCTCCTGAAAGGAGAGGTATCTACCCTCTGGGATCTTAATAATGTCAAGGGCCTTAGTTATACCCCCCTCCCTCCAAGCTCTAAACATGGAGTTCTGCCTCCCTTGAGGAAACTCCGGGTGATGCCATAGATCCATGTACCCACTCAGTAGAAAGGGCAACCCCAAGAACTTACGGCCATGATGCCATGTTTTCACCGTATCCTTCAGCAGCAAGCTCAATTTGACTTCCCTAGGTAAAGCCCCAAATCGGGTATGTAAGAGACTGCTTAAAGACCAGGGGCTAGCCAGATGCGACTCAAGGTTAAAGTTTGAGTAACAGCTGGATTCCCGCAGCCAGTCTATACCATGCCTCAAGAGGCACGCAAGGTTATAGAGTCTCGCGTCTGGAAAGCCAAGTCCTCCCTTGTCTTTCAGCAATGAAAGTTTGGCTCTAGAAATGCGCGGCCTCTTAGAGGCCCATACAAACTTCACAAATGATTTATTCAGGAAAGAAACATCCGTGTGCCGAAGGAGAAGGGGGATCGTTTGTAATGGGTAAAGAAGTTTTGCAAACCCCATCATTTTTAGGAGAGCTACTCTGGCCATCAGAGGTAATGGTAAATTGGACCACCTCTGAAGGTCAGCCTGTAGCTTTCTAATGACCGGGGGGAAATTCAGGGTGTATAGAGAAGTAGGATCCCGACCAATCTTAATTCCTAGATAAGTTATAGCAGAATGTACCAGGTGCACCGGTAGAGCGGAGGGAGACCCCTGTCGTCTTGGACTACTTGTACTCAATGGGAGAAGTTCACTCTTCTCAATATTAACTTTGAAACCCGAGTGGACTCCAAAGGCTGCCAGGTACCCAAACACCTTCCCTGCGTCTCTATTATGGTCATTCAGGAAAACTAGTAGATCGTCGGCAAACAAGGCCACACGAACCTCCTTTCTCCCAACTCTAATGCCCTCCACATCAGGTGCTGTCTGTAGAGTCCTAGATAATGGTTCTATCACTAAGTTAAACAACAGAGGGGACAACGGGCATCCCTGGCGCGTTCCCCTATAAAGGGGAAAAGAGGCAGATAAAAACCCAGGTACGTGGACCCTTGCCTGCGGACAGGAATATAGGCTCCTGATATATGACAAGAAAGGGCAGTAGAATCCCATAGCCTCCATCACCCCCAGCATCCATCCCCAGCTCACACTGTCAAAAGCTTTTTCAGCGTCTATAGAGAGGAGAGCTGGGGATGGATGCAAGTGAGGTCTAATACGGATCTCATCCATCACGGCCAATACTTTTCTGGTGTTCATCACTGCCGCCCTACCCCTCACAAAACCCACCTGTGCCGGCGAGATGATAGACGGCATAATCACTGCCAGCCTATCCGCCATCAGCTTAGACAGTATTTTAAGGTCAAGATTAAGCAAGGAGATAGGGCGGTAGGAACTAGGCAGTTTAGGATCTTTACCAGGTTTCAAAAACACTTTAATATATGCTGTGTTGGAGGACCCAGGAACCGGAACACCCTCTAGGTATAACTGATAAAGGGACAACAAGGGCCCAGAGACTTCCTCACTCAAGATTTAAAAAAAATCCGCAGAGAAACCATCAGGTCCCGGTGCCTTGTGTGAGCGGAGGTGCTTTATTACATTTGTAATTTCCTCTTTGGCGATGGGAGCATTAAGAAGCTCCACCTGCTCCCCCGTCAAAGCAGGACAGTCTCGTGGCCATATACTTGTGATATCAGAGGCGACAGTATGCGGTTTATCATAGAGATTTTGGTAAAAGGTCCGAAGTACCCCTACAATATCTTTTGGGTGCCTATGTAATGTACCTGCATGGTCTTGGAGCGACGCAATCTGCTGGGAGGCGAGTGGGCCCCTGGCGAACCTAGCCAAAATACGTCCTGCCTTATTACCATGCCTAAAGAGCAGGGCATCATAGTAGGATCTATTAAGGGTCTCCCTCCGCTCCATCCACTGTTCATAGTCCCTACGCGCTTGTTGCCAGGTGAGTCGAGTTGCATCTGACGGCCCAGCCAGAAAGGCCGTATACGTTGTTTTCAAGGATACACTGAGCTGTAATATGGTCTCCGAAACCCTCTTCCGCAGTGAGGATTTATATGCCATAATGCGACCTCGCAGCACTGACTTGGCCGCATCCCAGTATAACTAGGGTTGCGACACGTGTTCTGCATTGTGAAGGGCATACTCCATCCACCAGTGTTTAAGAAGGGATCGGAAACCATCATCTTTGGCCAAGCCTACCGGAAAACGCCGCAAGAAATCTTGTCCCCTTTGAATCTGAGATAAGAAGGAACAGAACAGAGGTGAGTGATCAGAGATAAGCATATCTTCAATAGAGTGAGAGCAATCTAGAGAGAAATGGGTTAGTAACAAACACATAGTCTATTCTAGACCAAGAATCATGGGGTGAGGAATAGAATGTAAATTCTCTAGAGTCGGGGTGGAGATATCGCCAGGTGTCCCCAAGACCTACTGTCTGACACATGTCCGCCAACAGAGAGGATCCCGGCGGCATATTACCCCTGGCAGAACGAGTAGATGTCCTGTCTTCTACCAATGACATTACTTCATTAAAGTCTCCAGCCACAATTTTGTTTGGAGTTGGGTCAGAGAGTAGGCGGTTAGTAAGGGATGTAAAGAAGCAGGGCTTATGTCCATTTGGACCATATACATTATATAGCATGATATCCTCCTCCCCCACCCGTATATGCAGTGAGCAAATTCTCCCTTCCTCATCATGAGAGGAGCTCATGACCTCCCCCAAGAATGCTTTACTTACTAAGATAAGTACCCCAGCCTTGCGCCCAATTGCCGGAGACCCATACACCTCCTTAACCCACATCTTTTTAAGTCTAAAAAAATCCTCCTGGGTCATATGGGTCTCCTGCAAAAGAACCAAGTCAGGGTGATACCTTTTCAAATGTCTGAGGACCATCACTCTTTTGTTAGCCGACTACATTCCATGATAGTAAGCGGATCATGGCGGCTTCCGGGACATGGGACAATGGTTACAAGGCCTATGGACGCACCTTTGATCTGCAAGCGAACCCCCCTCCCTCCCACCCCCTACCCCAACAGTCCCAACCAAACAACTGACAAGCCGCTCTGGCTGTACCCCTTCCCTTTTCCTTGCCAGAGAGCAGCGTCTAGAGACCTCACTTTTTTCCATGCAGTAACTTCTTGCTGGAACAGATGCTAACAGTATCTCAACCTACAGCTTCCGCTTAGTAAAGGGTTAAAAGGGGGAAGCTGCCAACTAATCCTCTGTTGAGAAAGAGGAAAAAATGGAACAGTGACCATCAAAAAGTCCTCGGCGGAGTCCCTTGGCGAGTCTTTGTACCTTCAACCGTTCATCAAAGATCCAGGCACGTTCATATGTCAGGTAGCGATGATCTGCGGGGCTGCTGTTCCTTGGGTGCACTGTACCAGTCAGGTGAGGGGCCCCCCTTTAGCAGCCTTCTCTCCCTCACGAGGAGAGCGTGGTTTACGCTTAGTGGGGGAACGTGACCTCCGGGCTGGGGAGGGTTCGTCCATCATCTGAAGGCCTTCCCTCGCGTCTTCAGGCGATCTGTATGTGGAAAAGGACCCATCTTGATGAAAAATCCGCAAGATGGCGGGATGTAGCAGAGCAAATCTGATTTTCTTGCGGTACAGCACCGAACATATTGGAGAGAATAGCTTTCTGCGGCGTGTAGTCTCCGCTGAGTAGTCAGCGAAAATGAGGAGACGTTGATCCTGATATACCAGATCCTCATGCAGCCTGCGGAACGCCCTCAGGATCTCAGTTTTGTCTGTATAGTCCAGGTACTTAACAATTATCTGCCTCGGGCGATTACGATGTTGCAAAGCAGCCTGAGTGACTCCCTGCGGTTGCATCCTTGTGTCAGGGCCCAAGTGGTGAGCCCGCTCCACCTTGCATGTATGAGATAGTCCCAGCAGTGACGGAATAGTAACTTCACAAAGGGCGGCCAATTCTTTCTGCGCCACCGCTTCAGGAACCCCAAGAATCCGCAAATTATTTCTCCTGGAGCGGTCCTCCAGGTCCTGAATTTTCTCCCACATTCTCTGATTTTCAGCCTGCAAGTCTCTAGTTTTGGGAATCAGAGAGTCCATACCCTCCTCCAGATTCAGTATGCGTGCCTCAGCCTCATCCAGACGGCTGGCATGTTGGGCTATGTCAGCTTGTAACAGCTTCAGGGAGGCTGAGACCGTGGTGGCTAAGGTTTCCTGGATGTCAGGTAAGATACGTTTTGCCACAGCCAGGGCCAGTTTCTTATAGTCTATTTTGAGGGAGTGCTCACCTTCAGACGTGTAGTTGGGGGAGCGGGATGGGGAACTGTCTCTGGAGTCTAACATGGACGCGTCGTCCGCCATTTCTCCACCATGCGTGTGCTCCTTCCCGAGCCTGGTGTGCGACTGACCCCTGGTCCTCGGACCTTTGTTCTGGACAAAGCGGTCCATGAGTGAGTTCAGTAGTTCTCCGGGGTCTCAATGGCCGTGTTCCGGGCTGTGGTGCGGGTAGTTGGCAGCTGTATATTCACTGCAGGCGCGGAGCTGAAGCTCGATGCAGCCTCACCGCATGGCGCCGGAACTGGAAGTCCTGATTATTATTATTATTATTATTATAATAAAAAAAAAATAATAATTGTTACTTCAAAATCGGTAATCGTACGATCGGGCAAATTATCGCTCTGTGTAAATGCAGCATAACAAACCCCACCCAAACTGGAGACAAGGGAGGGGGAAAAGTAGCCATGTTTTTGTAGCGCTGGATAACCCCTTTAAAGAGGAACTATCAGCAGGTAAGGCAGTTCTATCTATTATGCATAGGGCACCGAGAAGGACGCTATGTCTCTCACAGTTATCCTCGGCGAAGTTCCAATGCGGTTTAATTGTGTCTGTGTCTTTGGAGAACATTGCCGAACCCAAACATTTTTGACAGGTTTGCTCAACACTACTTATGAAGGTTCTTACAGTCTCATAAAACTACTTGAAGAGTCTGAACAAGAACCAGGCTCCTTACTGAATGCTTAACCTTAAGGGTAGCTTCACACGGGCGGGCTCGCGGCGAGATTCTCGCTGCGAGCCCGGCAGGTCCTGTCAGTTTCCATAAACTACATACTTGCTGCGGACCGCAGCGAGTATGTAATTGTACCGCGCTTAACCCCTTCTACTCCCGCCGGCTCCCCCGCTGTAAGCAGCATACATTACCTGTCCTTGCTGCACGGGTCCGGCGTCCTGCTCTCCCGCCCGGCCAATCAGTGGCTGCGGCTGGGCAACACACTAATTGGCCGGACGGGAGAGCAGGACGCCGGACCCGAGCAGCAAGGACAGGTAATGTATGCTGCTTACAGCGGGGGAGCCGGCCGGGAGTAGAAGGAGTTAAGCGCGGAACAATTACATACTCGCTGCGGTCCGCAGCAAGTATGTAGTTTATGGGAACTGCCAGGACCTGCCGGGCTCGCAGCGAGAATCTCGCTGCGAGCCCGCCCGTGTGAAGCTACCCTAAAGGATCTATAAACAACTGTCTTAGTAGGACAATGAATCTTTTTTCCCACAACTACCTGTAACACTTTCTATGTCATGTAAGCTGGCCACCCAGATTATTAGAGCTTGCTGAGGGAAAAAACTGATTAAAGAACACATATTTAAAAGCAGGCTTTAACATGAATAGTAAGACTGGGTTCACTCTTTTATAGTTTTGTTATTATACAGTAAAACCGATGCATAAACTGATATTAGTTTGCATTACAAATTACTAATACTTTTATCATAATGTTTTTCTAAAAATACGACCTAGCTTAATTTTGCAGCTTTTTAGAGTAGGCTTGAAATATAAGCCCTAGTTATAGTCAGCTGACCAAATCCCTGACACTGGGTGGCTGAGCATCAGCCAATCAGGGCCAGCCTTGTTATGCTCCGCCCCCACCTGCTCAACACAAGCTAAAGGGGAGGCAGATAGGGTACAGTATAGGGGAACAACTATAGAGGGGGGAGGAGCTTTACTGCAGAGAAGGGGGCATGTATACAGTATGAGGCAACTACAGAGGAAGGTATACAGTATGGGGGGGGGGGTTCCTATTGCAAAGGTAGAGGGACGTATACAGTATGGGGGCATGTATACAGTTTGGAAGGTTTTACTGCAGAGGGGACATGTATACAGTATGGGGAAAAAATGACAGAGGGGACATGTATACAGTATGAGGGGCTTTACTAAGAGGGGGGTACTATACAGAATAGGGGAAGAACTACAGTGGGGGGGGGAGGGAGGTATACATTATGGGGGCCTAACTACAGGGGAACTTACAGTATAGGAGCCTAATCATAGTGGGGCATCCTGTATGGCAGCTAACTACAGTATAGAGTGTGACTAACCATGTAGGGGCATACTGCGTTTCTCTGAAAATAAGGACCACCCCGAAAAAAAAGTCCTAACCCTTTCTTCAGACAAAAAATTTATTTATATATATATATATATATATATATATATATATATATATATGTACACACACATACATATATATATATATATAATTTTTGGAGAAGCAAGGTGTGTATTTGGAGCTTATTGTGTTTAGAATTTACTTTATAGAATATGAAAGCCTATATTTTATCATTTTCCTAATTCGTTTTCCTATATTTTAAAGAGGTATTCTAGGAAGAACAAAAAAAAAAAAACACACACACACACACACACACTTTTCCCCTATTCACAGGATATGGGAATAGAAGGAGGTTGTTGTAGTCCGACCTTTGTACGCCCCCACCAATATCCATATCGGGCCGTGCCGGCTTTATTCATTCATATGGAGCGACGAAAAGAGCCAAGTATGCTGAGAGATCGTCAGAGTACAGAGGTCGGACCCCCCGAAACCTCCAACTTTTCCTCTATCCTGTGGATAGGGTTAAAGCGAATTTTTCCTGGAATACCCCTTAAAGTGAACACATATTAATGCATTAGGATTTTGCAAGAATTAAAAGAGCAGAAATGCTATGTTTTGTTAGACCTGTCAGGGGTGAAATACTGCTAAAAACTTCCAGCTGTTCACTTGATGCATCGGCAGAATTAAGGTCATTTATCTGAAATTCTCCCTTTTTGATGCAAAAGAAACAAGAAATGTATAAGTAGTCATTAAGCATCAAGGATCTCTGGGTAAGTATGTAAGGGGTGCTAGGTCTGAGGCCTGAAGACACTTCAATCTCCTTGAAAGCTTGTCCTGTAGATTCCTAGCATGAGAGAATGAATTGGAACGGTTGATTCTTGGCCGGGCTCTGTCCCTGCAGCCGCCTCCCTGTGATTTAAAGATTATTTTTAGAAGGAAATTCTTGTGGTTGAAACCATTCAGCGAGGAATGAGCAATAACACGAAGAGACCTTTCCATAACTCTCAGACGGTTTAATCCGAGGCTTCTCCTGTCCCATAAATATAATTGGGAACAGGAAGGAGCGGACACAAATCCTCACATTAAGCTTTGTTGTACTGATAGGGCTGTTTTAAGAAATGAAAGAAATGGCATTTTACGAAGATTAACAAGACAATAAATCTTTGATTCCCATAATATAATTTTGGCTCTATCAAATCTTTCCGGCAATCCGGTTGATGGAAAGGGCACGTGCTTATTATTCAATCAGACTGGAGATGTTGGCACATTATGGGACTGTGTGAAAGTTATAGAGACCATACTGGATAATTGTTGTATCAATATAATGCACATTGATTGACGCTTTCCACAAATATCTGTAAATATTTCTACAGTCATCGCTTTTGTCTACTTCTCTCTGTTCGGTCACAGATTTTGTGCAGACATCAATAACTATGAAAACAATGGTGGTCGAGAAGCTACTCTTCACTGTTAACAAGGTGGTTCTGCGAATTATAAGGAATAAACAACCCCTTTCTATAAACTGCTAAGAAAACGAGAAGCCAAGGACTTGGGCCTTAAAGGGGTTGTTTACCATTTTTTTTTCTTTTAAAATCATCTGGTGCCAGCAAGTGCCAAAATAGAAAAAGAATATCCTACTTCCTGTAGGACATACAACAGCTGATAAGTACTGGAAGACTTGAGATATTTTTTTTTTATAGAAATACATTACAAATCTCTGGCACTTGATGTGGCCAGTTGATTTGAAAGAACTTTTTTTGTGAAATACCTCTTTAAAACATTCCTATAATATAATACACACTGGAAGAAGTCACAACTGTGTGGACTGTCAGATACTTAGGATGGCTATATAATCATTTACAGTCATTGGTTTAAGATACCTGTGCCATTTATAATAAGACATCTGACTCTTGTTCTCACATCATGTTCACATGCCAGGTGTTGCTCAGGAGGGGTCTGGGTCCTGAGATTCCCACTGATCAAAGCTTCTAACTTTTTCAAACATCAGTTACTCTTTAAAGGGGACAAATAAAATTCTTATTAATTTCCTAATTTAGGAAAGCCTATATACTGCCATGAACCTCACTTCTTCACCACTTCAGCTTCTGCCTACCGTCTCTGTCTTTTTGTAGACTGTAATCTCATTTGACAGGATTACTGTATTGATTATTACTGTGCAGCCGTTTTGTATACTGTATTTATGTATTGAACGATCACCGAAATAGAATCTATATTTACAGTGCAAGAATATATTTTCCTCTTCATAGTTTAACACATTCGGCCTCCCTTCCCATGACTTACATACAGATTGTCAATAAAGAATTAACAGAAAACAAAAATCTACAACTGATTAGAAAATGTGTTCCTCGGAGTTCCAGTAATCTATAAACAGATGTCTTAATACATGTTGTTTCCATAAGTCATGGTCCGCAGGCGAGCTGTTGTTAGTCTCAGAAAGAATCGATAGCAAAGATTCTGAGGTCAGCTAGCACTTACTGTCTGCATGGAGAGTGATCGATTGCCCTGGGTGCATAGTGCACTAAGCAGAGCTACATATCAAAGAGAGGTACAAAGTGGACATGGTGTGAATGCACTAAACAGCAGCAGATCTCTGTGTACAATATAGTAACAGACCGAGGACTAGTTAGGGTCTGCACCCAAGACGTGATCACCATGTTGTATTGGATATCCCAGAAGTCCACTGACTTAAGGCAGTATTACACGTACCGAAAATTAGCGATTTTGTATCGAACAATTCAGAGGTTATAACATTCACCGATTACTGGTATGAACGATCGTTTTTATGTCGTTATATGGTCGGTAATCGTTCCTGAGGATAACCCACACGTTTTATTACAGGAACAGATATGCGGACGATCAGTGGACTACTGACAATTTTTCAACATGTTGAAAGACAAAAATAAACGATTTTCCCTTTGCTATTTGATCGTCGGGTGTTAGACAGATAAATTGTTTTCGATCGTTATAGTGAATTTTTAAACAATAATTGCGGCGTGTAATAGGGTCTTTATAAGTCCATTCTTATCACCACCCAAATGAATAGATAGAAGGGGATAAGTATAAAGAGCAGATATCAAATATGAATTACATTTTTTCCATCCAACTCACTCTCTAATGGTGCATGGGGGCAATGAAGAATAGAAGACACAAACATCAAGACAGATAATGTGGCAGAACAGAACAAATGAGTTGGACACCTAGCGCAGGGATTCTGGGAGAACAAACAAACTGCATCAAGGAGGAAGGGGCTTCTAAGGGCCCTATTACACAAAGCGATTAACGGCCGTATTTGGACGATTATCGGCCATTACGGACGATAATTGTTTTGTGTAATAAAAGGCAACGATCAGCCGACTGAAAGACAAACCACAACGATGGCAATGATTTTCTGCCATTGATCCGAGTAATAGGAGGAGCGGCAGCAGACCTCCCTATCTCCTATGGGCTGCCTGGACGTTTTAACGATCACCCGAGCAGAACCCTCCCCCCCCATCCGCTCACTGTCGGCACATGTAATAGCTCCGGCAGCAAGTGGGGAACGAGGAGCAAATGAGTGCTGACCTGACAGGTCAGGGCTCACTTGCTCCTGCTGATCGCCCATTGTAATGGGGGCTTAAAGGAGAAGTCTGGTGAAAATTTTTATTAAAAGTATTGTATTGACCCCCAAAAGTTATAAAAATCACTAATATACACTTATTATGGGTAATGCACATAAAGGCTTCCCTTCCTGGATAAAACAGTGATGTCACTTCCTGGATAACATGGTGATGTCACAACCTGACTCCCAGAGCTGTGCGGGCTGTGGCTGCTGGAGAGGATGATGGCAGAGGGATGCTCAGTGTCCCTCCAGTGCCCTGTGTCCCTCATCCTCTCAAGCAGCCACAGCCCGCACAGCTCTGGGATTTGGGTCGTGACATCACCATTTTATCCAGGAAGTGACATCGCATAACCATGTTATCCAGGAAGGGACATCACCGTGTTATCCAGGAAGTGACATCACCATGTTATCCAGGAAGTGACATCACCATGTTATCCAGGAAGTGACATCACCATGTTATCCAGGAAGTGACATCACCATGTTATCCAGGAAGTGACATCACCGTTTTATCCAGGAAGGGACATCACCATTTTATCCAGGAAGTGAAGCCTTGATGCAGTAGTAAGTGCAGGGAAGAAAGCACTTTAAGCATTTCCCGTAATAAGTGTATATTGGTGATTTGTATAACTTTTGGGGGGCAATACAATACTTTAATAAAATTTTTGACAGCACCTCTTTTAAGTTCTCTCTGATCAGCTTTCAACCAGGAGCCATAAACCCGAGAGCAAGACCTGCTTATGATCACTGCAGAAACGTTCCCCTCCAGAGCTCAAAGAGCACAACCTAATACTCTGCTATCAGCCAATATAACAGGGAAGAGATAGGAGTCCAGTTACATGAACAGGTCTGTGCTGGCCAGGAGAAGACAAACTATTAATTATTATTATGACAAACAACCTAATAGTCAACAGTATATTCATCCAACCTTGAGCAACTTAACATCAAGAACCACCACTGTACCTTTAGCAGATTCAATACGTTTTGGCAAGTCAAGAGTGTCAAAGTTCTTATCCATGTCGCCATTCTTTTTTCCTGAAAGCAAGAAGCTGTAGGTTATTTTTTTTGGCTGAGTGGAGCAACCCCACAGGGATATACACTGAAAAACAAATTACGTTTCAATTCAGTCAATTTCAATAGTTTTGTTCCGATTCTTTATTTATTGCTGAGCATTACGCATGCACTCACCGCTGAACTGAATCCCCTACAGTACAGCAGAGATTTATGACGTATTGTGCAGACACAAACATAAGGAAGAAATACAAGGTATCAAAAACCGGCGAAGATTGAGGAGCATGGAGCTAAATAGACAGATAAAAGGGGACACGATCATCTGGAAGCATAATGACCAATGAATCTACTGTATTAAAGGGAATGTGCCACCCATATTTTCTTTTACTGATTAGAGTCAGATACTAAAACTTGGGTCGTTCTTAACAGCATTTAGCAACATGCTTTACAGCAAGACTCATGGACATAGATGACAACAGACAGACTCTATCCCTTTGAGATGAATGTAAAACATTACTTAACGTGCGCTGTGACCTTTGAAGAGGTCATTCCACAGGGAACTGTTATTGTCTCCTCTATCTACTGGTGGACAGATGATCCCAACCAGAACCATCTGAGATCAAGGCCCTTCTGTATTGACTTGCAGGTATTGGGGTGTCACTCTGGGCAGTCACACATTGGCTTGGTGACCATATGAAGGCCAGCTACAACAAGACCTATCTACTGGTGTCACATGATGCTGCAATGCTATACAGATCACTTTACAGCAGCCTCCTCTTATCACCACAGACACAACAGGAAGTTGCAAGATCTAAGGATTATTTTATAATATAGATAGATAAATAGAAAATTAGGGAATAACAGTCACCAAAAATTCTTTAAAAATATTTGTCACCCGATCGCTGGTGCTTTTAGATGGGCCAATTATCTGCTAAGAGTGTTGCTATGAACATATATATAACTCATTATGGGCCAGTGTAAAAGGGACTTTACGTCTAATTTATTAATTTTTTTTTTTGGGGGGGGGGGGGCAGAGAGGAGGCAGATCAAAACAAACAAGATAAATGTACAAAAACATATTTCGACACATGTGAAACAGAAATCTCATCGCAGAACTTACCATATTACCCATTACTTGAACAGAAACTGCCTGAATGTTTGCTTTCTATTTTTTTTTTTTAATCTTTCACTAAATACAGTCCTACCTTTGTATTTCAGTTTAGAATGATACTGTCAACCCCTACCCTTGCTTCATTTCATCGGTTAAAGGGGTTCTCCAATTAAAACCTACGTGTCCCAAGTAAGAGAGATTGCAGGGGTCCAACCTCCATATCCCTCAGCCATCTCTAGACCAGCCCCCGGCTCATTTTGAATACAGGCGCGGGTCACGTCCATTCGTTATCTATGGAGCCGCCAAAAAGAGCCCAGTGCTGTACTCTGCTCTCCCCGATGGCTCCATTTATTCTCTATGGATAGAAGACAAGTAAGTTTTAACTGGAAAAATCCTTTATCAGTGTCTTCTAAGCAGGGCTTTACAGCAGCTGTCCCCCCCCCCCCATATCTCTCTCCGTGCGAGGGATTCGGGCCTCGTTTATATAAAAAAAAAAAAAAAAAAAAAAAAAAAGGGACCGCGGTACCAGCATACCCGTGCCGACGCCAATTTTACTGATGGTACATTCACTTTCAAGCTAAATAAAAATTGATTGAACCATAAAAGGGTATGCATCACTTCATTAAAACTAGATGCTAAAATGTTCTTTTATCTATTTTGTCCTAATTGTAGATTTTTTTTTTAATGTATTATTTATGCTGGTAGGTCATAGCGATGATGAGTTCACAACCAATGTATCTACCCTATATCTACTGCCACGGATCAGAATGGAGGACAATTGTGGTCAATGTGAACAGAACCTTAGAGCTTCAGTTGAAAAGTTAAACGTTTGATCTTAGCTGAACAAAAACAAACTAACAAAAAAAAAAAAAACATAGGCATTGTTTCCCTTGTTAAACACAGCACAATGTGGTAGTTCTCATAACAGCTACCAGGATTACATGGAATCTTTCATGAATGGAAAACTTTTGAGAGATGAGATGAGCTAACCTGGCAGCATAAGGATTCAGACAATTACACAAAGGAAAATTAGATGGGGGGTGTCAAGGTGGGGAGGAGACGTGGATTCCTCTCGCATCTAATTTATCAGGACGATGTCCGGAGCAGATGTAGAATTCTGCACCCACCGTGTAGCAGGCACAGGCCGTGCAGGATTTTCGCCTCAGATGTGCATCTCTTAAGAGTCTATTACACTAAACGATTATTGGCTGATACTGGCCGTTACGGACGATAATCATCAGGTGTAATATAAGGTAACGATCAGCCCACAGATTGCTGCTGTAGTTTGTCTTTAAACATGTTAAAAGACAAACGACCGGGATAGCAGCGTTCTGCAGCTGCCGCTCCGTGAAATAGGAGCGGTTGCGGAGGCAGACTACCGCTATTCTCTATGGGCTGCCCGGACGATCTAGCGATCACCCAGGCAGCCCCCCCCCCCCACGGTCTCTCACAAGGAGCAAGCGGGCGCCGACATTGCTCGTTTCCTTCTCAATATCGCCCTGTATAATAGGGGCTTAACTAAATCTTTATATAATGGTGGGCACAACAATTATCACAAGATGAGGTGCAATTCGACCATATTATAAGCGAAAATGCACACTTAAGTGTCAGAAAAAATTTTATTGCCTTTATAATATATACACAACAAAGATAAAAAACACTTAAAAACAAAAAGGTAATGGCATACAATAAAAGAGAAGATAACAAACAAGTGCACTTAGCAAACTCAGCCTGGGTTGGCATTCTTACATACACCAGGCCGAGTTTGCTCTGACCATTTGTTTGTTATCTTCTTCATTGTATGCCATTACCTTTCTGAATACAGGTGAAAAAATAATTTAATATATTTTTGTATTTGAGCATGTGAGCAATTACTCTTGAATGTGTGTGTGTGTGTATGGTGTGGTGCCAGTGATTGTGGGGACCCACAAGTTAAATTGTGGACCATTATTGGCCACAGTTTTTAAAATGCAATTTTCTATTTTTTTCAGACACTTGAGTGTGCATTTTCGCTTCAAATATGATCGCTTTTTGTTGTACCATCTTAGTAAATCCAGCCAGGTAAATGGGGGTAGGGCTTTAAGACAGTAAAGGAGGTGCGGTTACTCAAATACAACCATATGCCCTATAGGGCCATATAGACATCATTGGAGGAGAGAATGGGTTTACAGCAGGGTAAATCTTTAGTCAGCTGGGGTTTAAAGGGGAACCATCAGCAGGTTAAACAAATGTAGTGCACAGAGCGTTCTTACTAAATAGACCTGTGGAGTTCAGGTACCAATGGGCAGGCTTTTTAACAAGGAATTGTCTTATTGAGATGACTATTTGTTAGATCACTCACTTTGAAGTTAAATGAAATAAAAGGGAAACTGTCACCATGAAAAAGCTCCCTAAGCTATCAGCATCATGTTATAGAGCAGAAGGAGCTGAGCGGATTGATACCCTGTTTCCCTGAAAATAAGACATTCTCTGAAAATAAGACATAGTGGAGATTTGCAGGAGGCTTAAAATAAGGCATCCCCCTGAAAATAAGACCCCTGCCGCCACCATGCTGTTAAGGGGAGGTGGTGGTGGTGTTGGTGGTGGTGGGGGGTTGGTTTTGTTTGTGATGGCAACTACTATACTACATATAATAAATGATCAACAATAAGTGTGAATTCTTCTTCATGGAAAAATAAGATATCTCCTAAAAAATAAGACCTAGCGCATCTTTGGGAGCAAAAATGAATACAAGACACGGCCTTATTTTCGGGGAAACACGCTATATATCTTTATGGGAAAAGATTTAGTGTAACTTATTGATAGAAATCTCTGATGTTTCCATGCTAAAGAGTCCAGTCTACTTAGTGACTCCGCCTACTAGACTCCTTACCACAGAATGAGCAGGGATTCTTTTTAATAAATCTTTTCAATATATCAATCTGCTCATTTCTTCCTGCTCTATAACATGATGGTGATAGATTAAATAGCATTGTCTTGGCAACAGGTTCCCTTTAAGTAACCCAGAAATGTATATTATTCTGTGCTTCAAATAACATAAGAGGCAAGAAAAAGAGGGGGTGAGGGGAGTAAGGCAGAAGAAGCTACAGACTCACCTTGATTAAACCACTCCTCTAATAAGCAGGAAAGCAAGAGAAGAAAGGTGAATTACAGGGGGAAGAGAGAAAAGAAGGCAGATCTAGTAACAATAAGGCAGATCACGGCAGCTGTACTACAGACTAGGCACCTGTTACTATACAGGTAAACGGCAGACAGACAATTCACAAGTGAATGAAGGGCCGGTTCTACTTTCAAAACTGGAACAGAATCCTAGGAGAAGGGACAAGGAAACTCCCAAAGGAAACATTTGGGTTGGCCCTCCGACTTTACTTCTGCTGGGATCTATTTCTATAGATGCATGATCTCTAGATCGTCCGTGTGGCCCATTGGAGAACGTGGCAGTCTGCTTCCGCCACTCCAGTTACACTCAGCGATGGCCAGCACACCGTTGCTATCGTTATAATTTTTATTGAACCTGTTGTAAGACAACGATCGGCCATCATCGTGCATGTCGGCTGATCGTAGCCTTATAACATGAGCTATTACACCAAACGATTATAGTCTGGAATGGCTGGATATCGGCCAAGTACGGCCGATAATTGTTTGGTGTAATAGGGCCTTAAAGGAGAACATCTGGCAGCGTCGCTATACAGTTAAAATAAACATGGGTAAAACTGGCTTAATAGCTTAGGGATTTAATTACAAAAATGGCACAGAGGAAGAAGGTAAGAAACATACGTTCATCCTCAGCCCCCCCGTGTGCAATAGGGGCATATTAGCAGGTTAGATCTGTCTAACCTGCTGATAGTTTCCCTTTAAAGTGTCCCTTTCAAAACCTAAATCAGCTGTAGATGTGATATAAAGAAAGTTTGCAATTTACATTTATTATTATTATTATTATTTAGTTATCATGGAAAACACAGCACTTCCAGTGTTCTTTTATTTATTTATTTTCAAAGAGTCTTAACACAAGAAGTCCCGTGTTTCCCAGGTCATCTGCGCGCTCACAGAGAAGACATTCATGTGACTGATGGACACATAGATCCATGACTCACTGTACTGGCTGGGACTTTTGTTTAGTCTCTTTTTTTCAACCAGCACAAGTCTAAAAAACTTCAGGAGACTGGACCTGGATACAAGTGAGTATAGCTGTTATATAGATGCCTTCAGGAGACTGGACCTGGATACAAGTGAGTATAGCGGTTATATAGCTGCCTTCAGGAGACTGGACCTGGATTCAAGTAAGTATAGCTGTTATATGGCAACCTTTGGGAGACTGGACCGGGATACAAGTAAGTATAGCTGATATATAGCAGCCTTCGGGAGACTGGACCTGGATACAAGTATAGCTGCCTTTAGGAGACTGGACCTGGATACAAGTATAGTTGCCTTCAGGAGACTGGACCTGGATACAAGTATAGCTTTATTATAAAGCATGAGAACTAAAAAATAAATAAATAAATAAATAAATAATGAAATGCAAACTTGCTTTATATCACATCCCCTGTTGATTTAGATTTTGAAAGTTACAATGACAGGGACACTTTAAAAAGCATTCCACTCTTATATTATAAATGAAAGCATAACCCAGCAAGTAGCAAGCTATTCATGGATCCATGGAATTTCAAGGACTTTAATGCTAAACCAAAGCTGCAGTGATAACATAATGTACGTCTCATAAACTGGCATGCAAGTTCAGAGTTCATCTCCACTATTTGTAATAATGACTGAGGAGGGATCGGCAGAGATAGACATGGGAGTCATAGCGTGACTGCGACAGAGCATGGCAGGGAATGTAGCTGGAATCTTGCCTCTATAAACACATAGGAAGCAGGTTTGAGCAAGCCAGACTTTGCCCCGGTACTGCCGATAACAACCCACGGGGAGGGGGCAGACAAAGTGTCAGTTACACAGGGCTGTTTACCTTCCAAGTTAATAGAGTATTATCAACTCCATAAAACTTGTATGACTAACCCCTCTGCTGCTGCAAACTTCTCCTATACTGTATAATAACAAGGCATGTCGGAACAGCCCACAGATACAGTATGAGACTATGCTCAGTATCACATTGGATGTGACATAGTACAGGCTGGCGATGCTGAAGCAAGTCTGCACATAACAGCTGATCATGAAAGCGTATCTGACAAGGCGGCAGGTGATAATCATCACTCATAGTGGTTATAGTGGTTTAACTGGTTACATTGATTTAGCTAAATAGCAGCATGGGTGAAGCCCCAAGTGTCACACCTCAGTTACCTTTAGCTTTTTTGCCTCCAAAGCAGCCGGCATCATCCTTCTTTTTCTTTTGTTGCCCACCTATCCCACTTTGGAGGGTACCGTCCAAGTCGTGGAATCTATCTGCTCCCGGCACCTCCTTGTGAACGTGGTACGAGAGGTTGCGCATAATGCACACACAGTTTTCAACAGACTGAAAAGTAAAAAACAAAAAGATGGAAAAAAAAAAAAAAAAAAAAAAACATTGCATAATGGGACTGAGAAAACATTGCACTGTAGAAAGATCTTATAATCTCGCGTACTCATTCGAATGAAAACCAGCAGGAAGAAAACACTGCCTGAATGTATGTCTATGGTGTAAAAAACCAAAAGCTAAGTCCAAAATAAGTCACCTACTGGCAAAATATGTTTGACCCTCATATCCTCCTTACTATTTAAAGGAAACGCTGGAGACCGGGGCAAAAAGCACCGTAACCCTTAATAAAGAAGATTTTCATACTTACCCTCTAGGTCCTGGTGACGCTCTGGATGGCATCCGTGTTGCCGAGAAATCCCAGCTTCTTTTCTTATGAGCAGAGACGAGTCCAACATTCATAGCAAATAGGACTCATCTCTGCTCATTAGAAAAGAATCGGGGATTTCTCGGCAACACTGATGCCATCCAGAGCATCAACAGGATGGAGAGGATAAGTATGAGAGGGTAAGTATTATGGGGTACGGTGCTTTTTGTCCCGGTCTCCAGTGTCACAGGTTTCTTTAAGGGCGTGTTCACAGGTATAAGATCTGCAGCACATTTGATGGTGCAGATTTGAAGTTGCAGAGTCAAAGCAAATGCAATCTGTGCCATTAAATCTGCTGCAGATCCTGTATGTGTGAACGAACCCTAAAGGAGGCTTATAACAAAAATAAAAATTTGCGGAGGGGGTATGGTCTCTTCCTGCACCCAATTTACCATTATGTATACCTGCAGGCACAAGTCGTAGTACAAATCTGAGACCGCCCACGGCAGGTTCAGTGTCGCTGCATGTATTTAGGCGTGTGCCTTTCAATATATCTTCCATTAGAACAGGGGTGGGGATGTATTTAAGTCAGACACACCATCCTTGATAAATCTTTCCCTTGTGTTAAATGTCATCTACCCTGTGATGACCCAGGTCATCATCAACCACACATTAAATTCCTTTTATCAACATTCTCCTTCTTATCAGTTCTATTACTTAGCCTATAAGGCGCTGCAGCCATACCAACATGTACAATGACTTCAAACTGCAATGCTTTAAAAGTGATATTGTCCCCCCCTTTCTAGCACCCTTCTTAAGCTTATATTCTGGACATTTCATATCTTACTGTATGAACGATTTGGTGGTCTCTCCCCTCAAAAATGCATGTTATTGTAGGTTGACAGTGCCATCTGGGTGGGACTTTACTACAGTTGTGCCCCATTTCCCCTCCTACATTGGCGCTGTAGGCCCCGCCCTCCCTATGACATCGTGAAAACTGGCCATCTGAAGGAGGATTGCAAGTTCACTCCATGTGGAAGGGGGTGGGGCCTAGGCCTCCAGGTTGGGCCTGTCAGATGAGAATGTGAAGGGGGTGGGGCCCATGCGGTGATGATGTCACTGAAGGGAGGAGCCTATGGCGCCAATGTAGGCTGGGAGATTGGGCATGATGGGAGTAAAGCCCCAACCAGTTGGCACTGTCCACCACCAAGAAATCCTTTATACAGTAACATATGAAATATTCAGAATATAAGCTTAAAAATGGCGCTGAGACTCCTTATACGCAAATATCACTTTAAAGCATGAGTATAGCTTTCAGATATACTGACCAACACTCGAGTCTTACCTTGTTGTCTGTGTCTTTTTTGCTCACCGCAGACTGAAGGGCATGTAGTAGTGCGTCCACCAACCCATCACACTCGCGCAGTCTTCTGCGGGCTTCGGCCCCGTCTGAGCTGACATTTCTATAAGCAGATACCAACACGTACATTATGGATATGTTCAGCATTAGTGTTAAACGTTGCATTTTTTGCCATTGATGTACATGTCATTTCTACAGACAGAAAACTAAACAGGCAATAAAAAGTGAAACTACCGAGAGGTAGGCCCGTATGATACAGGTAGCACCGCTCATAGAAAACTAACGTATGCCAAACAACAAAGAGAACGCTTCTTTTTAAGTAAGAGAGGAGCCTCCAGATCACTGATGTATGAAGCCTTTAATGCCGAATCCCCGGCGACTCATCCTTACTGATGGACAGAATTCTCAAGCACCATACAGGGCTGGTAAATCACACGATATACGCTACTTGTAAGGGATCTGTGTTACCAGGCTATATTTCCCCTCTTAGAGACGCTGCATAATTCATACATGCAAAAAGTTCAACATATGCAACAGAATTTCAAGCTGTCAACACAAGAGCGGTAATGAAGCGGTGTAGCGACATGGCGATTGACATTTAACTGCCTGGTGAATTCCAAAGTAGAAGCCTCTGGTTTATTATAAAGGCCACAGGTTGTTTTGATGTATTTTCCTGCAATGAGTGTGGAAGTAAGCAGGTGTGTGGAGGTTATAATGGGAAGCTGAAAGCTCCAGCCTGGCATCCTCTCCTACAACTTTACCCTGCAGGGATAAGGCAGCACCTAAAATAAGGGTAAAAAAAAGAGCTCATAGCTGAATAAAGACTCTTTAGTGCTTTCCTGCATTGAGATATAGGCCTTTTTGTTAATATGCAAGAAGACCCAAAATGGCACCCAAACCTTAGGGCAGGGATAGGGAACCTTCGGCCCTCCAACTGTTGCAAAACAACAATTCCCAAAGGCTGTCCGGGCATGATGGGAATTGTAGTTTTGCAACAGCTGAAGGGCTGAAGGTTCCCTATCCCCGCCTTAGAGCTTATTCCCCCGTTCTGTGAAACACTGAACCCATGGATAGGGAAGCCCAGTAGTGGAGTCTTTCCCCTCCTGACATGATGTATCTATATGATGCCTGGATCTGGGAAAGGGTTTGAATCTTTACGGGACTGTAAAAGCCCAGCCACACTGCCGCTTGCCCTACGATGCCGAAAAAATTCCAACACATTCTCAGTTCCCCGAATCATCTTGATCTATGATGCAAAAAAAAGTCCAATTCAGGGTTTCCCTGTCCATGGGTTCAATATTTTATGGAACCTGGAAATAAGGCTGCATTCACACATCGAAACAGCGTCCAAATTCTGATTGGAATCCCAGTCGTGAAGTCTGCCTGCCTAAGCGCCTCAATGTAAGGTATAGGGCGCCTCCTATCTCCACTCAAAGAATTGACATGGAGCTGTGGAGAGTGGAGGCGCCCTATACCTTACATTGAGACACTGAGGCAGGCAGAATTCCGAACGGGGATTCCGCTCAGAATTTCGACGCTGATTCTTCAGTGTATGCTGACCCTTCGAGCTCCTGTGTGGTGCAACAGCTAAAGGACATAGTACGAAGGCTTGTGGTTTAGGGCCCTTCTCCACTGCGCCGATACACAAGATGTGTGGCTGATAATGATTTTACCAGCCACACAAAATATCAAATTTGTTTGCTCACTTGTCAACTAATTGCTGGCCCTGTGACTAAAGGGATCGACTGCAGACTTAGGGTATGCATACACTGTGAAAACAACCACGGTTCTTGTAAAAAAAAAAAAAATGTTGTGTGATCACTGCCCAAGAATATGTTCAAACTGAGCAAATGTGTCGGAATTCCACGGCGGAACTCTCCGTCAGGGAATCCCGCCTGGGTCACGTGCCTCTGCTCTCCGCTCCAAAAATTGACAAGTCAATTCCTTGAGTGGAGGCGCGCGAGCCCTCCCATAGAGACGCTGCCATCTGACACGGAGGCAGGCGGGATTCCCTGACGAAAAGAGTTCCGCCGCGGAATTCCGACACATTTGCTCAGTGTGAACATACCCTTAGGCAGTGATCATGGTGATTTTCAATTAAAACGTCTGTTCTTGTCATTTAAAAAGATGTGTTGCAGATTGTTCGCTACGGCCATGGAGATAATCAACATGTCAATTATTTCCGGCCGTTCTTAATTGATTTCAAAAGCAATTGTCAGTGCAACAATGGTCGTTGTTCATACACTGTGTGAACATAGCCGTAACATGTTTTTTTTTTGTTTGACACAATTTAGGTTTTGTGTGTCTTGTTGAGTCGGTATATACACATCTTTCAATAAAACGAATTGTATGGATGGTCAGCCTTTGACCTTCAGTATGGTAAACGCTGGCTATACTCAATCTTTAGCTGGCACACATTCATTAACTCACGGCCACCTCGAGGGGGTATAGGAGAACATTCAAACACATTTCTCTGAAATGCCAAGTTATTCAGATTGCAGCACAGATAAGGTTTGAATGTAATTCATTGTGAAAGCTCTAATTCCCAGCCACTTTCTTTGAGAGACAAACTCTGCATTAATCACGATTAATAGGGGAGGTAGAGCATTGACTCATTCCCACACAGAGCACTCTCCCATTCCGGAGACAGAGAACATATAAAAGATAATGGCAAAAACTGCGGCTCTAACCAACACATACAGCAAGTTCTCTCCCGGACATGACAGCTCGGCCTTCTGATGTATCAGTCCTTTAAAATGTTGGATTTAAAATCAATGTTTAACTACCTGCTCGATATACATACTGTATATATGATCTACAGCAGTGATTTTCAACCTTTTTTCAGCCGCGGCACACTTTTTATACTTAAAAAAATCCCGGGGCACACCACCAACCAAAATGGCACAAAATGACACTAAAACAGTAAATATTATACATATAGTTAATAATATAGATTCTAAATGTATTTATACTCACTCAGTGTGAAACCTGGGCCTGTTTTCTTCTCCCCCCTGTGGTTCTCTCCACCATACTTCTTACCCCTACTTCTCTCCTGTGCTTCTCTCCACCATACTTCTCCCCCCTGCTTCTCTCCACCATACTTCTCCCCCCTGCTTCTCTCCTGTGCTTCTATCCCCGTGCTTCTCTCCCCCGTGCTTCTCTCCACCATACTTCTCCCCCCTACTTCTCTCCTGTGCTTCTCTCCACCATACTTCTCCCCCCTGCTTCTCTCCTGTGCTTCTTTCCCCGTGCTTCTATCCCCCGTGCTTCTCTCCACCATACTTCTCCCCCCTACTTCTCTCCACCACACTTCTCCCCCCTGCTTCTCTCCTGTGCTTCTATCCCCCGTGCTTCTCTCCACCATACTTCTCCCCCCTACTTCTCTCCTGTGCTTCTCTCCACCATACTTCTCCCCCCTGCTTCTCTCCACCACACTTCTCCCCCCTGCTTCTCTCCTGTGCTTCTATCCCCCGTGCTTCTCTTGTGCTTCTCTCCTGTGCTTCTCTCCACCATACTTCTCTCCCCCCTGCTTCTTTTTACCAAACTTCTCTCCCCCCTGCTTCTCTCCGCTGTTTCTCTCCCCCATACCCATGTTTCTCTCCCCCCTGCTTCTCTCCCCTGTTTCTCCCCCATCCCCAGGTTTCTCTCCCCCATTGTTTTCTCCTGTTTCACAGGGGCACCATAGTTTGGGGAACTTTACCCGCGGCACACCCGACCATGTGTCACGGCACACTAGTGTGCCACGGCACACTGGTTGAAAATCACTGATCTACAGGATACGCTGGGTTATTACGGCTCTTAGGTTTATTGTCTGCTTAAAGGGGTTGTCCAGCGAAAATATTTTTCTTTCAAATCAACTGGTGTCAGAAAGCTATATAGATTTGTAATTTACTTCTATTAAAAAAATCTGAAGTCTTCCCATACTTATCAGCTACTAAATGTCCTGCAGGAAATGTTTTATTTTCAGTCTGACACAGTGCTGCCACCTCTGGCCCAGACAGGAACTCTGTTTTCTATGAATCCCCATAGAAAACCTCTCCTGCTCTGGACAGTTCCTGTCTCGGCCAGAGATGTCAGCAGAGAGCACTGTGTCAGACTGAAAATAAAACAACATTTCCTGCAGGGCATACAGCAGTGAATAAATCTAGGAATACTTGAGATTTTTTAATAGAAGTGAATTACAAATCTATATAACTTTCTGAAACCAGTTGATTTGAAAGAAAGATTTTATCTGGACAACCCCTTTAATACTTGCTCCATGAATAAACACACTCCAGTATGGCTTTGTTACACAGTGGGTGTATGATTAATAGACATTAGATCAGGGATTGGGAACCTTCAGCCCTTCAGCTGTTGCAAAACTACAATTCCCATCATGCCTGGACAGCCTTCGGCTGTCCAGGCATGATGGGAATTGTAGTTTTGCAGCGGCTGTAGTGCCGAACGTTCACCATCCCTGCATTAGACTAACATATATGGTGTAATCATTCCGCCATTATACAAGTTGGCGTTTTTTTGGTCGTTTTTTTTTTTTAAGCTGTAACCTGGTCGCTTGGCTTATTATAACGCTGAAAAAGCTCCCAAGATAATAACAGACTGGCAAATACCTTACACCATGAGTAAAATAGATACCCAAGCTTTATTACAGTACCACATTAACAAAAAAAAATCCTTTCAAATCGACTGGTGTCAAAAAGCGCCAGAAATATGTAATTTACTTCTATTAAAAAAAAATCTCTAGTATTCCAGTACTTATCAGCTGCTGCATGTCCTGCAGGAAGTGGTGTATTCTCTCCAGTCTGACACTCTCTGCTGCCACCACCGTCAGTGTCAGGAACTGTCCAGAGCAGGAGAGATTTTCTGTTTTAATCTTTTCATAAATTTTTCATATAATAAATGTCAGAATTAAAACATCGAAAGATATTTGAGCTGTGCTTTTTATACAATGTACATAGAACAGCACGAGAGCTATATGTCTAAAACAGTGTTCATCGGCACAGAACATAGTAATCATAAAAGTAAGAAGAAAACAAGAATAAGAACATAACAGGCGCTAATCCCTTGTAAGAATGTATAAAGAATGAAAATTCTTAAGTAGTATAGAATGGGCTGAGTGTCCATGCACGCCATGCTTTTGGAAGGAATAGTGTTTTTCCCATGTGCTGTGGCTTCTTTATACAGGTATTCATAAGCAGGAGAGGTTTTTATGGGGATTTGCTGCTGCTCTGGACAGTTCCTGACATGGACAGAGGTGGCAGCAGAGAGCTCTGTGTCAGACTGGAAAGAATCCACCACTTCCTGCAGGACATACAGCAGCTGATAAGTACTGGAAGACCTTTAAACAAACGCACAATGCTCATATACATCCTAATAGAGATAATTTACATCCTTCTGTGTAGGAAAACTGAGATATCTGCCTGTACGCTGCCACGTGTCCTGGTGGAAAACAGCTGAAATTTACTACGAGGAGGTCATGTTCAGAGAACGGCGCCAGAAATAGCAGATTCAAGTATTTATTTTGAAAAAAAAAAAAAAACGACTTGAAATAAACAGATTAAAATAATCAGGTCACATTGAAGCCGATACAGAGCCACAATTTCTATTCATTATCAGACGTCTCCTTAACAACCACTTCTGAGCTGTAAGTAGTGACAGATATTGGGTTGTAAGCCGCATTCGCCCTTCACATTCATTCTTGCGTCTATCACACAAAAGATGCAAAACTTCATTAACATGGACGCTGCAGAGTCCCTGGAAAGATTCAGCTTTTTCTTACACTCCACTAAATTATTACTTACGTGTACAGTTTAAGGTGAAGCTAGTTAGTAAGCTTAGCTACTCTTCAATGCAGATTTAAAGGGGGTTGCTCACCAAATTTTCTTCTTCTTTCAAATCAACTGGTGCCAAAACGTGCCAGAGATTTGTAATTTACTTCTATTAAAATTTTTTCAGTCTTTCAGTACTTATCAGCTGCTGTATGTCCTGCAAGAAGTGGTGTATTCTCTCCAGTCTAACACACTGCTCTCTGCTGCCACCTTTGTCCATGTCAGGAACTGTCCAGAGCAGCAGCAAATCCCCAATTTTTTTTAATAGAAGTGAATTACAAATTTCTGGGAAAGAAAAAAAAATAGATGAACTACCCCTTTAACAAGGGGGAAAAAAATACAGTGAAGGAAAAACACATAAATGCATGTAGATACCACATCAACTTGTGCCTGCCTGCTCATATGATGAAACGATACAGTCTCTACTACTAGTGTAATTATATGCACTATGCCTCCATGCCGCACCCTGTAATCATAAGCCGCTTGTGGATACAGACATGGAGAGGGCTCACATATAAAGAATACACAGTCTGTGGATAATTTCTCCTTGGAATATCGGCTGTCATGATGCCTGCTGTCCATTGCTTGCATCGCTCTACGGAAGGGGCACAAGTGTAAAGCTGCATTCACACGTTCTGCGTACTGCACGGAACACGGACGTGGAATGCCTGTAATTTTTTTAAATGAACTGGTGTCAGAAAGTTACATAGATTTCTAATTTACTTCTAGGTAAAATCTCAAGCCTTCCAGTACTTATCAGCTACTGTATGTCCTGCAGGAAGTGGTGTATTCTCTCCAGTCTGACACAGTGCTCTCTGCTGCCACCTCTGTCCATGTCAGGAACTGTCCAGAGCAGGAGAGGTTTTCTATGGGGATTTGCTGCTGCTCTGGACAGTTCCTGACATGGACAGAGGTGGCAGCAGAGAGCACACTGTCAGACTGGAAAGAATACACCACTCCCTGCAGGACATACAGCAGATCATAAGTACTAGGAGGCTTCAGACTCTTAAATAGAAGTAAATTACAAATCTATATAACTTTCTGACACCAGCTGATGTGAAAGAAAAACATTTTTTTCCGACTGAGTACCGCTTTAAACTACTTACTGGACACTGAGCTATGTCATTCCAAGTCTAATGGTGTGTTCACACACAGATTTTTGAAGCCAAAGCCAGGACTGGATTTGAAAAGAGGATAGATCAGTCTTTCCTTTTTGATCTGTTCCCTGTTTATAGTCTGTTCCTGGCTTTGGCTTTAAAGATCTGTCAGATAAATCTGTCTGTGTAAACGCACCATAACAATGAAAAGGGAAGGTCACACAAAAAAGTTAAAGGGAACCTGTGAAGTTAAAAATTCTATCAATCTGCAAGCAGCATGCTATAGAGCAGGAGGTGCTGGGCAGACTGATCTATAGGGACCCTCAGGAGATCTATTGGACATGGACAACCCTGAGGAAGTCAGTACTCACTGTCTGAACGCGTAGGATAGGGTTAAGGAGGGGCAAATTTAAAGCGTAACTGTCATTTCAGGGTCATTTTTCTGAAAACATTAAATATCAACAGTACAAGCGATTTTAAGAAACTCTGTAATAGGTTTTATGTACTAAAAGAGTTTCCTTCTGTACTGAAAAAGCAATCTCCCAGCCTCCCCCCTCACATCAGAAGAAGCAGGATTTCTGTCTCCATTATGTGGCTATGGAGAGGGGAGGGGCTGTTAGGAGTGACTGAGCACGGAGCAGTCCTGCACAGCACAACACCCTGCAATCTTCTCTCAGTAAGTTCATAGATAAGCACTGACCTTTCTGACCCCAGATTCCTGCGTTTTAGGTGCCCAGAGAGTCTACAAACAGCTGACCTTCATGTCACCTCTTCCTGCTCCCTCATCTCCCTCAGCCCCTCCCCCCTTCATAGGCTTACAATGGAGAGAGCAGAGCCCGTCTTCACTGGCTTCTCTGTAATGAAGACGTGTTTGCTTGATAATGCACAGATAAGAAAGTCAGGGGGGGAGGCTGGGAGATTGCTTCTTGAGTACAGAAGGAGGCTTTTTTGGCTGATGAAACCTATTATTATACCAGAGTTTCTTAAAATCGCTTATACTACTGATTTCTGCAATAAAAAAAACATGACAGTTACGCTTTAAATTCTAAATGAATCAAATCGCTTTGTTCACTCTGCAGTCTGCTTACACGCCAGCTGTCTTTGATTTCTGTGCCGCATCACCCCAGGTCCCAGAAAAAGGTGGACCCAGTCCTGAGAAACTTCTCCCAGTATCCCAGGACTGGATCCAGCTTTTCCAGGGACCGCTTGTAAGATTTTTTTTTTCCCTTCCTCTTGCACTGCCCTTTATTCGGGCATGTTACACATTATAGGATGTATTTGTGCTGTTGCATGCCCTTTTAACTTGCCTTATAGGTTTATTTATGTTGCTTTTTATACTTGTACATGTGTATAAATGAGTGGGATTGCAAGAGGGACCACATTCAGTGTCCACAGGGTCCATTTCCTGACCTTTGGAAGGGGGTTGCTTATCAGGGTCGCCCCTCTTCTGTTTCTATGTATACAGCTTTTACTTTTTTGTGTTTAATAAAGATCTTTGTATCTTGACCTATCAGAGATGTGCAGGTTCCTTGTTTTTGCCCATACATTTTGACCCTATTGACGGCAATCAACTATCTAGTGAACAAAGTCTGCGGGTACTCTCCATCCTCACGCGTCTATCAGCCGAGTACAGGTACAAATGTCTTTGTGAGAAATTACTCAGGAAAGAAAACAAAAAGGTTGCCAAATAGTATTATGAAACCTTACACCCCGACAAAAGAAACAAAAGAAACCCCACAACACCTCTGAGGCATGTAGATAAAGCCGGCCGTTCTCAGGCAACGCTCTGAAAGATCCACGTTCTCAGCAGATAAGAGCAGGACTCATCGCTACAGAAACAAATCATAAGGATCAAAGGCTTCACAGTTTACAAGTGAAAGAGGTTAAATGAAAGGATTAACATGAAGGGCTCTCCAATCTGCTTGACACTATCGTGGTTATTATTGGACAGGTCTGAGCCTATGCCAATTTCAATTAGTTTCCTACATTGTTATACTGTCAGACTGTCACAGCCATAGACGTGGAGGAAGAAAAATAAGGAGAATACACAGCCGTTCCTCGGAGGCTATCACCCCCCACCCCCTTTCCAATATATGTATGTTCCTTCAGTCTCGTCCAGCTCGTCCTCATGTCAATTTTTTTGAGCGGAGAGCGACGGAAGCGGAGACGCGAAAGCCATCCCATAGAGACACTGTGTGACACTGAGACACTGAATTCAGTCTAAATTACCGAGTGTGAGCATACCCTTATACAGTGTTAACTCCTTACAGCCGGGGAGGGGTAGACAAGTAAACATTGAGCAGGGGCCATGCACATGACACTCGATTCATAACAAATTCACAATTTTGCATGGGCCTCACTTCTGTAAAACTCAGCCCGCCTTGCTTAAGCCCCTATTAAACACGCTGGTAGAGAGTGGGTGAGAGCCGCAGGGGTGGGGGTGGGGGGGGATGGGGGCTTGCCTGGGTAATCGCTAGATCGTCCGGGCAGCCGATAGCAGCGGTCTGCTGCCGCCACTCCTATTCCACTGAGCGATGGTAGCAGATCGTTGCTATCCATGTTGTTTGTCTTTCAATTAGTGTAATAGGGCCTTTACTACCAGACCACACAGTGGTACCATCATAGGCCGCAATAACTTTATGAGCTCTTTATAAGCTCTCCTTTGGGATCAGGCCAGATGGGCTGTTCCTGGCATACTCAGCAATAAGCTTTCTGTGCCATGAACCTGTTCTTCGTGCACAAGTTGCTCTCTTTTTGACCACTTTTGGTAAGTATTACCACTACACAGAAAGGAACACACACAAGACCCGGGCCTGCTGTTTTAGGCTACTCTGACCTCGTCACCACAAATTAGCACTTGTCATTTATACAGAGTGCTGTACACAGAGGGGGAGATTTATCAAACATGGTGTAAAGTGAAACGGGCTCAGTTGCCCCTAGCAACCAATCAGATTCCATCTTTCATCCCTCACAGACTCTTTGGGAAATAAAAGGTGGAATCTGATTGGTTGCTAGGGGCAACTGAGCCCGTTTCACTTTACACCATGTTTGATAAATCTCCCCCAGAATGTCTACACTCAAGGCCATATTACACGGCACGATTTTCCAGGGGAGGCGAGCACCGATCTGTCAGCTCAGCGCTCGTTGCCTTCCCACATGACCTATTACACTAAGGCCTGAATGGTTGGTAATAGACTAGGGCAGGGCGATAATCATTTAGTGTTATGGGGCTTTACTTTCCAAATCCAATCACGCTTAGGTATTTTCCATGCTTCTAAAACATCAACTCCAAAAATTTCTGTCAATTTACAAATCTAAGCAAGAACCCACCTTAAACAGCCGGAGGTGTTCTTAAACACTGTGGTCCATTCAGCGTCTCGGGGCTTGGAGTCCTCGTTCGGTTCGTTCTCCCATCCAGAATGAGGGATGATAACCTCATTGGTAAGGGTCTGGAGACCATGGTTGATGATCACCATCTTTAGGGGTTCATATGAGGACAGGTTCCATAAGGTTCCTTAACAAGGAAGCAGAAAAGATGTGGGGAGTCAAACACAGCAAATGAATTTACATGATCCCAAATCATTACGGAGGTATAAAGTCACAGCACATTACTGACATTTATGGGGAATAATACATTCCTGCTTTTTCCTCGCTAATTTTGTCTCTGAACTTACTACGTCACCACCACCCCAAAATATGTTCTCACTAGCCAATAGCCTCAAAGGGGTTGTCAAGGCTTTAAAAAAAAAAAAAAAAAAAAAAGCACACCTCTGTCCAGTTTGGGTGTGGTGGTGCAGCTCAGTTCCACTGAAAATAAATTGCAATACCAAACACAACCTGGGGTCAGTCATGGGGCTGTTTTCACAAGAAAATAGTTTTGTTTAGTTTTTTTGCTAATCCTGGATAACCCCATTTAAGTTCATTTAATGTAAAATAAACAAAACATTCACACACTGGATCTAGATATATTTTTTAGTAAACTTAAGATCCAAAATTTAGAGGAATTCCAGCAATTTTCTCCCTTTCAAATCAAATGGTATCAGACTGGTATTTGATTTTATTTAAAAATTTCCAGTCTTCCAATACCTAACAGCTGCTGTATGTCTTGGAGGAAGGTGTATTTTTTTCAGTCTGACACAGTACTCTCTGCTGCCACCTCTGTCCATGTCAGGAACTGTCCAGAGCAGTAGCAAATCCCCATAGAAAACCTTTCCTGCTCTGGACAGTTCCTGACATGGACAGAGGTGGCAGCAGAGAGCACTGTGTCAGACAAAGAAATAAACCACTTCCTGCAGTACATACAGCAGCTGATAAGTATTAGAAGACTGGACATTTTCAACTAGAAGTAAATTACACATCTCTGTATTTTTCTGACACCAGTTGATTTAAAAGGAAAACATTTTTGCTGGAGTAAATACTTTCTGTTAAGGAGAAAAGGGGTAGTGACTCTCCTTAAGGAGAGCTCGTCATAAAGACGTGTGGAGACTTACAGACCATTGCTGCTCCACTGAGAATTCTGGGAAGAAAGGATATGCAAAATAGCTCTCACACCTCTTCTTGTTAAGGAGAAACTTTATACCAAATTAAAGACACCATGTTAAGTGAAATTAAACATACAACCTTGTTCTTTTACATACTAAAAGGCAACTGTAAAAGGACATCTGCTGTCGGTCACATGATGTGGGGAATCAATACTGCAGCTGCTCATTTTACCATTTATCATAATTTAAGGCCATAAATGCCGACTTGCACTGTTAAGATTTACAACCCCCTGACTAATAGAGGATAGAAGCACTCGCTGGGCCCCAATAACCAGGACAATTGTATTATTTTCTCCTTTGTTAGCATATATTGATTAAATGGCTATAAAGTGTTTTTAGGTTATTAACTTAATTTAGTGTTGTGTGTATGTGTATATATATATATATATATATATATATATATATATATATATATATATATTTGGGGGATATGTTAAAAGGGGTTGTCCAGCCAAAATCTTTTTCTTTCAAATCAACTGTTGTCAGAAAGTTATATAGATTTGTAATTTACTTCTATTAAAAATATCTCAAGTCTTCCCATACTTATCAGCTGCTGTATGTCACGCAGGAAATGTTTTATTTTCAGTGTGACACAGTGCTCTCTGCTGCCACCTCTGTCCGAGACAGGATCTCTCCAGAGAAGGAGAGTCTTTCTATGGGAATCCACATAAAAAAAACCTCTCCTGCTCTGGACAGTTGCTGACATGAACAGAGGTGACAGCAGAGAGCACTGGAAATAAAAAAAACAAACAAAAAACACTTCCTGCAGGACATGCAGCAGCTGATAAGTATGGGAAGACTTAAGATTTTATTTTTAATAGAAGTAAATTACAAATCTATCTAACTTTCTGACAACAGTTGATTTGAAAGAAAAATATTTTCTCTGGACAACCCCTTTAAAGCAAAAAAAAAAAAAAAAAAAAAAAAAAGTTAAAAATAAATAAAATAATAATAATAATAATAATATTATATATACACTCAGCGGCCACTTTATTATTAGGTACACCATGCTAGTAACGGGTTGGACCCCCTTTTGCCTTCAGAACTGCCTCAATTCTTCGTGGCATAGATACAACAAGGTGCTGGAAGCTTCCTCAGAGATTTTGGTCCATATTGACATGATGGCATCACACAGTTGCCGCAGATTTGTCGGCTGCACATCCATGATGCGAATCTCCCGTTCCACCACATCCAAAATATGCTCTATTGGATTGAGATCTGGTGACTGTGGAGGCCATTTGAGTACAGTGAACTCATTGTCATGTTCAAGAAACCAGTCTAAGATGATTCTAGCTTTATGACATGGCGCATTATCCTGCTGAAAGTAGCCATCAGATGTTGGGTACATTGTGGTCATAAAGGGATGGACATGGTAAGCAACAATACTCAGGTAGGCTGTGGCGTTGCAACGACGCTCAATTGGTACCAAGGGGCCCAAAGAGTGCCAAGATGATATTCCCCACACCATGACACCACCACCACCAGCCTGAACCGTTGATACAAGGCAGGATGGATCCATGCTTTCATGTTGTTGACGCCAAATTCTGACCCTACCATCCGAATGTCGCAGCAGAAATCGAGACTCATCAGACCAGGCAACGTTTTTCCAATCTTCTACTGTCCAATTTCGATGAGCTTGTGCGATTTGTAGCCTCAGTTTCCTGTTCTTAGCTGAAAGGAGTGGCACCCGGTGTGGTCTTCTGCTGCTATAGCCCATCTGCCTCAAAGTTGGAGGTACTGTGCGTTCAGAGATGCTCTTCTGCCTACCTTGGTTGTAACGGTTGGCTATTTGAGTCACTGTTGCCTTTCTATCAGTTTGAACCAGTCTGCCCATTCTCCTCTGTACTCTGGCATCAACAAGGCATTTCCGCTCACTGGATGTTTTTTCTTTTTCGGACCATTCTCTGTAAACCCTAGAGATGGTTGTGCGTGAAAATCCCAGTAGATCAGCAGTTTCTGAAATACTCAGACCAACCCTTCTGGCACCAACAACCATGCCACGTTCAAAGGCACTCAAATCACCTTTCTTCCCCATACTGATGCTCGGTTTGAACTGCAGGAGATTGTCTTGACCATGTCTACATGCCTAAATGCACTGAGTTGCCGCCATGTGATTGGCTAATTAGAAATTAAGTGGTAACGTGCATTTGGACAGGTGTACCTAATAAAGTGGCCGGTGAGAGTATATATATATATATATATATATATATATATATATATATATATATATATATATATATATATATATATATATATATATTTCCCCCCCCCCCCCCCAAATTAAATACCATGTTAAGCCATATTAAAAAAGTAAAAATAATTATTTCATGTTCAAACAAGTTTTGGCACAAGGCAAACTAAAGACCCTAAATTCTTTTTTTTTTCTTCCACTATAGGGCACTGATTATAATGATAAATATGCTGTAGATTAAAGGGGGTTATCCAGCACTACAAAAACATGGCCATTTTTCCCCCTCTCTTGTCTCCAGATTGGGTGGGGTTTCAAACTCAGTTCCACTGAAGTAAATGGAGCTTCATTGCAAACCACATCTGAGGTGGAGACAAGAGAGGGAGAAAAGTAGCCGTGTTTTTGTAGCGTTGGATAACCCCTTTAAGGGGTTTTCTCATCATGCTGATTCAGCTCAGCATAGCCGCGTCTCGCTCTCACTTCCTGGTGTTGTGGGGGGGAGTAAGGACGAGACGCAGCGATGCTGAGCTGAATCACCTCTGTTTCTCCCACTGAGATTACAGACACTTCCTGGGACAATCCACAAGTCCTGGAGATGTCTGATCTCAGGGGGAGACATAGAAGCTGTAAAAAGTGAAGGTCATTGAAGGTTTTAGCAGCCCGACCACCACTCACAAAGTGGAGAGTAGCAGTCAGTAACCTGGGCAGCAAGCAGTATACAAAATGGGAAGAGCATAGGGCCAAAATACAAGAGTAAGCAATTTTGCTAATGAAAAACATTTGCTTTACTTGTGGTCCTTTTAGACAGAGCGATAATTGGCCTGATCGCACAATTAACGATTTTGAATGAACGATGTGTTTTTTATAACAATCAGCGTTTAGATGGAACGATACATCGTACGGAAAAATCGTTTTGCGATCGCTTAAGCCCATCTCACACATAGGTGAAATCGTTGAAAGACTGTTTACACGGAACGTTCTACAAATTTTTTGCAAACGATCAACGACGATTTGAGAACTTGTTGAAAGATCAAAATGAACGATTTCTCTCTCGTCGTTTGATCGTTCGCTGCGTTTACACGGAATGATTATTGTTCGAATCCGATCGTTATTGTGCAAATTCGAACAATAATCGTTCCGTGTAAAAGGACCATAGGCCTAATCTATAAAATAGAAGATCTATAAAAAAGAAGAACAGGTGAGAATACCCCTTTAAGATGTTATGATGCTCTTACACAGTGCAGTTTCAAAACCTAAACATGATGTGGACCATAAAGAATTAAATATAATTTTTTTTCCCCTTAATCCAGTCCATACCAGGAACGTTCTTAAAGGGGGTATTCTCATCCCCTAAACTTTCTTTAGTAGTTCGATAATGCAAAAGTAAGCAAATCTGTAAATGCTTTACATTTGTAAAATTGCTTACTTTTGCAGTCGTGCCCTCTACCCTTTCCCTGTTGTTGACAGCTCATTGCCTAGATCCAAGGGGAAAAAAATCAGTAAAAGGTTTTTACAATATTATTTAGTTGAAGCGGTAACCTGATCTGGATATTTATGACACGTCTATAGGATATGCCATAAACTTTCAATAAGTCCAGAAGTGATCTTAAGACGGAGAGCACCCTGCTTTCTTGCGGCCACTGGTGGGGGTGGGTGGGGAGTCATGATCAAAAAACAACCCAATGTTTTATTCCGTATGTATATCTCCCATTAATGTTAGATGGGGGCTATGTAAACTGTATGGCACTGTGAACTATGCAGTTTCCATACTTATTGGGTAATGTAAATAGTGTAAGGGCTCTATTACAAAGAAAGATTAGCGTACGAAAAAAACGTGATATCGTTTGCACTTAAATCCATAACCTTTCCAGTGTATGCAGGCGACGATCAAACAGGCTAATGAAAATTTGCTAGAGTGTTGTTGTTCACATCTTCTGAGTTGACCATAAAATCGTTGTTAATTGTTGGCGAATCTTTCGGTGTAGGTTCGTTATTACAATCATTCATTTACCAGAGTTTATGAACCATTGTAATTATGATTGTAAGGATCGATTAGGGTAGAGCAAATTAACAGTATGAGTGAAGCTAATCGCTTTATTAGGATCAGCCAGGAGCTTGTCAGTGAGATATTTGAATATTCGATATTCGTACGAATATCCCGCGAATATTCGATCGAATATTCAATCCCATTAAAGTCTATGGGAACAAGTATTCGATTAGTGAGAAACATCTATTTGACCATTTGGATGGTAAAACCGGAAGCTGGGGGATTTGAAAGCTTATCGAATATTTGTCGAATATTCGCGGGATATTTGTACGAATATCAAATATTCGAATATCTCACTATTCAATCGAATATCTATTCGATCGAACAGTATTCGCTCATCACTAGTGCCGCTCCTCCCCAAGTGCAGGGAAAAGCTGGATCCAGTCTTGGGAAAATGGAAGAAGATCCAGCTTTTCCAGGCACCCAGGGAGGAGCTGCACAGACTTCAAAGCCAGCAGCCTGATAAGCGGTCAGCTGATCCTACTAAAGTGATTCACTTTGTTCCTATTGTAAATTTGCTCATCCCTGCTAACCCCTATTGCTCCATGTATTATGGAGAATAGTTTCAGGCAGTTTGCAAAAGCGCTCATTTGTAATAATTTATCGTTAATCAAAGAAAATGAGAAATTGCTTTGTCTAATAAAACCCTTACTGTATGTGCAACTTCTATGGAGATTTTGTTTGTTTGTTTTTTTGTTTTTAAGTACGGAAAAAGGGTGTGAGGTTGAAGGAGGCGCTACGACAGCTCTTGTTAAATCATTGATCTAGGCCACCCAATATATCACTACTGGTAGGGAGTGGAGGGAAAATAAAAAACAAGTGATAATCACCAGTCCTATTGCCCGCACAGAGCCACGTCCCGCTCCTGGACACCGCCACCTGTCTTCTGAGCTCCCCGCCAGCCACACCACGACCCAGCTGAAGGATGCCCCGCTCAGCCAGTCAGATACTGGGGATGCAGTTGCTGATTGGCTGAGCAGGCTAAATTCCACCTGTCAGTGATAGGAAGAAAATGACAGCTGGGTCTGGGAGCTCCATGATTTGGTGCAGAGCGTGCTTGGAGACAGTTACGCATATTTGCTTTTTTAATTACTCCCCAACCTCTGCCCGTAGTGATTTTGTACTTTTCCTGGACTTCTCCTTTAACCCAACAAGTTAGGTCAAAGTGTTCACTGCTGCGAATACAAGGATGCTAGTAAAAAGAACGATGAGTGGCCTTTGCCCAGCTCATAGTTTCACATAAACATACATGGTGTGACTTAGTACTTAGTAGAGATGAGCGTGACCCCATCATGCTCGAGTCTGCTCGCTCGGCGTTTGAATATCGGCGACTGACAAAGTTACAGGCAGCCCTAGGGAGTCCGGGAGAACATGGATCCAGCCATGTAAATAAAATACACCCTTCAGTACAAGTGTCGAGTGTGATGTTTTGTATTCCTTACAGAACAATGATCTGCCTGTATCCAAAAATAAATATCCACAACTAAGGAGTGACTAGGTGCTTCACAAACATAATAAGGAACACAACAATGTTAACAAGAGGAAAAGGCAGAGCGTTGTTTGTTTTCTTAAGTGTCTGGGAGGGATGCTTGCCAATTTTCACCAAGACTCCTGGGCCCTCCCTAAGAAATTACAGAGGGTTTCAGTATAGCACATAAAAGGGCCAGCCAGGGATGTCATATGCCTGCCAGATATCACAGCGTGTTAGGGGACACCGCCATTCACAGACCGCAGCTACTACACCCATGCCAAGGAATGATACGGCCAGTCACACCTTAAACATTTCTGGCTGGAGAAGTAACACTATAAAGAGAAGCAAATTATTCATAGTGCAGAAACTATATACTTACTGCACATATGTGGAGACCTCTACCCACTACGACACCAGGCCAAAGAAAACAGGTCACATACAGTTAGCTGAGGCTTTCTATAAGCTTCAAGGGTTCATCTATGTTTGTGGTTTATAAACGTTCCTTTCTATTTTTTGTTGAGAACAGAACAGAGAACGACAAAAAGCATTTAATCTGGAAGATGAATGTATGTGTTTATTTGTTAGCTAGGCCGGGATCCTTTCCCAATGCTGTAAAAAATTCATGTGAACAATTCATGTATAAAAAGGAAAAACGACGCAGTGGAAGAATATGTCGTACAGGCTGTATACACACTAGCAACCAATCAGATTCCACCTTTCATTTTCCAAAGAGTCTGTGAGGAATTAAAAGCTCATGGCGTATACTGTAAAAGGCACATGTAGCAAGTCTGCTGCGGATATGCAGCAGATTTGATACCCACTGGACTTTAATAGGAAGTGAATATGCTACTAACTCACAGTAAGGGTGCGTTCACACTACTAAATCCGGGTGGATAACCTGCCAAAGATATCGCCGTCTGCCCAAAGAATTGACAAGCCAATTCTTTAGGCGGATGTCGGAATCCGCTTGTGCATAGAATGGAGTCTATGGCACGGGTGGAAGTGCGTGCAGGCGACAGCGGCGGGTTATCCGCCCAGATTCTGTAGTGTGAACACACCCTAACCCATCTTCAAACCTTAGTTCTCTTTCACATCACCCCTTCACCCCTTACATGCAGTCCCATGTAAATATCATCATTCCACTTTAGGGTGTTATCACAAGGCCCGATGGGTGCCCCATAATAACTGTAAACAAGCGCCGATCCGCCTGATAATCATTTAACAAGGGCTGCATGGACCTCGTTACCGAAGTCCTTGCAGCCCTTGCTTACACTGCATACATTAGCTAACCATGGCCCAGGGCTCCTCTTGCGGTTCGCTTCTCCACGGGTCAAGCGCGCTGTAGCTTCAGAGCGGCCTGTCTTAGCTGACAGGCTGCTTAGCCAATCACCAGTTGCTGCGGTCCCGGCCAGTGATTGGCTGAGCTGCCTGTCTTCTGAGACAGATCGCTCTGAAGCTGCAGCGTGCGGGACCTGGGGAGAAGCAGAGCGCAAGAGGAGCCCTGGACCATGGATAGGTAATGTATGCACTTTGCAAATCAGCAGCCGCGCACCGCTATTACACGTAGCAATGCCCGGTCGGTGCCTATAATCAAACCTATACCAACGATCAGCCGATGATCGTTGTCATTGGCTGATCGTTGTGTTTATCACATGGAACGATAATCGGCCGGATAGGGCCGATTCGGCTGATTATTGTTCCGTGTATTAGGGCCCTTATTCAGCCCTTCCAACACATCGTTCCATGTAAATAGAATGCCTCCTCTCTCCTCAGCTTCCTGCAACACCCTATAGTTTAAAACAAAAAAACAAAAACTCTTGTTTTCAGACACCAGCGGCCAGAGGACTATGTCAATGATCAGCAGATAATATGTTGACTATCTTCTATTAAAGTGAGCACAGGCTGGACGATATAGAGTCAGATATTCATGGCGAGGCAATGGTTACACATACCTGTTATGAGCTCTCTCACTTCCATGTCGTTCGTCTTCCTCAGCAGTCGTATTAATGCAGGAATACCATCACAGTTCTTTATTGACACTTTGTTTTCGTTATCTTTTCCATATGAAATGTTACGGAGGGCCCCGCAGGCTTTTCTGTGGACTTCAGGCTTTGGATGGTCTAACAGGCCCACGAGTATAGGAATGCCTTTGAGATGCCTTACCTCTTTCTTTATTTTATCATTTTCATAACACAAGTGCTGCAAATAGGCAGCTGCATTGGACTTGACTGGGTCAATGGGATGATTGAGCATTGAAATGACCTCAGGGAGGTCGGGATCTCTCCATCGGGGATCTTTGCGGATGCTGTCAATAGAAGGAGATCGCTTCCCTAGGCGATCTATGCTGGCAAGGCTTCCTCGCTCCGGCTGAGCCAGTGGAGCTGCATAGCCGCCATGGAGGTAAGGGATCCTCTCCTCAATCAGTTCTGATTCCAGAGGGTCATCATAAGCCCTAGGGAGGTCAGGAAACATACATGTAAGTACACCTATATGGGACATGTTATACTGAAGATATAGTGCTTACATTATTATGTAACCTGTGTTAGATGGAACATGAAGCCAGTTGAAATGTACACGATATTGTCAACCTGATAAATGTACATAGGAAAATGCTTCAAGACTATGTCAGATAATACGTCCAGGGTGCATGCTGTACATGGCCGTGCAATGGTAGCAGTGTAAACCCTGGAAGTGATAAGACTATACTAGAGCCAGATTGATTCAGAGACAAAAACAGTGGAAAACAACAGAATACTATCGATAGAATACTATATAGATAGAACACATCAGAATACTATCGATAGAACACATCAGAATACTATCGATAGAACACATCAGAATACTATCGATAGAACACATCAGAATACTATCGATAGAACACAACAGAATACTATTGATAGAATACAGCAGAATACTATATAGAATAGTGATGGCTAACCTTGACACTTCAGCTGTTGCAAAACTACAATTCCTATCATACCTGGGCAGCCAAAGCCATATGGCTTTGGCTGCCCAGGCATGATGGGAATTGTATTTTTGCAACAGCTGGAGTGTCAAGGTTATACATCACTGATATAGATAGAACACAACAGAATACGACAATTCGACAAAATACAGCAGAATACAACAGAATACTATATAGATAGAATACAACAATATACTATCAATAGAATACTTACTGAAGGCTCAATGGACTAAACAGACGGTGTAAGGCTCCATTTACACAGAAAGATTATCTGACAGATTATCTGCCAAAGATATGAAGCCAAAGCCAGAAACAGACTATAAACAGAGAACAGGTCATAAAGGAAAGCCTAAATTTCTCCTCTTTTCAAATCCATTCCTGGCTTTGGCTTTAAATCTTTGGCAGATAATCTTTCTGTGTAAATGGACCCTAATAGTCTAGCTACAAACAATGCAAAAATGAAAATGAAATAAAGACGCAGTACTTAAAGGGGAACAATCAATAGGTTAGAGGAATCTAACCTGCTAATAGCCCCCCTACTGTGCAGGAGGTGCAGAGGATGAAGGTAAGTCTCAAGTGTTTATCAGTGCGGTTCCTGTGCACTTAGACGTTTACTCCTCTCTGGTAAGAGCGTCTGGAGCACTGCCCCGCCACATTGCGCCAATCCACCCCCAGAGGAGTAAACGTCTCAGTACACGGGAACGGCGCAGAGGATGAACGCATGAGACTTACCTTCATCCTCTGCACCACCAGAACGGTGTTCCACCGGATGATGTTATAACTGGTGGTTGTATCAGCTCAGCCAAGGGTAGTGTTGTCGTAACGCCAGTACTAGTCCAGCACACACGTGTGATGTTGGTACATGCTTTGTTTAGGTGGACGGCTGTGTTCCCCAATGGCCGGTGACTGGAAGTGTTGTGATGGGTCCCTTGGGCTCTTGTCACGAAGACCTGAGAGGCAACTGACCCACCCTGACTGTTGGTACCGCCACAGAAAGTGTACAGTTAGTGTGTATAGGTGCTGATAAATCTTCACATAGACCTTAGAGCTTAAACTGGTTGTGCCTGAGGTTGTGCTTGAAGAAGTAGCGTAGAAGAGAGGTAGTTGTAGCAGTGCTTGGAAAGTTGAAAGTAGAGGAGAAGAGATTGTTGTGTATGCAGGCAAAAATCAAATGGCTAAAGAAACGCTGATCACATTTTTTTGTGCTGACCATAAAATTATTGTTAATCATTCACAAATCTTTCGGTACATGTACACATTGCTCCTTCGTTAATACGATCGTTTGTAAACTAGATTATACAACCGATCCTAACTAACGGCCATCATTCCATGTATTATGGTGATTTCAGGTCGTTTGCAAAAAAAAAAAAAAAAAGGTGCTCCTGTGCAATTGTTTATCATTTAGTCGGAGAAAATGAAAAATCGATCTGTCTAATAGGACCCTAAAGGCCGTATTACATGCCATGATAATAATGGGGAAGCAAGCGCCGGCCTGTCAGGTCAGTGCTCCCTTCCCGCTCAGAAGGAACAAGCGAGCACTCGCATTCTCCTCTGAATGGGCCCATGTAATAGGGCTTTAAGGCTATGTTCACTCATGTTGGAGTTTCATTGCAGTAAGGAAAGGGAGTGGGGCGGCGGGGCATGATCGAAACCTTTTAATATGTTAAAGGACTAAACAGGGTTTAATAGGGAAGTGTTTTTTAATAAAATGAACAAGAGGACAAAATCTTCTCATATGAAACGACTCATAAAGCAGAGTATCGGGATTCAGTTATTGGGCACGATGGCCGCTGAGCTTAAGTCAGCAATCTATTTTCTGAAAGTAAAGCTTGTTCTGTAGGAACGATATGTGTGCCCAGAGATATAAAAAGACACGGCACAAAACAAGTACTATTAACACGCACTAAAGTCAGCCAATCTCTAGGAAATTAAAGTGCAGAATTAGGCACAAATACGCCGAGATATTGTAAGGCTGAATTAAAAGAACAAAATCAATGTCTCAATTACACTGGTGATTCCAGGAGATTCTGCAGAAGATCGCATCCTGACCCCTAAAAATGTCTCCCATTAATTTTATAATGTCAGTGCAGCAGACCACACACTGCTGGGGGACGTCTGCTGACAGCTAGCAGGCTATCCGAAGAGGTGATGAACGGCCATGTAATACATTCCTTACTAATAGGGAGGAAATTCACACAGGCTCTTACACTTTTAGTTGAGATCATCTGCTGTGGATTTTTATTTTCAGTTTCTTCGTTACGGCCATGTTTTGGTACATTGTTCTAGCTGGGATGTGACTCAGATGATGCGCGGTAAAACGTCTCTCTCGTATCATCGGACACAAAGAAAAGAAGCTGCTGATATCAGCCAATTCCCGTAAGGCCAAAAACAGCTTCATCAGAAAAAAACATTACGCCGGCAGCTGGGCCGAAGCTTCATGAATGGAAACCACCAGATATTTAGCCTTTAGGCAGGAAGGTAAAAAACATCCTCTCAGCTATCTCTGATAAAACAAAAAACAACTAGTGCTGCTATAAAGACCTAGACGAACTAAGGTTCTATAGTGCGGTCAAACATTACCTGGATTATTCACTCTATTCTAATAATATGGCTTACAATAACTGAGAAGACACCTATACAAAATTTATTGGTAATGTGCTCCATTGAAGTAATCGGAAAACTGGTCGGCAGTAGAGATGAGCGCAACTGAAATCAGATTACATGGCAATGAATACTGGTGGCTGACGAAGTAGGATGTAGCCCTAGGGAGTGCAGGAAAACATGAACGCAGCCTATGGCCTACAGCTGTATCCATGTTTTACTGGACTCCCTAGAGCTGCATCCAACTTCTTCAGCCACCGGTATTCAAATGCTGACTGATCCTACTTGAGCATGCTCGAGTTGCACTCATCTCTAGTTGACAGTGCACACACCGTATAGAATATCATATCATAACCAAAATTGATTAGGACCATCCAAATAATGAATACACAAATTTACCATCTGCATTCTCAAAATACCTTGCTTCTATTAACTTCAATAGGAAATGGCATGACATTCATGTGTGGTTGTGCTCTGAAGCTCAAGCCCCCACCACGCTGACCATGGCTGCACAAGGGTCGGGAGTAGAGATGAGCGAACCGGGTTCGGGTTCGAGTCCATCCGAACCCGAATGTTCGGCATTTGATTAGCGGGGGCTGCTGAACTTGGATAAAGCTCTAAGGTTGTCTGGAAAACATGGATACAGCCAATGACTATATCCATTTTTTCCACATAGCCTTAGGGCCTTATTAAACTTCAGCAGCCCCCGCTAATCAAATGCCAAACGTTCGGGTTCGGATCGACTTGAGCATGCTCCAGGTTCTCTCATCTCTAGTCAGGAGTAAACATACCCTAACCTTCTGGTATCATGAAATTGGTATCCATTTGTTCACACACAATCCAATCTCTATTAGGCTATGTTCACCTCTGTACAAGTAGTCTACATACAGGGAAAACCAAAAGAATGGTATGCAGACTTTTATCACGGTATATCTGAACGCATCCATAGATTTCAGTAGACCAATTATTTCAAAGTGTTTTTTTTTTTTGTAGGAATCCAATGAGTAGACAGCCACACTTTATAGTCTTGCAAAAAAAATCTAAGCTGAGAAGCTCACTACTAGACTAGAAAGGTGAGGATGAGAGGTGCAAAGAAAAGAGCATTTTTCTGCACTAATGTAATCATAAGAATTTCACCTTTAACATCTCAATGCAAATGACGTCCAGGAGCTTTAACCACTATCCAAGACAATAGTGAAGCCCTTAAAGACCCAACATTTTCACTCGTCTTCTAACATCCTTAACTTTTTAATTGTCCGTCTAATGAGCCACATGAGGTGTTGTTTTTTTTTTTGCAGTAAGAGGAAGAGGACGTCAACCCTTTACATATATGCATAAGGTAGGTGGCACAGAAAATGACACCAGGCGGACACACGGGGGGCTGGGAAAAGATCTCAGTTCACCAACACGGCGTGACGTACCAAAATTAAAAGAATATCTGTAGAATCTGCATCACATTGTCTACAAGTACAAAACTGCAGGCTTGTGTGTTCAAACCTGCTGTTAGTTTCCCTTTAATATGATGATTATGTTTATGGTATGCCTTTTTACGGAAGTCATTAAGGGTCTCCAGTGTCAGAGATCGCAGTATGAGGGTGCGTTCACACTACGGAATCCGGGCGGATAATGTTGTGTTTAGGCAGATCTGACAGATTTTTGAAGCCAAAGCCAGGAATGGATTTGAGAAGAGGAGAAATATCAGTCTTTCTGTTATGACCTGTTCTCTGTTTACAGTATGTTCCTGGCTTTGGCTTCAAAAATCTGTCAGTGTGTCTAAACACCATATCCTGCCGCTCGCAGCTCCGCCCATGCCATAGACTCCATTCTATGCACAGGCAGATTCCACAGTCTGCCCAAAATAATTGTTTGGGCGGACGGCGGAATCCGCCTGTGCATAGAACGGTGTCTATAGCTCGAGTGGGGGTGAGCAGCAGAATCCGTGGTGGGTTTCCGCGATGCGGGGCTCCTTGAAATTAACAATGTTATAAATATCTATTGCTAAAATACCCCAAAACTCTAAATCAGAATATAAACGTTCTTATACCATTCATTTTTGTTTGGTTTAGATTAACTGACTGACCAAACTCTTTGGATAAACGGTGATAAGAGTGAGACGCAGCAGGATCCTACATCCACATGGCTCTTACGTGCCTGGAAACATGATAAATGCCCATTACATTGCTCTGACCCTGTACTCCAGCCCGCTGCCAGCGGACAACACACACATCTGGTGAAGAATACATCTCAATGTACAAAGACAAACAATGCTCACGTATAGTGTCGCCCCCAGTATGAAGCCAAACACTCCTCTCTTAGGACAAGGGGAGAGGAGCGGGCCGACCCCCGGCAGAAAGTATAAACAGATGTGACTATTTGCAGTACTATTTTTACTGTACACTAAAACTGATCTCTCAGAAAGAACTTTTTGTACTTTCCTGATGACTAGAAGAATACAGCAGACCTCCGGAAGAACTATTTTAGTTAGGAGGGTGCGACAACCGAGCTGGGAAACAAACAATTACAGAGGGAAGACAAGTTGAAGAGTTACACGTAAGTCACCTGGATTGTTAGAGGCCTCTTTGCCTGTCAATCATCCCTGCAGAGCGCTGACAGGCAGAGATCCATGACTAGCCATGGCCCACCTACTGCCCTGATGACTAGTCACAACCCACAGACTGCTGCAATAACTAGTCATGGCCCACACACCACCCCGATGACTAGTCACAGCCCACCTACTACCCTGATGACTAGTCACAGCCCACAGACCGCCGCAATAACTAGTCATGGCCCACACACCACCCCGATGACTAGTCACAACCCACCTACTACCCCGATGACTAGTCACAGCCCACAGACCGCCGCAATAACTAGTCATGGCCCATACACCGCCCAGATGGCTAGTCACGCCCTGGAGCTTGTGCTGTCACTGAGTACCTTAAATGCGGGATCCCAGCTGCCTGTCATTATGCTGGGCTCCCAGGACACTGATGTGTGCGGGACAGCTCTCACTGCAGCGGTCCCGCACACATCAAACCCCTCAAAGTCAGGAACGTATGTATACAGATGGTTGATGTAAAGGAGTTAATCAAGTTTTATTACTTTGTAATTTAACACGTTGAAATAAATGGATTTTTTTTTTATTTAGAAACCATTTTAAGTAAGGGGCGATTCGGGTCTCTCTGCTGTCAAGCCCTGGTCCTTGTCCTGGTCCTGCTGGGCAGTCTTAATAGCATTATGGGCCACTGGGCAGAGCTATGAACTAGCTGCACAAATGCTCGAGCCTTGTAAAGCGTCTGTAAACGACCAGCAAACTCACCAATTAGAAATAGTCGGGTTGTTAAATGGCCCTAAGAAACAAGTTTTCTAAGCAAAACTAGTTGCTAGGAATGTTCCCTCTAAACACCCCATTAGGGTAGCTTCACACACACACACACACACACACACACACACACACACACACACACACACAGTATCGCAGCAGATTTGCTCTAAATAACTAAACACAGCATCAAATCTGGTGCAGATCTGCTGCGGATCCTGTACATGTGTATGCACCCTTAAAGGGCTTATCCAGTGCTACAAAAACATGGCCACTTTCTTCCAGAGAGAGCACCACTCTTGTCTTTAGTTCAGGTGCGGTCTGCAATTAAGCTCCATTCACTTTAATGGAACGGAGTTACACCCGGAGTTAAAACCTGTACCCAAACTGGAGGCAAGAGTGGTGCTGTCTCTGGAAGAAAGTGGACATGTTTTTGTAGAGCGGGATAAACCCTTTAATAGGTATAGATTTGTTGGACAGTGTTGCCCAAGCAAATAAACATGTAATGGCCCGTTCACACTACGGATTCGTCGCAGAGATTTTGCTGGGAACCTCCATCCGTGAACTCCAAGCCGAATCTCTCCTGCCATGTCTTTGAATGGGAGGGCTCAATTCTTTGAGCAGAGACATAGCAGGAGAGATTTTACGCGGACTCCACGAACTGAGCTTCCCGGTGGAATCTCTGTGCCGAATCCATAGTATGAACGGGCCTTTACAGCTACTGAAGCTATATCCGGTTTGGCACAGTGCCATCTGCACAAAGCACAGTAGAAGTTAAGCCATCCATTTCCTCCATTTCTTAAAGGTGTGATACAGGATTAGGAAAACATGGCTGCCTTTTTCTGAAAACAGTTCACAGGTTGTGTCTAGTATTGCAAATGAGCTCCATTGAAGTGAATAGAGCTATGTTGCGTTTACATGGAGCGATAATTGAATCAACGATTTTTAAGCAACGATTTGGTTTTTATAACGGTCAGCGTTTAGATGCAAAAAAAAAGTTATTGCGATTGTTTTTAAGGGTACAAACCCACTTGACGTATTTACTGCGTGAATCAGTCTTAAAAATAAGCAGGCAAAACGCAGGTTGGCTTTATACAATTGTTCTGCATTAAAATACGCAATTGCGTATTTTTGAAGCGTGAAGCTACATGCGTTTTTCACACAGGTTGTTAACAACTGATGCTTTGCTAACAACAAGCTTCACGCTTCAAAAATACACAATTGCGTATTTTAATGCAGAACAATCGTATAAAGCCAACCTGCGTTTTGCCTGCTTATTTTTAAGACTGATTCACGCAGCAAATACGTCAAGTGGGTTTGTACCCTTAGATCGCTTAAGCCCATCTTTCCCATAGGGTGAATCGGTGAAAGACTGCGATCTGCGAATTTTTAGCGACCGACCAATAACGACTTGAGAACATGTTGAAAGACCAAAATGAACGATTTCTCGCTCTTTGCTAGATCGTTCACTGTGTTTACACAGAACGATTATCGCTCAAATGCAATCGTTATTGCGAAAATTCAAACGATAATCGTTCCATGTAAACGCAGAACTATGCTGCATCATCAGACATCAGATCATAATCATCAGCCCATGGGCAGGCATGTTTCTGGATAGAAGCATAATTATTATTATATATTTGTTCAACTCCTTTAATTGGTTATTTTTAAGTTATTCTGTATACAATTTTTCCCCAAGGAACACTGCTCTAATACTCCGTACCAACTAGATCTCTGCAATGATAAAAATACATTGAAATTGCAATTCTAAGAAAAATATAGGTCAAAAACCTATGGAAAAAAAAAAGACAAATGATATTGTATAAAATTTTAATTTTGCTACTTTTGAGCTTTAATTAAAATAACAAACTATGAAAAGTACATTTAAGCCTTATTCTCACGTTACATGCACAGTCCGTATACAGGGACCATGTGCTATGGAACAGATTATTAGAAAGGTGCTTAGAACGTGGGCATGATGCGTTACCTTAAAGAGACTCAGTCAGTAGGTTTATACTGTCCTATCTCAGAGTAGCATAAACTAGTGACAGAGAAGCTGAACAGAATGATGTATGACTTACATTGTTCTGTGCAGCTGATCCAGAGATTTCCTCCTGAATAACATGGACAATAAGTAGTCCTCTCTATTATGTGCGTGAGCTAGGGCTGGGCGATAATGGCCTAAATCAATATCGCGGTTTATCGTACATGTAGCCGCGGTAACGATAAATTGAACGATCATTATGGCACGCCCCTTTTAAAAGCCACACCCCTTTTGAAAACCCCATTTTCCGATGGTAATACAAACGTGAATTTATTCCATATAACAATGTGCAGCAAACTTCATAAGTAATACACAACATTTTGGCATCTCCTAGTGCCACTTGAAAATGGGAATAGGAGATGCCAAAACGTATATTACTTGTGAAGTTTGCTGCACATTGTTATATGGAATAAATTCACGTTTTCACGTTTGTATTACCATCAGAGTATTTTTTACGTCTGCTGGCACCCACAGTTCAATTAGTGTGCTGCCTATATTTTTTGCTATATCTATCTATCTATATATATTTATACAGTGTGTGTGTGTGTATATAGATAGATAGATAGATAGATAATAGGCGAGAGATAGATAGATAATAGGCGAGAGATAGATAGATAGGAGACAGATACATAGACAGATAGATACATAGATAGGAGATAATAGATAGATAGATAGATAGAGATAGATACATAGATAGATAGATAGGAGATAGACATCTATCTCCTATCTATCTATGTATCTATCTATCTATGTATCTATCTATCTATGTATCTATCTATGTATCTATCTATCTCCTATGTATCTTTCCATCTATCTCCTATCTGTCTGTCTACATCTATCTGATATGTACCCCCAGTCACTGTCACGTGCTGTTCTGACCCCCCCTCTCCCGCACATACTGTTGTTGCAGGGGTCAGGTATAAGTCGGCACCTCCATGCTCCACCGGGCACTGCTCTCTCTCTCCCCCCCCCCCCCCCCCCCCGCACAGGAAGGAATCGTCTGCCCCCCATCACTCAGTGTTGCAGCACATATATCTGCCGGCAGCATCACCGGCAGATCGTCACACATGGCTGCTTTCAACACTGCCAAAAGATAACGGGATGCCGAGGATTCCTGTGCGGGGACAGAGTGCGGTGCCCGGTGGGGGGAGGATGTGCCGACCCATACCTGACACCAATTGTATGTACGGGAAAGGTGGGGGCAGGGCACACTGTGTAGCTTCCAGAGAAGCTAGGAGAAGTGAGTGAGCCGCCCGGCAGCAGCAGCGCTGAGCACACAGCACGCCTGTGCGCAGCCTGTCAGATCTCCAGCCTTCCTCCTCAGGAAGATTAACAGAGGGGAGCAGAGCATGCGGCCGCAGGGTGAGGAGGAGGAGGAGGGAGGGGGGAAATACCGCAGATACCGTCCTGGCAGAGTTGAGGTCGGTTAACAGACGCCACAGACGGTATCGGTATTTTGACGGTATACCGCCCAGCCCTAGTGTGAGCCCAGCAGTCCTGGATATTAATGAGAAGCAGAAAACTCCGCCCACCAGCTGCTCATTGGAAGTTATCTAGCCATGCTGTGTATAGGCAACCAACTGTCAATCAGCAGCAGGAGGGCAGGAAGAGGGGTGTGGCAAGAATCCTATTCTCCTGCATATTAGGAGAACTGCTGAACATGATGGAAGTAATACAACAATATGTTTAGTATTTATATCACTAGTTTATGCTGCCCTCATTTAAGGCAGTATAAACCTAGTGACAGGTTCCCTTTAAGGATACAAGAAATTTTGGTTTCTATTTATTTTCACATTTCATCTTCCAGTAGCTAAAACTTTTAAAACATTTTCCTGTAATACACATCTGGCACTCAATGGGTATATATATTAAACTCTGCTGAGGAGTCTACTCCATACAATTTACCCACATAACATAACAAATATTACATGTCCTGAAAGCGTTAACAATTATGTACAAATGGTTTAACGGTCATAAGATTAGCCACCAATGTACTGTCTCTATAGGCCAGTGTCACATACACATACAAGGCCATGCACTGGGCTTTATTACCTGCCTATGGGACATTCTGTAAACTGAAAAAGTGTGGCATCCTATACACTAGGGTCAGAGAGATGATCACGGCTCCTATCTCCCCTGCTCTCTCGCTCTCTCTGCTTCCTGTCTCAGGAGGGATTGTGTTTTACATGCTGGGCAGCAGAGCAGCTCACGTAATCATATCGCTATCTTACAAATTGTAAGAGAGGGGTATACAGGCAGCTGTTAACAGAGGCAATAAAAAGTACTGGAAACATGGAAAATGTGGCCCCTCACAATTGTAATCCCAACAGCGTCGCAGTGTCAAAACAAAGGTGCAGCACGGAGCTGTTCCAAGTAACACAAAACAGTATTTAAAAACATCAGAGTTCTTTCATCTACACATAGTAATATATAACTAAATTATTTTTTTGGAATAACATGTAGGTGCTAATGGATCACTTCTAGGTACAGCAAGTGATTTCTGAAGGCAACAGTCGTATCTCAGCTATACAAGAGCTATTGTGAGCCATTATATTCTCCCCCAGCAGCACTAATACCTACATAATAGTGAATTCAACAGAACATTCTAAACTTCATAATAAGGCATAATAATAAATAAAAAAATAAATAAATAAAAACACTGTCCCACTGCATAAAATAGCAGGCTGTGGGCAAAGTATTACACTGATCCAAAGCCACAGGCACATGACTACATATCGAATCAAAAAGGACACAATAAAAGGTATAAATCAGAAATATATCAGATTGTGGGTTGAGTTACCTTGGTTTGTGGGGTCTTCCTGTGAGGGGCATGCCGGGAAGGACTCTTCTATTCATTGTGGAGTAATCTGGATCCAATTCATAACCTTCATCATCCGCTCCAAGACTGCGATTATCATCCTCCAATCCATATGGCTCAGGCTGGAAACGCTCTGGCTGGGATCGGTTTAGGTCCACGCTACTTCCAATTGGCACTTGGGGCTGCGCAATAGGAACATAGTTTTCCCTACGAGTTGGGAGGGTGTAACTTCCATCTTCAGGGCGATAGCTATTGCCTGGAGTGTAAGCATATCGAGGGCGGTAATTGATTCCACGGGATAGGCTTCCATAGTTATCTGGCATGTCTCCATAACTTTCATGTGCCATGAAGGGCCGGTACGGGGCCTCATGAGGATCACCGTAAGAATCGTTGTAACTGTTGTTGTAGGACCTAGTCAAAGTCGAAGTTGCCTGAGGGGTTATAAAACGCTCCCCGTTTTTCATGTATCTTCTGTCAATAGAATCGGTGTAACCACTGATCGGAGATGAAGCATCAAGAACGGGCATCCCATCAGGGCCAAGTGGCACTTGACGTACGGTTCTTGTGGTGACTGTTTTTACCATCTTTGTAACCTGAATAAAAGAAACATGTTGAACAGAGTAGTAAAATAAAACTTTAAAAAGACACTAAACAGACTAATCCAGACAAAGCTGAAAACAGAGACTGAAAACCTACATTCTCACTAAGGGCCCGCTCACAACGAGTAAAACAGGCTGAAATTCCAAGTGAAACCCCCGCCGCGGACTCCGCTTGCCTCCGCCAGCCTCAGTGTCTTAATATAATGTGTAGCGCGCCTCCGTTCTCTGCTCATAGAATTAACATGAGCAGCGTATAGGGGTAGCGTGCAACACATTACATTGACACACTGAGGCAGGCGGGATTCCAAGCAGAGTCCGCAGCGAGGGTTCTGCTCAGAATTTCAGCCTGTTTTACTCAGTGTGAATGGACCCTAACTCTGACCCCCTCTATACGTCAAAGTGATGAACTGCTCTATATAAACTCAAATATCTATATGCTCATATAATTGGGCAGCAGAAAATAAGTTTTGAGAGAGGTAGCCTCATGCAGCTGTTTCCTACAGCTGATCAGTGAGACCCCACTGTTTACCTAAAGGCTTGAGGATAGGCTAGCAATTTTTACAGACTAGATAAGTCCATAAAGGCGTATTCCCATCTGAGGAAGTTATCCCCTATCCACAGAAAAGGTGGCGACAAGCTGATCTGTGGGGGAGTGTTAAAGAAGTTGTCCAGTAAAAACTTTTTTCTTTTAAATGAACTGATATCAGAAAGTTATATAGATTTGTAATTTACTTTTATTAAAAAATCTCAAGTCTTCCCATAGTTATCAGCTGTTGTATATCATGCAGGAAATGTTTTACTTTCAGTCTAACACAGTTGTCTCTGCTGCCACCTCTGGCCAAGCCAGGAACTGTCCAGAGCAGGAGAGGTTTTCTATGGGTATTCATGTAAGAAAGAAACAGAGTTCCTGTCTCGGCCAGAGGTGGCAGCAGAGAGCACTATGTCAGACTGAAAATAAAACATTTCCTGCAGGACATACAGCCGCTGATAAGTACTGTAAGATTTGAGATTTTTTAATAGAAGAAGTAAATTACAAATCTATATAACTTTCTGATATCAGTTGATTTGAAAGAAAAAGATTTTTGCTGGACAACCCCTTTAAAAAGGGACTCAGTCACCACCAACCCACCCTTCTCAAAACCATCTGTAAGTAGGATAAAGTATGCAGATTCCAAATCTGTAATTTTTTAAGCTTTCTCCTCCTTTGTATGTCCCGCTGTAAGCCTACACACTGGGCATGTTGATGCATAGCGAGGACGACTTAACTCAAGTATATAATGGAGAGGACTACTTAGACTCCATTTGTGGCTTATAGCAAAGGAATGCAAGTACATAGGAAGATAGAAATTGCAGATTTGTATACTCTACTGATGTATAATCTACTAATAACTAAGGGCCCTATTCCACCGGACGATTATCGTTCACATAATCGTAAACGATAAACAATCCAAACGTCCGCCATTATGAAAGACCTGAAATTGTTTGCCCATTTACATGGAAAGATAATCATTACTTATGATCGTTCTTGCGGTCCTCCTGTTGTCGCTGTTGCGTTCGTCACTACTGCGAACGACTTCTTGTTCAATGCGATCGATTTGCGAACGAGCAACGATAAAAATAGGTCTAGGTCTTGTTAAACGATCAACTATTTCTCGTTTGGTCGTTAGTCGTTAACTGCTATTCAACCGAACGATTATCGTTTAGATTCGAACGATTTAACGATAATCTGAACGATAATCATCCGGTGGAATAGGGCCCTAAATTTAGCGGGTGTTTTGGAGGTGACAGAGTCCCTTTAAACAAAGCAATGTTTCGCAAGTAATGAATCTTTTTGATCACATAACTCAGAAGAACAATAACTCATACATCTATGGGACGGTATGGTATCTGCTTGTCAGAGGAGAAACCGGCCATTATGCTCGCACACCATTTCCTCTGACAAGCAGAGAAGTTAAAGAAGAAGATTAGGACACAACCTGCTCCCCCAAAGCAGGAATCCCTCTGCCCTGATCAGGAAAAGACCCAGCAGGGAGACAACACCATTATGCAATCACTGCATGGGTCAGCCTCTTCACACTCTGTATAGCAGGGGTAGGGAACCTTGGCTCTCCAGCTGTTGCAAAACTACAACTCCCATTATGCCTGGACAGCCGAAGGCTGTCCAGGCATGATGGGAGTTGTAGTTTTGCAACAGCTGGAGAGCCAAGGTTCCCTACCCCTGCTATAGAATATATATGCACTGTAAGGAGTAAAGGTCAAACAGTAGGTGGCGCAATGTATTACATTTAAAAATTATTTAATCTACTGAAAAACTTTTATTTTGGAGTTTTATTTAAAAACAACATTGTTTGTGGCACAATCCCTATAAACCACAAAAGCATGACCTACATCTGGAATGTTGGACGGCAACATTAAACATCTCAAGGCCGGCTTGGCCAAGAATATATCTAATAGATCTATAAACTATGGGGTTTTGCTAAACAAGCTTGGAGGCAAAATACATTTTAATTCCTATTGTTACTGATGCTTGTAGCTGTAAGTACTGTGCATAGGAACCGCACACAAAACGTTGTTCTCGTACTGTCTTCTTAGGCCCTATTAGATGTGCCTGCACTTTTATATCATCTAAAAGATCTTCAAGGTGACTTTTGCTGGATTATCATGCAAAATGTTTGATTCCCAGCACTGATACCGCATGAGGATACAAGGAAAGGCTAAACTCCCCTTTGTGTTTGGAATACATAAGGGGCTTTTTCTTGCTTTAGCTGCAGATTTAAAATTACTAGGTTGAAGACAAAACTGTGAGCGGCTGCTGAGAGAAGCTTCATTGCCGGCACACAAAGAGCAGGAGAAATGTGCGGAGCCCAATCACTCCAATGAATAATTATATCTCCACTCAGAAGACAATAGTTTGTGGACACTGGAAGTTCAGGCTGTAAGGACTGATTATAAGGCTATGTTCACACACAGTATTTTTGCAACCAAAACCAGGAGTGGATTCATGTTAAGTTCACACACTGTTGAAATTGAAAGGATGACCGCCATTTAATGGCAAATAATTGCTGTTATTTCAAAACAACGGCCGTTATTTGGCATTAAACGACGGACATCCACATATTTATTTAGTAATTTTTTTTCTCTAATATATATATATATATATATATATATATATATATATATATTAGTGTACAGGCTCTAGGGGTAAAGCCCTACAAAGACTAAAATCGCTCCTTGTGCCTCCATGCGCAGATGCCGGATGACACCTGCAGCTGGAAACCGGGTACATCACGAATCAGGCTCTTCCAGCAGCAATGTCCATTGCCCACTCAGCCAGTCAGGGACTAGGGTGGTGTCCTCCCCCAGTCACAGATTGGTTGAGCGGCACTCAGTCAAAGTCGTGATGTTACAGCTAGCAGAGCTGCAGGACCCCGAAGTGACGCTACAAAGGCTTGAAGAGGGGTGAGATGACGTGTTTATTAGGGTTATCCCCATCTGCCTGCATGTTGATTTTAGTCTTAATGGAACTTCTCCTTTATAACTTGAAAAAACAGACATACCTTGGTTTCTGTCCTTCTAGTGGTTCCATCCTCTGAGGTGACAATGGACACATGGGAGGTCGGAGTTCCAGGATCTTCTTCCACTGTAACCGTCTCTTCCAGCATCTCTGGAGGTTCTTGCATCATGGCGATAGATGTCTGGTTACTAGGACTCTGCTCCTGCAAGAAGGATATTTGTGTTAACAACTGATAACATTAAAAAAAAAAATCTGAGTTACCAGAGCACTATTATAGACATAAAGAAAAATTTTAGTTATTTGTCCATAAACATTTTTTTATTAGTACTGTATGCAAGAACTGGGGAAAAAAAAAAAAACTTATGGGAAAAATATGAAAAATAATGATTATTAACTGGAGTTCCTTTTCTTTTGCTACCATTACAATAATTATAATATACAAGCAGGACGGTACGGTATGTTATGATAGAACCCGTGGCGCAGCCCCAAGGCATATCCTTGGATTTCCGCTATACATTTGTAAATTGGATAGCCATTGAAATCAATGGGATGTGGATTTTAAACAGATTTCATGTGCATTTAAACGACTATATTTTCCGGAGTATAAGACGACCCCCAACTTTTCCAGTTTAAATATACAGTTTGGGATATACTTTCTGTATAAGACTACCCCCTCTTCCAACGCACACCAAATAAAAAAAAAAGTTATAAAAAACATTGGATAGCAGAGATATCTGAGAGGCAGAGAAGGAGGTACAGTAATACCGGTAGGATACAAGGGAGGCCAGACTGTGAAAGAGGTGTGTTCCTGGGCACAGCGCCACTCTACTATATCTCTTTTCCATACCCCGGACACCTGCAGCTTGCTCCGCCCTTCATATGATTTCCGCATATGGCAAGGAGGGAGGCTGAAATTTTTGAGCTCCCACCGTGTGAGGCAACCAAAGATTCTCCAGTCTGGTTCTGAAGTTTTTCGGCCACCGCTCCTATAAGATGACACCCAGCATATAAGACGACCCCTGACTTTTGAGAGGATTTTCCTGGGTTAGGGTACGTGCACACTACGGAATCATGATGGGTTCTGCAGCTTGCGGCCGCGCGCATCTCTATAGACTCCATTCATGCACGGGCAGATTCCGCCATCCATCCAAAGAATTAATAGTCCGCGAGCGGCTGCAAGCTACGGAATCTGCAATGGGTTTTCCGCCGCGATTCCTTAGTGTGCACGTACCCTTAAAAAGTAATCTTATACACAGGAAAATACTGTAGTTGTTGTGTGATTATAACCCAGGTATGAGGTATGACTGACGTAATACACACAATGGAATAGTAAAGCCAAGTTGTACTCAGTACTAATGTGAGACATTACTATCCTGGGAAGTGATCCCTCACTAGGTGCTTGTAGGAATCTCATGCACAACATGTTATCCAGGATAATGTGTTACGTAAGGACATGGGAATGCCGCCTCTTGCTTACTGCTGCGCCGACTCCTCAGATCCTGCCTGGTAAAAATAGAGCAGCTTCAAATAAAGTAAATGAAAGGTGACGGTCTTGGCGGTGACCAGATGTTACATCAATGTTAATGTGTAAACCGTAAAAAACAAGACTTGTAAAATTCTCTTTTACATTTTGGAAGCTTTTATTCTCAGTATTTGCCAGACCATCAGACCAGCGTGTTTTTTGTCGGCTGAATCTTTGTGGGAGCTGCTAGTGATGTAATAGGCGACCACTATTCTGATCCAATGGGCGATGGATATTATTAAGATCTTTCAAATCAACTGGTTTCAGAAAGTTATATAGATTTGTAATTTACTTCTATTTAAAAATCTCCATTCTTCCAGAACTCATCAGCTGCTGTATGTCCTGCAGGAAGTGGTGTTTTCTCTCCAGTCTGACACAGTGCTCTCTGCTGCCACCTCTGTCCATGTCAGGAACTGTCCAGAGCAGGAGAGGTTTTCTATGGGGATTTGCTCCTCCTCTTGACAGTTCCTGTCTCAGACAGAGGTGGCAGCAGAGAGCACTGTGTCAGACTGAATAAAAGAATCCTGCAGGGCATACAGCAGCTGATAAGTATGGGAAGACTTGAGATTTTTAAATAGAAGTAACTTTCTTAAACCATTTGTTTTGAACGAAAAAGTTTTTTGCTGGCGTACCCCTTTAAGTTAATGAAACGTACCATATATCAAGGTTGTAAAATATACCAGGCTACGATGCCCAAGTTTTGGATGGAGAGTTTATGGAACACAGCTTCCACAGTAAAAAAAAAAAAAAAATCCCTTCTACTTAGACTTTGGGATTAGCATTTATTGCCAAGATCCGGATGAGAGAATATTTTCACAGTTAAGCGTGATGAGCGCTTTCCTCTATGCGTCCTGATTGTAACATTCATGCATTTAAAATTGGTGGCACTCCATATTCAGCAGCCATTTGCGGAGACGTGGCAGGGGATGAGGCCAGGCTGCTGTTCCTGATTAGCACCAGGGTCAGGACATAACACGCTCCTTGCACCGCACACAAGACACTCTAATATGTGTATTTTGTCTTTGACCCCAACGTACAGGTAGGAGGTGGCACCACTATAATTCACTGTCAGGATCCTACAACTCATTAAGGTCACGGCCCCCCCTGAAAGTACCGGCGGGCAGACTATTGGGGAATTAGGAAGCGGTATACAGCCTGTGTGCCCCGCTTACACATTACCATTAAATCTGAATACATTAGCTATATAAAGGCTTGTTTCTGGATGCAGACACGTGTATAGGAGCCTGAGGTCTTCATTAGTGAAGCCAATGGTACAATACATAGAGAGACTGCCGCATTCCTATTCCTCTTACCCAAATCTAAGGTGCATGCAAAACTCAAAAAAAAAGTAAGGAAGATAGAAGGCGACGGTGGGTAATTCAGGTGTCGTATCAAAGAATTTCTATAGATCAGTCATTTATTCACATTACAGTGTATTTCACCAGCACAGCATGGCGGATTCCTGATTTGCTTTATTAGTGATTAATGGATCCTATTCCGTACAATCAGCAGGATAGAAGAGCTGGCTGCGGAGAGGACTGACGGCCCAACATGGAAAGGAATTAAAGGTGAAGCAGGATAAGCAGTCTTTTTCTGCCAACAATCTTATACATTTCTGTGGGAGCCTGAACTAAGTGCTAGTTTTGTGGGGGGGCGCACAAAAGCACTTTTACTGTATGGAGGGACATAATATGGGCTATGGGCTGACCGGACGATTGAGAGATCACCTGGGCATAATAAGTTGGGGTATAATAAGTGAAGTCACTATTACTGTATGGCACACTAGACTAATGTGTGCAGATTTGCAGGTGGAAGAAGTCGTTGTGGCTGTATATGAAAATACAAATGAGATGAAGATATCACTGGATGTTGCTGTAATCACTTACACCACGTATGGTACAGTTTCTATATAATAATAGATCCAAAAGGAACCAATCAGCACGCGGCTGTAGCAGTGGCTTTATTAAAAGAGAAAAAAAAAAGTTTTATTCTACGGTGAAAGACCAGGAGAAGGTCAGCAACTAGTCATCTGGGCGGGGACTAGTCACGGCTCGCTGCCTGTCAGCACGCAGTGCGGGTATGATAGACAGATAGGCCACTAATGGGTCTCCTTGCCTGTCAATCATCCCCGCACTGCATTTTTTTAATATGTTATATGAAATATGTTTTTTCATTCATTCGTTGTTGTTTTTTTGCATAAAACGGATGGAAAAAACTGACTGCAAATACAGTGTGAACCCAACCTGGTGTTTTTCCTTCCATAGACCTCTATAAGTAAATGCAAGAGATTTTTCTCTGACATTCAATCTTTAAAAAAGCATGAACAAAGAATTACACGAGCAAGCAAAAAAGAATAAATCATATGCCAATACTATTTTGGGAAAAAAAGCACTATACTATTCCCTGCATGACGTTCTGTAGGCAAAAATGAAAATGACAGAAGTAATGAAGACTGCCCCAAACTGATACAAGTATGAGCCTCGCCCATGTTGTACCTCCTGCTGGTTTCAGAAGGATTTCACTACAAAATTACAACAATAAGAACCACACATGGTTAACAGATCACAGCAGCGTCCGTCCGTCGGCGCACATGTGTTTAGAGTAACACAATCTTTAGGTCTAAAAGAGCTCACTAGTTCCTAGAATTCTTTTCTTTCCCATGAGAGTAAAAAAATTCCAAGCAAATGGTATTTCCCGTTATATGAATACATTCATTAGTATGGATATTATAAAAAAAAAAAAAAGATAAAATATGAAGTACACATTATTGTAACCATGTACAAAATACTCATAGATTATTTACCAAAGACTGAGATGTGCACTATTCAGTTGTTTAAGACTGGAGATGAGCGAACTTGCCAAAAGTTTGGGTTTCTGCGAACCTGAATGACCTGCATTTGAATCCCAAATGTCTGCAGAAGGTGGATGTGGCCAAAGGACTACCTGGAGAACATGGATCCAGCATCCATGTTTATAAGGCAGTCCTTGCGCATTTCAATTTAAAAGGGTTGTTCATCAAAAAAAAAAATTCTTTCAAATCAACTAGTGCCAGAAAGGGCCAGAGATTTGTTATTTACTTCTAGGGATGGTCCGAACCGAGTTCGGTTTCGTACGAACCCGAACCCTCGGTAATGATTCCCGCTGTCTGCCCACTCCAAAGAGCGGGCGGATCCAGCAGGACGACTGCCTGGAAAACTGGGATACAGCCATAGCCATAGGCTGTATCCCAGTATTCAGGGCATTACTCCCGCTGGATCCGCTAGCTCCACGGAGCGGGCAGATAGCGGGAATCTGCTGCCGAGCGTTGAGGTTCATACGAACCCGAACCTCGGCAGGTTCGGACCATCCCTATTTACTTCTAATTAAAAAAAATCTCCAGGCTTCCAGTACTTATCAACTGCAGTATGTCCTGCAGTTGATAAGTACTGTGTACTGTCTCCAGTCTGACACAGTGCTCTCTGCTGCCACTTCTGTCCATGTCAGGAACTGTCCAGAGCAATAGAAAATCCCTATAAAAACCTGAAAAAAACTACACTTCCAGCAGGACATACAGCAGCTGGAAGACTTGAGATTTTTTTTTTTATTATAAGTAAATTACAAATCTCTGGCACGGATTCAGAAATTTGGAGTGAACGCACCTTTAAGACAAAGAAATTCTACTGTGTTCTTGCCATTATTGGATCTGTTCCATGGTACTATACTATGAAGATAGTCACACCTCATGGTTTTTATTTTTATATTTAATTTTTGCAGCAATCCACACACACACACAGTCCATATGTCACCATATAAAAAATAAATACAAAAAACATATACTTCATCCATTGGCGGATGTATTAGCCTTAGCCGTGCTGCAGTACTATTTTTCTTTACACCTGAGACCCATCAGCCTGGGCACGGCATAGCACTCCATGTCGCTCTTTGTTCAGGAATTTCTGCCACTTGGCGCGTTGCCAAGACTTTTTCGCAGCAAGCTCGCGTTTGATTCGTCAATTGCCCGTCACGTGTAACAAACAAAGTGTGCTTGAGCCTGAACAAGAGAAAAGGGGAATATAATTTGTTTGCGGCTAAAGTGGTCGATCAACATGTTGGGCTGGTTTTCTCACGCTTCTGGCAGAAAGCAATTTGTATAGAAATTTTTTTTAACCAAGGACATCTCATCTGCTCACTTTCAGTGCATACAAACTTTTCCCTCCCTCGCTCGCTCCGATCCGGCGTGACATTTTCCCTGCACATTCTGAATAAGAGCGTTTAGTTTGCAAACACTGACCCATAAATTTCAAATGAAAGCTTTTTCCCTGCACAAAAGGAATGAAAATGCCTCATCCCGTCAATGCATCATTCTTGGCTCTTTTAACGGCACAGATGAAGAACATCTACAAAGAAAGGGAAAGTGGCATGAGGTTAAAGTCTATTTTTGGAGCAGGAGGTTTAGCGGCAACCATTACTGAAAATTATGCATTTCCCCCCTAACCACTGGTAGCTAGTTATTTCAAAATGTTCTATGCAGATGGATCTATATAAATTACTTACAAAAACCATTATTCACATACCGCAGACCTGACTAACTCACTTTTTATTTTAATCAAAAAGAGTTGGTTTTAGCTTAAAATCAAAGAGAAATCCATAATTCAGAAGCTTATGTTCCTGTAGGTACTGCCCAAAGTACGCCGTACCCTTAGATTCCCTCAGGCGGCACTCAAAAAACACACAACAGAACAGTCTTGGGGGAAGTCTTCTGTAATATATACAGTAGTTCTTCAAGGTGGCATGATGAGAATATAAAAAACCTCAAAAGCACAAAGGTAGAAGGAGATGCAAAAAATACTTGAAAATGGTTTGAGGGCACTGCAAGCCAGCAGCCAGTACTAGGTGTATATACAGCATAGACATGCATGTCCAAAGACACATGAAAAACCGCAACATACTAATGTAGGGACCCACTGGCAAGTGAGATTGTTTGCTGGTTTCTTTTAAAGCACTGTGAATTTTCCTTCATTTCCAAAACATTTTCACATTAATGTATTTTTAAGCTAAAAATCAATAATGTACCATAGTAATTAAAGTCCTGTACGCAGTGAGGCCTCTATGACTGTGCTATAAGAACAGAGGAACTCCATACAGCAAGGGTCTTATATTATTTTCTTCTAGGAAAAAAAGGGCTTCATTTCGGGGTAAGGCTTATTTTTGGAGAAACATTATGGCCCCAAGCTATAGGCCCACTCTATATGGTAGTTAGCCGCCATACTGTATGCTCCACTGTTGTTAGGCTCCTATACTGAAAGTTTCCCTGTAGTTAGGCCTCCATACCGTATACCCCCTCTTCTGCTGTTCCCCCATACTGTATACCTCCCCCCCCTTTGCAGTAAGGCCTCCGATAGGGTACACCTTCCTCCCCCACTCTGTTGTTCCCAAATACTGTATACATCCTCCTATGCAGGTATCCCCATACTGTATAAATCCCCTCCTGCAGGTAGTCCCCATACCATATACCTCCCCCATACCGTATACCCCCCAAATTTTTCCCCCCATAATGTATATCCCCCTGTAGTTGTTCACCCGTACTGTATACATCCTCCCTTTGCAGTAAGCCCCCCATACTTTATAGTAGGTCATATTTTCAGAGAAACACAGTATAAATCAGCAAAGATTTTACGTAAAAAAAAAAAAATCATCAAAAACATGCTCATGACTAAGCAGCTTTACTAGATTATGGCCAGCACTACCTAAAGTAGTAAAACTGATGCTCCAGCCAATGAGGCTGCCATGGAGGAATAGGGAACAATTCTCCATGCGGAGGGATAATGTTAGTACTGTGTCTGGTAATAACTGCAGGATAAGGAGACGTGTTTATAGTTTTTCTATCCCACAGTATAACAGCAGTTATGGGAAGAGATGAAGAAAACCTCTAATGAGCCGGGCCGCTGCCCTGCTTGCTGTTTACCCCGGCTTAACTCACATTTACAAATCCAGTAAAAACACGGGACTTTCCTCGAAGCAATAAACTACTCAGCGGCCCTACTAATGTCATAGCAAAGGGCATCTTCCAACCTGCATGTATACTCCTCATGTCAGACTAACAAATGTACAAGAAAGCCATACATATTCATACACAATATAAAACACAAATGCACAATTCATTGGCCTACAAACCTCAACAACACTAGTGCAAATATTAAGACTGAATTAAAAATCACTTTATAGTAACTACACATAAAGACCGGCTAAAACAGCTAAGAATCCAGCTAAGAGATAGCAAAATCACAAACTGAAAGCTCTGTGATCCTGAGGGGGGCGATTATTAATGTTAAAGTGTAAGGCTAGTTTCACACAGGACGGGATTCGTTGAGGATCCCTTTACTGTCACTTCAAATAGGATCACATATTTGCAGCGGAAGTGTCACCCCGCTGGGAGTATGTAAAAGGCCACCGTCTTAACCCCCGCGGCCCATTGCATACATTACCGGGTCTGTACTTCAGCTTGCTTTAGGGGCTCACGGCGATTGGACGCCCCGCGCTGCACTGATTGGCTGAGCAGGACGTCTAGACGCTGGGAGCCCCGAAGCAAGCCAAAGCGCGGACCCAGTAATGTATGCACAGGGCTGCCGGGGGTTAAAGGGGTTATCCAGCGCTACAAAAACATGGCCACTTTCTTCAAGAGACAGCCCCACTCTTGTCTCCAACTTGGGTGGGTTTTTGCTGCTCAGTTCCATTGAAGTGAATGGAGCTTAACTGCAAACCGCACCTGAACTGGAGACAACAGTTGTGTTGTCTCTGAAAGAAAGTGGCCATGTTTTTGTAGCACTGGATAATCCATTTAAAGGGGTTATCCAGCGCTACAAAAACATGGCCACTTTTACCCCTACTGTTGTCTCCAGTTCAGGTGCGGTTTGCAATTAAACTGCATTTACTTCAATGGAACAGAGTTTCAAAACCTGCACCCAAACTGGAGACAACAGTAGGGGGAAAGTGGCCATGTTTTTGTAGCGCTGGTTAAGGAGGCTGCCTTTTACATAGCAGACCAGATAGGACCTTTTAGTGCAATGTGGCACAATCCCTACAGTGAGAGAAGGTAGACCTGGGTTTGCCTGTACTTTACAATGTAACCACAGCACACAATGTCACATGTAAATTGAGGCATGACCGCATCATGACCTGTCACCAAAACAATCTATCAGCACCATGTTATAGAGCAGGAAGAGACGAGCAGATTGATATATATCTTTGTGGGAAAAGATTTAGTATAACAATAACTTATTGATTAAAATCCCTGCTCATTCTGTGATAAGGAGTCCAGTGGGTGGTGTCACTCAATGGACTGGACTCCTTACCATGGAAACATCAGAGATTAAATCAATAAATGACAAGTTATACTGAATCTTTTCCTATAAAGTTATATATCAATCTGCTCGGCTCTTCCTGCTCTATAACATGGTGCTGATCGCTTAGGTAGCATTTTCATGATGACGTATTCCTTTTGACATTGTATGTGTATGAATAACATTACTGGTTTGCATTACTGTTAATCTAAAACGCCACGCATCTTTCCGCAACCTAAGCTTGCACATGAATTAATGGCACCACCATAAAAGAAAAAAAAAATACTCCTCAGAAATAGGTGAAAGTCTGCTCATTTATGTTGATTTTGTATGAAAAAGCTTAGGATTAGCTCTAGAGAATGACTAATCCTTGTGCAGATCCATGGCACCGCAAACTGCACCTCCGCAGCAGAAACCCGGGGGTCAGCCTGTGAATATGCTTCGGATTTGAAAGCAGAATGTGGACACAGCCTTAGGGTCATTTCATCTCGAGATGAAAAGTCTGAAAAGCTGAACAGCAATCATTACTTTAATGTAGAGAAACATAAGGGAAGCAATAAACGCTGCATTTCAGACTTGTTATTCCGAGCATAGGCTCGCTCTTTCTAAACATTGAAACCGCTAAATATCCCACACCATAGAAAGAAATAAAAAATATATATCAAAAGCTAGACGCGGGGTGAAAGGTACACGGCCGCAGCTGTGCGGGGGATCCATCCCTTACATCTGTACATATTGCATACAGCATTATTTCTAGTATAATTATCACATTTCCAGCAAAAGGACAAAATCAACTCTCATCATAAGGATTAGCGTCAGATACATCGTCAGATGACACCGTCGTAGAAGAATGAGGAAAGGCAAAGGATGTCAACGCGGCAAAAAGGCAGTCGGCGGCGTTTTAATTGTTCCAGACCTTTACGTTGTTATTTTTGGTTATCTAACCTTAGGCCCTGGATGTACGTGCTGAGGAATCAGCAGTCGGTGACAGCGACAAAGAGAAAAATGTCATGGAAATATGCTAATGTTAGATTAAGAAGGTGATAAATGAAGGCAGACACATGACCTTCCAAGTGATGTCACTACGGACAGTCTTGACAAAAGGGGCACCTATGCTAACTTATGATGCGACACACATCTGATGTTGTCTGTAATTTCTATTCGAAATTGTGGTTTTAAAGGTTAAAAGGGAATCTGTCAGCTGTAAATCGCGTTTTAAACTGCTGACACTGTTAGATAGTCATTACGTACTGAATAGCTTGAAGATGCCATGCCTCCTCTCTCCCACTCTCTGCTGGATTGACACCTGGACGCCTGGCCCCAAGCAGGGTCAGGTATGGGAGGGAGACATTATAGCTTGCTGCAGTTCAAGAGCTCGGGAACACATCTTTGAACTATAGACTAAAAGTACTTTTCTACATTCTGGAAGCACAGACAGTTGCATGAAAGGCACCATGTGTCTCCTTGATCTAACAGTGTCAGCAGTCTTAATTGTGAATTGCAGCTGACAGATTGTCCTTAAAAGGAAAAGTCCAGAGTTGGACATTTTTCCCAAAACATCATAACATACACCTACCTCCCCAGCTCAAGCTCGGGGGTCCGCTGTTGCCCGGCTGCTTCCTGGTCTGAGCGGGGACCCGGGATGTTATGTGTCAGTCATGCTCAGCCAGTCAGCGGCCGAGGCTGAGCGGGGCCGAGATGTCCAGGAAGTGGGCGGAGGACTGGGAACTGGAGCAGAGGACAGAGACCCCAGCACTAGAGTCGGGGAGGTAGGTGCACGTTATGTTCGGCCACCTCCCCCCCAGCTCTTTTATAAAAAAAAAAAAAGAAGTCCGATCCTAGACTTCTGCTTCAAGCACAAAAAAAAGATTTGTAAAAAGCATGAACAAGATGTGGAAATTAAATTATTAGGCAAACGATCTACTAGTGGGGCAGACTTACCAGCAACACATTGCCCTGTAAGGCCTCATTGCCCAACATAGCAACAAATATGACTCACTGCAGGTCAATGTATTGCTCTTCATGCACCCACTATACCAGCAAGAAATGAGTTATAAGGATTTAAATCTCAGTACAAATTCAATTCCCTCGGCTGGAGATCAAAAAGCTAAAATCAAGGTTTTTTCAGTTTCCAAAGTAAATTTCCAATGAGCTGGACTGGAAAAAAGAATGTTGGTTTCAGCACAAACCTGGCTGCCAGGGTGGATAAGTCTGCTAGGAGGTAGGCCTTCACATAAACCAGAACATATCCATGTCCATGTCCTAACAATCAGTAACACGAAGACTCTTTAGTGTGGACCTGCTGCGTTATTCCATAATGTCAGGGCTCCGAGTACTGGATCCCCATTTGGGCCTTTTTTAGACTAATGGAATATGCCAATTTGTTTTGCTTATAAAGTGGAGTATAAGTAAAAAAAAAAAAAAAAAAAAAAAAAAGTAGAGTCTCTTGTATATGCCTTGTATATACCTATTTTAGCTGATGTGGCATGCATGGGTTGTCTATAGAGATGAGCGAACCGGGTTCGGGTTCGAGTCGATCCGAACCCGAACGTTCGGTATTTGATTAGCTGGAGTTGCTGAACTTTGATAAAGGTTGTCTGGAAAACATGGATACAGCCAATGACTATATCCATGATTTCCACATAGCCTTAGGGCTTTATCCAACTTCAGCAGCCACCGCTAATCAAATGCTGAAAGTTCGGGTTCGGATCGACTCGAATGTACAGAACAGTACATAAATTGTAACAATCCAGAAAGGACACTTGCTGTGTTAGAATCACTTTAAAATGTTAGTGACGCTTATTAAACAACTTGCTAAATGTATAACACTTACTAGACTCAACACAAGTGAGAACTTTGCTTTGTTTTGCCATTTCGGTAATCAGTCAGTTCTTGGTATGTGACACAAAGCCAACGTTACTTTTCAAGCAGACCACGAGCCAGAGCATATTGTCCAGCTAGGATTTACTTATTCCTCAGGCCGTCAAAACACAGGGGTGCTGGAACACTTTGAAAGGACTACTATTTATGCAGACATTCCAGGGGAAATGCTCCAAGAAAGTCCCTTAACAGGATCCGATGATTGTGCACTGAAGGAGGAGGGAAAAGTAGACCAGGGCTTATTCAATGCTGGACAGAAGAAGTGTGACAATTATCCAAGTCTTCTCGCGCCTTTTCACACATCCTACTGCCGGCGACGCACATCTAAAAGCTGTGACGCGGAAATGAGAGAATTTAGACTTTACTCAGATGTGGTGTGTGGCCAGGATAACAGAATTCTACTATACCCTGCATGCACATAATGGATAATGATATAATAAGTGCTCTTAGTTTCCCAACTTGGTAAATTTCTGGCAATGGTTCGCAAGAACCAGAAGTGCTTTCCCATTTTTTTTTGTACTGGAAGGCTTATTGGCAACATAAAAATATGTATTGGCACAGCACTATAGCTACACATAAATGCAGCATACTTACAGCCCACACATTCATTCACAGCTGCACAGTGCAGATGCTTCTCAGCGAACATGGCCCGGAAAAATATTACATTTTTTGGACATATTAGTTACCATATAAGTATAAATGTGCATCTTTTTTTTTTTTAAACATACATCCAGTTTCATAAAGCTAGCATCTCTTTCTTAGAACTCTGTGTAGTGCCTTTCAATAGTTATTTCTAGAGATGAGTGAGCCGGGTCGAGGTCCGGGTTTGTACAAGCCCAAGAAAGAAGAAAGCCCAAGTCCTGTGTGGAAAACATGAATACAGTCTAAGTCATAGGCTGTACCCCTGTTATCCATGCAGGACTCGGGCTGTATCCATCTTCCCCACAGACCAAGACAACAGCGGGATTCAAATGCCAATGGTTGAGCTTCATATGAACCCAAACCTTGGTCTGGCTCTTTGATCTGCCACCATAACTCATATTCCACTGGCTTTCTTGTATGTCACAACTCAGGTGAAAGTACCCAACCTGGCTGATGGATTATCAGTTTAGCCAGTCAGTGACTGCAGTGGTGTCCCGCCCCAGTCCTGATTGGCTGAGCAGCCAGTCAATCAGCCGGGTTATCACGGTGCAGCAGCAAGAGACGGGCAGGGATCCTAGAGTGGTCATGCTGATCTGCGGGGGCACAGGGACAGGTAAGTATACTTTATTAGGTTTCCAGACCCCTCTGCCTGCAAGATTTTTTTATTTTTTATTTTCACCGGACTTCTCCTTTAAAGTGCTGTTTCTTGTAAACCATTTAATAAAACAGAGCATGGGGGCTTTTTTGTAGTTTTTTTGTCTGAAAAAGAAATCCCACTGATGGTAGCACTGCCAACACATAAGTAACTGTCTTGCATAAATCATGTGGCCACTGCTAGATATTAAATATCCAGCATAAATAAGAAGTCGGAAAACGACAGGTTTACTCGGCATGTTATATTTCATGCAGTCGCAGGCTTTGCTAAAAGTATGCTGTTATAAAAAATAAAAAAAAATGCTGATCTTTGTCTAGTAATTGCTAGTTGCAGTCTGGTCATGGGAGCTAAACATTGTGTTATCGTTATTAATGTATTTATGTTAGAAGCGCTTAACCTCACAGAGATCAAGGCGGCAGCAACCGTCTCCAGGGCTTGTTAGGCGTCTCCGTGCCACAGGCAACCATAAAACAATGCACATAAAAATAGGACAAATTTAAAGGCTCATTACCAAAAAAAAAAAAAAATTAAATTCACAAAGTTGAATAAATGGCATTAACCTACTTAGATACTTAAATTCTTACTAAGGGTCCTATTAGACAAAGCGATCAACGACACAAAGATTTTTCGATCATTGCCCGCATTCACATATCGATATAACGATTTTTCACACAATAGTCGTCCCGTGTAAAAAGGCCCTTAGTAATGAAACTCGCCTTATATTCCTTCCTCAAGATTCAAGAAGCCCGGACAGAACAATCTGAGCAATGTTAATCATTTCCTTGCACTTGGACAGTGCTGATCCTAAGACCTTTCCTCTCTTAGCCAAGCAGGACACAGCACTGATATGAACTCTTTTACAGGAGCACAGCACATACGGAAATTATGTAACTGAGAGATTTAGCAAAATTTCTCAACATACATAACAGAATTTTACTTTGTTCATTAAGGTTAATAAAGGGTTTGCAAACTATACTTTAGGAAGTTGGATATACGCAAATGTGTAACAATTAGAGATGAGCGAACCTGGAGCATGCTCGAGTCGATCCGAACCCGAACGTTCGGCATTTGATTAGCGGTGGCTGCTGAAGTTGGATAAAGCCCTAAGGCTGTGTGGAAATCATGGATATAGTCATTGGCTGTATCCATGTTTTCCAGACAACCTTAGAGCTTTATCCAAGTTCAGCAGCCCCAGCTAATCAAATACCGAACGTTCGGGTTCGGATCCACTTGAACCCGAACCTGGTTCGCTCATCTCTAGTAACAATGCATCCAGGGGAAAAAAAAAAATTATGCAAAAAAGAAATACTATCTTTGGCCAATTTCACACAAGCTTAAGAACATACTTAAAGGGGTTATCAATACACTAGCACTGAACTGGCTTTTGTATGGGTTGTATTTTCTTTATACAATTTTTATTATTTCAAGCTCCTCTTGTGTTCTCAGGCTCAGTCACATGACCTCCTGGTTCGTGATTTCTTTACTTCCGGTGATGTCACATTCATTATCTGTTTCCTGGTCCTCCCGCTGAACATGATCACAGGTGGGGTCATCAGGTGGGTGGGGCAGGTGTCCCTCCCATTGGCTGGCTGGAATTCCACATTGATTTTAGCCCTGCCCCCTGTAGGCAGAGCTAATATAAGAGCTCAGCAGAAGCTGTAGCAGAAAGGGCAGCATGACGTGGAGGAGGCAGGGGCTGATAGCTACCTTGTTGGAGTCCAACACCACAAGAGAATAAGGCTAACCACTGTGCCACCTACAATGTAGCTATCAGCCCCTGCTCTCCTCCATATCATGCTGCCCTTTCTGCAACAGCTTCTACGTAGCCCCAATATTAGCTCCGCCTACATGGGCAGGGCTATATTCTAGCCAGCCAATGGGAAAAACACCTGCCCGCCCACCTGATGACTCCACCTGTGATCGTGTTCAGTGGAAATAACAGGAAACAGGTACGGAACATGACATCACAGGAAGTAAAGAAATCACAAGCAGAACGGTCATGTGACTGAGAACAAAAGAGAAGCTAGAAATAAATAATGAAAGTGTATATAGAACATACAACACCCACAAAAGTCAATGCAATGATAGTTTATTGAAAAGTCCTGGGCAATCCCTTTAAGCTTCTGCGATGGTGGATCTAATGATCAAAGCTAAGAGTATCATGGACCCCCTATGACATCCACACAGCCCAAGTTACAGGACCAGATGAATCAAAGTCTTAGAAAAGGAAACAGTTAGGGGGCCCCCAGAAAAAGCTTTTTCTCCAAAAAATAATAAAAATACCAGAAAAGAAAAACACAAAAAAAAAAAAAACCCACACGGACACACAACATGCCAAGTATGTATGAAATGGACACACAACATGCCAAGTATGTATGGCATTTCATAAACTTCCACAGCTAACATCTGGCTGCAGACTTTTTTTGTTTTTGTTTTAGCAAAAAGTTTTGCCAGTGTGAAACCAGCCTTATGCACTTTTGATATATCTGGGAAACAGTCATTTTGCAACATTCATCATCATTCAATTATATATGGAGTTATGTGTGAGATTCTGGGCGGATGTATTTCCATCGCTTTTTATGTAGATGCCGCCATGTGGTTGCAGCTGCCAAGTAGATTACTCCACAGAATATAAGGCATTTCTAAGAAGGTCATTGTGGCTTAACCCCTCAATGTGTCAGATATGGAAATCTGGCAATACTGGGTACGACAGCCTCTTAGTCTCTGTTTGCCTATATGTTATGTATACATTATACAGGAGCTATTTGCATCCATACAGAGCTTTGTTTTCATTTCCTACTTCTGTATCCTAAGTGTAACAATTTGGTCATTAGGTTTTGCACTCTGTAACATATTCACCACTTACATAAATAACCCTAACAAATGAGATGTAAATAGAGTAATGTGATATAGCGAATGACTGCAATACCCGGATAATTGATTCCAGCAGCTAATGCTCCGTTACTTCTTGTGGCTCAGACCATACAGTTTCCTATACAGGTTAGGTCATTGGGGAAATGATGTTAGGCGGCCACAAATGACTTCTGTAAACCCATTTTCTTCCAGTTATTACAAAAAATAAAGCCTCAATCAGAAGCAATTATTATTGGTCAAATAAGGAGAATGACAGGTCTAGACTATATGGAAGTATCCCAACTGTTCCAATGAGAGAAAGAGGGGGAAGAATGATGGGTGACCCGGCACACTATGGAGTCTATATACTCTGCCTCTTCCTGGTTTTGTATATTGTTTTACCTAATCGGATCTAAATAAGACAACCTAACCAAACAGGTTTACATGATATTGTCATTTATTTATAAGGACAACTTATAAAACAACAATTACATAGGTAAACCTAAAGGAGAAGTCCCATCAAAATAAAAAAATAAAAAAAGTCAGACCGGCAGGGAGTGCAGGAAAATAAACAAGTAAACTTATCTATGCTCGTGTCTCATAGTGCCGCTCCTGGATGACCGGCGCTGGGGCCTTGCAGCCCTTCTAGTTGCAGCATCATGTACCTAGTTGAGTGATTGCCAGCTCAGCCAATCAGTGACAAGGGAAGGACAAGGCCCCAGCCACTGATGGCTGAGCGGGCAATTGCTCGGTCAGGACATGATGTACGCGGTTTCCAGCCAAAGATGACGTCCGGCTGTGGTTAACGGGACCCAGAAGCAGCAAAAAGGAAGCATGATTTTCTCGCATCCCCTTGCCTGACGGACGTTTTTTAGTTTCATGGGACCTTATACCATGTCATGCCATCTTTAAAAGCAATAATTACAACCAATCTCTTATAACTGCACCTTTGATCACATACGCTGAGGAATATTCTTTGCAAAATGGCTTTAATCCAGCCACAATTCATGGTGTTCAAGATAGAACACCCAATTCAGGAACCTCTACAGCATCCCAGCGCAGTTCAAGTAAGGTCAATCTGAGACTGTCAGCGACCATTCAGGTACCAAACTGCTGGCACTGTTATATAGCTGTTAGAGCCAGGAGAGAGACACCAGGTACCTTTCATATATTTGCCTGTGCTTCTATAAAATAGAAAATTTTATTTAATCTCTGGTGCAAAGAGTCAAAGAGGCTTTCCCAAGCTCCTGAAGTGCTAAGGGCTATAACACTTCTCACTATTCCTCCCATCCCTATACCTGTTGGATTGTCAGTCATTTGGAGGCTGTGCTTTGCTGTCAATCAAGCAGGGATAGGGATGGGTGGGGGAGGGAGGTGTTACTGTCAGAGTTCCCAAACCTTAGATGCTCTACTGGTTCTAGTTCTACTGGTTTTAGAAATCTAATTTGATTGTTGCATAATGCTGATGGTAGACACATTTTAGCTTGCTATATTCACTAAAGCCTCTATTACACGGGGCGATCAGAGACAGCAAGCTTGCTCTTCGTTTTCAGCTCGCTCCCGACGCTATTACATGCACCAACAGTGAGCGGGTAAGCTCACCGGACAATCTAAAGATCGTATGGGGGACCCATAGAAGATAGTGGCGGTCTGCTGGTGCCACTCCTATTGCTCGGAGCGACGGTAGCAGATCGATTGTATCTGCATCGTTGCGCTTTCAACATGTTGAAAAACAACAATCAGCTAATATTGTGCATATGGTTATTGGCCGATAATTCGGCCTGAATTAAGTTGATGATTTGTTAGCTTTCTGCCAAGATGGTCAGCAGTGGAGTTGCAGAAAAGATGCACGATAACTGTACTATGTGCATAGCTGCAGGTAATGCGGATCTGATTACTGCAAAAAATTTTGGGGAAATCCGAACAAACAGCCAAGTAACAACTCATCGGTCTTAAATATCTGGAATCAACAATGCAAGCAAAACTAATACCGTCATGTGTCTAGTCTAACCGAATCATATTAGAGGTAAATCTTGGTTGACTGAGAGGGGAAAGGTGGTCATTGAACACAATGTTTAGTTTTCATCAATAACACAATTTATTAGGCATTCTTTCCTTACTCTGGATGTCTGTCTTAGAGCCCTGTTACACGGAACGATTATCATGCGAAAAATCGTTGTATCGTTCGAATTTAAACGATAATGGTTCTGTGTAATTGCAGGCAACGACTAAAAAAAAATCGTCTGTGTGTCATTGTGTCAGATTTGTTCACTAATCGTTCAGTGTAACTGCACATTGTTCATTGTTTTGCTGGGATCAGATGGAGTAAAAGATCATAGTAACCATCATAGAAACGATCGTAACTAAAGACTACCATTCTGTGTAATATGGTGAACAATTTCAGGTTAACGATAAACAATCTCATTTACAATCGTTTATTGTTAGTCACTAATTGTTAATAATCGCTAATTGTTAATAATCTAATAGGACCCTAACACTGTTTAAAGAAGTGTGACAAATCTGAGACAAATTTATCAGAAGATCTAGCCAGGAGAGATCATCCCAAGACAATTTATAGTGCTATAACTACAGTCCTATGAAAGAACTACACAATGTGGTATTGTCTCCAGTTCCCTGGCTTTTCCCTCCGCCCCAAGACAACACATCATCTTCTATCTCAGGCAGCTTGCTTGGATCTGGTCTTTGAGCTCTAGGAATTTTGGCCACTTATTCCGCCATTTACAGTGTGAGATCCATATTATTGTTTTTACAGTACTCTCCTGGTACAGCTTGCCATGCAGTGTGAATTGGCCTTATGACCAATTGTATCTCCCCTGTACTGGAGAAGGAGTATCACATGACTTCATACAACTTAGAATATTACATTTATAAGGCACTGTCTGCTGTAGTACATATGACACCTATCTGGCTTGGCTCAGTGGAAGCAAAACACTTGGAATAAACTGACTGCAAGCTCCCTTGATACAACTCTGATAGAGGCTGGCTATAGAAGGAATAGGACATGCCTAGCCGAAGCAGATTTTTAAAAAATATTTGTTGCACAGGTCACTAGGAAAGTCCTTCTTGTCAGCTTTGCGGTATAACCTGGAATAGGACAGAAGAGCTAAGTCACTGGAAAGGGAATATATGAAGGACTGCGGTATTGTAATGGTGAAGTAGTATAGTAACACTTCACACAGATAAAGCTCTGCTTGTAGGTTTCATAATGAGATGTCGTAGTTATATGTCAATTAAGGACATTCTTATTGTCTTATTGCTACCTTGGACTATTATTGTGAATGTAAAGTAGATTTCTTTATACGGTTTATGCAAAGTGGTTTATTCCTGTCTGCACAGCACCTCAGCAGAAGAAGATTTGAAGATGATGATAGAGGTGGACACTGAGTCTATTAACCAAAATCTCCAGTCTTCCAGTACTTATCTGCTGATGTATGTCCTGCAGGAAGTGGTGTATTTTTTTCCAGTCTGACACAGTACTCTCTGCTGCCACCTCTGTCCATGTCAGGAACTGTCCAGAGCAGGAGAGGTTTTCTAAGGGGATTTGCTACTGCCCTGGACAGTTCCTGACATGGACAGAGGTGGCAGCAGAGAGCACTGTGTCAGACTGGAAAAAATACACCACTTCCTGCAAGACATACAGCAGCTGGTATATACTGGAAGACTTGAGTGAGATTTTTTAATAGAAGTAAACTACAAGTGTCTGGCACTTTCTGACACCAGTCAAATAAGAAAAAAGCATTTTATGAACTACCCCTTTAATTATATTCTTACTGTACAACCAATTTAAAAATAAAAAAAAAAATGTACAAACTTACATCTAATTAATAAAACTAAAATTCGATACTGATGCATCTTTCATTTGTTTATAAGCTTTGTCCTCAAATTACCAGTGTATCAGATAGAAAATGATGCAACGAGGCGCATCTTATTGCAGGTTCCATTAGCACTGTCTGGAAACGATATTAGGCGGGGTTACGCAAGTATGAACACATGTATTCACCTCAGATTGGGTCTGCTGCCAAGCCTGGTTAGATAGAGAGGGAACGAGGGTATAAAGAACAATAGAAGCAATTACTAAGGCCTTCACTACACAGATTTCATTTCCAAACCTTAATAGGTACATTAGACGCAAATTACACAGTAAATCAGTAGGGGATACCTAATTTGGCAGCTAATAAAATAAAAAAAAAAAAGTCATATAGCATTAGGCTTTCATGGAGCAAAAGGTCAGTATACAAAAGAATCAGCCATGTACCAGCCATGTCTTAAAGCTGATTTTATTCAACTCATACGAAACACAGATTTTTGGCAGATTTATGTAATGTTTTTTTTGGCAAATCATTCAATACTGGGAGATCTACGAGGTTTGAAGGTTATTTCACTTCCATTAACAATCTGCAGTCTGCCCCTCCAAACATGGTATATAGCATGGCAGCAGTGATGTACGAGCAACTCTTGGCAAAAACTGGAAATTCAGCTTCCTACAAACTAGATTGCACAACGCACTGGTCCTCTTTCACTTAGCCGACTTCAAGGGAACCGGTGAACAACTTTTTCAGAGTGATGGAGGACGTGTAATACCCATAACCATCAAAAAGTTCATTAAAAAGGTGAGGGCACTCACCAGATCATAGCGATACTTCTTTATTTGAGCATATATAAAAACATTCAGTGGTCATTATTCAGCAGACGCCAAACCTCTTCACATGTGTAACACATTCATGACGGACATAACACAATAATCTGATGAAGCGCGCATGCGCGTGAAATAGCCATCATGATTGTGTTATGCATGTGAAGAGGTTTGGTCACTGAAGTTTTTTTTATATATGCTGAAATTAAGAAGTATCGCTATAATCCGGTGAGTGCCCTCAGCTTTTTACCGAACTTTTTGTACGTACAATTTGTCTATTTGAGAGGTGCACCCTGGTGCGATTCATACAGTCCCAACTGTGTCCAAAGCCCTACAGCGCATAGAAATACAATTAAATAGACTAATAAGAGTAGTGCCGGTGACATCCTAAGACTTTGTGGTGTCTGTAATATGTTTTTAGATATCAGGGTCCTATTAGACTAAGCGATTTTTAACAATTAACAATAGCAAATGAGATTGCTTATCTTTAACCTAAAACCGTTCACCACATTACATAGAGCGATAGTTGTTAGTTATGATGGTTACTGCAATCGTTTACTCCATCTGATCCCAGCAAATCAAGAACGGTTTGAAATTACACTGAATGATTTAGTGAACGAATGTGGAATTACAGAGAACGATTAACGGTGATTTTAGGGTCAGATGTAAAATCAACGATCAAAGACATATGAGCGATTTTTCAATTGTTGCCTGCAAGTACACAGGACGATTATCGTTTAAATTCATACAATTTAACGTTTTTCCAAACAATAATCGTTCTGTGTAATAGGGCCCTTACACTGTGTTTGCTGAGTATGTCCTATGTAAATTAAGTCCTTTGGGCACTAAATGGCAGCTAAAGCAGTAATCTTTCCCTCTTCTGGAAGCACGCCTCATGCCGGATGATTGACAGACAATGTCATAGCAGGGAGGCTGTCAATCAGACAGGGGGCATGCTTACAGCAGGGGAGGGATGATTTGAAGCACAGGCAGCGAAGTTTATTAGCTGAAAACATATTATTAGACATAGATATGATCAACATATATAAAATGGGTATTTAATGACCTACAGGGTACTGCCATCAGGCTGCTGACAGGTTTCGCACTCTGGCGTTTTATTCTTTTCTTTATTTTAGTAACCTCCTTCTAAACAACAAAAACCTTTATTCCATGTGGGCATACAAAATATCAAACACAACAGTATCATAGGAATTCTTCCTTCATATCATGCGTCTTAATTTTTTTTTATTTTTTTTATGCAATGTGAAGATTACCCACAAGGGCTGTGGAAATAAATTGTAGTCCTACACATTGCGATACCCATCCCTACCCCCAGGCAGTTCCAGGATCATTTTCAGTAACAGATAAAGTTAATTATTCAATGCACAGCCATCCCAGGACTTAGACTAAGGATTAATCCAGTCCTAAAGCAGATTTAAGTTGCAATATTGCTAACAAAGTTGACAGATGTGTGGTGACATATTCCTGTAGACAAGAAATCCTTCAAGATTATATTATAATCCTCCCTCTATTAACATTGACAGACTACTGTGTGTAAATTCTAGAGAGCCACCTATCTTTCTGAAGCAGGCCATATAATTATACACAGACATACTAAACCACGCAGCCCTAGACATTAACTTGACTTCTTACCGACTGGGGTAGCCTCATCTTATAATATAAGCAGAAAAGACCCGGCACTCACCAAGTAGTTCTGCTCATTTACTGTAGTGCAATAGGCATCAGGTATGGTAAGGGCGCTTATCAGTCAAGCATGGCCTTCATCAGTTTAAGTAGTGATTCTACTACATGCTTGGCCGAAACAATACCTTACTGTACCTGATGCCTATTGTACTACAATAAATGAGCAGAATTTGGTGAGTGCCAAGTCTTTTCTACTATTTTTTTTCTGGATACCTCCCACCTCAAGCACCATCACCTACAGATGTAGCATTCTCTCCACATCCACATGGATCTCGGCAAAACATTGGAGGACTGAACAGTAAACAGCCCAAATTTTATATCAGCTGTCAAAGAGAAGCAAAAAGGATTCTAACTGTTCTAGAGAACGGAGACAGGGTCTGCTCAACCGTTAAGAGCCAAATTATGATAAATGTTATTTGAGAAATGAAGTAAATGTCATTTTTACATTTGCGGCAAAATTATCTTTTGGAGGAAATGAGTAAATAGAAAAAGAAATTGTCGGTGACTAAATTGAGAAATTAAACACTACGGTGATAGAGTGAACCGGCTAATGAGACAAGCTCTTTGTCATGAGTTCTCCACATTTTAGAATTTCGGAAATTTCAAGAACAAAGCGCAACCACTTATTTCCACATTTCTACCCAGGAAATCCACTTTGCATATAAAGGAAAATATTACGGGAAGATGAGATGTATTTTGGAGGAATAAAATTGTTACATAATTAGGTTCAGGAAACTAATCCAAAATTACATTATTACTATTCCACTGCAGAGAGAAGAATTATACATCAACTTTTCCTTCTTGGTGCAGTTTTAGGAACCATATGAAGGATACAAAAAGGGAGAACAAGTTACTTTAGGCTGGTTTCACAAATGGCAGTTTTTTTTTTGTTTTTTTTTTAACTACCAGTGCAATTTTTGTGGCAAAACCAGAAGTGATTTAAAATGGGATGAGAAATATACAGGGAAGTATATACTTGTACTTCTCTTTTCTGTTGGATCCACTGGATCCAGTGGCAATTTTCTAAAAGCAAAACAAAAACAAAACACTGCTATGTGTGATACCAGCATCTGGCTGGACTGCCATACGTTACAGTTAGTTGGGATAGGGATTTTCATGGCACTTTTGTTGCCATATTATGCTTATGGATACGTTCACACGTAAAAATAATGACAACATATCTGGATACAGGTGGCATATCTGACTACAGTGGACATACTTTGCTACAAGATGCATATATAACTGCAAGGGGGGGGCATATCTAACCACAAGGCGCAAATATGAGGGCCATGCACAGGGGCATACTTGGCTGTATGGGGCATTTCTGTCTAAACGGGCATATGGGGGCATCTGGCTACAAGAAGCATATCACAAAAGAAACAGCGGACAGCACTACTTAACTATATGCGGTGGTTCTATGCGTGTCTGAGGAAGTGCGCATGTGCGCGGGAAACAGCTGTCACACTATCAGCTGCTGAGCGCTCCGCATGTTTTTATGAAAATTTATCAAGAACAAAGATGTTTTATACAGTGAGTGCCTCCTAATATTCTTTTTTTGGAATTGGCTACAAGAAGCATTGCATCTAGCTACAGGGGGCATTATTATTGTAGAAGGGGGCAATCTTAATAGCTATAGGGGACACTTTCAGGCTACAAAGGGCACTATATCTAACTATGGGTGGCACTATTATGGAAGATTCAGATTAGTCACAGTATTATTGGGGGGGGGGGGGGGGGGGAAGTGATCTGGGAATCAACTGCTACCAAAGACTTTATACACATTATAACTGATCACATCCTTAGGGGTACTCGACAGGAACGTTTCATCACATGGGGGTATTTGGCATTAAAAGGCTGCAATAGGGATTGATTGAGTTAATAACAGAATATTTATCAATAGTCACTATATAAAAAGAATCTTGAGGATCATTCGGGTATCATGTGCTATAAATAAATGCAGAACATCTGGAGTGAACTTTGCTGATGATTCTGTAACCGCAACCAGGGACAGATAGCATGCGATATAGCTACGCTCTTAAAGGGAGCTAATTGCTCATTAGGAAATATCTCCGGGCTATTGCATTTTCAATGCCAATTAAATAATGATATATGTACCGTCCAGTAACAACTAATTATTTTATACTATACATGTTCTAATACATGTTCTATGAAAACCAAAATCAAGGGACTGCATGACTGTCTTGGTTAAAGTGGATTTTGGTTATCTACAAATTGCTCCTTACGAAAGGTCTAACACAGAGGAGGATTCACAAGTGGGGTCTCTTAGAAGAGAATATCTGTGTATACATTCCTTCAGAAAAATTCTATATGTGAGGACACATACAGGGGTACAGTAGAGACTATTATTCTATAATGGGGTTATCAAGTGCTACCAAAACATGGCCGCTTTCTTCGAGAGAGGAAGAAGAAGAAATTAGCCTATTTTAATTCTCTATTTGCAATAAAATATACTGAGTAAATGTGTCAGCTATCACTCACAATGTTATATCAAAGGTGCTGTGTATCTCCTTGACCTATCACTCTGTGCTTCCAGAATATTAAATATTGCAATCATGTGATTGATGGACACATTAAGCCGTGACTCTCTGTACTGGCGGGACTTCATGTGTTTAGTCTCTTTTTTTCAAGCAGCACGAGACTAAAAAGCTTCAGGAGACTGGACCTGGATACAAGTAAAGCATAGCTGTTATAAAGCTGCCTTCAGGAGACTGGACCTGGATACAAGTAAGTATAGCTGTTATATAGCTGTCTTCAGGAGACTGGACCTGCATACAAGTAAGTATAGCTGTTATATAGCTGCCTTCAGGAGACTGGACCTGGATACAAGTAAGTATAGCTGTTATATAGCTGCTGTCAGGAGACTGGACCTGAATACAAGTATAGCTTTGTTTTAGAGCATGAGAACTAAAAATAAAACAAAAAATAATGAATGTATATTACAAACTTGTACATAAAAAGAAAAAAAGGAAACACAGTGGCGCTGCATGTGCAGGCGGATTAACCCTGTGAGATGTGTATGTTTAAATTCACACAAATGCACACTCACCTGGTTAGGTCGTACGTATTAGGCACGACTCTAATGTAGGCATATAAGGAGGGCTGCTGCCTTCAACCTTCCGATATCCCTGGATGTGGGATCAGGACTGAAACCCAAATGACCTTGCAACAATGGTGGATTCCTTGGCGCTCAAACCTCCAGGCACAATCACTCCACTTCAATCAAGAGGCAGAGATTTCCAGTATTCTTGCCAACCAGATGTTTTCTTTATTGCTACGCGTTTCAAGGGTTAACCACCCTCTTCACCTGCCTGATAAAGAGGGTGGTTAACCCTTGAAACGCGTAGCAATAAAGAAAACATCTGGTTGGCAAGAATACTGGAAATCTCTGCCTCTTGATTGAAGAAGAGTGACTGTGCCTGGAGGTTTGAGCACCAAGGAATCCACCATTGTTGCAAGGTCATTTGGATTTATATTACAAACTTGCTTAATATCACATCTACCTTGTTTTGGGCTATGAATGGTTCAAAGAGGTGGAGCCTATAGTTCTTTGGGCCTTAATACTGCTATGCCTTACCATGCTGTATGCCTGCCCCCTGCATAATCAGCCACACAGAACTGTGAGATGTAGCGGTTCTAGGTCCCAAGGAACAATAGGATGACAATTCACAGCCCAAATAAAATCTTTTTTTTTAATTCAGTCACAGGCAACAAAAGGTATGTTTTGTATGATTTTATAGAATCACTTTAAGTGTCATGCTTGCAAATTAATTATAAGAAACACTATCCAGAATGTGTGGGGGGAAAAAGGAAAAAAAAAAAAACTCCACTAGATTTCAGGAGAAGAGCAGTTATAGCAATCCATATAAAATAGTCATATTGCTGTATTACAATTGAGATTAACAGATAAGAAAAACATCTGTCACCACTTAAAATGACTTCTTTTGTAAACCAAGGATAATGTAAAGTTTATCAACTTGGAGTAGAAGTTCCATGTATAATGTTGTCGGGTGTATGATTTATGTTCTGGTTAATTCACTTTGCATTGAGAAATACATGTTGGCAGAAATATTTTTTCTATTGTCAGTATCATGTCAATCAAGAAGTGAGTAAGTCATTTCCTGATTGTGACTAAAGGCAAATAAATCAGACGGCGGAATAATTACAGCATTCATCTGCAAATTTACATACAATGAGTTCTACCTTCATCATATGAAAGCCTTAAAGAGGGTATATTTTTAGGAGAAAATTCCAGTGTAAAGCAGGCACACCCAGGAACTTATGGTTGTGAGAGAGGGAAAGAGGGTGTGCAACCAACAGCGAGTGTGGACCGCCTGTCCTACTCAACGGTAGGCTTTGGGCCACACTGGGGAGCGGGGTCTAAGGCCTTATTCCCATGTTCCAGGATGCGGGAAGAGTGGTCCCTGTGTGAGCAGCAGCTGGCCCTCAAGGACCAAACAAAGTATCTGCAAAGCACCATGATAAAGGCTGAGTAATCCTAGTCAGCAGGCAGAGTCATCAGCGGGAGAGACAATGCAGTACCAGGGATGAGACGAAAACGCAGTGAGGCAGGCAAAGGGTCAACAGGAATAGCAAAAACCTTTACTACATATGCAGGAATGCAGCAACACTCAGGCAAGAAGGAGCGGGTGGACCTAGTTTAAATAGGTGCAGGTGACTCTGGATTGACATAAGGCAGGAACAGGTGGAGACAAGCTGGCCGTATAAATGCAGAGCAGGCAGTCACATGTACATCCTAGTGGCCAGAGGTATCATAGCAGGGATCTGAAGGAGGAAGAAGATGCCAGAAGAAATGGAGACAAGCAGCCCTGGGACCAGCATGAGAAGCAGGACCTGGACAGCGCTGCGGGTTGTGATTAAAGGTTAATGGCGGAGTTACACAAAGAGAGACAGAGTCACAGAGAGAAAGGGTGTAACTGGCATTAAACTATACTGCCTGAAGCAAAACTGAGGATTCTAGGTAGTTTGGTTTCTACTGACAAACACTAAAAAGTTATTGTTTTGGTGACTTTGTATGCATAACCTAAAGAGACAAATATTAGTTACTAGTAGATGTTTTACTACAAAAAAAATACAACACCCCCCCCCCCCCCCAAAAAAAAAAAAAAAAAAAAAGAACAAAAACACAACAACCTATTTTAAGAGATATATGATGATTTCCCTGCAGGATTCTGAGAAAAAGAAGAGGACAGCTGACCGATTTACTTTACAGCCATCAAATGCAATGGCAAGACCGTATTTATTACTATCGATATTGATGAAACTACTGCGGTGACCAGATTGTTTAATTTACATTCATTTGCAATAAACAGTATTGACAGAATAACATGCAACAGCGTTGAACATAAATTTCCTTCATCTTTATACTCCCTGTCACAATCTGACACCTGTGTGTTTATGACCATGATTATTAACTCTCCGTGTCTCGGCCTTCTAGGCGGCTGAAGTTACTACAATGTAAGGATATGCTCCGGGTACATTGCACAGCTGGATTGCTGGAGCAGTGCAATCCCATTTCAACTCTGCATTAATTTTATGCCTCCCAGGTGACCTTGCCCATAGAAACAAACTACTGAGAAGTCCTTTAGCGACAGAAGCTTTCCGTAATAAAAGCTTCCAAAACCCCAGAAAAAAAAAAAAAATCAATTCACCTAAAGAGGTCCAGACAGCAATGGTCAAGACTAAAGGAAGACATATTAAACCTTTGAATGCAGAGGATTAAACCTTGGCAGTGATATGAAATTATTATCAGCATTTCTCTCCAAGAGCAAAAAAAAAAAAAAAAAAAGAGGAACATAAGGACAACAGGAATGAGAAAGTCATTTGACTGAATGATCTTTTAGTTAAGTTAATCCTCCGCCTGTCAGAGGAGCTCACCGCACACTGAACATGATGAGCCGCAGCTCTGTGGCAGAGTCAGAATGAGATAGTTGATGGAAAGTTCAATCTCACCTACAGGACTGGAACATCTTATATAGGAGTATACTGCAGACCTGATTTAGACTTTTTATGAAGTAGGGTTATCTATCCCAAAATCGATAAAATAATTATAATTATATATACACACACATACAATATTATTATTATATATATTTGAGCATGCTATAATAAGGTTTTACATGTGCTGATTATTATTATTATTATTATTAATCAGCACATTTAAAACCTTATCATAGCATGCTCAAATAATAATAAATAATAATAATAATTATTATTAATTATTATTATAAATAAGGTCTTGTCTAGACTGTTCTCCGCCTATACTGTTCCCCCTTTTTTGTTTTAAGAGTTAGGAAGCTATGTTGCCCAGTGACACCCCCAAAACCTGAAGATCTGTATGGAGGAGTGGGACAAAATCCCTGCTGCAGTCTGCAAACCTGGTCAAGAACTCCAGGAAACATCCAAACTCTGTAACTCTGGACTAAATCTTCTGTTCTGTTTTTCTATTGTATCAAATATTTATAAGCAATTATAAGGGTTAGTTTGCAGAAAAAAAAAATTATTTCAAATCAACTGGTGTCAGAAAACGCTGGAGATTTGTAATTTACTTCTATTAAAAAATGTTCAATTTCCAGTACTTATCAGCTGCTGTATTCTTTCCAGTCTGACACAGAGCTCTCTGCTGCCACCTCTGTCCGTATCAGGAACTGTCCAGAGCAGTAGTAAATCCCCAAAGAAAACCTCTCCTGCTCTGGACAGTTCCTGCCAGTCAGTGTCTGGGGTGGGACACCACTGCAGTTACGGTCTGGCTGAGCAGGAAATAAGCCAGCTAAAGCTTTCACCTGGGTTGTGACGTACCAGGAAGAGAAAGTGACTTCCGGCAGCAGAAATGCGGCGCTGCGGGGAGCATGGGGACAAGTAAGTATACATTCTTTATTATGTCCCCCCCCCCCCCGAACCAGATTTTTTATTTTCGCCAGACTTCTCCTTTAAGACTTTATATGCAGCTCCCTATCAATCCTTGGACTGTGTTGATATACTGACGCTTGTCTCGCAATTCCTACTTGTTGCAGCTGCTGCAAAGCAAACATACCCTGCTCTAATGTATATATAAGCAATACATAAAAGCAGTATAGCTGCAGCAGGAAAGTTTTTAAAGTATTTTTCTTTATTTTATTTTTTTTATTTCATCAATTAAATTCTAGCCTACATATTCTTATCTTAGTTATGCATGTTAAGTAGTAAAGATTTCCAATGAAATTTTTGTTCCTTCTTTCTCTTGCCAGAATCAAGTTCTGTTGTTGCCGGTGGAAAAAAAAACATGGGAGGGAATACATCCATGAAGTACGCCTGCAGCCGTGTAAGTGAACCTTTCTACCTTTATGTAGTATTACTTCCACCTAAGGAAGCAATTAAAGCAAAATGTCATCAGGTCAAGGCTAGGAATTCATTGTGATTCACTGCCTTTTCTAGCAGGTAAAGTAGGTCTCTAAGTACTTCAGATACAACTGTATCACTTAGTAGTAATGTAGCAGGTCGCACAGGTAATAAATCAAGTCTAACAAAGAAATGTCAAGTGAATACTCCATTCAGATCTATACGAGCTAAGACATGACGCTGACCTTATCATTACCTTGCTAAAAAGGCCAGTTAATATCGTCTCCTCTCCATGTTGTTTCTCGGCCTCATTTCCTCCTGACAAAAAAATAAGTTACTGCTATGGCTCTCTAAATAAAAGGCCGCTACATCCACAGCATTTTCATTCTGCAAAGTAACCTGTGCAGGTCCCAGAACGTTTTCTTTTTTTAAATGTTTATGCATACAGCATTACTAGGTGCACAAACCCAGCCCTCCAGCTGTTGCAAAACTACATTTCCCATCATGCCTGGACAGCCGAAGCTTAAGCTATTCTTTCTAATATAGTTAAATAAAAAGTTATGGGATGTGAACATAATAAGAAGTCATACTTACCTGTCTTCCTGCAGTGCAGCATCACCAATCACGGACCAACACTGTTCTCCTGTAGGTCCCAGTCCTGTGACGTCAAGACCTGGCAAAGAAATGCCTGCTCAGCCAGTCAGTGACTGAGGCGGGACATCCCTGCAGCCACTGACTCGCTGAACAGGTAGTTCCTGCTGGGCTGAAGACAGGAAGTCAGAAGGAACGGGAGAATAGAGGATGACCGTGTATACAAATATTCTCCTAAGAACGCCAAAACCTCTCTTTTACTATTTAAAATATCTCACTGGAAATAAACATTAAAAAAGTGGAAGGAAACCAAAGTACCCGGAGAAAATGAAAGAAAACACGGCCAGAACATACAAACTCCTTGTAGAAAGTACCCAGGTACCCTGCTAACCCACTGAGCCACGGTGCTGCCCCATGTCTGATAGATTCATTTTTAGTGTATAGTCCCTATTACACGGGGCGATTAGCGGGAGCAAGTGAGCACCGTCCTGTCAGGTCGCTCGCTCCTCGTTCCCTGCCGGCGATATTACACATGCCAAAGGTGAGCAGGCAGCCCTTAGGAGATAGTAGAGGTCTGCTGCTGCCACTCCTGTTGCGCAAAGCGATGGCAGCAGATCGCTGCTATCCTAGTCATCTTTCGACAAATCGTTGCATTTCATTATACAAAGCTATTATTGGCCGTAATGGCAGATAATCGCCCAAATACTGCTGATAATTGCTTTGTGTAATACAGCCTTATGGTAATAATGGGGGGGGTGTTACAGTAGTGATGAGCAATCTGGCCGAACACATAAACAATCTGGCCGAAGAAACTATGACATAAGCATCACCACAACATTAAAGCGAATATACCATCAGGTACATTCGCTTTAGGTATTACTCATGTTCTATTCACTGGTATCGGGCCGGTGCTGAAGCATCGGAGTCGCGATGGAGGAACCCCCCCCCCCCCATGACCCGGCTCAATTAGAAAAGAGCCACACCATAGAGGGGCAGGGGTCCCTCCCAATGGGAGTGCCTCACCACTGGTCTGGTATCTGTAAATAGAACGGTGCCGTACACCTGATGGTACAATTGCTTTAATATTTTCTATTAACGCCTGAAAAGTAGAAACTACAGCAGAATCCTGGCACGGCCTGTTCATAAGCTGAATTACGGGATTTGTAGAACCCAGTCGGCTGAGGTGTCTGTGTGAGTGACAGAATCCAGCAGCACAATGACAGAAGAGGCTTCTATAAGAGCAGAGGTGTCTAATAATGCAGCAGTGCACAGCATAGCACATTCTCTACCAGAACTGCTGACATAGCCGTATTCTACTCCGGGTCTCATTTCCCACTTGCTTGGCTTCTTCGCACTCATATTCCCTTACATATTAAATCAGTTTCTACTTTCTCTCAGATAGAAGCAAAATCACTGTCCTCATATCTATCGGAAATAAAACGTACACCATGAAAAATGGCAGCAGACAGCTATACTTTTAGTGCCCTTGAATGGGGCCTGGTCCCAGTATGGGATATGCTGGATGGAATCCCGAAGGTGCGGGAGAAAAGCTAGCCGACATTACTGGGACAATTTCCATAACGATTCATCATCTTTTTACCATGTCTGCAGGCCATTCCTGAAATATTTAGACACTCATTCTGTCGGCTTTTGCTGCTTTAAGAACATTTCCAATGTCTTTGGGGTACAACCATAAAATATATATTGTGAGGTTACAAAAAAAAAGAAAATATTTTTACTTATGTTTACTTAAAGGGCGTGATCTCCTAAATTTTCTTCTTCCTTAAAGGAGAAGTCCGGCCATTTTTTAAATCCGGTAGCCAGCAGGGGCAATTTGATAACAAGTATGAGTACAATCTTACCTCTCCCCATGCCCATGGTAAGCGAAGGGACCGGCCTTGGGACCCACTCTGGGATCCCTGGCGTTTCACACGCCATAACTCGGCTAATGGACTGGCTGCTCGATGTTATCACAACACGGGGGAAAATGCCTTCCAACAGGGGTCCCGAGGCCGGTCCTGCCACTCTCCTTGGGGTTCCTACTTAAATTCCCCCCAGCTGGATTTTAAAAATGACCAGGCTTCTCCTTTAAGAGAATCAGATACTAAATATTTTATTCTAATTTTCTATGGTTTCTATTTTCTAACTGTAATTTTTTTATTTTACTTTTTTACATTGTTATGGGGGTTGCCATTTTGCCTCAGCTGTTTTTAACAGCATTTAGTGACATACTTTACAGCAAGACTCATGGGCATAGACTACAATAGACGGACTTTGTACCCTTAAGAGGAATGTGAAACATTACTGAGCGCGCTCTGTGACCTGTAAAGAGGTAATTACACAAGGAGTTGTTATTGTCTCCTCTATCTACTATACACATGATGCTGCAATGCTGTACAGATCATTTTACAAACAAATTAGAACAACGTACTAAGCAGCGGATCTACAAATAGAGGTGTGTACATAAACCATGTCTTGAGTATTTTGTGGACCACAACTCTCTGTCCACAAAAGGCATAGTATCCATAGTATCATCAGTATAGGCCATATTTTTTTAAGACTCTGTAAAAGTGAAAAGTAAAGTAAAAAGGAGGAATGGTCAAAATGATGACACTAACTAGAATTGCGGATCTACATTATTTGCAGACATTAAGGAAAAGTCTGCAAAAAATATATTTCCATTGACTTCTATCGGTGTGTCTGTGCTGCACTAGGACTTTTTTTTGCAGCACAGATCCACAATATCTCTAACCCAATTTCAAGATATAATATAGATTGTTAAATGGAAAATTAAAAAAAAAAAACACCAAAAATTCTAAAAAGTTATGTTTAACATAAAAATTGGATTTAAACAATAAGTCCCTTCCTGATGACACCTTCCCATTAAAATGAGTATTAATGTGATGAAGTGGCAGAATAATTTAAAAACATTCAGAATAAAGGAGTTTTTTCCCATTACGGCACCATACTTGCATCACCTAGAAAGTGACAATAATTCAGCTACAACCGGAATCCAGAACATAATAGAGGTAAACGTAGCGAAGCCGGCTCTGTGGCTGTTTTGCTCAGCTGTTTGCACATACTCAGTTGCTGGAATGATCCGAGCTTTGAAAAACAAGGATTTGTTTATTGTTATAGATGAAAAACAGAGAGAATGGGAAAGCAATGACTGGCGACCGTTCTCTGGAGACGCGCCAGCTACAGCACGCTGTGGAAATTCTGTTATTTGCCTGATGCGTTTTGAGAAGAATCCTCTGGACGATACTGGGACTTTTTGTCGCTCTCAGTTGTGTCAGGACGTGAAGGCTACAGTATGATGGAGACCATTATCATGGAGAAATAACACATGGTTTGACAAAGCATTAGTCAGATTACACTGTATGCAGGTTTGGCCTGGGTCTGGAATATTCACGTCTATAAATAATATTCCTTACACGGCTCACTGAACAAATCAGACACATTCATCAACAGTTGGCAGTCCGGAGAAGTCATCTATCAACATAGGGAAAACTACAAGCCCCATTACTGCCTTACATTTAGCCCTTGTGACAATGCTAAGCCTCTATACCAAAATATAATATAGACAATAACTGCATTACCTGCCGAACGGACCCCAGGACAGATCTTGGATTAAAAGCAGCTATCCGAAGGTACAAGCGGTTTGGGGAGTCAGATTGTGGGTACAGAGTCACTTTTAAGTGTACAAGTCACTTAAAAAATAAATAAATAAATAAAAAATAAACTTTTTACATGTCTCTATGCCATGTCAAAAGATTTTTAAAGTCCCTGACCAATCGCTAGAGCGAGCTGGAAGAGTAGCACATGACTGACGATACACCTAAATTTATATTCTGTCTTCTGAACTGAGCCATGGTGATAAATCTGAAGCCTTTGAAGAGATCCCTCTAAGTAAAATTTCCCTCGCTGAACTCTTCTGAACGATTTACTAAAGTGAATTATCCTCAATAATCAAAGAAATAGTCACACACCAGAAAAATATACTAACGTGCAGCTGTCACGAAGTCCGCTGACCTACTCGGCTTTGAATTCCTCTCTGCGGCTGGAATTTCTGATCCAACGGAGGTCCCGCTTTACCATTACGGCGTAATCGTATCCAAGGATCCCCAACCTTCTAGGCGCAGAGAGAGATTCTGCCAAACTAGTGTTCAGGCTTAGTGACAGGTATTTAAATGTATGAATATAGCCAGACTGAATCCATCAAAAATTGGTTAGGGATACATACTGTACCAGTAATACTTGGTACAGCTCTAGGGGAGAGAGTCAAAACTGTCAAATTCTTAAGTCAGTGTAACTCAAATTCTTGATGCATTTTGCTGAAATCACAGCAAAAACTTACTATTTTACAGCACTCCACAAAGTTGGGGCAATAGCAAACAAAAAAAATATGCAAATATGGGAACATTGTCTTAAAAATGCAGTGTGTTATGTCTAAGGCCTTATTCACACGTTCCATGCACGGTCTTCCATGTGCTACAAACCAGACTTCGGAACTCCCGGCATTATTATTCTCCGAAACTATTGAAAAGTCTGTGCTACTGTTCTGACGTGGCTGAGTACAGTAGCGTGAAGATTTAACTACTTTCGAGCTCACAGCATAATAATTAATGATGATGCCAGGAGTTCCAAAGTCTGGTCTGTAGCACATCGTATATATATATATATATATATATATATATATATATATATATATATATATGGACCGTGCATTGAATGTGTGAATGTAGCCCAAGTCTGTAGCATATATTAGTTGTCGGCTTACTTTTATGTAAACAAAAAAAAGCGTGTGTTTTAAGCTATAAACCATTTCCTGTTAAGCGCACCACATGTCTAAAACACATTGAAAATAAGGTCAAGTCATGCATGCCAGTTTTCTGGCACAAAGTTCCATGAGATTTTTGGTGCAATGTCAGATGGCAGGATAAACCTACTAATACTCTGGGTGTATAAGCTGAATGCATACATAAGCGCGAGGCTGCAACGATATACTTTACTAACAAAGCATGTAGTAACTATAGAGTTAAAGGGTTATTCAGGATTAGAAAAACATTGCCGTTTTCCCAAAAACATCACATCATTAATGGTATCATAACTCTGTTCTTTTCACTTCAATAATCTACAATACCGCACACATACTGTGAACAAGAGCGGCGCTGTTTATAGAAGAAAGCGGTCATGTTTTTCTAATCTTGGAAAACCCTTTAAAGAAGCTTAAAAAACCAGAGTACCATCCGGCACAGTGTTACCATAAATACCTTATCGATTATAACTGCCTCTCTGGGGGTATCCCATAAAGAAAAGTCTACCTAGTGGTCACTCCCAATGGCTATGTCAACAGTGTCCTTTTTGCGGCTGTCTTTTTATACCGCCGCCACTTTGACGACAAAAGATTTGATAATCTTTGATAATGAAAGTAGATGTACCATGAAGTACAACAATTTTTTTACATCAATAGACCAGTGCCACGATTTTTTTTTTTACTTTGAACGGCGGCCCAGTTCATGCGAACAGCACCAGTCTATTCCCGTGCACCAGCCCGGCCTGAAACACTGGGGGCAGGCCCACTGGCCCCCCCCAGTGTGATGAAACCCCTTCCCCTCCGTGACACAGCTCCACTGATTCTAATGGAGCCACGACACAGAGGGGAGGGTTTTTTGTCACACTGAGGTGGGTGTGTCCCAGTGCTTCGGGCAAGGCCGGTGCCCGGGAATAGTCTTGTGCTGTTTGCATGACCCGGGTCCCCATTAGAAAAAAGGACCGTGGTGACGGTCTATTGATGTAAAAAAACTTAAAGTGATGTTAAGGACTCAAATAATTATTATTTGTGGCCATAAATATCAAAAGATGGCCACCCAAAAAGACGGCTGTAAAACGATGGTGTGAACACAGCCTAAATTTTGGAAATACGTCAATTTTATGTTCTGGCATTAAAGAGGCGTGTAGTGAAGGAGATATATTACCGCTGCTTCCAGCTCTGCTAAATGTATATTTAGAGCTGCAGTGAGGGAGCATTTACATTGAATCAACTTTTTTAGTGCTTTCTAATTATCGCAGCTATTGTTACAGAAATTAAGCTCTATAGAGGCTTTTCAGAAGGCTCGGAGAAAACTGAATTTCAAGCTCCATATGGGGAAAGTTTATTTCAAGAATGAAATGGGCAAAACAACAAAATTATGCAAAAAAGGTTGATGATGGTTTTATGTAAGTTGCAAATCCAAGCCTCCAACTAGAGGGAGAAATAAATGTGTTTAATAAGCTCCATTAAATAACAAACCAGAAGGCTGCAGGGTGAAACCATTCACAGACTTATTAAAAGGAGGGATTGTTTAAAGCTACAAAAAGCTTTCACATTGGCATAAAAACTACAGAAACCTGAGGAGATCCAGGTGAACTATTCCTAGGGGTGAATTCACACGTACTGCATTCTCTCTCTCTCGAGAAACTCGCATCACTAAATCCGCTGCGATGCAGATTTCTATTAAACTCTATGGCACTTCATTTCTGCAGAGGATTTAAATTCTGCAGTTGAGCTATAGACGTACAAGTTAACTGCTTAGCCATACTTACCTGTCCATGTTCCCCAATGCTCACGCATGCTTCTCTGGGTCCCTGCTGAGTGACAGCCAGCTTAGCCAGTCACTGCATTCTTTGCCCGCAGCCTGTGATTGGTTGAGCTGGCCGTAATTGAGCAGGGACCCAAAGAAGCATGCATGAGCACCGGAGGAACACGAGCAGGTAAGTATGGTGTTGGGAGCTAAGTAGTTAATTTTTAAAAGTCAATGGCACAATACATTCTTGCAGCAGAGATCCAATATGGTACGTGTGAATCCTCTCTAAAGCAAACCTATTTGAATAGAACTACTCTCCACAATGTGTGCAAGCGATATGCGTCCATCTATTGTAAAATCAGCTGGTTCTCTTACCTTCACAGCTACAACCGAAAACTATATTAGTGCTGCAGGGAATACGCTCACCCATGACCTCACCCGCTTTCAGGTATCCCAGGTAGTCAGTCACAGTGACAGAAACCCTATCACTCGCACTGTGAGGAGAATATACAGTATCTGTTACAAATAAATGGCGCTTTTTTTTTTTATTAATGAAAAGTTACAGGCTATGCCTTTTTGACACTGCGTCAGAGGCTCAGTTCGGAGTCTCCATCATGGAGTCTGTTTGAATCTAAAGGGGTACTGTGGCACAAATCAACTGGTGTCAGAAAAACATATGGAATTGTAGTTTACATCCATTTAAAAAAGTACTTAACAGCAGCTGTATGTCCTGCAGGAAGTGGTGTATTCTTTCCAGTCTGACACAGTGCTCTCTGCTGCCACCTCTGTCCATGTCAGGAACTGTCCAGAGCAGTAGCAAATCCCCATAGAAAACCTCTCCTGCTCTAAACAGCTCCTGACATGGACAGAGGTGGCAGCAGAGAGCACTGCGTCAGACTAGAAAGAATACAGAACTTCCAGCAGGAAATATAGCAACTGATAAGTACTGGAAGACTGGAGATTCCCATTAAAATCAATGGGGCCTATTTTGTCCAATAGTGCAGAGGACTGTTTGGCTCCATTTGCCAATGGGCAGCACATATGAAAGACACTCTGCGGCAGTATGAGCCTAGCCTAAAGTCCATCACATATCAGGCCTGAAATAACATCAGTTGCCATCAGTTTTTTTTTTTTTTTTTAATTAAAAACACTTTTTCCAAGCATATTGTTCAGTAGATTTTACTATACCACCCCCACCCCGGTACAATAAATATGTATGTAGTGATAATATTGAGGCCAGTTTCCATGCATAGTTACACTTGGAGGCTGGGTTCACACTATGTATATTTGAGGCTGTATTTGTGAGGCTGTATAGCAACCAAAACCAGGAGTGGATTGAAAACACAGAAAGGCTATGTTCACATAATGTTGTAATTGAGTGGATGGCCGTCATTTAATGGCAAATTTTTGCTGTTATTTTAAAACAGCGGCCGTTATATTGAAATAATGGCAGTTATTTACCGTTATATGACGGCCATCCACTCAATTTCAACATTGTGTGAACAGAGCCTTTCTGTGTTTTCAATCCACTCCTGGTTTTGGTTGCTATGAGGACCTGACTTGAGGACCAAATACTGCCTGAAGTATACAGTGTGTGAACCCAGCCTAAGGGTACAAACCCACTTGACGTATTTGCTGCGTGAATCAGTCTTAAAAATAAGCAGGCAAAACGCAGGTTGGCTTTATACGATTGTTTTGCGTTAAAATACGCAATTGCGTATTTTTGAAGCGTGAAGCTTGTGTTAGCAAAGCATCAGTTGTTAACAACCTGTGCGAAAAACACATGTAGCTTCATGCTTCAAAATTACGCAATTGCGTATTTTAACGCAGAACAATTGTATAAAGCCAACCTGCGTTTTGCCTGCTTATTTTTAAGACTGATTCACGCAGCAAATACGTCAAGTGGGTTTGTACCCTAATACACCAAAGGCTGTTCGCAGTTTACCAACTACAGTACACAAAATCCTTTCAAAATGTTTGTGAACTGCATTTCCCACCCCGTTATAGGGCGCAGACATCCTTCTGTAACCCTGTTGCTTTAACATTTGGTTTACATATGTATGAAATCCTGAGTGGAATGTCAGCTATGTCCTTGCCCTGAGTGCAGCATGGCATACTTTTTGTTCTCTATACGGACAAGGTTACGACTCGCTGTAATTTCCCAGTTACAGAGCATTCCTGAGGAATATCTCTCCCTCTAAGACCCCCAGCTCTGGTATGACGGCCAGAGGCTTTCAGGAAGGTACTGGTCGTTGTTTTGTCACCTGTTGGCTGCATAAATACTGGCGGGTCCTGCTGTAACAGGGAGGCTTAGAGGCTGACATTCTATTGTGCATGCCACTGACACTATTAGGTATGTTCTCTCACAGTATTTTTGCAAAACCAGGAGTGGATTAAAAACGCAGAAAGGATATGTTCACGCAATGTTGAAATTCAGTTCCATTGAAGTAAATGGAGCTTAAATTGCAAACCGCACCTGACCTGGAGACAAGAGAGGGGGGAAAGTGGCCATGTTTTTGTAGAGCTGGATAACCACTTTAAGCAGAAAACAAGTTACAGCAACGGCCGTTATTTCATTATAACAGTTATCATACAGATAACGACCATTGTTGTAAAATACCGGCCTTTATTTGTCGTTAAACTATGTCCACCCAATAAAAACATCCGTCATTTTAACGGTGCATGAACATAGCCTAAAAGCTCAAAAAAAGACCTTAAAAAAACACTAAAATTTCTAAGACGCCTGAACAAATAGAACTGTAAAAATGTCGGTGTACATGTGTAGAGTTTCAGATTTCAGGCCATAGAGTGAAGCATCTGTTATATGATCCTGACACAGGGACACTAGCAATCTGGTAGAGTTTGTTTAAAGGGGGTTGTCTAGGGTTAGAAAAACATGGCTGCTTCATTCCAGACACAGTGCCACACCTGTCCATGGGTTGCATCTGGTACTGCAACTTGCACAACTAAAGATGATGGTGCTGAGCAGCAAGACTTTATGTGGCATTGGTTTCCAGAGAAGGAAGCCATTTTTTGTAACCTTAATGCCATCACTTCTATACTGCTACAGTATAGAGAAAGTCAGATGCATTAGTCCAGAAAGATATGCACTAAGATACTAGAAACAAAATTCTGTTTAATAGGGTTTTTTTCATCACAAAAAGTAATTGCATATGACCAAAATCTCATCACTTCATGATCGATTGAGGTTTCGAGTGAATGGTAACAGGCTGCAGTTTTCAACCAGCAGCACTGCCGCACAAGGAAAAACTGAAAAGGTCTTAAAGGGGAACTCCGCATAAGAAAAACTTGTTTTCTATTAAAAGTACATTAAAAGTTATATAGATGTGTCTATACAATGTATTACTGTATCTGTGCGGTTCTGCCACACTGGTAGCTGATAGAAATCCAGGAAGTGGAAAAAAATGGCCTCTGTGCCAATTCATATTGTCTCCTGTGGCTATCCCCCCAGGAGACAAATCTTCCATGCCTCTGTCTCACATTGTGTGTGTTTGCTGATGATGCAGACAGGGGGCAGGGCGTGATGTCACAGGAGGCTTGGCTGGATAACCCAATCCCATGACTGATTCACCATCTCTGACTGAACAAAAGCAGCTGCTGCACTAATTTTACTGATTGTAATGGGTGGGGGCTGTGATGATTACATGAGGGAAAGCATTGCATTCTGGGAAATGCCAAACCAAGAAACACAAAACAGAGCAAAACCCCCCAAACAAATGGATTTTTGGTAGTTTCAAAAGTGGGATAGACAGGTAAATAATGCGTTATGCTTCTGCAGAAGTTTAATTTTTTTTTAACCTGTACCTGGAGTTCCCCTTTAAAGAGGATGTACCACCAGGTACATCCTCTTTAACCTGAAGCCACGGATCGAACGACACCGGCACGGGGAAGCCGGTGCCACGGTCCGTTTTCCGGACCGAGGCCCGGTTCCCGTGCACGGCGCTGTTCTATGCACCGGAACCGGCCAGTGCTCAAGCACTGGAGGTAGGCCGGGCCGCCCCCAGTGGGAGGGAATTCCCTCCCCTGTATGACGCAGCTCCATTCATTCTAAGGGAGCCGCGTCATGGAGGGGAGGGAATTCCTTCCCACTGGCGGCGGCCCGGCCTACTTCCAGTGCTTGAGCACCAGCCGATTCATAGAACGGCGCCGTGCACGGGAACCGGGCCTCGGTCCGGAAAACGGACCGCAGCAACGGCTTCCTAGTGCTGTCGCCGTTCGATCCATTGGCTTCAGGTTAAAGAGTATGTACCTGGTGGTACATACTACAAATGAGCGAAACTATCTAACACTAAGTAAGAGATGCCCAGAGCCCACTTCTTTACAATGACCCCACTGATGTTATTGTGATGGATTTCCCTTGAGTCTTATTACTTATGACTATAAGGCCCCAGTCAAAAACAGTGTCGACGTACCCAAAAACATATGGAAACAGGATCAGGACTGTATTTTTTCAAAGGTTTGTACCTGCAATTTTGACCAATTGTCTCAAAGAGGTTTTACTATATACACTTCAATATCCTATTTTATATGGGGGCTCAAAACAAACTTTTACAAAGTATAAACTTACAACATTAAGGAAAGAAGCAGTATACAAATATTTTGATAAATAAAGGACAGTACATGAACTCAGTATAAACAATGTCGGCTATATACTGACGTATGAAAGGCTTCCCTCCTTACCATAAGGGAACAATTATTAATGCTGGCCAAATTCACAGCAATTCTGTCTTTATACAACAATAAACTGGATCAGAGATGGATACTGGAGGGTTATTCCCCCGTCCCGTGTTCTACAGACGCTATGGAGGAATAAGGCCCTATTACATGGAGCGATTAGTGCTTAAAAATTCACTATAACTATCAAAAAAATAGCAATTATCTGTCCGTGTAATAAGACCCAATGATCAAACAACGAATGAAAAATCGTTAATTTTTGTCTTTCAACATGTTGAATAATCGTTGGTAGTTCGCCAATCGTTCGCATGTCTGTTCACGTAATAAGTCATTCACAGATAACACTTATGTATGTTGTCCTGAGAAATGATTAGCGACCATAGAACGTAAAAACGATCTTTCATAACATTAATCGGTGAACGTAATAACCTCAGATTCATTTACAACAAAATAGCTAGTTTTCACAGGCGATTGATTGTTATAGCAAATTTTTAAGCGATAATCGCGGCTTTAAGCCCTGTAGTCTTTCCCCATCCAGCATGATGTATCAATACCACAACGGGAGAAGGGAAAGTGTTTGAATCTTTGCAGCACTGTAACGAAGCAGCCGCATGGGAATAAACCCTTAAGGTCCTATTACACAGAGCTATTTTTAACGATTAACGACCAACGATAAACGATCGCAAACGAGATTGTTTATTCTTAACCTGAAATTGTTCGCCATATTACACAGAATGATGGTCGTTAGATACAATCGTTATTACAATAGTTATTCCTTCTGATATCAGGAAAACAATGGGCAACGTTCTATTACACTGAACGGTTAGTGAAAAAGTGCGGAACATGAGCGAACAAACATGGAATTACAGCAAACGATTAACAATGACTTTAGGTTCAGATCTAAATCAACGATCAACGACATACAAACGATTTTTCGATCGTTGCCTGCAATTACACAGGTCGATTATCGTTTAAATTCCAACAATTTAAAGGGGTAGTCCACCCAAAAAAAATTTCTTTCAAATCAACTGGTGCCATAAAGTGCCAGAGATTTGTAATTCACTTTTATTAAAAAATCTTAAGTCTTCCAGTACTTATTAGCTGCTGTATGTCCAGCAGGAAGTGGTGTTTTCTTTCCTGTCTGACCCAGTGCTCTCTGTTGCCTCCTCTGTCCATGTCAGGAACTGTCCAAAGCAGGAGCAAATCCCCATAGAAAACCCCTCCTGCTCTCCAGACTGGACATAATACAACTTCCTGTTGGGCATACAGCAGCTGATAAGTACTGGAAGGCTTGAGATTTTTTAATAGAAGTAAATTACAAATCTCTGTCACTTCATGGCAGCAGTTGATTTGAAAGAAAAAAATTTGGGGTGGACTACCCCTTTAACGATTTCTCACACGATAATCGTCTCTTGTAATAGGGCCCTTAGGGTGGTAGGTGACCATACACACGCAATGATCCCATCAGACGCATAAAGGATCAGCAACAAACCTGCAGTGTCTGAACACAGCATTATGTTAGAGTGGAAGGTTCTCCTTTCTACATTTTATGGCTACAAATATTATTATTATTATTATTATTATTATTATTATTAATAATTCCCTTATTTATATAACAAAGACTTTGCGTAACTTGTCTTTGCTTGGTCCCCACTATGACTCAAAATCTGTATGCTATATGAACTAACCTATAAGTCCAATGTTTTAGCTTTGACACACTGAAGAATACAACGCTTGGCTGAATGCCACATTGACAACGCTTCCGCGCCACTTTTTCTGACACACACAGATAAGTGAGACTCAGAGCTTCAGACACTTAGAAAGGTGACTGGATACAATGGCAGATCTGACCTGGCACAGTTATCAGTCCGTGACAGATGCAGTGCTGATTGATTTGGCACACTCTGCACCGATAAAGGAGCCAATACACACCAGTACGATGTCTACTATCAATTCATCTTCCCCCATACATCTACTAATATGCCCATACGGAGACATCACAGTGGAAGGGCACTTTCTAAACTTTTAAAGAGAAAAGAAACTAGATCCTACATCTGAGTGTATGTGCACACTACGGAATCCGGGCGAATAACGTGGTGCAGATACAGCTGCTCACGTGCATCTCCGCCAGTGCCATAGACCCTATTCTACGCACAGGCAGATTCCACCGTCCGCCCAAAGAGTGAACAGGTTAATTCTTTGGGCAAGCGGCGGAATCCACCTGTGCATAGAATGGAGTCTATGGCACGGGCGGTGATGCGGGCATGAGCGCTAGAATCCGCGGTGGGTTATCCGCCCGGATTCTGTAGTGTGCACATACACTTAAGGCCCTATTCCACGGAACGAATGTTGTTCGTATTCGGACGATATCGGCCGCTACGAACAATAATCGTCCCGTGGAATACAGTGCAACGATCAGCCAACATCGTTCATGTCGGCTGATCGTTGCAGTCGCTTGTTTTTCAACATGTTGAAAAACAATCGACTGATACAGCAACGATCTGCTGCCGTCGCTCCGTTGAATAGGAGCATCGGCAGCAGACGCTGCTGTATCCTATGGGCTGCCCGGACGATCACCGATGCTCCGAGCAGACCCCCTCCCCCCCCCCCGCAACTCCCCGCCGCCCCTCCCGCACTCACACGCTCGCCGCAGCCGCGCTGAATAGCGGCGGCAGCGAGCGGGGAACGAGGAGCAAAAGAGCGCTGAGAGCGCTCGTTTGCTCCTCTTAACGACCGGTGGAATAGGGGCATAAGTGAGAAATTTAAAATGTATCAATATCTTGGCTACAAAGTTGCCGTTTATAGAAGAAAATCTTGCAGCAAATGAATTAAATTAACCTGTACAAACTTGCTCTAAACCCAAGAGAAGAGCGCAAATAAAAAAAAAAAATTCTCACATCACGTAAAAGTTTTCAGACTTTTATGGGTACAAAGAGCTACATTCACAGAGCCAAGTGTTTGCAGGGAACATAATATCTTGCAAAGCTGACAAATTTCAAGGCCTGTTTGAGTTTATTGGCTCACATGCTCCGGCTGCACAATGGATGCGGAGGAAAATCAGCCTCTAGCAATAGATTAAACAGATAAAAAAATTTTTTTAAAAAGTGTTAAAGTGTGGCACAAATCACTTAAATATGGAAGAGCTTGGAAATAATTCAATAAAAGACCATTCAAGTCGGTGAGGCGTGTGGGTGAAGTGCTCAGCCGAGAGGTCACTACTATGCCACAGAGGGATTCATTACAGGTGACAAAGGGGTTTATGCCGGAGACATCAGAAAAACGAAAAAATCACAAGAAATGACATTTCGTCTTAATGTTGCTGCAGCCAGAGTAATGCGAGGTGACTGGTGAATACACTAGTGGAAGAGGCAGACATTGGCATCCTCGTACAAGAATAGCTCCACTCATTGATCACCGGGGACTCCAGGGCTCTTTGTAAAGCTGCTGTCATTTATCTTCTACCAGTGCCCCCGTACTCGGGGTATCCAAGCAGCTGTCTAGTCATCCATACACTAAGTGACAGACACAGAGATGGGCTCTAATATCTCATATTAAAGGGGTTGTCCAGCGAAAATCGTTTTCTTTCAAATAAACCGAAATCAGAAAGTTATATAGATTTGTAATATACTTCTATTAAAAATCTCAAGTCTTACCATACTTATCAGCTGCTGTATGTCCTGCAGGAAATGTTTTATTTTCAGTCTGACACAGTGCTCTCTGCTGACATCTCTGGCAGAGACAGGAACTCTGTCTCGATTTTCTATGAATCCCAATAGAAAACCTCTCCTGCTGTGGACAGTTCCTGTCTCGGCCAGAGGTGGCAGCAGAGAGCACTGTATCAGACTGAAAATAAAACATTTCCTGCAGGACATACAGCAGGTGATAAGTATGGGAAGACTTCAGATTTTTTTTTTAATAGAAGTAAATTACAAATCTATATAAAACTTTCTGACACCAGTTGATTTGAAAGAAGAAGATTTTCGCTGGACAACCCCTTTAAGTCCTAGATCAGCGCTTGCTTACCAAGCCTATTAAACGGCATGGGTTGTACATATATCGTTAGCGATATATAAAAAATAATAAAGGTTTTACTTACCTATACACGCTCCCTGATGTCCTCCTGGCTTTTCGCAGCTCCTCCCAGCTACTGCTGAAGCTTCTAAACCTGTTTGTGCAGTGACAGCCCGCTCAGCCAATCACTGATTGAGATGGGACAGCACAGCAGCCAGTGAGTGGCTGAGTGGCAACAGGAAAAGTAGGGAGGACACCAGGAAGCGCGGAGAGGTAAGTATTAACACAAGAAGGTCCAAGCTTGCTCTTTAGCAGCTAGAGCAGGGGTAGGGAACCTTGGCTCTCCAGCTGTTGCAAAACTACAACTCCCACCATGCCTGGACAGCCTGGCTGTCCAGGCATGATGGGAGTTGTAGTTTTGCAACAGCTGGAGGGTCAAGGTTCCCTACCCCTGCCCCAGCTAGTGATGAGTTTGCAAAAAAAAAAAAAAAAAAAAAACGAGAAGATTTATACGAGGATATGCAGAATAATCATTTACTACGGCAAACTCGGAAAGTAGCAGGAGCTGTAATTTCGCCGACACTTATTAACAAATGACTTGTCTGGGATTTGTACAATGCGGTGTTATTTTCTTCCTGTTTCAGCAGATAAAAATCTTTTAGGCTCTAATTTTTTTTTCACTTTTTTTTTTTCATCCCAGCTTTCGTCTCTCTCCATATTCTTTTTTGTTAGAGCTGCCGGTAACCATGGGGATGACAGTGCTAGAATGTCTAAAAAGGTTTTCAGACTAATGCGCTAGTGAATAGAGGAGTCTGCCTGTGAATACACAGTCCTGTGTCTGGATGACCTGGTCGTTCTGATCACTACCTGAAATGATGGGAGAGGGAGTGAGCGAGTCAGTGGGGCAGTATACAACATGTATGGAGGGGAAAAAAAAAAAACAACAAAAACTTCCCCATGCAGCAAACCGAGACTCGGGAAAGTGCTGCTCATGTAAACACAAATCAAAAGGAGGCCAAACAGGGGCTGAGCTCCTGCATAATGGACACACATACAAAAGGAGCAACATGCAAAAAGAAAGGAAGCTATTGTCTCTGGATACTGTGGACTGATCAAGGAAGAATTCTCACAAGAACAACTAATTGCTAAGAGCTGGGAAAGTCTGGCCGAGCATGCAGCGGGGTAAACTCCAACTCATCGGCCGGCTTTATGTTGGGATTACACGGAACACATATGTACGTCTTAGTACATTCTGCTATTAAAAATGAGAGAGGGTTCAGAAACACAACAGGAATATTTCAGCCCTGCACGCACAGGTCGGCTCTCCCATATGTACACAAAATACTGAAGGAAACCGAGAGTGCACAAACAAACCGGTAGTGTATACGGAGGCTTTGTACTAGCCAATCTATAGGATAAGAGTGGTGGAATGCAAGCTGCAAAACTAGGAAGAGATCTCTACAGATTTGCTTTGGGAAGGTTTGTCACGTCTGTAGTAACTATATGATGATTTGCCATAAAACCAACACGTATCGTAATATATCCGCCAAGAAATAGTGGTGGTGCCGCATGGCGATATAAGATTGTGGCACAGTAAGTAAGCATGTCTAAAAATATACATTGGAATTAACAAATTCTCTAAGGGCCTTATTACACAGGATGATTATCGTGCGAAAAATGTATATCGTTCAAATTTAAACGATAATCGTTCTGTGTAATTGCAGGTAACGATTGAAAAATCATTTGTATGTCGTTGATTTAGATCTGAACCTAAAATTATCGTTGATCGTTCGCTGTAATTCCACGTTCGTTCAAGTTCCGCATTTGTTCACTAATCGTTCAGTGTAATTGCACATTGTTCATTGTTTTGCTGGGATCAGATGGAGTAAACGATCATAGTAACGATTATAACTAACGACCATCGCTCTGTAATATGGTGAACAATTTCAGGTTAACGATAAACAATCTCGTTTGTGATAGTTTATTGTTAAGGTGCGTTTACACGTAATGATTAGCGTGCGAATTTGCACGCTAACGATCGAATTCGAATGATAATCGTACGTGTAAACACAGCGAACGATCAAACGACGAACGAGAAATCGTTCATTTTGAGCTTTCAACATGTTATCAAATCGTCGTTCGACGTTCGCAAAAAATTCGCAGATCGTTCCGTGTGAACAGTCGTTCGCCGATTTAACCAATGTGTGAGATAGGCTTAAGCGATCGCAAAACGATTTTCCGTACGATATATCGTACCGTCTAAACTCTGATCGTTATGAAAAAAAAAACATTTTTACTCCGACATCGTTAATCGTACGATCAGGCCAATTATCGTTTCGTGTAAACGCACCTTTAGTCTTTAATCGTTAAAAATCACTCTGTGTAATAGGACCCCAAGAGTGCAAAAGGGAGGAAAAGTTTTTGTAAGGTGTAAAATAGTGGGCAGATATATAAATAATACAGCTTGGCTGCATGGATTCCTTTACAAACACTTTATCAGACTCTCAGTATCTCCCAACAAGGCCACCCCTCCCCCAATGTGTCACTCAGCCATAAAGAACCTTCCCGACACCCTATTCATATAGAAACAATGAAAGAAACACAAGTGCTTGGAGGGAACGGCAACGAGACCTGAACAGAAATGATCACTCGTATTTTCACAACTGAAGGAAGAATGAGCGTGGGATACCAACCAACCACCAGTATCAGGCAGAGCTTGACCTGTATAAAAGTTTGCATTTTTAACTCTGACATAAGAATTGAAGGGCAACTCCAGCTATTTTTTTTTTCTTTCAAATCAACAGGTGCCAGAGATTTGTAATTTACTTTTAAAAAAAATCTCATGCCTTCCAGTACTTACCAGCTGCTGTATGTCCTGTATATCTATGTCTAGTATGACATACAGCAGTAGATAAGTATTGGAAGACTGGAGATTTTTATAATAGAAGTAAATTGCAAATCTCCGGAACTTTCTGACACCTGTTGATCTGAAGGAAATTTTTTCCGCGGGAGTTGCCCTTTAGATGTGTCCAACAGAGGATTTTGTAAAAACTTTTGTCAGACATCAAAGGTTATATATCAAATGAGTAACTATAAATTGCTGGTAACCATACAGGAAGGTGAACAAACACTCACTACAGAATGACACCATCCAAGCAGAGATCACTTCTAAAAGTGAGATTAAAAAAAAAAAAAAGGAAAGAAAGAAAGAAAAAGAAGAGAAACCATGTTTGCAACAAGTGATAAAATTGGTATCTGCTTTCTAAACTGTACATTGTACAAGTAAGCAGTGTAAAGGAGCAAGCGGCGCTCGCTGCCGACGCTATTACACAAGCTGAAAGTGAACAGGTAAATTGGAAGCTGCGGAGCACAGGATAGAAGACTGGCAGCAGGGAGAGATAAGGTAACAGGTGTTTGGACAAGGGCTGCATGGACATAGCTGACGATGTCCATGCAGCCCTTACTGCACGATTATCAGGCCGTCTAATAGGCCCAGTTTACTAAAATGATCGGGTCGCAGTCGGCCTGTGTAATAGGACCCTCACACGGAGCGACGTCAGCAGAACGCTGCTATCAAGGTCGTTTGTATTTCAAAATGTTAAAAGACCACGTTCAGTCGACATCATGCATGTCGGCTGATCGTTGCCTTTTATTACACAAAGCGATTATCGGCCAAAAATGGCCAATAATTGCTTCGTATAAAAGGGCCTTAAGAATGTGCTCTAGATAGAGACAAAAGGCGATGTGTAGAACGCATAGGATTGCCCATAGGAACGCACGTCATGCATCACACTCACCTAGTCAGACAAAGCATTAAACAAGTCAAGCAGACAGGCCAGCAGAGTTTTACAGCACAAACCCTGACCCTGCAGAAATACTGACTTGCACTAGCGAAATATATATCATTACACCCGCGCATACAGGAGAATGCCAGTAAAAGCACATTAAGCAATGTTTGCAAATGGATTTATCTTGTCTGGGATGTCAACCTGTCAGTCGCATTCTGCTACATCACTTACTGCTTTGAGGGGCAGCGGTAAGGAACGTAGTCTACACCAGAAGTTACCGGGTACCACTGACACATGTACAGTAGTCCCTGGGCAGGATATGTATGTTAGTACCCAGGGAGCACATACTAAATGAAGCAGATGTTGCATCTTACAAGACTACACGGCCATTATACAGCATTTATAATGAGGGTTTATGAGAAAGATCACGTAGAAGATCATCCACATTAATAAATGATCAGCCCGTTCTGCCAGTCTAACAAGACCAGCATGCAGGCCATCTCCATTCTCACCAGTCATAGGACTGTACATGGGGAGTCAATGATTACATGAACCGGCCACCGCTCCATTTACAACAACCAGCAGAACGCTCTCCATGCAGGAACTGCAGACTGACTGCCAGGCGGGTAATAAAAGGAGTGAGACCGGGAGCAGGTCCATCTGAACTGGCACAAAGTCACATACCAATTGCACAAGCTGCCTTCTACGCCAGTGTAAAGAAGAGAGCAGTCACAGTTAGAAACCCTTCTTAAAGGGTTACTCCAGGAAAAAAACAAACAAACAAAAAAAAACTTTAAAATCAACTGGTGTCAAAGTAATTTACTATTAAAAATCTTAAGTCTTCCAGTATCAGCTGCTGTATGTCCTGCAGGAAGTGGTGTATTCTTTCCAGTCTGACAAAGTGCCCTTTGCTGCCACCTCTGTATGTCAGGAACTGTCCAGAGCAGTAGCAAATCCCCATAGAAAATCTCTCCTCCTCTCCAGATTGGAAAGAATGCACCACTTCCTGTAGGACATTAGTACTTATTAGCTGCTGTATGTTCTGCAGGAAGTGGTGTATTCTTTCTAGTCTGGACAGCAGGAAAGGTTTTCTATGGGGATTTGCTCCAGCTCCGAACAAAGGGGAAGAGAAAGCTGAGCCGACAGGTCGGTACTTGTGTACTCCGGATTATCGTGCCATGTAATACGGCCTGAAGACCATTTCTCCATCAACAAATCGCAGAAGAAAGTAAACTTATAAAGCAATAAAATACTTGTGCTTTTTTGTAGAATATGGCAGGAGTAGTATATAAAATAGAACTATTCCATATCTCGATTGTCACGCTTAAGAGATCAAACCACAGAGGGAAGAGATGAAAGTTGCCGTGATAACACCATCCTGCCGCAATATAAAGTATGTAAAAAGAATATAAACCAGCATAAGCTTTCCGAATCACATCCTGATTTACAATGCTTTAACACAGCTGAAACGTTAACACTTTGTACACTGGGCAAGCGACAGACTCCTCCTTTACATAATGCTCGGACTATGCAGACAGACTAGAGGAATGTGCATGACGTCACCTCAACCCTGAGAGGCATTGTGGACACCAGAACAAAAGAGAACAGAGTCCCCTTTAGAATGATCCCAACTGTGGCCAGATCTCACTGACTGTTCATTCGGTGCACTGCCTGAGCAACCAGAACACACGGGAATGAGAAATGCTAGCTAATGAGCATAGACACATGCAGATGCCAAGAATGAAAGAACAGGATACAAAGGAATCCGAATCAAGGTGCAGCACCCAGAAACAATAGGTTTGGGGGGGGGGTGGGGGGGGGGTTACTGTACACTACGTGTCGCCAGTTTAAGCTTTCAGCCTGTATTTTTAGTGCAATGGAATGCATTACATATAGACATGATACACAGAGTTGGATCCTTGCTGGTAACGTATGGTTGGTGTATAACGCAGCTGACCTGATGATGATTGCTTTTTCAATGGCCGAGCGTTGCGGCCTTAAAGATATCCGGCAGCATAAAGCGTAATCTCACCTGTCAGCACCAAATGTGACACAGACACGAGTAGGAATGTCTGCTTCACTTCAAAGTCCTCCTGTGACCTTGGGCAATTTACAATACCTCCCCAGACATTACGCACAGGATTGGAGCTAAGCCTTCTTGGCAAACAGTCACAAAAAATATGCATCTCCAAAAGTAGAACGGCAATATTAACTGCATGCAGAAGTAAGCAGAGGAAGAAGAAGTTGGAAAAAAAAAATTTTTCTTTCTTTCTTTCTTTCTTTCTTTCTTTCTTTCAGTAAGTAGGTATATGTTTACACATTGCTGATGGTTTTTATTTAACAGCACAAGGGGAAGCACCTGTCTGGCTATCATGCCACTGACTACTGTACTTAACAACTGGGTATACGACTGCTAGATTGGCGTTTGCTCACAGAGCCTATTAAATGCCTCGATTATCAATGGCAATGTTGTGATGTCCGTCCAGCCCTTGCTAGGGTATTCCAGTGAGTATAGAAAGTAATAAAGATGTATACTTATCTCTCTACTCTTCCCGGTTGTCCACATGGCTTGTCTCTAAATGCCCCTATTACACAGGTCGTTTAGAGGAGCAAATGAGCGCTCTCAGCGCTCGTTTGCTCCTCGTTCCCAGCTCCCTGCCGCCGCTATTCAACGCGGCTGCAGCGAGCGGGTGAGTGCGGGAGGGGGCGGCGGGGAGCTGCCCGGGGGATCGCGGATCGTCTGGGCAGCCCATAGGATATAGCAGCGTCTGCTGACGACATGTTGAACATGTTGAAAAACAAGCGACTGCAACGATCAGCCGACATGAACGACGTCAGCTGATCGTTGCACTCTATTCCACGGGACGATTATCGTCCGTAGCGGCCGATATCAGCCAAATACGAACGATAATCATTCCGTGGAATAAATGATCAGCCAATGATCTTCTCCTTGGCTAATTGTCGTCTTTATTACACAGGGTGATATTTGCCCCGTTTGGCAGACAATCACCCCATGTATCTGGGCCCTAATTCTACCAGATTTGATCTGTCAGGAATCTCCAAAAAAGTGAGTGAGATAATACTACAAGAGGATGCTTCAATATTTTAAAACTTAGAATTTTATTTCTTTATCCAGGTCTTATCATTTCAATCAGAGTATTTCTGCCTTGAGCTTAAGGAAAATTAGGTACCAGACAGCTCGACTGTCATATGTGATAACTTACATGTCTGGAGTAACACAATCAACAGACTTAAAAGAGAAATCCAACAGATTATGAAATCCGGCAGCCAGCAGGAGGGAAATTGTGCAAAAGTACTAATTTACCTCTCCCCGTGCCCACGCCGAGTAGCTGGGCCTAATGTGGGCCCCCCGCTGGGCTTCGAAATCTCCGGAGCTGACATTTCACGACTCGGCTAATGGACTGGCCACTCAGCCATCCAGTGACTGGGGCGGAACGCTGCTTCAGTCACTGGTTGGCTGAGCGGCCAATCCATCAGCTGGGATCGGCCTTTTCCCTCCCCCAGTTATGAAGTCATCACAACTCGGGAGAGAATGCCTTACAGCGGGAGTCTCATGGCCAGTCCTGCCTCTCACCACAGGCACAGGGGGAGGTAAGTCAATACTATACAAAATAAGGCTGTATGTTATACTATCTGAGCCTTCTATATACGCATTGGAAACACAAAACAAATATTAACTGGAAATGTACTACTGATTTACAAGGAATACTGTATCAAGGGATACTGCCCGAAAGAGACAGACACTGACATGTTCACATTACCTGGCTGTGAGGTGCAGGAATGTCAAGGCCTAGTGACCTCGCACCCTTGCCCTCCTAAAATCCAGCTGTACCTAGATCCTCCTAAGACGCATAGCCAGCCTAGCATGTCCCAGTCAGAAAGAAAACAAAATGGTTTTCATTCCCAGTTCACCCAGAGAAAGAAATGAAACTAATCTTCTCTGCCGCCTCCTCCTCCTCCTCTACTGGTAATCGTGTAAATCCCTGTAGATGCCATAGTGGGTTAGTAACCAAGTACGCACAATGCTTTCTCAGATGTACCTATATGTTGTGCCTGTTTCACGTGCGGTACCTTCTACCGTATTAGAAAATTACCAAACTCTATTTACTTCTGGCCACAAAGTGCCACTTTGTTTTTAGCAACTGTTAACTGAAAATCGATGCAAAGTTTTGATAGGAACCATATACTTTCTGCAGTTTTTGGACATTTTATGTTGCCTGTCAAGTCTCATACACAGGGACTCGCAATCCCACATAGACCGAGCCTGTTGCAGCACTGTAGCCTTCCTCAGCTGTCGTAGCTTACAGCGCCCCAACGCGTTCTGTTTATGTAGACTTGCGAATGTCTGTATTTCTACCACATGGAAATAAATCACCTGTCTGCTACTGAAGTGTGGTGAGTGCCGGGAAGTTTTTTTAACTGGGTTCAATTACCTATTCACGTGCACCACCGGGATGGAGGGGTAGCAACTTTCTACAGACCAAGTGTCATAATCAAGACGTTCTTACCCTGAGGGTACGTGTACATTACGGAATTACCACAGAGACTTCACGTGGATTCTTTGGGTGGACAGATATCACCGGAAAATAACAATGAGTCTATGGAACGGGTAGAATTTCAAGCGGAGGCCATCCGGCAGAATTCTGGAGTGTGCATGTACCCTAACTCATAGCACTGTGCTAAAAAAAAAAAAGCATATTATATATATATATATATATATATATATATATATATATATATATATATATATATATATATATATATATACACACACACATATATATATATATATATATATATATATATATATATATATATATATATATATATATATATATACACACACACACATTATACAACAAATCATAAGACTTATATATACTGTATAGCTAATCTTAAGACTTTACGTATTACAACTTTTCTAACAAACTACAAAGTATTCTTTAGATCAGGGATGGGGGAAATTTCAGCCCTCCAGCTGTTGCAAAACTACAATTTCTAAGCCAAAGCCGAACCAGGCATTATGAGAATTGTAGTGTTGCAACAGCCGGAGGGCTGGGGGTTCCCCAACCCTGCTTTAGATGAAGAACATACATTCAGGTTCTACAACTTGGGGGGGGGGGAACAATGATTCAGGTGTGGTCCTGTGCATGGAAGACCACCTCGCTGACTTCTTACCTCCCTGACCAAGTGCATACATAACTTCTGGCCCCACAGTCTGATTGTGTAAGAGATGAGTAGAGAGGTTGATAGGAGCTGTCAGCAGTTATCTTCAGGGAGTACAGAAGTCAAAGAGCAGGACACCTACCTGCTGAGTATTCCCTTATGGACTAGAGATTATATGGGCAGGCAGTGATGTCTCAAGCCAGAAATAGTTTGGAGACATGTAAATGATCAATAGCCAATCTGTAGCTGGAGCTTAAAGGAGTTTAAAGAAGTCATCAGAAACCTATTGTTGTACATCATATTTTTACATTAAACATAATTTTTTTTCTGTGTTTTTTTAATTTATAAACTAAATTAATCCTAAAGCCTTGCAGTTTTCATTTTGGCCACTAGGCTTAAAACTAATCTGAGATTTCCTGTTCTGTAGAGATATTTTCCCAGCAGTGCCCTGCTTTTCATCACAGGAGAACAGTGACAGGTGACACTAGTATATAGATAATAGAGGTGTACACAATAGCTGCTGCTCACAATTGAGCCCCCGCCCCTTTTGAATGACCTCTACAAAGGTCACAGAGCATGCTCTAAAACAGTGCTTCTCAATTCCAGTCCTCAGGCCTCACCAACAGGATTTCCTTAGTATTTCATAGGTGAAATAATTATATAGTGCATCAGGTCTTATCACAGGTGTTCTTTGTATGGGAAATCCTCAAAACATGACCTGTTGATGAGGCCTGAGGACTGAAATTAAGAAGCACTGCTCGAAAATGTATCCTATACAAAGAATAGGGTCTGGAGATGTTCACTGTCCATGAGGCTTGCCATAAAGCATGTCACTTAATGCTGTTAAAACAGCTAAGGCAAGATGGCTGCCACCATAATACCAATACATTTAAAAAAAAAAAAAGTTAAAATCAGAAAAAACAAAACATGTTCACAAACTATTCAGCCACAAACCAAAAGGTTTACCACAGCTAAGTGATGTCAACAACATAGGAACTACATGTTGGCAAGCGCTCTATGGCTGACATAATTTCCTCAATACAATAACATTGCTTATAAGATCAGTTTCTTTCATCTTCATATGAATTCATAGTTTACTTTACTTCTTTGTCTCATGTCCTGTAGAGCAAATAAAGATCATGGCTGCATTAGGAGACCGGAAGACGTCATTACTCACGTTCCTTTAGCTGGGGACACTTTGGAACAACAAGCAACTTAACCTGTTAGTTGCCCCTTTCACATGTGGAGCACTGAGCTTTAGGGTATGTTCACACTGAGTAAGTACGGCAAAATTCCGCCAGCCTCTGTGTCATAATGACAGTCTATGGGCGCCTCCTCTCTCCGCGCTAAAGAATAAATATGTCTATTCTTCAGCGCAGAGAGGGGAGGCGCGCGAGCCTCCCGTAGACTGTCACTATGACTCGGAGGCTGGCAGAATTCCACTCCAGCTTTGCCCCATGTAAACGGAGCCGGGGTGGTGCACGTAGTAGGAAACAGTCCAAGTAAATAGTAAAGGAACATCCCGGCACTCACCAAGTTCTTTGAACTCTTTTATTAAAGTGTCAGATCATACAGGTACAAGAAAAGAGGACGCTTTTCGGCCTTTTGCCTTCATCAGCTTATGAAGGCCACAGGTCGAAACGTGTCCTCCTTACTTGTACCTGTATGATGTGTCACTTTAAAAAAAAAAAAGAAGATCACAAAGAACTTGGTGAGTGCCGGGATATACTGGTTCTGGATAGCAGGCATTTTTAAAGTGAATCTACCAATGCACATGAGAATTAAATTTTTTTTTACTCTGCCTTATCAGCTGCCTTTCAAAACACCGCCCAGTTGCCGCAATCGGCATTGGTTACTTAATGCGCACCGGCCGACTTTAAGCAGTGGAGGAAGGCCCAGCGCCCCCAAAGTAACAATATCCCCTACCCTTGGTGACACTCCTCCATTAGCATAAAGTCTGGCCGCGTAACAGAGAGCGGGCAGAAGTGCACATGAAGAAACCAATGCTGATCACGAAAACCGGGCAGCGTTTTGAAAAAAGAACGGAGCCAACAGGATTTCTGTACCGCCACCGACAAGATAGTGTAAAAAAAAAATACAAAAATTCCCATATGAATTGGAACATTTGCTTTAAACAGATACAGAGGGGAGATTTACCAAACAAAAAGAGCCAAAATTCAAGCAAAAAATTGGCATCAATTCTTTGTGCGATATTTTGGGGTAGGGCTACATGGTAACTAGGTGGGGAGAGGAAGGGTCTGTGAGCAGCCAGAAGAGATCTGGTAGGTGATTATACCATTAGGTAACTCACAGGAAGACAGCTGACCCACACAGACCACTTCCTCAGACACATTAAACACTGTGATTTTCTGTGGGTCAGACCGGAGTTCACATGACTCAGTTACAGTAATGTGCGAATGTGCATGATATAGTAAAGGGGGGGGGGGGGGGAAATGGAGTGCTTTTTCTTATTGTCCAAGTACTCAACTGAAACTAAGATATACTGTTGATTTACTAGGTTTTGTTCTAAAGACTAAATCCGTTAAAGGTTGTTGTGACCAAGGTCGCACAATGTCAATAGTACAGAACAATGTGGCGTAGACAACAGACACATACAAGTGCCAGGCACTTAACCAATCTCTTAGCAGGTTTCTCTAGTGATGAAAGGCATGCACACAGACCCTAATACCAAGACGCAGCACATAAGAGACTGGAAACTGTCTGAAACAGAGGGCCGGAGCGGAGAGAAAAGGGAGCTCACATGCCATCTAAGCCCAAAAGACCCAAATATTACTTTTCCACATAGGGTGGACATAGGGATTGCCTTACCCAGGGGCAGGGAACCTTGGCTCTCCAGCTGTTACAAAACGACAACTCCCATCATGCCTGGACAGCCAAAGCTTTAGCTGTCCAAACATGATGGGAGTTGTAGTTTTGCAACAGCTGGAGAACCAGGGCTCCATACCCCTGGCCTAACCAATTGCTGGGTCATACTATGGGAAAATACAGAGAAACAATGAAGACAATGGACAATAACAGAATATTCTTTATACGAAAACATGTTAAAACTTAATCTAGGGTATTTGTATGATATATTCAGTCATTGCGGCTCTGTACTCTATAGAGCCCTTGTACTATGGGGAAATCTGTGAGGTTACAGGATCCAACCGAAAAGGTAAACTCCATAAAGCCCCGCGGTGACACGGAGCTATAGTAAGCTAATGTAAATGAAGCCAAATTCCGTAGTTTAGCACCACTAACAATCTGTGCGCTCTATGAAGTCAGCAGCATGTCACACAGATCTGCTTCCTACTGATCTCAGCATCACCACTAGCCTAGGGCATCACTGACACTTAGGAGACCTGGAGAGGTCAGCCAGAATAAAGCTGGAGCAGCTATTTAGGATAAATAAGCTGTCATGAAGGAATCACCATCAGTCACCGAGGGGGCCGTGATGCCATTCTTCTCATTACAGCAAGTGCACAACAATATATCCTGTATGCAGTGCCCTACCACCACAACCAAGACCGGCCTGAACAGCTAAGATGGACTGTGTGCTCTTCAGCAGTAAACATTAAAGTGTACCTGTCATTTAATTTTTTTTTTTTATTTTTTTTTTGCAAAAATCAATATTACAGGCGATTTTAAGAAACTTTGTAATTGGGTTTATTAGCCGAAAAATGCATTTTTATCATCAAAAAGCAGTTTGGAGCTCTCCCCCTTGTCTTCATGGTTCTCTTATGGAGAGGGGAGGGGTGGAGGGAGATGAGGCACCAAAACAGGACAACAAAGAGTTAATTTACAGCTACATCACTGGGCTATCTCCTCTGAGGTTAGCACTGACCTCTCTGACCTCTGAATACCGGCTTTCACACAGGTCCCACTGTGTAATCCTTTGATATCTGCTGGCGACTAATCTCCCTCCCCCCTCCATAGGTTACACAGGGCTCAACTGATATAAAAGATTTGAGATTTCCTGATAATGAGCAATGAATGAGAGGGAGGGGAGGGTCTGGGGAAAGTCTTTTTGAATGCAGATATTGGGATATTTGCCTAATAAACCCAATTACAAAGTTTCTTAAAAGCGCCTGTTCTATTGATTTCTGCAAAAAAAAAAAAAAAAGAAAGAAAAAAAACCACGACAGTGACACTTTAAGACTCCTGTATGAAAGTGTGCCAAATCTTCCCATAGACCCCAACGCCAATGCATTTTTTTTTTTTATCGAGGAATGAATTTAGGTTGAAATGGACGGCAGCAACCATTTCTGTGTGTATCCGTTCTGTTATATGTGTAATGATCTGTGCAGGTCTAATAAAACATGAGATCATCAACTATACGCAGCTATTTTTAGAGGCTCAAATGGGTATTCTGGAGTTCAGATGAAAAAAACTAGATGGCTGCAGGGACAGTAGACACAAAGTAACAAAGTAACACTGACACTTTATACATAGTATTACTGCTGTCACACTGTTGAGCTTTATATGCTCCTACCTGGCAAGAGTGGGTAAGGCCTCAGCACCAACCAATGTGGGTAGCAGACAATTCCATCACGTATTGCCAATGTCTACTCCTGACTGTTGTCCCCTTGTATTCCCCTAGCTCAGGGGTAGGGAACCTTGTCTCTCCGGCCGTTGCAAAACTACAACTCCCATCATGCATGGACAGCCAAAGTGTTAGCTTTGGCTGTCCAGGCATGATGGGAGTTGTAGTTTTGCAGTAGCTGGACAGCCGAAGCTAAAGCTAGTTTTGTAACAGCCGGAGAGACAAGTTTCTCTACCCCTGCCCTAGCGGCTAAAGAGCAAGCTTGAACCATCTTGTGTTAATACTTACCTCTCCACGCTTGCGGGTGTCCTCCAACCAATTCCTGTGGCCGCTCAGCTAATCACTGGCCACTGCGCTGTCCCATCTTGATCAGTGACTGATTGCCCAATTCCACTGGTCGTCTAGAGGAGCATACAAGTGCTCTCAGCACTTGTTTGCTCCTCGTTCCCCGCTGATCGTCCGGGCAGCCCATAGGATACAGCAGCGTCTGCTGCCGATGCTCCTATTAAACGGAGCGACGGCAGCAGATCGCTGCTATATCAGTCGCTTGTTTTTGAACATGTTGAAAAACAAGCGACTGCAACGATCTTGAATCATGAACGATGTCGACGATCATTGCACTCTATTCCACTAGACGATTATCGCTCGTAGCGGCCGATATCGGACGAATACGGCCAATATTCGTTCCGTGGAATAGGGCCTTGAATGAGCGGTCACTGCAGAGAGTTTTATAAGTTTCAGCAGTGGCTAGGAGGAGCTGCGAAAAGCCAGGAGGAAATTAGGAAGCGTGTATAGGTAAGTAAAACTTTATTCTTTTCTATACATCGCTATCGATATATATGCTGCACAATAATCAAGCTATGTGCTAGGCTTTGATCTAATAGATCGGTGCTTGCTTACAGCAAATGTCGGGCTGTGTAATATGGCCCTCATATGAGTTCTTAGTTCCCATTTTCTCCAGTTTCATAGACAAAAAGACTAACCCTCTTATAACTCCTAGTGCTGACAGAAAGAACGCCCGACCAACAGGTCATAACTCTAGCATAACTCTAGGCAACAACCTCTGAAACATCACATTTTAGGGCAGTAAGTAGCATGGGAAATATGTGGAACTATTGAAAAGATCACTATATATTAAGGATTTTTATTCTGCAAAATGGAGTCAAGATTTGTATACTAGCATAATCAACGGAAGTTTCAGACTCTGAGGACCCCACACATCCTGATCTACTCTTCTCTCTTCTTTTACCTAGGTCTGGTACCCCCAAAGTTTTATACAATTAAAATTTGACAAAAGAGGTCAAGGGGCCCGCCACTGAAAATTAGCAACGAGATGACTGACCATTGAGACAAGCCTCCGATCCGATGACCTTTAAAAGACTAATGCATGGCACACCGAAACAGATCAGACTTCAGCGACAGATACTAATAGCCAAGTAAGAAGACAGTACGTGAACAAGACAATAAAAGTTAAGAAGCATCCTTCATCTGTCTAGATAAAGTACCAGTCTGTAAGGGGAAGTCATCGGGGACATATACTACATTTAAAAGGATCAATAATTTTCATTTGGAAACCAAGAAAGAAATATCAGCTGAGTGCATTGCGCTAGCATCAATGAGATTTATTTCTTTGTCTATACAAGTAACCTGGATTTCAGGACGCCCAGCCATGGCTCACTCACCCGACACACCCTGGTAATTCAAAAAAAAAAAAAAAAAAAAAAAAAAAAAAACACACCCACCTGCTAAAGTTATCAGCGCAGACTGGAAACAAACAAAAGTGCAGAGCAATGAGATCACGTATTTCCCAGATACCGAGTGCACACGCTGAAATCTACAAGTTGTAACGTATGGGAGAGTTTCAATTAACACTTAGGTGTGTGAAATGCGTTACAAGGCGAACAGAGGGTAGAACCAGCTCCATGACGCCTTCAGCTTGTATTTATAACTTACAGTAACTCACATGTCACACAGCAACCGCTCATGGCTGCCAGATACAAAGGTGAACAATACAGGATCATTAGCACTAAGGCGCGAACAACAACGCAGACACTCTGCTACCCTTTACACACACAGATTTATCTGACAGATTTTTGAAGCCAAAGCCAGGAACAGAGTATAAACAGAGAACAGGTCATAAAGTAAAGACTGAGATTTCTCCTCTTTTCATATTTATTTCTGCTTCAAAAATCTGTCAGATAAATCTCTCTGTGCAAAGTCAGCCTTAAAGGGGTTATCCAGCGCTACAAAAACATGGCCACTTTCCCCCTACTGTTGTCTCCAGTTTGGGTGGGGTTTTGAAACTCAGTTCCATTGAAGTAAATGGAGATTAATTGCAAACCGCACCTGACCTGGAGACAACAGTAGAGGGAAAAGTGGCCATGTTTTTGTAGCGCTGGATAACCCCTTTAACCTACACATAAGCAAAGCAGTCTACTTGCACATTGCATCTGGCTTGGGAGACATCACACATCACTAGACCCATAAGCCAAGCTTGATGATCCACAAGTTTCGATTTCTAACCACAAAGTTAAAGTTAAAATTCACTTCATTTTGCTGCAAATTGAACATTGGCTTTTTATTAGCTTACTGCCCCCAAATCCACAATGAAAACCCCATATGATCTGGTGCATTTGCTGCTGGGGCAACTTATCAGTCGAGCCTGTACATACCCTTATGTCTCCATTAAGGTGACAGATAGAAGAGGTTGGGTTTCTACCTGTATAAATCCACTGTTCAACCACACAAGGTGAATGGCATCAATAGGGTCTGCCAGCTACTTACCCCACCTATAGAAATACCAGCTCAATTTGCCAATCTTATTTTAGGTCTCTGGCTAGCTTTAGCTCAGGATTAAGGGTACAAACACACACACCGTATACGCAGCGTATTTACTGCTGCGATACGCAGCAAATACGCAGCAGATTAGATCTAAATAACTGAACACAGCATCAAATCTGCTGCAGATCTGCTGCGTATTTGCTGCATATACGGTGTGTGTGTGTTTGTACCCTAAAGATGAGAACTGGAGCATGCTGGAGTCTGATTGTTCGGCATTTGATTACCGGTGGCTGAAAAAGTTGGATGCAGCCCTAGGGAGTCCTAGAAAGCATGGATAAAGCCATACAGGCCATAGGGTGCATCCATGTTTTCCAGGCAGCCTTAGAGCTGCTTCCAGCTTCTTCAGCCACCGATAATCAAATGCTGAACAATCGGACTTGAGCATGCTTGAGTCGTGGCTCATCTCTTCTCCAGATCCCTCAATATATGAAATAAAGCTATCATGCCAGTGTTTGGTTGGCAGATCCTGTTGTATATGGCACTGCTAACAATCTTAAGTGCAGAGTGCTGGCAGACCCAAGTATGCGTCCATTCCTGAGACAAATCAGAGCCGGGGTTGTTTCTTACCAGGGCGAGTGCTCAAGGATAGAAGGATCGATGCTAGAGTTTGAGGGATAGGCCTATATTCCTTTCTAGATTATTTGCCCCCCCCCCCCCTTTTCCCACATTTTCATGTCGGGTAACTGATTTTACATGATAAGAAATAAAAGCTACGTTTTATCTTGTTCACAGGATAAATTGGTTTCACTCTGTGCGAGTTATACATGTTGAATTTCAGCCAATCCAGTAATTTTCAGGTTATTTCTAGAGGATGAGAGTAGAGATGAGCAAATTTACAATAATAACGAATCAAAGCGTTTCGATATCTCCGCAATCCGTTTATCAGCCGGCTGTCTTCTCACTGACTGCCGCGCCTCCCAAAGTGCTGGGAAAAGCTGGATCCAATCCTGTGAAACGTCTCCCAGTTTCCTAGGACTGGATCCAGCTTTTCCCAGCACTTGAGGAGGAGTGGCAGCAAGTTAAAGAGGTACTCTGGGCTATGTGCATTTTGAGTGTACGGCCGGGGAGGGGGTGGATATAGAGACCGCTGGTCACTTACCTTTCCGGTTCCAGCGCCGGGTCCCGGATCGCGCCGTCCAGCCACCGCTTCCTGGTCTGATCTGCGGACTGAGGTGTGACGTTTAAGGCAGCTCAGCAATCCAGCTGTCGCAGCAGAGTCCCGCCTCGGTAGCTGAATGGCTGAGCTGAATGGCAGATCAGACCAGGAAGCGGCAACCAGATGGGAGACCGGGGCGGCGCGATCCGGGACCCGGCGCTGGAACCGGGGAGGCAAGTGGGCGGCATCTTCTATATCCCTGGCAGTACACTCAAAATACACAAAGCCCGGAGTACCCCTTTAAATGGAAGCCGGCTGATGAGCAGATTGCAGAGATAACGGAACGCTTTGTTTTGTTATTAGTGTAAATTCGCTCAACTCTAGTTGAGAGTTGTCTTGTGGCCCCTCATACCGCCTACCTCTACTGACATATTATGTATCATAACCTGGGCCAAAATGTTATTCTGCATAGAGGCTTACATTTATGGCTGCTCTCGTAATAAATAATATATAAAAATATATATATGTATATCACACAATATATATCTGTGTACTTTGCAAACTGTGGTGAGAGAATGGATATACTACTTAGTACTTAGGAGTCTCCCAGGCCCGCCCTGTAATCTGTCAGTCCATCTTAAAGCAAAGTCAGTTGTCCTGTTGTTCACCCATCCTACATGCAGCGCTGTCCACACATTACACAGCCTTAATGGTGGAAAAACTTGCACGACTGCAAAATAATTCCTATGCACTTGATGCAGAGCATGCTCGCCTATGGCTTTTCATCAATGTTAAGTGAAACAAGCGAGAACTAACAAACAGTACCCTGCGTATGATGTATTCAATACATAAAAGACCTTCTGAATTCTCCAGGTTCATTTGCATTATATACTGCAAGACAAGCAAAAGTCTTTCTTACTGGTAGTATAATGCACACCAGGTATTATTCTGGGCACAGTATAGTGGCTCTGGGCACCAGATATAAGGGATAGGCAGTAAGCCCATGCTCTGAGATCAATAAACTTTCATATCCTGGAGGCTGGTCCATATAGTCTAATATTACAGTAGTGTAAACCACAAATCATTCATTGACAATAAGTTAGCCCAGGGATAGGGAACCTCTGCTCTCCGGCTATTGCAAAACTACAACTCCCATCATGCCCGGACAGCCAAAGCTTCGCTTTGGCTGTCCGGGCATGGTAGGAGTTGTAGTTTTGCAACAGCCAGAGAGTCAAGGTTCCCTATCCCTAGGTTAGACCATCTTTTCCAGTTACTAGATCCTGGAACACCAGGTGACTTTACCTTGGGACTTCAATACATCCATAAGAGATTCTATCACCCGATTAAAGTCTTGCCGCCCCATCAGGCTCTATCCAGCCATTTCCAATACTAATGAGTTCGGTAGTAAAAAGTGAAACGCAATCTCAAGGATGCAAATATTGATCGGTGACATAACAAGGCATAATCGCTTCTGCTTTCAAGATATTACATTACAAAAAGGATGTGGCGACAGGAGCCAGCCTTGTACCAGGAGCTGCATCAGTACTGGCAATGGGGGAAGGGGGTGGGGGGCATACCGATTATTTAGTTCTTTAAATATTACCAGGCAGAACACCATTCAATATCTATATAATAGGGCGCCATGCCTAGAACATGCAGGATGGCACACAGTGCCAGGGTGCAGCAAACACAACGTGATGCAGGGATAAGAGGAGAATGCAGGGCAGAGGAGCCATCCTCATCCTGTGCAGGGTAGAGATCACACATCCAGCACATTAGACGCTTATGTGTTATATACTGCTGTATCTACTATATACTGCTGTACGTGTTATATACTGCTATATGTGTTATAGACTGCTGTTATATACTGCTATATGTGTTATAGGCTGCTGTATCTACTATATACTGCTGTACATGTTATATACTGCTGTATCTAGTATATACTACTGTACGTGTTATATACTGTCGTACGTGTTATATACTGTCGTACGTGTTATATACTGTCGTACGTGTTATATACTGCTGTATATGTTATATACTATTGTACGTGTTATATACTGCTGTATCATCTCCGCTTCACACCCACAGCTCCCAAAATTCCAGTAGCGAATGTAGCGGCAGAGCTGCACCGGATTGGGAGAACTGGCTGAATTAATAGAGTGAGTAAAACCAACACATAATCAATGGCAATGAAGAGTAACCCAACTCTGCTACATCTGGAGGCAGCCAGCACTACTCCTATACAGGACAGATAGATAGATAGATAGATAGATAGATAGATAGATAGATAACCACCATTGCAGCCCCCCATGAGAGCCCCCAGCTCTAGAACTTGCACAGTAAAGTGAAGGCAGATGCTGCAGCCCTGTGTGAGGAGGGAGAAGAGCTCTGCTCAGTGCATCCCCATATCTAGAAGTTATGTGTGAACTTGCACACACACACACATGTACACACGTATGACACACTCGCACACTGACCTGTTGGAGTTCTGCAGGCATCTATGCAGCTGAGTGCAGCCTCCGTGCACGGCCACAGTTCAGACGGTGACAGCTCCTCCGCTGCGTTATTCCACCTCAGCGCCGTCGGCATGAACCCTGAGCGGCCCCCGGTCCGGTATGGAGAGCCCCCCGGTCCGGTATGGAGAGCACGTCCGTCCTTTGTAGGCGCTCCTCACATTCCCTGCTCCTGTCCCTGGCAGACTGCCGCCCCACAGCTCGCAGCCCCAGTCCCCCTCCTCCGAGGGTGGGAGCAGATAGACGGTCACAGCTGGGAGCTCACAGGCCACACCCAGCAGACGGGCAGCGGGAGCCGCACACCGAGCCCGCCGGCTGTCCTGACCGGAGCGGAGACTGTGTGCGGGGGCTGCGGCTGCTGCCGGGGGTGGGCACAGGGGGGCAGGTCACGTGGGGGGCACGGGGTCACAGTCCCATCCAGCGCTCCCTCCGCTTTGCCTTATATGGCAGCACGGATAGATGACCATTGTGTACGACCCCCCCTATATAAACCGCAGCTCGGCTTGGTTCACACCTAGCAGAATTTGCCGCAGAAGAAATCTGAATAGGGTCATTGCCGCAGCCTGGATGATACAAGTGGCTTTGGGATGAATGAGAAGGTTTCGGCAACTGAAATCCCGGAATGCAGAGAGATGGCCGTGATGATCAGCAGCCATGGAAGTCAGCAGATCGGTTCCTATGTCCTAGCAGGCATAGATGTGCATGCATCCAGGACAGCAGCAGGCAGGAATCCCTCCAATCGCTTCCACTCCTGCAGAAGTCAATCTTTGATCTTTCAGAGTTTCCAGAAACTTTCTTCAAGGGGATGTGTCACCTAGGGCTGCGTTCACACCAGCGTTTTTCCACCCGCCACAATTCCGTTTTGATCACAGAGGATCCTGGTGGATCCATCATACTCCCCATTTATTTCTATGGGTTTTTATTCTGCTCCGGTTGTCAGAGTTAGGACCCGTTCACACAAAGCAAAAGTGGCGGAATCAGCGAGGAAAGTATTCTGCCCGGAATCAGCGAGGAAAGTATTCTGCCCGGAATCAGCGAGGAAAGTATTCTGCCCGGAATCAGCGAGGAAAGTATTCTGCCCGGAATCAGCGAGGAAAGTATTCTGCCCGGAATCAGCGAGGAAAGTATTCTGCCCGGAATCAGCGAGGAAAGTATTCTGCCCGGAATCAGCGAGGAAAGTATTCTGCCCGGAATCAGCGAGGAAAGTATTCTGCCCGGAATCAGCGAGGAAAGTATTCTGCCCGGAATCAGCGAGGAGAGTATTCTGCCCGGAATCAGCGAGGAGAGTATTCTGCCCGGAATCAGCGAGGAGAGTATTCTGCCCGGAATCAGCGAGGAAAGTATTCTGCCCGGAATCAGCGAGGAGAGTATTCTGCCCGGAATCAGCGAGGAGAGTATTCTGCCCGGAATCAGCGAGGAAAGTATTCTGCCCGGAATCAGGGTGGGTTCACACTACACAATTCTCGCGGATAAACTCCACGGAATTCCGCCGGCTGTACGCGCGCCTTTCTGCCGGCTCCATAGACACCATTCTATGCACGGACGGATTCCGCATTCCGCCGAAAGAATTGACACGTCAATTCTTTGGGCGGAATGCGGAATCAGCCGGCCCATAGAATGGTGTCTATGGAGCCGGCGGAAAGGTGTGCGTACAGCCGGCGGAATTCCGTGGAGTTTATCCGCGAGAATTGTGTAGTGTGAACCCACCCTCAGCGAGGAAAGTATTCTGCACAGAATTGTGGGAGGGAGACACAGGCAGTGCGTTGCAATGTTGTCTTTAGAATTTTTTATTTTTTTGGACAATTCCATGCGGAATCTGCAAGGAAATTCCACGCTGAAACATCTCACAGAGGAAAATCGAAGCCCCATTGATTTCTATAGGATTCCGCCAGCGGAAGAATGAACATGTCCATTGAAAGCGGATCCGCCATGGAACGTTCCGCGTGGACATTATGCAGTGTAAACAGCAGAGCGGAGTTTCCATTGAACTCAACGGAAATTGGCTCTGCAGCAATTTTATGGGCAGAATTTTCAACGCTGAAATTGCTCCGTGTGAACTGTCCCTTATACGTTTTCATCAAATCCATCAGTGTACCATTTTTTTCAAGGGGGGAGGGGGGGGGGTGTTTTGTCTCTTTAAAAAAAAAAAAAGTGACATGAACGGAAAATCCCCTTTGTTTTTTTTTACATTATAGTCAACGAGGACGGATCTAAATAGAATGAATTTCTGTTCACATCAGTTATTAGGGATCAGTTTTCATCAGTTCTTCTCACTGAGCGTGTGCAGAAAGGGGAGAGGCCAGGAGGAGTATAAACTAAGATGCAAACGGATGATGGACAGTCAGTTTTTTTAGGGTGGGTTCACACGTACCGTATCTGAAGCGGATTTCATGCTGCGTTTGCGTTAAATCTGCTGCGGATACGGTATGTGTGAACCCAACCTTAAAGCCAAAATGCAAATGGACCATTAAAAATCCTGAAAATTTAGCAATCAGTTTGCGCTTCTCCTTAGGCTGGGTTCACACCTGCGTTTGTCTAATAAATGAACGGATTTGTCATATTAAATGAAGTGATAAGCGCAAACTGATTGCAAAATGATCAGGTTTTCTAATGGTCTGTTTGTAGTGCGGCTGTAAAAAAGTGACCATCAGTTTAAATTCTTCCTGGTTTCTCACTTCTTCTGCACATGCTCAGTGAAAATAAAAAAAACTGATGATGACGCATAAGGCTCAAGTTCACACTACATTTTTGCAATCGTTTTTTTTTTTTTTTTTTTCAAAAAAATGGATGCATGTGTGAGCATCTGTTTTGATCCGTTTTTTCTATTGAATTCTATTGAATTCTATTATTAAAAAAATGGTCAAAACGGATCCGTTTTTTGTAACGTGCATAAAAACGTAGTCAACCTTTTTATAATAGAAGTCAATGGAAAAACACATGCAAAACGGATTGCAAAAAATTCATGCTGCGTTTTTGCAGTGTTTTTGTTTTGTTTTTTTTTGCAAAAAACAGTGTGTGCATCAGTTTTGATCAGTTGTTGAACCAACTTCCAATTTAAAAAAATAAGCGTCAAAACGCATCTCTTTTTTTAGCATACACAAAAACGTGGTCAACCTCATTTTTGTATACACTATAAGGCTATGTTCACACAATGTATCTTTTCGTAAAAGTACGGCCGTTGTTGCAATCAGCACGAAAAGATATGTTGCCTTGTGCTTTATGGGATCCCGGCCAGAGTGTATACATTCCGGCCGGGATCCCTTGCGGCGTCGTGGAAAACTGACATGTCAGTTTTCTGCAGCTGCTATTCATTCAATAGCGGCCGCAGAAAACCCTGTCAGTTCACACAATAGAGCGAGCGGCTCTGGCCGCTTGCTCCATAGTGTGCAGTGCGGAGTTCTGAAGCGGGCACACGGATACGCCCGTATCAGAACTCTACGGCCTGAAGGATCATCCGGCCGGTACTGCAGTATGGCCAGTCTCTTACGCTGTGGGAACATAGCCTAAAAAGGATGCGTTTTGATCCGCTTTATTTTATGTCCATCCAAAAAACAGAGCACTGACGGGCTGAAGGTTCCCCATCCCTGCTTTACACAGAGAGGTTTATCTGACAGATTTATGAAGCCAAAGCCAGGAACACACTGTAAACAGGGAACAGGTCATAAAAGAAAGACTGAGATTTCTCCTCTTTTCAATCCATCCCTGGCTTTGGCTTAAAAAATCTGACAGATAAATCACTCTGTTTAAATGGACCCTTAGATCTCAGTGTTGTGCCATTCCTCCTTTATTCCCCTTAGAATTTTATGAATAAATTGACATCTGGGTGTTACCAGCTGGAGGTGTGTCCCTACTTCCTGACACTGTCCTATCAGTGCTGACAATACCAGACCCTGACCACAACATACCCCAGCAGCTCCCCATCCACTATTACACCTTATATAACTATTTACCATGCTGTCTTTTGTCATACATTCCTGTAGTCAAAGGGAAACTCCAGTTTGTTTGTTTTCAAATCAACTGGTGTAAGAAACTTATATAGATTTGTAATTTACTTCTATTTCAAAATCTCCAGTCTTCCAGTACTTATCAGCTGTTGTATGTCCTGCAGGAAGTGGTGTATTCTTTCCAGTCTGACACCACGCTCTCTGCTGCCACCTCTGTCCATGTCAGGAACTGCCCAAAGCAGTAGCAAATCCAGATAGAAAACCTCTCCTGATCTCCAGACTCCAAAAGAATACACCACTTCATGCAGGACATACAGCAGCTGATAAGTATTGGAAGAGTGGAGATTTTTTTTTTTTTAATAGAAGTAAATTACAAATCTCTCGTACTTTACTTGTTGATTTGAAAGAAAATCATCTTTGGTGAACTACCCCTTTAAGTAATGACTGCCCATGCCAGATATTGGTACACATCCCCAAACTTAGCATTTATTCTCTACCATACCATGGCTCATGGCTATAGACATCTCCCCATCTCAGATCTCTGTTTCTGGCTATACATCCTTCAGACTTTGTTGTGTGAAGCAGGAGTTCCTCCTGTGTAAGCTCAGTACTGAATGGCGGCTCAGTGTTCAGCACTGTTGCCTTATAGATCTGGGCTCAAGGGCTGGAATCTGACTGAGGCCACAGCGGCATGGAGAAGGTATGTTCTCCATTTGGGTGGATTTCCTTCATATTCCTCCCACATTCCAAAAGAACATATTGTTAATCTGCTTCATATGACGTTCCCCGTACTCTGCCTGGCACTAGGATGCCATACTATATACTATATATATATATATATATATATATATACATACAGTTGCAAGCAGTTTTGTTGCCTCCCAGGTCTTACCCAGTTCATAAGATTAAGTGATGAACTCCAGTTCTGGAAATAAATGACCGTGGACGTCATACAGTGGATTTAAAGTAGCAGCGCAAAAGGCTACATTCACGCGTTCCGTAGTTTTGTACGTAGCACTGTAGTTTTACGGATCTGCAAAATTTACTGACAAGCTCTAGTACGGACGGCAATTGCAGCACAGATTGTCCCCTATAAGTCTATGGGAGCGTTTGTAATTTTTGCATATCCATAATTTTTATGAAAGAAACATCTGTAACGTCCACATTCCCACTTATTTAACTTTGACCTTTCCCTTCCTTATTGATTTGCAAAAAAAAATAAAAAGGATGACGGAGTGAATACCAATCACTCAATCAAGGAGAGTCACTACCCCCTTTGACCCACATCGATAGACCTCTCACTATCCAGCCAACACCCTGTTCTGCACTGATGAGGGGCAACAACCCCAAAACAGCTGTCTGCATATGTGAAATCTTTCCTTTTGGAGAGATTTTTTGGCTTGGTATACATCCCCAGTCAGTGTTTTAAGACTCCTTGATTGAGCGACACTTGACTTGAAGGGACATCTCTTTGCTCAAGAGGTGTGAGAGCTATTTTGCACATCCTTTCTTCCCAGAAAGAGAGTGAAAGACATTAAATACTTTATTAAACGCCTTTAAAGGGGTACTCAAAACAGCTGGAGTCAGAAGGTTATATAGATTTGTAATTTACTTTTATTTAAAAATCTCAAGTCTTCCAGTACTTCTCAGCTGCTGTATGTCCTGCAGTCTGGAAAGCAGGAGAGGTTTTCTATGGGGATTGGCTGCTACTCTGGACAGTTCCTGACATGGACAGAGGTGGAAACAGAGAGCACTGTGTCAGACTGGAAATGAAATATCACTTCCTGCAGGACATAAAGCAGCTGAGAAGTACTGCAAGACTGGAGATTTTTTAAATAGAAGTAAATTACAAATCTATATAACTTTTTGGCACCACTTGATTTGAAATTTCACCGGAGTACCTCTTTAAAGAATATTCTCCACACAGGCATCTATGGCACATTCCCAGGATATAAATGTCTGATGGGTGCGGGTACCACCTCTGGAAAACCAATGTAAATAAGTGGGTGCCCTAAGTGATTGCCGAGGCAGATGAATGAAGGGGTGGTGGCACATGTGCCATCTCTCAGAGGTATGAAGACAAGCAAGCATAGCACACCAAGGAAAAATATGCACATTGCTACATCAGAAAGTGTAGAGAAAGTTCTAAAGTGATAGTACGGAGGAGGAAGGTGCTGGCAGGGAAGTAGCTATTTACCAGAACCAAGTCTGCTGATATCAGAGGAGCTCAGAGCATGAAACAAGTGAGTTCCAAGATTTTCTCTAAACAATTATAGCACAGTTATTATGTACCCTGCAAAAAGATTACATTCAAATCAACTACTTTACTTTCAATCTAGTTATATAGATTTGTAATTTACTTTTATAAAAAAAAAAGAAAATCTAAAGTTCTCCAGTACTTACCAGCTGCTGTATGTCCTGCAGGAAGTGGTGAATTCTCCAGTCTGACACTCTCTCTGCTGCCACCTCTGTCCGTGTCAGGAACTGTCCAGAGTAGTAGCAAAGAATACCTCTCCTGCTCTGGACAGTTTCTGACACGGACAGAGGTGGCAGCAGAGAGCACTGTGTAAGAGTGGAAAGAATACACCACTTCCTGCAGGACATACAGCAGTTGATAAGTATGGGAAGAATGATTTTTAAATAAAAGTAAATTACAAATCTATATAACTTTCTGACAGCAGTTGATTTGAAAGTAAAAGAAATTGCTGGAGTTCCCCTTTAACTACAGGAATGTATGACAAAAGACAGCATGGTAAATAGTTATATAAGCTGTAATAGTGGACGGGGAGCTGCTGGGGTATGTTGTGGTTTATATGTGATGTGTTATTCCGTCTCAACAGAGGAAACCGTCTCTCCATATTGGAACAGGAACTTCAAAAGAAAGTTCATAAAAACTGTTTGCGTCCACGGTCACTACTGTAGCTCGGATATTCCCAAATCTGAAACGTCCAAACATACAAAGCGGTCCATTATCTTTGCAGCGTTTATTTTTATGAGCGCTCTGCTTTATGGCTAGGAATCCTTGAAGGGCCAAACTTTATTAAAAGATAATTCAAAGAAGACTGCAAAAGTGTGTCTGACCCCAGCAGAGTCATAAGGGTAAGAACTGTCCAAAAGCGCTAATACTATAATGCGTCTGACCAGAGAACAGCATCCTATAGCTGTCAGGAGAAATCTAACGGGAATCTATTGAATTTATAGGAGCGGATCCCAGAGATTTCTAATACTAGTAATCTGAAACTACATACTGAGCAAATGGACCTTCTACTAAATCTGTTTGCTTCTAATGGTACGTTGTACTTCTATTTAAATCTCAAGTTTTCCAGTACTGTATGTCCTGCAGGGATGGGTGTATTCTCTCCAGTCTGACACAGTGCTCTCTGCTGCCACCTCTGTCCATGTCAGGAACTGTCCAGAGCAGGAGATGTTTTCTATGGGGATTTTCTCCTGCTCTGGACAGTTCCTGACATGGACAGAGGTGGCAGCAGAGAGCACTGTGTCAGACTGGAGAGTACACCACTTCCTGCAGGACATGCAGCAGCTAATAAGTACTGGAAGACTGGAGATTTTTTTAATAGAAGTAAATTACAAATCTCTGCCACTTTCAGGCATCACTTTACTTGAAAGAAAAAAAAAAGGTGAACAACCCCTTTAACTATTGAGTGATAGCCGCAGACCACAATATTGCACTGTACTGCTTTGTGCTATAGCTCAAAAGTAAAAAAAAAAGTGTAAAATAATAAAAAAAAAAAAAAGTAAAGTTGCAGTGTAGCCCTATATTTTGATCTATAGTATCTGTCCATCTATATGGGACTCATAAACCTGCACAAACCATGTGGGGTGGCAGGGAGGGAGGGTCAGGACATAATGGTGTATGACAATGGAAGGTAACCTTATACATTCTTATTGTGAATGCACTCTACTGTGGATTTAGAGCTGAGCTCACCCATCAAGCTGTGTAGCCAAGTACTGCCATATCAGAGCAGGGGCAGGGAACCTTGACTCTCCAGCTGTTGCAAAACTACAACTCCCATCATGCCTGGACAGCCAAAGCTTTAGCTGTGGCTGTCCAGGCATGATGGGAGTTGTAGTTTTGCAACAGCTAGAGAGCAAAGGTTCCCTACCCCGGCACTAGTACCTAATACACCGATAGCTTTTGCTGGGACATACAGTATATTAAAAGGGAGGTTGCGGCAGGATCACAGTGGACGGGGGACCCCTGAGAAGGGCCAAAGTGAAGAACATGAAAACTTTCCCAAGTCTTCTCAAAGGGGTTATCCAGCGCTACAAAAACATGGCCACTTTCTTCTAGAGACAACACCGCTCTTGTCTCCAGCTTGGGCAGGGTTTTGCTCCATTGAAGTGAATGGAGCCTAAAGGGAACCTGTCACCCCCCGTCTGACGCTCATAGAGAATGAATGGAGCATTGGACTCACCAGTCATTCTCTATGAGCATCGGACTCATCTCAGGAGCGCGCGCGGCGGGCTCCTGACAATGAAATCTCCGTCACCGGATCGGAACAAGAAGCGGGACCCGGCCACCCCGGCACGGGGGGTGACAGGTCCTCTTTAATTGCAAACCGCACCTGAACTGGAGACCAGAGTCGTGTTGTCTGCAAGAAAGTGGCCATGTTTTTGTAGCACTGGATAACCCCTTTACCTTCTATCACCTGCCTACTTTAGATGTCCAATTCCAGATGACAACGGAGCAATTCCCTGTCCTTATCCGCTATTGTCCATTCTCCTACAACTCTATGTGAATCTGAGTGCAGTATAAGAGGCTATGTAAACAGCAGTAAGGTCATACTAAAGGTCATCTGTATCCTATGCACCTGAGACGTGTACTGGGAGGATTTCATTACAGCGCTGGCATTGTGATGCTAGTCATGCTACGTGCGCTGGATCTCAGAGCTGGGGGGGGGGGGGGTCAGGTTTGTTACATTCCTGAGGATATAACATGGCATGCTTCCTGCCATGTACAGTGCTGAGGTGGACCATGTACCCACATTACATAGCGCTCAGGAATCCCATAGCTTACCTTATAAGGACAGGAGGGGAAGGGGCCGGGAATTACTGATAACAATGGCACAATGCTGGAGACGCCGGACAGGAGCTCACATTACCCAATCACTGCTTGTAGGACCTGTTATACACCGAGATTCCATCATCATCACACACAGGCGGATTACAGCAACTTAAAAAGAGCAAAATAAGATATCCCTATACACTATAGTTATGTGCCTGAGATGCCCAAACACAATAAGCACTATAATGACTGCCCATTTCTCACAATACAATGCTTATGCAGTGCTTAAAGGGGTATACCACTCCAACATAACTTTTGATATGTTGCTGCCCCTGGTGAGACAAACAATTCATTCCATATTTGTTATTATCTATTCAGTCTCCTTCCCCCAGTTCTGAGCTGCTGCTTTCTGATGGGAAAAAAAATCTGTGCGTGAGCTTTTTTTCCTGGGAGGGTTAATCTGCTGAAGACACAAAAGACTGTGTGTGAGCTTTTCTCTCCATCTCCCCTTCTCCCACTTTTCTCTCTGTCTCCCTCCTCCCTGTCCCTGGCAGGCTGTATCTGCAACTCTGTAGCTACTTTGTAATACTGGGAGGGTTAAACGATTTATCCAGTTAAAATGTCTTTCTTTTAGATCAACTGGTGTCAGAAAGTTATATGGACCTGTAATTTACTTCTATTTCAAAATCTCCAGTCTTCCCATACTTATCAGGTGCTGTATGTCCTGCAGGAAGTAGTGTACTCTTTAGTCTGCACAGTGCTCTCTGCTGCCACCTCTGTCCATGTCAGGAACTGTCCAGAGCAGGAGAGGTTTTCTATGGGGATTTACTGCTGCTCTGGACAGTTCCGGCCATGGACAGAGGTGGCAGCAGAGAGCACTGTGTTACACTGCAAAGAAAACAAGATTTCCTGCAGGACATACAGCAGCTAACAAGTATGGGAAGACTTCAGATTTTGAAATAGAAGTAAATTACATATCTATATAACTCTCTGACACTAGGTGGTTTGAAAGCAATAGTTTTACGCTGGAGTACCCCTTCAATCTGAGGTCAATTTGCTGATTAACTCACTGTGATTAATCCTCCAGAGTTGCTACAAAGTTGCAGATAGGGACTTGGAAGGGAGGGGGAAACCTGGAGAAAAGCTCACACAGTTTTTTTGTGTTTTCATCAGAAAGCAGCAGCTCAGAACTGGGAGAAGGGGACTGAATAGATAATAACAAATATGGAAGGAATTGTTAGTGTCACCATGGGCAGCAACATTATTGAGCAGAATACCCCTTTAAAATAATTCAATATTCAAATATAATTCGAAATGACCTAGCAGCGTTGTGTGCGATTCTCCTAATCCCTAGCACAAAATCACCCATTGGTCTCTTCAAAGACGCTGCCGCTGATGGACCTGGTGTTTGCAGAGGATGGTGGTCCTACAAACACCTGCGAGGGCGATACTAATAGTCGAGCACATAATGCTTATCTTATCATTACTCAAAAAAATCCCTGAATTAGGCTGGGTTCACACTGCGTTTTTAGCATACGTTTAACGGATCCGTTTTTTTTTTTAACGGACAAAAAAATTTGTGTCAGCAACTTTTTTGTGTCCGTCAAAAAAAAAACGGATCCGTTTTAATCCGTTTTTTTATAATGAAAGTCAATGGAAAAACAGATGCACACAAATACATCCGTTTTTGCAATCCGTTTTTCATCCGTTTTTTGAAGGAAAAAAAAACGGATTGCAAAAACGCAGTGTGAACCCGGCCATACACAGCATCTTATTAATTTTGTTAATCCCCTCCTTTCTGCCTGATCTTACAATAAGTTTAGGGTGCATTCACACACAGCGCCCAGAGCAGCACCAGCTGTAAGTACAGAGCTGTCAGGGAATGGATGAAGCCTTCAGATAGCAGCCATATGCTCCCCGGTTACAGTGGAACGCTGCCCCTAGAGGCCGTCATTAAAAGTGCTCTCCTTTGAACAGAACGATTCTCAGGCTGGGGAATAGGCATCATTTATTCAGTAAGAACTATGTTTCCGTATAATGTTCATTTAAATAATTCCTTTTCTTATAACGTTTAATGTTCTGACAATAAAAGAAGCTTCGTCCCGCATATACACATGCCGCCGAGCTTCAATAGGAGCCATGCCAAAGCGCTTGATTTTTGAATTTTTTTTACCTTTTTGTTACATAATAGCCGTGACTGATGCCGCCAATGATGCTTAGTCACCTGGTAAAACCCAGAAATCTCTTCTGCCGGCGCAATTGTGATTTGCTGAAGAATGACAATCTAAATATTAGTGAGCGCTTAGACCCGGTGAGTCAACACGCTGGAGGTGCAATTACATGGTCGGCCGGTCAGATAGAGAAGATCTTGTTATCAGAGGTCATATAGAACAATTACTATGGTATGCCCCCCCTCTATGAGGAGCGGAGCAGCATGGAACTTGTTGGGGCGGGGAGCGGGCTCTGCCCAAGCTAAAGGAAGCCTTTGCTTTGAGACAAAGACAAAAGACAATGTGACAAGACCTAACAGGCCTGATGTTGAGAAATTGTGTCACTACGGGCATGTGAATATTTCATTTACGTCTCCAATAATTATGCTATTGTCCCAGAAACGCCGCGCACGCCACTCCGGCGGTGCCAATAACAACGCTAATAGCTGTCGGATGATTAGGCGTGTTGGTTTGTATACTTTACTATAGAGCTGTCATCTGCTGATGGCTTTATTTATACTATATACTATACTATGCAGGTATGGTACTAAGCCATTAACCGTAAAGCAGGGATGGGGAATCTTCAGCCCTCCAGCTGTTGCAAAACTACAATTCCCATCATGCCTGGACAGCCAAAGCGAAGCTTTGGCTGTCCAGGCATGATGGGAATTGTAGTTTTGCAACAGCTGGAGGGCCGAAGGTCCCCCATCCCTGCTGTAAAGCATTATAAGGGTACATTCATATGTACAGGAAAGGGGGACGTGATTGAAACCTTTAAATACGTTAACACAATTATTACGATAATGTCTGCCCATCTCTCATATATTACACTGTAACACAGTGCTTAAGGGGGTATTCCGCTCCAATATAACTTTTCATATGGTGCTGCCCATGGTGAGACTAACAATTCCTTCCATACCTGTTATTATGTATTCAGTCTCCTTCCCCTAGTTCTGAGCTGCTGCTTTCTGCTATATAAAAAAAAAATCTGTGTGTGAGCTTTTTTCCCGGCAGGCTGTATCTGCAACTTTGTAGTTTCTTTGTAATGTTGGGAGGGTTAATCTGAGGTCAAGTTGCCGATGAACTCACAGTGATTAATCCTCCTGGCATTACAAAGTTGCAGATAGGGACTTGTTTACATCAGCCGTTTCGGAAGGAGGTGGTGGGGAAGGGGGAGGCAGAGAATAAACCTCTGGTAATTGTAGTTTTGCAACAGCTGGATGGCCAAAGGTTCCCCATACCTGCCGTAAAGCACCATAAGGTTACATTAATATGTGCAGGAAAGGGGGGACATGATTGAAACCTTTATGACTAAATAAGGGTCAGGAGGGAAGAGTTATTAGAAAAAACTGAACTCAAGAACAAGGGGACACAGTGAGATTAGTTGGGGAAAAGATCAGAAGCAACATGAGAAAATATTAATTTACTGAAAGAGTAGTAGATGCTTGGAACAAACTTCCAGCAGATGTGGTAGGTAAATCTACAATAACTGAATGTAACCTGCCCGGTATATACATATATCTATCCTAAGATAATAAAAAGGGGAATACTTAAAGGGCCGACTGGATGGACTAGGGGGGCTTTTTCTGCTTTCAATCTTCTATGTGGCTATAATTCTGCCAGTGAAATCGGTTACATATATCTGAATGGAGTTTATAAGAATCCATTGGGAGTGCGACAAAAATAACCATATTCAGATGTATATAAGATCATTTTAAGTGAACCAAAATACATTCAAACCGCTACATAAAGACACACAATAGCAGATCTGACAGCAGCCGGGGTGTTACATTCTCCAGACAGCAATAGGAACTGACAATCATTGAGAAATTGTAATAAACAGAACCTAGAATTATCCCAGATTTTACAACATACTGGAAGTATCAGCAATATTAACCAAAACTGAAGCTTTGCTTTAATATGCGTTATTTACAATTACGAACATTGGCCTAGATTTACTGAACCTTTTTATATAGGCTGATTATTATTACTGAGCCTTCCTAGGCCACTGATCTTGCTTATAACTCGGGAGAAATGTATTATTATTTTTTATTTATTTATTTTCAAATACACTGGTGTCAGAAAATTATATAGATTTGTAATTCACTTCTATTTAAAAATCTCAAGTCTTCCAGTACTTATCAGCTGCTGTATGCTCAGCAGAAAGTGGTGGATTCTTTCCAGTCTGACATAGTGCTCCCTGTAATTATATATACATACCTGTGCTGTCAGTTTCGGTGTATCGTCATTGGTCGCACATAACCCTGTTTATACAGGAAGGTGTGTGTTCGATACGTTTTAAAGCCTGTTTCTAAAGACCCGATCGGCCACGGATTGTGCGTTTTCCCATAAGAATTTTCCATATGAATAGACAGTACAGAGATCTTTGGAGAGATCTCTTTACTTCTAGATCTATAAGGGCCCTATTACACGGGACAATTATCGTTATAGCGTTCGAATTTAAATGCAGGTAACGATCGAAAAATCGTTTGTATGTCGTTAATTTAGATCTGAACCTAAAATTATCGCTAATCGTTCGCTGTAATTCCACATTGTTCGCTCAAGTTCCGCAAATTTTCACTAATTGTTCATTGCACATTGTTCATAGTTTTGTTGGGATCAGAAGGAATAAACGATCGTAGTAACGATCATATCTAACGTCCATCGTTCTGTGTGATATGGTGAACAATTTCAGGTTAACGATAAACAATCTCGTTTGCGATAGTTTATCGTTAGTCGTTAATCGCTAAAAATAGATCTGTGTAATAGGACCCTAACCATCTGGAGGAAAGAAGGTTTCACCATCAGGACGGACGCGGATTCTTTACTGTAAGAGCAGTGAGACTATAGAACTCTCTGCCACATGATGCTGTCATGGCTGATTCATTAAGTAAGTTCAAGGGAGGCCTGGATGCTTTTCTCAATAAAAATAACATTACAAGCTATAGGCATTAGATTATATGTGATAGGACGCTGATGCAGGGATTATTCTGATCGCCATTGGAGTCGGAAAGGAATTTTCTCCCTGTGATGGGGCAATTGTGTTCTGCCTCATAGGGGTTTTTGCCTTCCTCTTGCTAGGTTGAACTTGATGGACCTGTCTTTTTCAACCTTAGTAACTATGAATACTACGAACCCTAGGGGTACTATTACACCAAGCAATCTTTCGACGACTAGCGATTAACGATAAACGATCTTAAACGACCGCTAAGGCAAACCACCCGAAATCGTTCGCCCAATTACATGGAACGATGATCGTTATTTATGATCGTTCTTGCGGTCGTTTAGTCGTCAGTATTGAGTACATTTCAGCTGCGAATTCTTATTCCACCGAACAATGTGCGAACGATCAAACGATAAAAATAAGTCCGGATCCTATTAAACGATCAACGATTTCTCGTTGGTCGTTTAATCGTTGCCTGCTATTACATGAAACGATTATCGTTCAAATCCGACTTTTCGAACCATAATCGCTGTGTGTAATACCAGCCTAAGTCCTTATTCACACGTCCCTTAAAGTTGTCCGTAACTGGGGATCTGTAATTAGGTTCAACTTAGAGCACATTGATTTATATTGGGCTATTCACACAGTCTGTGTTAATTTTAATCCGTAATCCGTTCCGTGAAACAAAAAAAAAGGACGTGTCCTAGTGGGGATTGTGACTGCAGTACAGATTACCAATAGAAGTCTATGGGATCCATATTATTACGGATGTGAAGTCCGTAAAGAAACACGGATCAAATGTATGCAAGCTAGTACTATTCACATTTAACAGATACGGAAACGGATCCAATTACGGATGCAATTACGGATGATTTTCCACGGATCACGGAGAAAGAAATAGCAGGAGGCTTAGGGTGCGTTCACACCTACAGGATCTGCAGCAGATCTGCAGCAGATTTGATGCTGTGTTCAGTTATTTAAATGAAATCTGCTGCAGAAAATCAGCTGCAGATCCTGTAGGTGTGAACGCACCATTAAGGAATAACTGGAACAATTCACAAATATAATACAGTAACACAGATGAAACCCGAACCAGAAAGAAGTGTAGAGCAGCAACAATGGAGTTTTCTGCCGGCATTGTGTCCGCTATAGGATGAACGCATACAATCGGTGCAGGATGAGCCTTTCTATTGGATCTATACTTATAATGATCTGGCACATAGATGAAAAATGTCGGCATCTCTGTAAATAAATTCGGCTTCGCTATCCACTTCTATTGTGTTCTGGGATCAATGATTAAGAAGACTGAAAAGTGCGCAGACGGCGCGGATGTGAGTGATATTAAGGAAGAGAAAGAAAGATTTCATTTGCAGTTATCTACGGCCTGACACGGGGAGAATACATGCTGCGTCTCGAACAAAATCCAAAGGAAGTGACAAAGATTCAGTGGATGTTTTTGAAAATGTATTTTTCACCTAAAGTGCTAAAAAGAGCATTCCCGTGAATGCAGATAAAACCGAAGAGATAGCGGCTACGTGGCGGCCGGATAAAGCTGGGTCTCAGCAAGTTAAAAGAATGAAAAATGGAATAATAGAAATAATAATGAATGATGGCCAGGAGTGCGGCACAAAGGAATCGCTCCCACCATTTCTCTTTGTAATTTTATGACGCACGCTATCAGCTACAAATGGAAAACAGGATTTGCTCCGATAAGTGAAGTGTGAGCTGGAATCATTGGCGAGGCCTGTGCTGCATGCAAAGTTCTGGCTGCGCTATAAAGCCGGCTGTATGTCACCTTCAGGAGGAGCGCTCTGACGGTCACAGCGTATGAGCGGAGAGGGAGGATTTGTGCATGTGTAGTGAGGATCACTAAACCTTTATGTTGGCAATCCCAGAGCCTGATGCTAACCTGCGCCTAGCGGTAAATTCTCTTGGCACAAAAGTCATTCTGAGCTGTGGCCGTCATAAAAGTGTCATTATTTAATCAGACTACAGCAAAAGTATGCAGACCCGACGCTGGTTTACAAGCCCGGCCTGCTCCCTGCCAGATCTGCACTGTGCTAGAGTCAAACACTTCAACTAAGGTCTGATTTAAGGCAAGGCTCATCACGTTCTCACCTTTACTTGTGTTAACGGACGGATTACTCCAATGGTATGGGAATACGTCAATATCCAGTGAAAGAGGGTTTCTTTCTTTTTTTAAAAGCGACTCAACCCACAATCTGCCCCCCCCCCCCAAACCACTTGTACCCTCAGATAGCTGCTTTTAATCCAAGATCTGTCCTGGGGTCTGTTCGGCAGGTGATGCAGGTATTGTCCTAAAAACAACTTTTAAACTTGCAGATCTGTGTCATATTGGCGTGGCCTAGAGGGTTTGTGCCCTAGGCCTGCGACGCCCCTCTGCCCCCCTCCCTCTGCCCTCTTTATCATTAGGACGCCCCAGACAGGATTTCTGCTACTCATCACCTGTCTGAACACTGCACATGTGTTGGATGTGGATGGCACATGTGCAGTGTTCAGACAAGTGATGATTTGGAGAAATCCTGCCTGGAGCATTCCTAGTGGTGAAGAAGGTGGGGGAGGAGGGACGGAGAGGTGGTGCAGGCCTAGGGCACAGACATTCTAGGCCACGCCAATATGACACAGGGCTTCAAGTTTTAAAGTTGTTTTAAAATAACTGCATCACCTGCCGAGCGGACCCCAGGACAGATCTTGGATTAAAAGCAGCTATCCGATTGTACAAGCGGCTTAGGGGGACAGATTGTGGGTACAGAGGCACTTTGAAGGAAATGTCTATATCATCAGTTTTCCAACCCATTTAGAGTCCTACCCTGATATATATCTACTACTCTTAAGTTTAAAAAGTTGTACTGGTTTTTAAATTGGTTTTACTTCACTGGTTTTCAGTCAATATTCATCTGGTGCTCTGCAGTGATAAGTTTAGGTCAACTATAAGTTTGTTTGAAGCACACCAGTCCCATGCATTAGGTCACATCCCCTTTTCAAACCTGGCAGAAAAGAGGCTGGTTTCACACTGGCTAAACTTTTTACAAATAAACACACCAAAAAATTAAATATTGTTTTTTTCTTTTAGCAAAAAAAAAACATGGCCAGATGTTAGCTGTAAGTCAATGGAATTTTATGAAATGCCATACTTACTTGGATTTTTTTTGCCATTTTTCTGCAAACTGTGGTGTTTTTCTCCCATAGAGTTCACTGGAATTTCTTCTGTCCGTTTCAAAAACGTAAAAAAAGATCCATGTCAGGAACTGTATATTACAAATCTATATAACTTTCTAAAACGACTTGATTTGAAAGAATTTTTTTTTGCCGCAGTACCCCTTTGAAGATTGGAATAGCCTGTAAGGGTTGATAGGGTTACAAATGCAACATGGGAGGTATATGTGGTATTTTTCACAATGTTCCATCAGTATTTATTTATGTTCATCAGAACGCATTCAATTATGAATGTTACAGCTTGCATCTATTAAAAATGCAGGGGTGAAGATAATATGGATTTACAGACCCGCCAAACTCTTACTGTGCCAGGCTGACAGCAGGGAGTGTGAGTGGTCCCCAGAGCTGGCGCACCGCTACTCAGCATTGGACCTCCAGGTGTATTCTTCCAGGGTCGACGTTCTTGGAACAAACTCCAAGTTTGAAGTTTTGTTGCGATGTGTAATTAAAAGTTTACTGCAATGTGGCAGCCTCTTGTATCCGATCCCTAAAGTGGGGGTGGCTGTGTAATAGGACACAACGTTACTTACAGAACATGGCCGTATATATAGAAAAGTCATACAGAGGAGGATCAAATAATGTGGCTGACACTGATAACTTGTTTAGAGCAGAAAACCCAAATGACGAGTTCAGGCGTTCCAGCCCTTAATAATCCATAAATTACAGAGACTAATGCTGTGTATACATGGAACGATTATCGTGCGAATTTGCACGATAACCATAACCGTGTAGACGTAGCGAACGATCAAACGACAAGTGAGAAATCATTCATTTTGATCTTTGAACATGTTCTCAAATCGTCGTTCGTAAAAAATTCGCAGAACGTTCCGTGTAAACAGTCGTTCACCAATTTTTGCTATGTGCGAGATAGGCTTAAGCGATCGCAAAAGGATTTTTCCGTACGATATATCGTTCCGTCTAAATGCTGATCGTTATAAAAAAAAATTGTTACTTTGAAATCGTTAATCGTACGATCGGGCGAATTATCGCTCCGTGTAAACGCACCATAACAAATCCCTCCAGGCAAAAAATCCATTAAAAAAACAACTATTTTGGAACTAAAGCAGCACTAGATGTATAATTTGTATAATTGTTTCATTTAAGTTTCCTGTTTTTCTCGTTTTTGTATACCAGAACTCTCCAACATATAATCTATCTGTGCGAATGAGGGGTTATAAATAAAATAAAAATAAAAAGGGGTTATCCAGCAGGAAAAATTTTTTTTTTCAAATCAACTAGTTTCAAAAAGTTATACAGATTTGTAATTTACTTCTATTTAAAAATGTCAGCTCTTCCCATACTTATCAGCTGCTGTACATCCTGCAGGAAATGTTTTCTTTCCAGTCTCCAATGCTCTCTGCTGCCACCTCTGTCCATGTCAGGAACTGTCCAGAGCAGTAGCAAATCAACATAAAAAACCTCTCTTGCTCTGGACAATTTCTGTCATGCACAGAGGTGGCAGCAAAGAGCACTGTGTCTGACTGGAAAGAATACACCACCGCTAATAAGTATGGGAAAACTTGAGATTTTTTAATAGAAGTAAATTACAAATCTATAAACCTTTCTGAAACCAGCTGATTTGTAAAAAAAAAAAAAAATTTGCTTTTAACCCCAGTGGTATATATAAGAAGGTATATATACTGAAGCATACCATAACATTTTTTTCAAACAATGGCAGCCGGATTCCGGCCTTTACCTTTAGGCTCCGTTTGGAGGGGATTTCCGACATAAAACGTTCAGCATCTTAGTGTCTCAATGTGATGTCTCACACGCCTCCACTCTAAGCTCAAAGAATTGACTTGTAAATTCTTTCAACATTGGCGACAGCACCAAAGGGATCACACTGAGGCAGGCGGGATTATCAGCGGAGTCCGTGGCGCGGGTTCTGTTTGGAATTTCCACCTGTTTTGCTCAGTGTGAACAGACCCCTAGTGTCTGTTCAAATTTTTACATTGAAGTTGATAGGTGCAAAAGAAGAGTGTTCTGTTTATTTTTGTGACGGGTACACTTTTAACCCATTACAGGCCATGCAAGTTTTTGCACATTTGTTTCTTCCTCCTTGTGTTAAGGAGACCATATCAGTACGATTACAGTGATAAGCAACTTATATTGCAATTTTGGGCTTTTGGGTCAGGTTTTTACACTTACACTGTTTACTATGTGTGATCAGGAATGTGATAATTTCATAGTTTGGCGATTCTGCATGTGGCGATACTAAATATGTTTACTTATTTTTTATACATTAAAAAATTTTTTTTTTACACTTATTTGTAGTCCACCTAGGGACTTCTATTAGCAATATCATGATTGCTTATAGAGATCATTACAGTACCTATGTATTGCATTGATCAATGTTATCTTCACTGGATTGCTACAGGATGCTGAAGACAGCAAAATGAACAGTGCCTAAGTAGAATGGATAATTCTAGAATGGACCCCCCCACTAGACCACCATGGATGGCATTTAAAAGCCATTAAAACACAGCTGTCAGTTTTGACAACAGCATTTAAATGGTTAATTAGCTGGCCCAGAGGATCGCTCCATGCCTGCTAAAGGCCCTATTACACACACAGATTTATCTGATAGATCATTGAAGCCAAAGCCAGGAAGAGACTATAAACAGGGACCAGGTGATAGGAAAGACTGAGATTTATCCTCTTTTCAAATCCATTCGTTTGTCTTCAAGAATCTTTCACATAAATGTGTGTGTGTGTAATAGGGCCTTAAGAGCTGCAGTCCCCGGGAGTGGCTTGGTACTGAGAGGGCTCAGGTCGTGAACCCTCTCTGCACCCCTTTAGAGACTTATGGTGCATTTACACAGGCAGATTTATCTGACAGATTTTGGAAGCCAAAGCCAGGAATGGATTTGAAAAGAGGAGAAATCTTGGTCTTTCCTTTATGACCCGTTCCCTGTTTATGGTCTGTTCTAGTGGCTTAAAAAATCTGTCAGCTAAATCTGCCTGTGTAAACGCACCATTAAAGGGGACCTGCCACCCCGGTCATGCCCGTCGGAAGCAGTGCGCGCGCTCACCAGAATGAAGCAGTCATTCTCTATTGGCGTTGGACTCATCTTTGGTGAGTGCATGCATGGCTTCCGACAGGGATTTCTCGGCGGCGAAACGGGGTCCGGGACTGGAATTTCGAGGAAGGGGTAAGTATAAGGGGCTCCACCAGGGGTCGGGCGGGCTTCACCCCGGCAGCCGGGGTGACAGGTCCCCTTTAAGGTGTTACATACTCCGGCATTCCCCTGAAACTTCTAAAATCCAATAGTTTGCTTGTAGTATAGAATTGCTCATGGTCAGTTTGTATATGAAACCATAAACACTGGTAATCACAGGAACCTAAATTCTCTGCCACTCTGACGTCAGATCCCTATTAATAAATACTAAATCTAGAATGTTCTCTTCTCCGGTTGGTGACTTAGACATAAGGACAGAATCACCCATAACTATAATACTTCCAGCAACACATGATCATAATCCTCAGCATGCCTGGGAGGCCTATAGATAACCCTATGCTAATAACAGATCTCTCATTCGATTGCATGCAACCCCAGAGAGTCTCCAGCTCCTGCATGTGGTTATTGTAGACTAATGTACAGTATATGGCGACTTCATCTCCCCCTCTCTATGCTCTGTCTTTCCTGTACAAAGTATATCCCGCTTAGCTATTTCCCAGTCATTAAAGTCCTTTATTCTCCATTACAGCAACCAGATACAGACTTATCTGCAGATACTATGGCTCTTAGCTTGCAGAGCTTGTTGCCTAGGCTGCCAGCATTCACACACATTACACAGAGTAAATTACTATGCTTTTTGCCCAAAAAACACAAAATACTGTAGCTCAGATTCACTACACAAGATTTTTTGCCGCAGTTATTACACAGGAAGATGTGCGGCCAATGGCCGATGATTATTCTGCGTGTCAGAATGCATCAGATATATCAAAGTGTATATGGCTGAATCTTGGATGGTCCTTTTAAAGGGGTCCTCCGGCAAAAATATTTTCTTTCAAATCAACTGGTTTCAGAAAGTTACATAGATTTGTAATTGACTTCTATTTAAAAATCTGAAGTCTTCCAGTACTTATCAGCTGCTGTATGTCCTGCAGGAAGTGGTGTATTTTTTCCAGTTTGACACAGTGCTCTCTGCTGCCACCTCTGTCCGAGACAGTTTCTTTATTACACAGTCTGATGGTGAGGAGCAACCTATCAGATCAGCTCTCGCTTCTTACTCGGTCCCCAGTCGCTGCCGACACTATTACATGCGCTAACAGCGAGTGGGTAAGAATGGGAGGGGCTCCCCAGATGATCTTTAGATGTTGACATCTCTGTCCGAGACAGGAACTGTCCAGGGCAGGAGAGGTTTTCTATGGGGTTTTGCTACTGCTCTGGACAGTTCCTGTCTCGGACAGAGGTGGCAGCAGAGAGCACTGTGTCACACTGGAAAGAATACACCACTTCCTGCAGGACATACAGCAGCTGATAAGCACTGGAAGACTGGAGATTTTTAAATAGAAGTAAATCCTGGATAAGCCCTTCAACTGCTTTTCACTCTACAAACTGTATACACAGCCTTATAATACAATATAATCCACCAGTCTGACAACTGTCTGGAGCAGTGATTGCCAGTTTAGAACAATTCTACTGAACACAAATATTTAAATATTATTAGGGTACAAACACACACACACACACACACCGTATACGCAGTGTATTTACTGCTGCGATATGCAGCAGATACGCAGCAGATTAGATCTAAATAACTGAACACAGCATCAAATCTGCTGCGTATCTGCTGCGTATCTGCTGAGTATTTGCTGCGTATCTGCTGCGTATACGGTGTGTGTGTTTGTACCCTTAGAAATATTCAGTGAAGATTTTACGACCGTAATGACCGTTATATTAACCCTAACTTTCCCAAATGACACGTCATATTAAAAAGCATTGATTATATAACAGAACCTCAAATGTCACGATCTCCGCCGACAGGACAAGCCAATAAAGTGGCCGCACAGACTATAATCTGTATGCTGTATTTGCACAAAGAGTCGCTTTGTTTCTCCGCGCTGGGAAACAGAGTGTTTGTCATTCAGCTCCAGGGTTTCCAGGGGTCTCGTAAAATTCCTTATTACAACCCTGAAGGTCAATTGATGAAACCCAATGGACACGATGTCTGGAAAAGTCATTAAAACAGTGTCAGATATGATGAAAATATGCGCTTCATCAGTTCTCTGCTGCCTTTGGGCTAGAAAGGTGCGTGAAATAAACATGATAACAGGTGGCCTCGCGGCTTAATTTCGCCGGTTTTGCTTGAAGTGCGCGCCTGCTAACTACTGATAACCAAGCTTGCAAATATCCCCCAGTAAAGAAGTCAGTAGTGGTCCAATGTGTAAAATGGATGTGTCCATACAAGCTCGTCGTCAGCCTGATCATCCCAAAATGCCAGTTTGGATGGCTGCCATATCGCACTGCCAAGACCAGAGACATCTGCGCAGTCACATCTATTCTGAGCTGGCTGCGTGAACAATGAACTTATCAATATGATAACCTGATATCATTAGTGGGGCTGTTATAGTGCTCCGCACAATGGGCTCTTAATGCTTTGCTGTTGATTAAAATCTAATCAAGGGGCACAGGTTGTCAATCTCCCAAACAATGCTACCGCGCAATTTATATTCATTGTTATTTGCCGGCTTCTGCAAAATAAAAGGGGCCTATTAACTGCTGATGTAAGAGAATATTTCATTAGAGGCACGGAGAGACCGCCACAAGCCGGTGAGGCGGACAGAATGATGATACTTACCTTAAATAACATCCACTCAAAAAGCAGATGGGAAAATATAAAGTCATAGAAAAGTGTCTGCTGTATACTGAGTCACAGGTATAGGAGCTGTGTTCAAGATGGTATTCCAGCATATAACAGAGAGTAGTCATAGTCTTCAATAAACTATAGGAAGTCTAGGCTGGAGAAGGTTGAAATCAAGAGATGGAAACAATTTTTTTCCCCTTCAACCCTTTCACGACCTGGGGTCATTGATTCCTCAATGCCCAGGTAGTTTTAGGATATCAGCTTATGGGATCAAAATGATCCCATAAGCTGATGTCCCTGTGTCTGCCCCCTCTCCGCTGTCCCCTGCCTCTGTTACAATCTTGTGACAGCGGCAGAGGATAAAGGGGAGGGGGCAGAGCCCACGGCTGCGCGCCATGCCTTCCCTCCCTATGTCCCTCCCCCATCGGTCACCGTAGCCATGGCTACCATCGGAGCTCTGCGATCACTTCGCAGAGCCCCAATGGACACCGGCAGAGAATTCTCCCTCTGTAGAGGGAGAATTCTATGTCAGGAGCCCTATAGATGCTGTGGTCGTGCTGCCCGCAGTATCTATAGGGTTAACTCTTGCTCCGGTGCTGAGAGTTGCGGCGAGTCACCGGCTATCACTGATAGCCCTGACTCGCCGTGGATGATCATTAATTAACGTCGCTGCAGCATCAGGCATAGGCTGCATCAACGTTAATTAACTGTCGAACGGCGGGAGGTGTGTACTGGTGTATAGCTGACCAAACATTGTCACAAGTGGACTATGTTTGCTCCATTGAAGCCTATGGCTAGGCGACCCATAGTATATGCTTGAAAACCTGTAGTGGAGACCATAAACAAGATCAGAATAGGGCCTTAAGGTCCTATTACATGAGCTGATGGTGAGGAGCAAATGAGCGCCGACCTATCAGGTCAGCGCTTGCTTTCTCCTTGTTTCCCACTCACTGCTGGCACTATTATATGCGTACACAGTGAATGGGTAAGAACAAGAGGGAGCTGCGGGAGGGGAGCCCATAGGATATAGTGTCAGTCTGCTGCAGCCACTCCTGTTACACAGAGCGAGGGCTAGCAGAAATATTTCAACATGTTGAAAGACAAGGAGCAGCAACATTGTGCAACTGCAGTACCAGCCAGGTGAACATCACTCCTTGTTAATTGAGCGGCCGCACAAAATAGCCTGTGCACACAATGTAAAGTATGGCTCCCTGCTGTACTTTACATTGTGTTCTTTGGTTAATTGGAGTGCGGGCACACCCGAAAGTGCCTGCACTCGATTTAACCATAGAACACAATGTGAAGTACGGTGGGGAGCAGCACTTTACATTGTTTGCACGGGCTATTTTGTGCTGACGCTGTTCACTGCATAGCGGCCGCACAAAATAGACGTGAGTTTTCTGTAAATAATTCCATAGTAAATAATGTTATTTCACACTATCAATAAATAGCCACCGTCGTTGCAATCTGCAGCAACGTCCGTTATTTATTTGAAAAAAAATACAGGGTGTGAATGTGTCCTTAAACTATGTTTTCTTTTGAAACATTTCAGCATTTAAGTAATTAAAACATTGTTAGTATCAAGGGAGCCTGTTAGGATTTCCTGTTGCCCATTATTTGTTATTTGCCCATGTTTTAGACATTTCAGCTCTCTAGAAACTTCACTCCTCTCACAGCTCCCTAAAACTCTTTGCCTGTTCCTATGACAACAATGACTTAACAAAGAGTTATTTAACGGGAAAGGCAGGGCCCATATGAGTGACCACAGTGTATAAGGTGGCCATACCGCCACTGGTGTCAAATTTCCACACATAACGACTTTTCTCTACTCGCCATGAGTGGACTGTACCTATAGTGAATTTGGGCTTTTTTATGAAACTAAACACTTTTAGACCAGTCATATCTCCAAAGGAGAACCCTGCACTGGGACTCCTGCTGCAAAGTGCATGGCACAAATAGTGATTTCCCTGCGAGCATAACTGTGCTCAACCAATCGCGGCTGAGCACAGTTATGACGCGGCGGAGGGAGGACAGCGGCAGCGATTCGGCCGGCCGAAGATGATGTTTGACACAAGGAGGACATTCGCGACACGGATCAGGTAATGTATAATGCACCAACACTTCCGGGTACACGGGCGGGGGTGGTGGGACACGGGAAGGGGGCGAATCACAGACATACCATACATTACAAAGTTGTATAACTTTGTAATGTGTGTTATTCTGTGAATAATTTTTTAGCACCGCACTACACCTTTAAGAACCAGAAGTGGAGAAACTTCACTGTTAACACAATGCAACTTATATTCCAATAGAAAGCAAACAGACTCCAAACATTATTAGAGGTTTTGGGTCTGTGTCACAGGCTGCAGTCACATTATTAGAGGTGTTGGGCTGCAGTCACACTATTAGAAGTGCAGAGTCTGTCTCACAGGCTGTAGTCACATTATTAGAGGTGCAAGGTCTATCTCACAGGCTACAATCACAATATAAGAGGTGCAGGGTCCATCTCACAAGCTGCAGTCACATTATTAGAGGTGTGTGTATCTCACAGTCAGCAGTAACATTATCAGAAGTGCTGGGTCTGTCTCACAGACTGAAATCACATTGTTAAAGGTCTGTCTCACAGGCTACAGTTACATTATCAGAGATGCAGGGTCTCACTTACAGGCTGCAGTCACATTATCAGAGGTGCAGGGTCTCTCTTACAGGCTGCAGTCACATTATCAGAGGTGCAGGGTCTCTCTTACAGGCAGCAGTCACATTATCAGAAGTGCCGGGTCTGTCTCACAGACTGAAGTCACTTTTGTATTTGTCTGTATTCATGTTGGTGGAACGGGGCCCACGCGCTATTTTTTTCCACAAGGACAAATATTTGTGTCCGCTCTCTATGTATGAAGTGCACAAAAATAGAGACATCTTTGGAGCTGGCATGAGTACTTAGAGAAGGACGGACTGAGCTAAGAACAATAATATTCATAGTAATAAATGAAGACAGGACTATTGCTAATGTGTAAGAATGAATAAATTCCTAATAGATAAAGTGACACCCCATGAGTAAGGGTGCATAAATGCACTTGAAGGCTATGTTCACACTGCGTATGAATCCGTCCGCAGATCGTACGCCGCCATACATGTGCAGCTGAAACTACGGACATGGGAAAAATCGACATGCGGCCGGATGCGTACGAACTGCGAACAAACGCCCGTAGTACAGTTATGCTTCCCTAGCTTGTTTCGAAGCGATCTGAGGCAGGTCATTTACTTGGAAGTCTTCGCCCAGCCCCGAAAACCATACAGAACCTTTTGGATCGAAAAATCAAGTTCAATTTGGCTGAAATAAGTACTTTGTACGGGACCGCATGGAAATCCACGGCCATGAGTTTCAACATTTCCGTCCTCAAACAATGGTCTTGTTCATTTTTCACGGCGCCGTATACGATCCGGCCGTAAGCTCATACGTAGTGTGCACTGTGCGGCCGTATATCGTATACTTTCAAGCGAACGCATCAACCTCAAAACTACGTGCGTATATTCGCGGTTCGCACTACGGACAGATTCATACGCAGTGTGAACATAGCCTCAACCTGTAGGAACTTTCAGGGGCTAGTACTGACTTGTGTGCAGGCGTATTGGTTTTAGCATATAAACTGAACTTGCTTTGCTTCATCACACCGCTGGACTTGAGTTGTTTTTTTGTGCAGTTTCTACCCCAATTGGAGCGCAAGCCCGTGCATGCACTTAAGTGTGAGCGGTAAGCTCCAAATCTATGTTTTTGACAGGACTCTTGCTAATATCTTGTGAAATCTCCAAATAAATAAATTCCTAATAGATAAAGTGACAGATATACAGAGCTGAAGAGGAAAGTTATACATTGAAATATTATCTTCTCCATCAGCTAAAGCTTTGCATTGTATATAATGTTACAGACGATGCTACAGAGTGGTTAGACACTAATACAGGATCTGAAATTGGTGACCAGTGTCCTTCTCTTTTATCTGTAGTAAATGACTTCTTAGGACCCCTGGGGCCCAGGATTTAGAATGGACAGTAGCCTAAAACTTGTGTCTTTTTTTTGTAAGAGCAGGACGTGTTTAAGGAGTGCCTCACATACTCTGAATGGATTATAGAGGTGTGACGGGAAGGGACAGGGTGGGAATTAAGGAGAGGCAATGGATTCTTCTGTTTTCTTTATCTGCTTTAAGTGTCAATTAGAGGATTGTCCTGAAATGTAAGGATGTTAGCAGATAAATTAAAACTCCTCCATTATTCAGGTATTGCATATTTTTAAGAATGGCACTTGGATTAATCTATCTGTTAGAAATGAGAGAACGTTCTGTAAGTTTGGTTTTGTACGAACACAAACGATCTGCATTTAAATCTGGCTTCCTGAAAACTGAACTTTCATCCAGTTTGTCATCTCTAATATCTATGTCTAAGTGACATTCTGTATGTATTTATATATAGGTATAGCTGGGCTGTCTTAGGGTCCTATTACACGGAGCGATTTGTAACGATAAGCGACTAACGATAAACGATCGCAAACGAGATTGTTTATCGTTAACCTGAAATCGTTCCCCATATTACACAGAACGATGGTTGTTAGTTACTATGATCGTTTACTCCATCTGATCCCAGCAAAACAATGAACAATGTGCAATTACACTGAACGATTAGTGAAAAAATGCGGAACTTGAGCGAACAAATGTGGAATTACAGCGAACGATTAGCGAACAATAATTTTAGGTTCAGATCGAAATCAACGATCAACGACAATACGAACAATTTTTCGATCGTTGCCTGCAATTACACAGAACAATTGTCGTTCAAATTCGAACGACATAACGATTTTTCGCATGATAATTGTCCCGTGTAATAGGGCCCTTACCTGATTAGTAGCAGAATTCCTTCTGATTTCCATGTGCAAATTTTTTCATACATGTTTAGGGGCAGGATCAGACTGGCCCACCGGGGAACCAAGGAATCACCTGGTTGGCCCTGAGCCTGTGCCTGGTGAACCCATGAAAGTGCCTAAATGGTGGCATAAAGTAGAGAGAAAGAACAGCATGGCCACCTGAATGAGGATGGAAGGATATGTTTGTGTGTGTGAGTGTATGTATATGTGTGTGTGTGTGTGTGTGTGTATGTATATATATATGTGTGTGTGTGTGTTTGTGTGTGTGTGTGTGTCTTCCAGTCTTCCTCAAAGAATTCAGTGTACTATGCACCTAAGACCTTCAAATACAACAGCTGCAGATCTTCAGTGCATGCTGGGAGATGTAGCTGCAAACACTACAACTCCCAGCATTTACAGATATCCTGCAGCCCTCAGGATATTCTGGTATTTGAAGTACAACTGAACAGATAATCCTTTGATAACCATTGGCCCTATAGAAAGATGTACTGCTGGACCTTTAGGTCTGATACCTGTAATTAGAGACGAGCGATTCTATCGTAATACAGAAGCAAAGCTCTTCATTATCTCTGACATTCATTCATCAGTCTGTAGCCATGCAGCGCCGGGGTCCTGGGTTCAAATCCCACCAATGGCAACATCTGCAAAGAGTTTGTATGTTCTCTCCATGTCTGTGTGGGTTTACTCTGGATACTCCAGTTTCTTCCCACAACCAAAACATACAAATAGGTGAATTTAGATTGTGAGTGGAATTAGTGGGTACTATACAAGTTGTCAGGTGTGTGACCAGGGGTTCATTTGGTGATCTCATTTTAGGTCTCTAGTCACGTTCAGCTTAGGATTAGAGGTGAGCACAAGTCTAGCATGATTGAGTCCTATCGTGCGGCATCTGAATACTGGTGGCTGGAGAAGTTGGGAGTCCTGGAAAACATGGATACAGCTATAGGCCAAAGGCTTGATCCATAATTTCCTGGACTCCCTACATCCAACTTCTTTAGCCACTAATGTTCAAATGCTGAACTTCAGAGCATCTGATTTGCAACAACGGCCGTGATTACTACAGAACTTACATAGTGCTGCAGCTGAGGGAATCCAGGCCGGAGTGTATACACATAGTATACACTCCGGCCGGGATCTTTAGCGCCACCGCAAAAAACTGACATGTCAGTTTTCTGCGGCCACTATTCATTGAATAGCGGCTGCAGAAAACCTGTCAGTGTACGCAATGGAGCGTGTGGCTCCGGCTGCGCTCTCCATTGTGTGCAGCAGGGAATTCTGATGCCGGTGCACACTTATGTGCCCGCATCCGAATTCAGTGGCGGTGAAGATCATCTTCTCTGACACCGGCCATTTCGTGACACCGGCCCCACCATGTGAACAGGGCCATAGGCTATGTTCACACTACGTAAAACTACGGCCGTAGTTCTCGCCGCACAACTACGGCTGTAGTTTTGAGGAGTGGAACATAGCCTTATTTTCAATGGGAGCGTACACACATCATACGCGCTCCGGCCGGGATCCCATGTGGCGCCGGAAAAAACTGACATGTCAGTTTTCTGCGTCCGGAGTTCAGTGAATTCCGGACGCAGAAAGACCTGTCAGTTCACACAGTGAAGCAAGCGTCTCCGGCCGCTCGCTTCACTGTGCGCTATGGGAGGCTCTGATGCAGGCGCGCGCTGATGCGGCCGCATCAGAGCTCCCCTGGCAGAAAAATCACCCGGCCGGTACTTAAGTACTGGCCGGGATGATCCGGGCTGAGACCGGCCGGAACATAGCCATGATCTGTAAAGTCTAATATACTGTTTGCAAAGTCCTTTCCTACTTTTAAAAGGAAGAGCAGAAAAAAAAAACATTTATCTAAAAATGTGAGAATACTATATAAAATGTAAAATCTGTGCATATGTAATGGAGTTTATTGTGTTACTGCTTCTTGTGCATTGAGATTTCCCTTCAGTTATAAGGAAATATATATAATTTGTCTACCAAACCTACCCCCACCAATGTAATACAATATCATACAGAATTATAAATAACACACAATTGAATATCATTTAGCACCTTTTTATATCATTCTGTATGTGACTCCTTCACGATGGAAAATAATTGGCTTCTCAACGTTATTTCAGAGATCATTCCTATGGAACCCATTAGGGAAGTCACTACAGACAACACATTTCCAATGCTGTCGGCAATTGGTATCTACGTTCACACGTTGCCAGATAATATGTCGAGTCTCGGCAATCACAACAGGAAGTAGAAGAGGAACCAAGTAACTAACAATAACGACTGGCTTCAAGACAGGACTTTATCTAAGCTACACCAAAACTTATATGCACATGTCTACCATCATGACTATGGAGAGGTCAAAGGTGCAGAAAACAATGTAAATATCAAAACGTAGGTGACAAGGCCAATTCTTGTTTTCACACTTTAGTTCTTTCCTCCTCGTGTATAAGAGGCCATAGTGCTAATTGGTGGGGCGGTGAGCAGAATGGTTTGCCTCTTGCTTTCCTTCTCTGCCACCGTTCCCATGCTGTTAGCCGTAGGGGGGGGGGGGCAGTGCTCCTAACGGTGCTCTGGAGGATTACACAGCTAACAGCACAGGAATGGCGCTGAGGTGCAAAGTAAGAGACATACCTTCCTCCTCAGCGCCCTGTGCACAATAGGGGGCTATCAGCAGGTTAGATTTGTGGGGTTAGTTCCCCTTTAAATATAAATATTAATATATTTGCTAAGTTTCCCCTCTAAGTATGCAAGAATCATTCTGTCAGATAGGCATGAGGTATACGGTATACAATCATGCTTTACTTTGGCAAGCGCGTATTGTAGTGTCCCTTCCAGCAGAAAGCAAAGTCAAGACCACAGCAGGCCTTCACTCTGGAAAGAGGCCCAGGCATCTCACAGCAGCTTTGGCAGAGCTTTCTTATACTATTATAAAAAAGAACATTGTGTGGCTTCATATAGACCGGCAGAAAGAAGTCTATTTTTGAACCCATTGAAAGGACAGAAACTTTGACAAACCTACAAAGAAACTCACTACAAACTACCACAAATGATGTGGTACCACACTCCACAATTTCTTCATAAGCTTAATAGTTCTGTCTCACTGTTGTGTTGGAGGTGCTTGGGTGCAGTGGGGTCCCTCTATCCAATCTTCTGGGACTACCCTATCATTAAAGGGTTCTGGTCTGAGCTCTACAGAAGTCTATTTCCCTTGACCCAGCGGTTTGTCTCCAAAACTCCCAAAGCCCTAGGGAAAAAGTCCACTAAATAGTGATATTAACTGCTGCCAAGTTCCTTACAGCTAGGGGGTGGAAACACCCCCCCCCCCCCCCCCCTTCGCTAGACAGTTTGGAAGACTGAAGGAATTACGATCAGCCTCATTGAATAATAAACTAGTAATCTTTGATACGGTGTGGTCCCCATGGATTAATTATTGGGTGACTAATGCTACTTGAGTTGGCTAGTTGAGTGACTGACTTATAGGACATGCATGCTCCATTGAGAATTTTGGTAGAAACATATGCAAACTAGCTCTCTGCCAAAAGGTAAAGAGCTTGGTGTCAGGCGCCATCTATTGGAATCTGGTGACACCTTTTGGCAATCTCTTCAAGTAAAACCATGACCCCCCCAGTCCCATGGCAATCTGACAAAGACCTCTCTGCTAGTCAGTATCCTGCTCTGTACTGATGAAGGGAAACAACCACAAAACAGCTGTCGACAGGTAACTTTCTATTTAGGGGGGGGGGGGGGAGTCTGGCTTAGCTATATAATCCATAGTCATGTTCCAGAGGCCCTATTACACGGAACGATTATATTCCCAATCAGGTGATTTGGTCAGATATCGCCCCATGTAATTAAGACAACGATCATGGCTCTTTAAAGTGTACCTCGGGTGGTTGGGGTTCGTTTTGTGAATAATGGCACTGTGCACAATAGTAATTTTTCTTATATACATCCATTTTGAATTTGGCTTTTGTCAGATCCCATCTTCCTCACTCATGATGGCTGTCATAACAATAATATTGTATGAAAAAAGGAATAAATAAGTAAAAATTTACAAGAAAATAGAAATGTAAAAAAATACGGAATAGCGCTCATTTAAATTACAGTGCGAATAAGGCAAACTCACCCAGAGATAGTGGATGACACCCTATCAAAAACTTTTAGCCAGTATTAATAAATCTACCCCATTATCTTGTTGCAGTGCAGAATTAACGGTTCCATCAATAATGAAGTTAAAGGGGTACTCCAGTGAAAAGCTTTTCCCCAGTAATTGAAACACATTACAAAGTTATATAACTTTGTAATATGCTTCAGTCACCTATCTGCCCCTCTTCCCCCTTAACCCCCCACCAGGAAGTGAAGTAAACTCATACATACCCAATGACTGGTGGATAATAGGATCTGCACTGTCCGGAGATTTGTAGTGTTGACTCCTTCATCTATAAAACGTTAACTTAAAAGACTTATTGATCATCAAGGTATTTATTATTATTATTATTTTTTTTTTTTTAAATACCGATAGTCTTCATGTTGCTCCTCTTCCACGAATGCGGTTTTTGCTCAGCCAATTTCTTATCATGGGGTCATACACACTGACCTTAGCGGAGGCTGATATATTTCAACAACCTTTTTTCTCCCTCTTATTCTTTATTTCATCTGACCTTGGTGAGTTTCTGAACAAAGGTTGTGGTGATTATTTCAGCATCATGGTATGGTTCAATATATAGTTTAGACAGAATATAGCTCAATGCCGTCAAGCCTGGCTGTGTTCGGTCAGCTTAATCCAAATGTCAATTAAATTTAGTGAGTTGCACTGTGTTCACACACTGCAGTCACATTGAGTTTTTGCAAACACAATGGTATGGAGGCGAAAAAGACTGAATGTGTGAACATTGAGCGACTCACTGTAGGTGGCTGTTACCTTGCTGGATAAAAGAGGGACTTCAAATGTTTTGAACCCCATCTATTATACAGAATAGAGAGATGCTATGGAAGGTGTCTCTTCAACAGTACTACTGACTATGTCAGAGCTTACAAGAAATACACAAATAAAATAAACAAAAGTATATTTGTATTCTGTACTGGGACCATTATAAAAATCACATCAGATGTAAAATCACATATGTAAATGGACCCAAGGACACTATGGCTTTCATATTTCCCACCATGCATGCTCAATAATACAATTCCTTCTCACCCCACCCTAACCCAGTCTTTTTTATAGGTAATAAGTTGGGTTTGAAACTTTTAAAACTTCCCGTCTGCCATTCTGCCAATCCAGCGCTATAGCTATGCGGTTATGGACAGCAGTGGGGGCAATTACTTTCTTTGGCAGAACACTGAAGCAACCTAGTTATATCACAGCAGACACAGATGCTGTTTGAATGATATAATGTACAAGTAGTAGATGCTGTTTTAACAGGGGAAAAAAGTGACTGACGTACAGTCATTGTTCTAGGGTCCTATTTCTTCTGCAATGATAAAATAAAAAGCACCTAACAACAATTTATTATTTATTTTGCTGATCAGCAGACGTATATAGTGAGTTTTAATTTATAAGGATATAATTTTTTAGAGGGAAAAAAGGGAAAGATAGCAAAAAGGGGCAGGAGAGCATGAGTATTGGGGTCTGCCCCCAATGAACATCATGTTAATTTTTATGATCTGATATTTCTGTGATGGTAATTTAAAGACTATGGACATGCTGGAACTGATTTTTCTCCCTAATGCAAAATTAAAGAACTTTGCCTGTAGTTTCCGTTGGAAATTTCTTTTTATTCAGCTGCTACTCAGAGAAAGATCAGTCTGTCGGGTGGATTTCCTACTGTCTCAGTGTTAATACACCATACGCTTTATACTTTTTTTGAACCCACCACTGGCGGGTGACTATGGGGCTCTCCCAAGACTCCACCAACAGATGACAGTAAATCACTACCCAACCTCTTTGTTCTTAAAGAGATAAGCCTCTGCCAAGCTGCCGATAAGCTTCCATCTGCTTCTTTAGGTCCCGGCTCACTGACAGTCTGCTCAGCCAATCACTGTTGCGGGACAGCGTAGTGATTGGCTGAGCAGGCTGTCAGCCAGTTAGGACCAGGAGAAGCGTGTCGAAGTAATGGGAGCGGGTAAGCATGGTGTCTTTATTAAAAGTAGTTAAAGCGTAGTCGACTACGCTTTTGAGTCCTGCACAGAAGCCGTGTACATCCCGCAAATGAGCAGAACACAGTCACATAATGACTCTGTCCTGCTCATTAAAGTCAATGTGGCCGTCATGTGGCCGTCGGCCGCACGTCGGGCTGCACGGCAGCATCCTTTTTTCACTGATTTCTGCCGTGTAGCCCGACGTGCGGCTAAAAACGTGATATGAACATACCCTAACACATACTGATTTTTATCTAACAATCAGGGAGTAAACAACAAAGATCACATAAAGTAATATAGAGTATGCATATTGCAGCTATGAGAGTGGTGAATGAGTCTGTCTGTACTATTTTAGCTTACATAAAAAAAATGTTATCTCCAAATGATACTCTAGAAAACCACAAGATAACCAGGCCAGAGACTCTTCTTTGTTTATACATAATATAAAATCCATGGCAGGATGTTACTTTAAACGACAAAATCGACCCAGGCGACGACTGCAACTGAATGTGTAGTGATGCGGAGAAATGGAATCAGCACTTCAGCTAAACTTGAGGGCTGTCATTTCCCCTTTAATATCACCCCCCCCCCCCCCCCGCCGTTATAGGAAGCCATACTCTCAGGTGTCTGGAGACTATAAGGCTGGCTAGAATCTATATTTCCAGTAGTATAAGCTCGTCCACCATTGAAGAGTTTCTATGATTAAAGGGAACCTGTCACCCCCCGTGCCGGGGTGACAGGCTCCCGACCCCCCGTTAGAGCCCCCTATACTCACCTAATCCCGCCGGGTCCCGCTTCTGGAGGTGGTCGGGTGACGGAGATCTCAGCTGCTGCAGCCCGGCGCGCACACTGAGAGATGAGTCCAACACCCATAGAGAATGACGGAGCGCTGGACTCTCCTGTCATTCTCTATGGGTGTTGGACTCATCTCTCAGCGCGCGCGCCGGGCTGCAGCGGCTGAGATCTCCGTCACCCGACCACCTCCAGAAGCGGGACCCGGCGGGATCAGGTGAGTATAGGGGGCTCTAACGGGGGGTCGGGAGCCTGTCACCCCGGCACGGGGGGTGACAGGTTCCCTTTAATATTTTTATTCTGTATTTATAAACTAGAAGTGATTTTAACCCCTTCATGTCAGCCATGCAGGTGTATACCCTCCTGCAGTAGGAACGAGTATAAACGTTTCTAACATAAAGAGGCGAGCGGGGATGTTTCAGTTTGATTAAAGGAATCAGTGACAGGAGAAGTACCTAGCACTGACTGATATAAGGTTATGTTCCCACAACATCTTTTTTGGCCTGTTGAGGCCAGATAACGGACGTTATTTCATAATGATGGCCGTTATTGTACAAATTATGTAATAACGTCTGTTATTTAGTCTCCATTAGCAAAAAAAAATAAATAGATTTGAGAAAAATAACGTAAAGTGTTCCTGTCGTTATAACTTTCAAAATCTAAAACAATGGATGTGATATAAAGCAAGTTTGGATTTTACATTAATAATTTTTACACACAGGAAGTCCTGTGTTTCCCAGGTCATCTGCGCTCACAGAAAAGGCAGTCATATGACTGATGGACACATTGACTCTCTGTACTGGCTGGGACTTCAAAGGGTTTGGTCTCTTTTTTTTCAACCAGCACAAGACTAAAAAGCTTCAGGAGACTAGACAAGTAAGTATAGCTATTATATAGCAGCCTTCAGGAAACTGGACCTGGATACAGTAAGTATAACTATTTTTATAGCTGCCTTCAGGAGACTGGACATGGATACAAGTAAGTATAGCTGTTATATAGCGGCCTTCAGGAGACTGGACCTGGATACAAGTAAGTTTAGTTATTATATAGCAGCCTTCAGGAGACTGGACCTGGATACAAATAAGTATAGCTTTGTTTTACAGAATGATAAAAAATAGTTAGAGTATATTGCAAACTTGCTTTATATCACACCTACTGCTGCTTTAGACGTTGAAAGTTATAATGACAGGGTCACTTTAACCCAATATGAAAACTAGATAATTTCCTAAATTCGTGACTTCCACACAATTCATTGCTAAATACAGTAAATGATAACTTTTAATGCCAGTACTCATCACATGTCTACCTGTTTTTTTCAATTCTGTCATTGTCTCTGCCTTCACTACCTCTTGGGGTAGGACATTCCAAGGTTGACTACATAAAAGAACTATTTTCTATACTGATGTTTTAATCGCCTTTTCTCCACAAGTAAAGAACTGACATTTGTCCTCTGTATAGTCTTTGGAATGAATAAATCATGTGCTGGCTATAGACAGATTTCTTTAGAATGAATATATCTCTATCTATGTATTTGTCTTTCTATGCATACATGTATACTATATGCACAAACGGATTCGGCCACCTACACTTTTCAACTACATGAGCTTAAAGGACATCCCATTGTAAATCCATAGGCGTTAATATGTTTGTCCTTTCCCTGCTCTCCTCTGCGTGTTGATGCGCCCAGGCCCAACACCGCTTCCTCTTTGCCAAACCTTGCCCCTGGGGCGCCCTACTGCACCACAATCCTGCTCACTGGCTTCACGGCAAACGCGTGCGCCCTCACCTCCTAGAGCGCGCCCGGCGACTGTCACATATGTACAGGGACAGTATGTCCCTAATTGGTTAATGTGCACTACACCTCTATAAATTCCTGCCATGACCCTAGTGGTGGAGCCTCTACATGTTTCCCATAGTGTGTGGTCTCAGCTCTCCCGTAATTCCTCCCCGTGGTGCTTGCACCATGTCTGCTGTTTGTGGATCCTGTTGCCTGTGGTTTCAGCCTGTGACATCTGTCCTGGTTCCAGCCGTGAGTCCTGCTGTGTTCCTGGCCGCCTTCCAGACCTGCGGTCTCCTAGACTCCGTTCCCTGGTGCGGCTTTGCCATCGTTAGTGGTGGAACAGCGGATCCATGACTCCTGCTGTTACACTTATGTTGGATGAGAGGTCCTCGTTTGCAGTCTCAATACTAATTCAAGTTCTTCCACCTCAAACTTACCCAATGTAGACCATGCTTTGTGCACTGTAGCTGGAAAGATGGGCCTTTTCCAAACAGTTTCCACAAACTTGGAAGTATACAATTGTCCTAAATGTTTTGGTATCCTGAAGCATTAAGTTTTTCCTTTACTGGAATTAAGGAACCTAAACCAATCCCAGAAACCCTGATAGCTTTATCTTTCCTGCACCAAACTTTCCAGTTACCACAAAGCAGCCGGACAAGTAATGTTCTCCTGGCAGTCACCAAACCCATCGTCCACCAGCCTGCCAGATAGAGCAGTATGGGTTGTCAAACATCATGACTTTCATACCAAGTGTGGCTAGAAAGTCTGCACTAAAACTATACGTCTAGCTACTTAAAATGAGACTCGTAACTGAGGCTCCGCGAACTCCTCTTTTTTGCATATTCATATTTTGTAGGGGGAAATGTATCAATGGAGACTCTTGAGTGAGTACTTTATCGGATTTTTTCCACTGATCACCCCGAGCTTGGTGATTGTTGTGTTTTGTTGGCCTACTATTCACTGTCCCTGCTAGCCAGAATCCTGCTATACACTGAAGAGGGGCAAATACCCCAAAACTGTGGATGGATACCTGACCTTGGTATTTCCCTTGTCATGTCGCTATACTTGCAACCGAGTTAGACTTTGATGCAAAAGGGGCCACCCAGGTATTTCCCTATTTGTGTCCCAATACTCGCAACCGAGTGGGACTTAAAGGGCTACATTTGAGGGTGGTTGGGTGATCTCCCCACAGGGAGGCACACCTTGGCAACAGGTTTTCCTTCCCTGGAGGGATATCTTGGCTATTCCCATGTTTTGAGACTCGCACCTGAGGCTCCACAGACCCCTTTTTTGCATATTCTGATTGGTCTACAGTCTACAGTACCTTGACCATTGTCCAATGATGAGAGACGAGAACAGTGAACACTGCATGCATGGGAATGATGTCAATGCATTATTGCTACTTTTACAGCATTATGTGAAAACAATTATAGTAACTAAAGCAACTGAATAATCATTGGTTCACGAGTAATAAAATAAATAGAAAAAGCAGGTTTTACCTGCAGAACTAGCTGTTGCCAGGCAGTGGGTAGCGGTTGCCCGTTGCCAATGTTGCACACGCTCATCCTTTCAGAGGGCACATTGGCACGCTCAAGCTGAAGGGAGACGTTACGGCGTTCTTCTTCTAAAGCTCTGGTCAGCCTCTCAAAGCGGGCTTCTTGTTCTTTGACAGAGGCCAGGATACTGGCAGCAGACCTTATGTCATAGTCATCCATAGCTGATTGTGAAAGAAGTCTCTCTGGTAACTGAAGGTTCAAGGAAAAGGTGGAAAATTAGAAACCTGTCGTCACACAAGCGCCGTTCAAAGAACAGGAATGTGAACACATATCCCCCACAGAGTTAAGGCTGGGTTCACACTACGTTTCTGCGATCTGTCTTTTTCATCCGTTTTTTATCCATTGACTACCATTATAAAAAAAATAAAATAAAAAAAAAACGGATCAAAACGCATTACATTCAAAAATAAGCTCAACTACGTTTTTGTGTACATAAAAAAAAGGATGCGTTTTGATCCTTTATTTTATAATGGAAGTCAATGGAAAAACGGATGCACACAAATGCATCCGTTTTTTCATCAGCTTTTTTTTGTAAAGAAACGTAGTGTGAACCCAGCCTGACATAACATGCATACAACTAGATGATACACTGTACGGGTGGGTTCACACTATGGAAAAGTTTTGGTGAGATTCTGCCAGTCACACTCTCCGCATCTCCGCTGGCTCCATAGACACCATTCTACTGCCGGCCTGATTCCGCCTTCCACAAAAAAAAGTGACATAGCAATCGACCTGGCCGTAGGATGGTGTCTACGGCACGGGCGAAGATGCACGCCGCCACAAGTGGGTAAGAGTGACAGAATATGCTGGAATTTATGTGTGCGGATTCCGTAGTGTGAACCCACCCTACAGGAGCAGCATATTGGCGACTGTTGTGGAGACTTTCAGGAGTCTTTGAACATATTTAGCTACTTTACGCCTTTTGCCTCCATAGGACAACAATGCATTTTACATCTAACCTCTTTTAACGTAAATGTGTTTTCTCCGCCATTATTACAGAAAAAAACGAAGGCAGCAATCTTTCTAAAATACTTAAAAACACAATTGCCACTGGCTCGCATTAACAAAGCGCTGCTACTTTAAGGCGTAAAACAATCTCTTGGGGAAATACAAAGCCCTTGAGGAGTAAAATAAGCTTCTATTTGACATTAAATTTTCATGCATATTCCAAAATCATTTTCATTGTGCAAATAACAATGCGAAGTTAAAGAACATAAAGATAATAGGTTTTTTCGGAAGCGGAGTCGACTCTTTGAAGATCTCATCAATTTGACAACACTAAGGTAAAGCTTTCAATCTTTGCACTGATGCAGAAATGCTGGAGAACTTGGGCTCCTCCAACTCGGAGGCATCTGAAGTATGTGCTCGTGTGCTATGGGCTTTTACGATTCCGAAAATCAAATCAGGGGGAAGCAAGAGATCATGTATATATTTTATGGGCAAAATGCTAAATGCTTTTCCTTTGAAATTCCAGAATACGAGATAGTATCGGCTGTTTGCATGACTGATATTTGGAGAGTATGACGAGGCCTGCGTGCCTATGCACCCGTCACAATACTGAATGGCGCCTATATGAACAAACAAGAGACAGTGAAGACCTTTTGCCTGGGAACAAGTTTTGCTGGATTTGTTGGATTTTCCACCCGTACTGTAGCTAATCGGTGGAAATATCAGGCAAGAGTCTGCAGTAGGAAGAGAGTGGTGATGGGTAAAAAGCTATGAACAAAGCAGTGAGGATGGAGTATACGAAACAAATGTCCATTTTTGTATAGAAAATTGTGGCCACTAGGGCCTGTAATATTTAGGCTAGGTTCACACACAGTAAAATACCATGTAAATACGGCCACAATTGTGAGTGAAAATAAAACAATGGGGGAGATTTATCAAACTGGTGTAAAGTAGAATTGTCTTAGTTGCCCCTAGCAACCAATCAGATTCCACTTTTCATTCCTCACAGATTCCTTGAAAAATGAAAGGTGGAATCTGATTGGTTGCTAGGGGCATCTGAGCCAGTTTCACTTTACACCATGTTTAATAATTGTCCCCCAATGTGTTTTAAGGATCAGGTGGTAAATAATGAGCATGTTCGTTATTCGGACGGTCAAAATCAATTATGGACGTTATTGGGCACTGCCAGCCAATTTCCTATTGACTTCAATGGAGGGCATTATTATGTTGAGAATGTAATAGCTCAAAATGATGGCCGTATTTTACCTTTATTTTACGGTGTGTGAACATGGCTTTAATGCATTTTGAGGGTTAGATAACCTTTCTTTTCACAACTGGTTAAAGCAAAGTTCTTAGGATTTCTTACTGCCAGGCAAAACTATAAAGGTTTCCAAGACATTGTGGTAATGAGTAAATGTAATTAGTGCAGCGGCCATGAAATTAAACTTCTAATCTGCTGTAAGTAACCAGAGCTGTCTGCTATACCGAGGAACCAGAGCTGTCTGCTATACTCAGGAACCAGAGCTGTCTGCTATACCAAGGAACCAGAGCTGTCTGCTATACTCAGGAACCGGAGCTGTCTGCTATACTCAGGAACCAGAGCTGTCTGCTATACTCAGGAACCAGAGCTGTCTGCTATACCAAGGAACCAGAGCTGTCTGCTATACTCAGGAACCGGAGCTGTCTGCTATACTCAGGAACCAGAGCTGTCTGCTATACCAAGGAACCAGAGCTGTCTGCTATACCGAGGAACCAGAGCTGTCTGCTATACTCAGGAACCAAAGCTGTCTGCTATACCGAGGAACCAGAGCTGTCTGCTATACCAAGGAACCAGAGCTGTCTGCTATTCTCAGGAACCAGAGCTGTCTGCTATACCAAGGAACCAGAGCTGTCTGCTATACTCAGGAACCGGAGCTGTCTGCTATACTCAGGAACCAGAGCTGTCTGCTATACCAAGGAACCAGAGCTGTCTGCTATACTCAGGAACCAGAGCTGTCTGCTATACTCAGGAACCAGAGCTGTCTGCTATACCGAGGAACCAGAGCTGTCTGCAATACCAAGGAACCAGAGCTGTCTGCTATACCGAGGAACCAGAGCTGTCTGCTTTACCAAGGAACCAGAGCTGTCTGCTATACTCAGGAACCAGAGCTGTCTGCTATACCAAGGAACCAGAGCTGTCTGCTATACTCAGGAACCGGAGCTGTCTGCTATACTCAGGAACCAGAGCTGTCTGCTATACCAAGGAACCAGAGCTGTCTGCTATACTCAGGAACCAGAGCTGTCTGCTATACTCAGGAACCAGAGCTGTCTGCTATACCGAGGAACCAGAGCTGTCTGCAATACCAAGGAACCAGAGCTGTCTGCTATACCGAGGAACCAGAGCTGTCTGCTATACCAAGGAACCAGAGCTGTCTGCTATACTCAGGAACCAGAGCTGTCTGCTATACTCAGGAACCGAAGCTGTCTGCTATACTCAGGAACCGGAGCTGTCTGCTATACCAAGGAACCAGAGCTGTCTGCTATACTCAGGAACCGGAGCTGTCTGCTATACTCAGGAACCAGAGCTGTCTGCTATACCAAGAAACCAGAGCTGTCTGCTATACTCAGGAACCAGAGCTGTCTGCTATACTCAGGAACCAGAACTGTCTGCTATACCAAGGAACCGGAGCTGTCTGCTATACTCAGGAACCAGAGCTGTCTGCTATACTGAGGAACCAGAGCTGTCTGCTATACTCAGGAACCAGAGCTGTCTGCTATACTCAGGAACCAGAGCTGTCTGCTATACTGAGGAACCTGAGCTGTCTGCTATACTCAGGAACCAGAGCTGTCTGCTATACTCAGGAACCAGAGCTGTCTGCTATACTCAGGAACCAGAGCTGTATGATATACTGAGGAACCAGAGCTGTCTGCCATACTCAGGAAACAAAGCTGTCTGCTATACTGAGGAACCAGAGCTGTCTGCTATACTCAGGAACCTGAGCTGTCTGCTATACTGAGGAACCAGAGCTGTCTGCTATAACCATGAACCAGAGCTGTCTGCTATACTCAGGAACCAAAGCTGTCTGCTATACCGAGGAACCAGAGCTGTCTGCTATACTCAGGAACCAAAGCTGTCTGCTATACTGAGGAACCAGAGCTGTCTGCTATACCGAGGAACCAGAGCTGTCTGCTATACCGAGGAACCAGAGCTGTCTGCTATACTGAGGAACCTGAGCTGTCTGCTATACTAAGGAACCAGAGCTGTCTGCTATACTGAGGAACCAGAGCTGTCTGCTATACTCAGGAACCAGAGCTGTCTGCTATACCGAGGAACCAGAGCTGTCTGCTATAATCAGGAACCAAAGCTGTCTGCTATACTGAGGAACCTGAGCTGTCTGCTATACTCAGGAACCAGAGCTGTCTGCTATACTGAGGAACCAGAGCTGTCTGCTATACTGAGGAACCAGAGCTGTCTGCTATACTGAGGAACCTGAGCTGTCTGCTATACTTAGGAACCAGAGCTGTCTGCTATACTCAGGAACCAGAGCTGCCTGATATACTGAGGAACCAGAGCTGTCTGCTATACTGAGGAACCTGAGCTGTCTGCTATACTGAGGAACCAGAGCTGTCTGCTATACTGAGGATCCAGAGCTGTCTGCTATACTGAGGAACCAGAGCTGTCTGCTATACTCAGGAACCAGAGCTGTCTGCCATACTGAGGAACCAGAGCTGTCTGCTATACTGAGGAACCAGAGCTGTCTGCCATACTCAGGAACCAAAGCTGTCTGCTATACTGAGGAACCAGAGCTGTCTGCTATACTCAGGAACCTGAGCTGTCTGCTATACTGAGGAACCTGAGCTGTCTGCTATACTCAGGAACCAGAGCTGTCTGCTATACTCAGGAACCAGAGCTGTCTGCTATACTGAGGAACCAGAGCTGTCTGCTATACTGAGGAACCAGAGGTGTCTGCTATACTCAGGAACCTGAGCTGTCTGCTATACTGAGGAACCTGAGCTGTCGGCTATAATCAGGAACCAGAGCTGTCTGCTATACTGAGGAACCAGAGCTGTCTGCTATACTGAGGAACCAGAGGTGTCTGCTATACTCAGGAACCTGAGCTGTCTGCTATACTGAGGAACCTGAGCTGTCTGCTATACTCAGGAACCAAAGCTGTCTGCTATACCGAAAAACAGAGCTGTCTGCTATACTGAGGAACCAGAGCTGTCTGCTATACTGAGGAACCAGAGCTGTCTGCTATACCGAAAACCAGAGCTGTCTGCTATACCGAAAACCAGAGCTGTCTGCTATACCGAGGAACCAGAGCTGTCTGCTATACTCAGGAACCAAAGCTGTCTGCTATACCGAAAAACAGAGCTGTCTGCTATACTGAGGAACCAGAGCTGTCTGCTATACTGAGGAACCTGAGCTGTCTGCTATACTCAGGAACCAGAGCTGTCTGCTATATTCAGGAACCAGAGCTGTCTGCTATATTCAGGAACCAGAGCTGTCTGCTATACTGAGGAACCAGAGGTGTCTGCTATACTCAGGAACCTGAGCTGTCTGCTATACTGAGGAACCTGAGCTGTCGGCTATAATCAGGAACCAGAGCTGTCTGCTATACTCAGGATCCAGAGCTGTCTGCTATACTCAGGAACCAGAGCTGTCTGCTATACTGAGGAACCAGAGCTGTCTGCTATACTCAGGAACCAGAGCTGTCTGCTATACTCAGGAACCAGAGCTGTCTGCTATACTGAGGAACCAGAGGTGTCTGCCATACTCAGGAACCAGAGCTGTCTGCTATACTCAGGAACCAGAGCAGTCTGCTATACTGAGGAACCAGAGCTGTCTGCTATACTCAGGAACCTGAGCTGTCTGCTATACTGAGGAACCAGAGCTGTCTGCTATACTGAGGAACCAGAGCTGTCTGCTATACTGAGGAACCTGAGCTGTCTGCTATACTGAGGAACCAGAGCTGTCTGCTATACTCAGGAACCAGAGCTGTCTGCTATACTCAGGAACCAGAGCTGTCTGCTATACTCAGGAACCGGAGCTGTCTGCTATACTCAGGAACCGGTGGTGTCTGCTATAGTCAGGAATCGGAGCTGTCTGCTATACTGAGGAACCGGAGCTGTCTGCTATACTGAGGAACCAGAGCTGTCTGTTATACTGAGGAACCAGAGCTGTCTGCTATACTCAGGAACCAGAGCTGTCTGCTATACTGAGGAACCAGAGCTGTCTGCTATACTGAGGAACCAGAGCTGTCTGCTATACTCAGGAACCAGAGCTGTCTGCTATACTGAGGAACTTGAGCTGTCTGCTATACTCAGGAACCAGAGCTGTCTGCTATACTCAGGAACCAGAGCTGTCTGCTATACTGAGGAACCTGAGCTGTCTGCTATACTGAGGAACATGAGCTGTCTGCTATACTGAGGAACCAGAGCTGTCTGCTATACTGAGGAACCTGAGCTGTCTGCTATACTCAGGAACCAGAGCTGTCTGCTATACTGAGGAACCAGAGCTGTCTGCTATACTGAGGAACCAGAGCTGTCTGCTATACTGAGGAACCAGAGCTGTCTGCTATACTCAGGAACCAGAGCTTTCTGCTATACTGAGGAACCAGAGCTGTCTGCTATACTGAGGAACCAGAGCTGTCTGCTATACTGAGGAACCAGAGCTGTCTGCTATACTGAGGAACCTGAGCTGTCTGCTATACTGAGGAACCAGAGCTGTCTGCTATACTGAGGAACCAGAGCTGTCTGCTATACTGAGGAACCAGAGCTGTATGCTATACTGAGGAACCAGAGCTGTCTGCTATACTCAGGAACCAGAGCTGTCTGCTATACTGAGGAACCTGAGCTGTCTGCCATACTCAAGAACCAGAGCTGTCTGCTATACTCAGGAACCAGAGCTGTCTGCTATACTGAGGAACCGGAGCTGTCTGCTATACTGAGGAACCAGAGCTGTCTGTTATACTGAGGAACCAGAGCTGTCTGCTATACTCAGGAACCAGAGCTGTCTGCTATACTGAGGAACCAGAGCTGTCTGCTATACTGAGGAACCAGAGCTGTCTGCTATACTGAGGAACCAGAGCTGTCTGCTATACTCAGGAACCAGAGCTGTCTGCTATACTGAGGAACTTGAGCTGTCTGCTATACTCAGGAACCAGAGCTGTCTGCTATACTCAGGAACCAGAGCTGTCTGCTATAATGAGGAACCAGAGCTGTCTGCTATACTCAGGAACCAGAGCTGTCTGCTATACTGAGGAACCAGAGCTGTCTGCTATACTCAGGAACCAGAGCTGTCTGCTATACTGAGGAACCAGAGCTGTCTGCTATACTGAGGAACCTGAGCTGTCTGCTATACTGAGGAACCAGAGCTGTCTGCTATACTGAGGAACCAGAGGTGTCTGCCATACTGAGGAACCAGAGCTGTTTGCTATACTCAGGAACCAGAGCAGTCTGCTATACTGAGGAACCAGAGCTGTCTGCTATACTCAGGAACCAGAGCTGTCTGCTATACTGAGGAACCTGAGCTGTCTGCTATACTGAGGAACCTGAGCTGTCTGCTATACTGAGGAACCAGAGCTGTCTGCTATACTGAGGAACCAGAGCTGTCTGCTATACTGAGGAACCAGAGCTGTCTGCTATACTCAGGAACCAGAGCTGTCTGCTATACTGAGGAACCAGAGCTGTCTGCTATACTCAGGAACCAGAGCTTTCTGCTATAATGAGGAACCAGAGCTGTCTGCTATACTCAGGAACCAGAGCTGTCTGCTATACTGAGGAACCAGAGCTGTCTGCTATACTCAGGAACCAGAGCTGTCTGCTATACTGAGGAACCAGAGCTGTCTGCTATACTGAGGAACCTGAGCTGTCTGCTATACTGAGGAACCAGAGCTGTCTGCTATACTGAGGAACCAGAGGTGTCTGCTATACTGAGGAACCAGAGCTGTTTGCTATACTCAGGAACCAGAGCAGTCTGCTATACTGAGGAAGCAGAGCTGTCTGCTATACTCAGGAACCAGAGCTGTCTGCTATACTCAGGAACCAGAGCTGTATGATATACTCAAGAACCAGAGCTGTCTGCTATACTAAGGAACCAGAGCTGTCTGCTATACTCAGGAACCAGAGCTGTCTGCTATACTCAGGAACCGGAGCTGTCTGCTATACTCAGGAACCGGAGCTGTCTGCTATACTCAGGAACCAGAGCTGTCTGCTATACTGAGGAACCAGAGGTGTCTGCTATACTCAGGAACCAGAGCTGTCTGCTATACTCAGGAACCAGAGCTGTCTGCTATACTCAGGAACCAGAGCTGTCTGCTATACTCAGGAACCAGACAAGCTTTGTAAGTGGACATAGCGTCAACAGTATTTGCTCTCAATATATATTTTGCGAGTTGTCCTTTTCTGTCAACCTGTTAAGCGTCCTCTTTCTCTCCCTCCCTCTCCTCTCTCTCTCTCTCGTACTTGTTCTGATAAGACGAGAACATCAGGAAAGCACCTAGAGAATTGGTGATCCGGCATTTCTGTCATCATTGGCAAAACTGTCTGGTTGCGCTGTAATTTACCTTCTATTTTACAGAGGCGCAGGGCAGGTTCTAGGAAACCTGGCTTAAAGCCCCTGACAGGTTGGACAGTCAGTAAAGGATTGTGTTGTAGTATTATATTTTAAAGGGGTTATCCAGTGAAAATCTTTTTCTTTCAAATCAACTGGTGTCAGAAAGTTATATAGATTTGCAATTTACTTCTATTAAAAAATCTCAGGTCTTCCCATACTTATTAGCTGCTGTATGTCATGCAGGAAATGTTTTATTTTCAGTCTGACACAGTGCTCTCTGCTGCCATCTCTGGCCGAGACAGGAACTGTCCAGAGCAGGAGAGATTTTCCTGTCTCAGCCAGAGATGTCAGCAGAGAGCACTGTGTCAGACTAAAAATAAAACAACATTTCCTGCATGACATACAGCAGCTAATAAGTATGGTAAGACTTGAGATTTTTTAATAGAAGTAAATTGCAAATCTATATAACTTTCTGATATCAGTTCATTTAAAAGAAAGACTTTTGCTGGACAACCCCTTTAAGGGATGTTTACAGCACCTCCATGGATGGACATCACTGTGAGGGTATGTTCCCCCATTGTATTTTACAGCTGTAATTTGCATAATGCAGCCGTGTTCTGGCACCATAATGACGGCCGTTCAAAAAAGGTGGCTATAAAACACCCAAAAAGTTGTTCTGGGAGAATAGCCTTATAGTGGGTTTTCTAAGTAATGGCATATTGGTAGTGATCCGGAAAGGGCAGGGCCTGCAGCACTGCTTTAGATTTGTGTTTTCTTATAGGTTGTCACTTCTCCAGTGTTCTTCTGTCACTGGTTGTATGGAGCTGGGTTACTGGTGTGCAGAACAGAACAGTGAAGGAAAGCTGGGCTGCAGGACAGTCATTCTCATGATCCTCGGCTTCCCAGAGGTCGGACCCCAGTAAATCATAACATTTAATATGCCATCATGTTGTAAGATGAAAAAAACATTTTAAACGGGAACTATCAGCAGGTTAGGCTGGGTTCGCACTAGGTTTTTGCAACCCATTTTTTATACGTTTTTTGCAATAAAAAAACAGATGGAAAAATGTATGCATTTTTGTGTATCCGTTTTGATACGTATTACATTCACTTCCATTATTTAAAAAAAAAAAAAACAAACAGATCAAAATGCATCCTTTTTTTAACATATACAAAACTGTGCATTTTGGAAGTCAAACAAAAAACAGATCAAAACGGATGCTCAAAAAAGCATCTATTTTTGCATCCGCTTTTCAAAAAACTGACAAAAAAAATGGGTTGCAAAAACGTAGTGTGAACCCAGCCTTAGATGAATCTAACCTGCTGATAGTCCCCTACTGTGCAGGAGATGGCAAGGAGGAAGGTATGTCTCTCGTCGGCGCCATTTCAGTGGTTAGTTGTTTGCTCCGCGGTCTGGTAAGACCATTAGAAGCATTGCCCGCTCCCATAACGCCCACCCGCCCTTATCAGGCCGACCCTTTTCTAATGAAAAATCAATGCAGTGAGCTGATCTGGGGCGGGCTGGATCATCGATATAGGGACAGGCAGTGTTACTAACCATCTTACTGGACCATGGAGCAAACGACTAACTGCACTGAAACAGCGCCAAGGATGAAGGTAAGAGACATGTCATTCTCCTCAGCGACTACTTCACAATAGGGGGCTATTAGCAGGTTAGATTCGTATGACCTGCTGATAGTTCCCCTTTAAGGGGGCATACATGGCTTGTCTTTCTCAGATTAGGAAGGTAATGTGTGCTCTTCTAACATTTAGGAGAGAATAGAAGGAAGCTGACACTGCTGTCATTGGAAGCTGGAATTATTGTCAGCATCGTCTATGGTCACCTATAGGCCACATTCCTCTGTAAATTGATAGCAGGTGTAAACTATTTTTTAAGCCAAGAATTTTAAAATTCATGATATAGAGAATACAAAGGATATATTTGAAACAGCAAAAGAAAAAAAAAAGAATTGCAATGCAAAAGCAAGAGCACAGCAAGCCTGCAGAATGAGGCAATACACACCTAGCTGAATGTTCGGATCTCTTAGAGGCGCTCAGACATCACCCACTAGGACTAGTAAGGGCTAGAGAAAGCACAGCGGCAGCCTGAAGCAGAATCAGCTACAACAGAGAAAGAAAGGACAGGAAAGGTTAGTCACAAAAATTACTGCCTGCTTTTCTGATGTCTTAATAATCATTGCTAAAGCCTGAAATGCTAACCGGCCCTGCCACACACCTTACACATCAGATGCTTCAAAAAGTTTTTACATAATGGCCACTTGTCGATGCACTCCCCAGTATTAATACAAAGAACACTGTAACCAGTTATACTTTATATGTTTACACTAATATCATCATTAAAGGTGTAGTGCGGCGGTAAAAAATTATTCACAGAATAACACACATTACAAAGTTATACAACTTTGTAATGTATGTTATGTCTGTGAATCGCCCCCTTCCCGTGTCCCACCACCCCCGCCCGTGTACCCGGAAGTGTGTGGTGCATTATACATTACCTGATCCGTGTCGAGGGCCGTCCGCCATCTTGTGCCAAACGTCATCTTTGGACGGACCGCCGAATCGCTGCCGCCGTCCTCCCTCCGCCGCGTCATCAGCCACTCAGCCGTGATTGGCTGAGCATAACTGTGCTCAGCCAATCGCGGCTGAGCACAGTTATGACGCAGCGGAGGGGGATGGCGGTCCGTCCAAAGATGACGTTTGGCACAAAATGGCGGACGGCCCTCGACACGGATCAGGTATGTATAATGCACTTACACTTCCGGGTACACGGGTGGGGGTGGTGGGACACGGGAAGGGGGCGATTCACAGACATAACATACATTACAAAGTTGTATAACTTTGTAATGTGTGTTATTCTGTGAATAATTTTTTAGCGCCGCACTACCCCTTTAATGTCTTAAAGGGGAACTCCTGCAATTTTTTTAGCAAGTTATATAGATTTGTAATTTACTTCTATTTAAAAATTTCAAACCTTCCAGTACTTATCAGCTGCTGTATGTCCTGCAGGAAGTGGTGTATTCTTTCCATTCTGACACAGGGCTCTCTGCTGCCACCTCTGTCCATGTCAGGAACTGTCCAGCAAATCCCCATAGAAAACCTCTCCTGCTCTGGACAGTTCATGACATGGACAGAGATGGCAGCAGAGAGCACTGTGTCAGACTGAAAAGAATACACCACTTCCTGTGGGACATACAGCAAATGATAAGTACTGGAAGACCTGAAGACTTTCTTTTTTTTTCCTTCAAATCAACTATCTCTAGAAAGTTATGTAGTTTTATATTTTACTTCTATTTAAAAATCTCAAGTCTTCCAGTACTTATTAGCTGCTGTATATCCTACAGGAAGTGGTGTATTCTTTCAACTCTGACACAGTCCTCTCTGCTGCCACCTCTGTCCATGTCAGGAACTGTCCAGAGCAGGAGCAAATCCCCATAGAAAACCTCTACTGCTCTGGACAGTTCCTGACATGGACAGAGGTGGCAGCAGAGAACACTGTGTCAGACTAAAAAGAATACACCACTTCCTGCAGGACATATAGCAGATGATAAATACTGGAAGACTTGCAGTTTTCAAATAGAAGTAAATTACAAATCTACATAACTTTTGGACACCAGATGATTTAAAAGGCAAAAAAGAAATCATCGGAGTACCCCTCTCTTCACCACTTTTAAATATATTAACCACTTCAGAGCTGCATTCACAACACTGTACTGTAAACTACCTAAAGCTTATGCATTTGTCTTCTTATTGTTAATTATTCATCTGTACAGTGTATACTGTCATTGGAAGTAATGGATACACTGGTTTTAATCCCAGTAATGTTCTATATAGTTGTTCTTCACATATATATAAGAAACTGGAATATATATATATATATATATATATATATATATATGTGTGTGTGTTCCTAGCAAGGATCTCACTTATTTGCATATTTGTCCTGTCTTTTAACAAAGAAGATGATTGTCATAAGTATGCCATTAATAGACAGCCAAGGCCATGGGCGAAATGAATCAGAGAAACAACGTGTTGGCATAGGAGAGATGAAACAACCACAGCTGGCATCCAGTGCCAGGAAAAGAGCGCAGTGCCCACAGTGCTGGGAGATTAATGTCTTCCCCTACAGATGGAATGTAACACTGAGCCTCTTGTACTGTTACAAATGCTGATTTTGTGACATGAAACCATTTTATTTTACAAATAAACGTAACAATCAGACATTAGTATTCCCTGAACCCAATGGGAGCTTCATCTTATATTCTCTCTATATCCCAACTATCAGCAGCCAAGTCAATAATACTTGTGCATGTAAATGTGTCCTTATGTCAATGAATGATTTATAAGAGCTGCCATGTTGTCTGAACCCTGATGCAAACACTACAAGGGCTAAGGAGATGTCTGACCAATCGGCCTGTAATAAATCAAGGTGTTGCTGGGCTCGTAGTTTGGATTACACTATAGAGAAATCAGGCATAGTAGCAGTGTCACCATATAATAGAATATATGTTACATAAGACCAGAACCTGAAGAGAGAACAGATAACAATAGTGATATTTCAGAATATCAGCAAGGATGTCATCCAAATACAGGAGGGGGGCATAACCCTTCCATAATATCATTAAAGGGGAACTTTTTTTTTTTTTTTTTTACAAATCAACTGTTGTCAGAAAGTTATACAAATTTGTAATTTACCTTTATTTAAAGGCACGCATGCCCTACCTGAGTTGCTGACAGTGTGCTATAGCTGGCAGTCCCCTAGTGAGTGGAGTAGGGTCTCCTAGTTCTACTTATGAAGAGTCAAAGAGGAGTTGTTTCTCGGCGTTTGTGCCTTTTTCTGGCACACCTTACCACTTCTTCCTCCTCCTCTTCTTCATGAAAAATCACTGCTGCCTGGCCTCCTGCTCACTCAGCTGTTAGTCATTATCAGTAGAGATGAGCGAACCGGGTTCGGGTTCGAGTCGATCCGAACCTGAACGTTCGGTATTTGATTAGCTGGGGCTGGTGAACTTGGATAAAGCTCTAAGGTTGTCTGGAAAACATGGATACAGCCAATGACTATATCCATGTTTTTCACATAGCCTAAGGGCTTTATCCAAGTTCAGCAGCCACCGCTAATCAAATGCCGAAAGTTCGGGTTCGGATCGACTTGAGCATGCTCCAGGTTCGCTCATCTCTAATTATCAGCCAACAGAGGACTGATCTGCAATCAGGTATATCAGATGAACCTCCTAACGTGTGTTGGAGCTGAGGTCAAATGCTACGTTTACACAGAACTATAATTCGCCCGATCGTACGATTAACGATGTCGGAGTAACGGTTTTTTTTTCAGAGCGATCAGCGTTTAGACGGTACGTTATATCATACGGAAATTCGTTTTGCAATCGTTTTGCACGGAGCAATCTGCGAATTTTTGAAGTTGTTGAAAGATCATAATGAACGATTTCTCGCTCGTTGTTTGATCAGTCTCTGCATTTACACGTTCGATTATCGTTCGAATTCGATCATTATCGTGCGAATTCGCACGATAATTGTTCTGTGTAAACGCTGCATAAGGGTAAATCATCTGTCTTGAGACCAGCACCAGTTTGTTTGTTTGTCTATGGTTCGATTCCCCTGATGGAAATGAAATATAGTCATTTATTTTTTCTTATTATTGTATTGTTTAGTAGCAAGTGCGAATAATTCCCAATCAGGTCCAAGTTAGATTTCAAATTAGTTTTTTAATACAATGATGTGAAAAATAAAAAATAAATAACTATATTTCATTTGCATCAGGGGATAGAACAACTGGTGCTGGTCTCTAGACAGTTGATTACCCCCTTCACAGCCATTGGCTGCCTCCCTGTCAGTCACTCTTGTGGCCACAGCAGTCACAAAAGGGCCGCTCTCTGTCTCTGGTGCCAGCGCTTGAGTGACGTCACTGGAGCACCGGCGCCAGGACGAGGGGAGAGCGGCCTCTTGTCACCGCTGCAGTGCAGCCACAAAAGGGGAAGAGAAGAGGAGATGCCCAGATTCAGGTGAGTATAAGTGTTTTTTTCATGTTATATGCTATATTGGAGGGGGAGCACAGAGGGGCTATATACTACTGGGGAGCACAAAGCGGGGGTCTATATACTACTGGGGGAGCGCACAGGGGGCTATATGGGAGGGGGAGCACACAAGGGGTCTATATACTACTGGAGAGCACAAAGTGGAGGTCTATATACTACTGGGGAAGTGCACAGGGGGGCTATATACTACTGGGGAGTGCACAGGGGGGCTATATACTACTGGGGAGCGCACAGCGGTCTATATACTACTGGGTAAGCGCACAGGGAGCTATATACTACTGGGGGAGCGCACAGGGGAGCTATATACTACTGGGGGAGCGCACAGGGGGGCTATCTACTACTGGGGGAACTTCACCTGACAATAGACCCCGGTAAGTGGACCTTAACTAGAAGTTGTTGACTACCCCTGCCCTAGAATGGCATCCAACTTTTGGAGCCGCAAGGAATCGACCGCCGAGTTGTCAGGTTTGGATAACTTTGACAGGATTGCTGCTCGACACTAATGGTGACCAAACCAGGAACAACCCCAGCCTGTAGATCTGCTAGATAAACCAGTTGCTCTTTCATCAGTCATCGTACCACTAGACAACACCGCTGTAACAGGATGACAATGTCAGAATCATTTCTACCGGCCTGATCTCCTCATTTACATCTGTTTCTTAATGCAGGTGGCTGTTAAACTATGAAACCTTACTCAGCTGCCTAACAATGAGGAATGTTTCTTTTTTTCAGGGTTGACATAGAGGTTACGAAAACGCAGACAGGAGATCAGCCTGAAGCGGGTCACAAACACCTCCTTGGGAAATGGCTGACTTTCTCAGAATGGCACAAAGGAAATGTCATTACAGAAAACTATTTGCTCAGAACTTGTTTGTGAGCAATTTGCTTCATGAATTCCTCGTGTCATTCCACATACGTAGAAATAAATTTAAAATCAAATACCGCTGCAGGCGGCAACTGACTTTCCCGACACAATCTATACAATAATAGGGAACTGCATACTATAGTAGAAAATTATTAATCAACAATTACAAAATGATGGATATATACTGGGTATAAATACATATATATATATATATATATATATATATATAAATATATATATATATATATATATATATTTACATACACATATAAAATAGTTCCTACTTATAAAATGATAAATATTATATATATATATATACATAAATACCATGTTTCCCCAAAAATAAGATGCCCTCCTAAAATAACCTACTACTCTACCCCTCTAGCGTAAAGTAAGACATTCCTCCGAAAATAAGGCACCGCCCGAAAGTAAGACTGTCCGCCATCACCCACCGCAACCCAGGACCCAGGGGACCTAATCCCCTTGTGGAGCTTCACTGCCGGCAGCTTGATCCATGGCCCCCAATGTCCTCTGCGTGTCCCGGCGCATAGCGGTGCCGCTCATCCCCCCGCAAAGCCCCACATGCCACTTCCAGTCCTGCCGGCATGTCCCACTGCATGCTGCCACCCATCCAGCAAGAATATGAGTATTCCGTTGAGGTCTGGGGTGGGGAGGGGGGGTGGCGGCCGGGGTGAAAGAAATAAGACGGGGAGATTTATCAAAGGGTGTAAAATTTAGACTGGTGCAAACTGCCCACAGCAACCAATCACAGCTCCTCAAAGCTGGAAGCTGAGCCCCAAAGTGCCTGTTTGGACTAAAAATTAATATAAAGCACTGGGGGGGGGGGGGGGGGTGTTTGTGTGTGTGGGGGGGGGACATGGTACATTTATACATATATATTTTCATATACACACTGTTTCCCCATACAATTTTAACTAATCACCCATACCACAGTACCAGTTATTTTGTATGTAAGTGACGCTCAAAGAGGAAAGCAATCCAAATATCTGTTACCTTAGCAGTGATAATATTTCCTATAAAAATGATGTTGCAGCACCTTCTCTTAAAACTAAACATTACCCCTCCTATCAGGCCAGGTTCACATTGCATGTCCATTTTTTAAAGGGTTATTTTTAATGTACACAAAAACGTGGTAATCCACGTTTTTGTGTATGCTAAAAAAAAAAGGAAAAACGCATCCGTTTTAATCCTTTTTTTTTTTTTTTTTACAATAGAGGTCAATGAAAATAACAGATCAAAACGCGGTGTGAACCCAGCCTTATTCCTCCAGGAAATGTATAAATAAATGGACAACAGGGCATTACCATTCCCTTTAATAACAAAGCATGCCCCAGTACAGCTGAGACTGTCATCACTGACTGGACGTTGTAAAGACACAGGGGGAGATTTATCAAACATGGTGTAAAGTGAAACTGGCTCAGTTGCCCCTAGCAACCAATCAGATTCCACATTTCATTTTCCAAAGAGTCTGGTAGGAATGTAAAGTGGAATCTGATTGGTTGCTAGGGGCAACTGAGCCAGTTTCACTTTACACCATGTTTGATAAATCTCCCCAACACTCTCTACTGGTTTCCAGTGGTGCAGTTATGGAGATCATTTGTCACTCTTAAATAGGTATAAGAGAAACAGATCACTGATCTCAGGGAGACCAGCCAAACGATAACGCTGCCGGCTGCAAGTGAAAGCGCTCAATGCAGTGAAATCCTAGGTGCATTGCCCCCTGGGAAACATGAATATGCAAAAGAAGAGCCATTGACTCACAGGGCCATTTAATATGGTGGTTTTGGTGGTTTCCTTACAGGAGCCACCCCTTGGCTGGGTCCTTCTCGGAGGGATATCTGGCTAGTCCTGTGTTTCGAGACTCTTCATTGAGGTTCCACGGGCTCTTCTTTTGGATATTCTTAAATAGGTACTGTCATTTCAAACAACTTCCCTCCATCTGATAATGCCTATGTCCTAACGAACATATTTTTTGTATATGACTTTATTTAGCAAAAATTACTCCTTACCCCAGAAAAACAGCCCTAGGTTGTTTGCTCTGTTGTCCAAACCCTGTTGTCAGGGGATTTCTGTCTCTAGTCTTAGGACACAACACAAAAGAAGGGGCGATGTGCAGAAGAGAGGGAGAGAATGTGAGAAAACCTGGGCGGCGTACCTGCAAGGTGAGCCAATTTGCCTGCTTAAAGGACAAGTGCCATGAAAAACTTTTCCCCAGTAATTGAAGCACATTACAAAGTTATATAACTTTGTAATGTGCTTCAATCACCTATCTGCCTCCCTTACCTGTCTTTTCCCCCCTCCACCCCCCACCAGGAAGTGTCCTAACTCACACAGACCTAATGACTGTCGTCACCTTCACCAAGCTCTTCTCTCAGCTCCTTCTCCTGTTACAGCCTCCCCCCTCCCCTGCCTTGTCAGGTGACTCAGCTTGCTCAGCTCACATTAGCTGAACAACTGCAAGCCATCACTTGGACTGGGCAGGGGGGGCTGCTGTAACAGGACCTAGAGCAGCCCTCCTGCTGATGACTGATCCTCACAAGAAGGAGCTGCCTGGTGACGGTGACGGCAGTCATTAGGTCTGTGTGAGTTAGGACACTTCCTGGTGGGGGGTGAAGGGGGGGAAAGACAGGGAAGGGGGGCAGATAGGTGATTGAAGCATATTACAGAGTTATATAACTTTGTAATGTGCTTCAATTACTGGGAAAAAGTTTTTCATGGCACTTGTCCTTTAAGGTGATACACAAAAGTAAACCAAGGCTTCCTTCTTATATCCGACCATCCATGCAAAAGCTCTCCCTTGTGTAACAGCGGTGTAGCTATTACTGTATGTAGACAGTGCTGCAGCATGATCCCCCCTTTAGCTTCTTAGCAGAAGTAGCATAGTGTAGCCCCTTCATTGCTGCTGCTGCTGCTATTTCTTCTGTTTCTGCTTGCATAGCACTTTGGAAACCTAGTACATCAGTAACCCCTTCTCCCTTCACGTGTCATCTATAGTACGGTACTGTGTAATCATTCCACAGCACAGAAAAAGTTTCCATGCACCTTCACCACCAGTATTATATAAAGGCATATCAGAAAGGACTGAGCGTTGTGCTGTGATTTGTTAGGCATTTACTGACATAGAGAGAATAAGACATAGCTGTACACCAGGAAGAAGGCTCTTATGTTCTCCATAACAGCAGTGACAACACAAAAAATCACCTTGTCACTGTAAAGGGTTGAAGGGGTATACATTTATGTATATATAATACATTTATTTTATTTCACGTGCAGTATAGAAAATGTATAATAAAAATAAAAATAAAAAGATTTTTTTTTTTGCCAGAATACCCCTTTAATCTAACAGAACCAGGCAGGCTTTTGAAATGACAGGTACACTTCAATGTATAAATGCACGTCCCATATATTTGCATATATCTGTCACTATTCCAAGCAGGTTAAATGTTGTTGTGCTCAATCCATGACAATACTGCATGTGACATATGTCAGAAGGAGACATGTTACCACCTGAATCCAAAGGTGTTTTTCATATTTTCAATGTACAATACCGAGGCTTTTAGCATCTTCTGGTGGGTCTTGTGGATAATGTATTAATAAGGAATTATTTTACATAAATTGGCAAATATAAAATGTAACAGATATCTTGTCCTATGAACATACATGCTGGGCACTAAATCCATTATTGGTTTGGCTCATCACTAGTCATTGAAGGGAATCTGCCACTAGGTTTTTGCTGCCTTAAATGAGGGCAGCATAAACTAGTGATATAAATGCTGAACAGATTGGTGTATTACTTATATCATTCTGTTCAGCCGTTCTCCTAATATGTAGGAGAATAGGATTCTTGCCAGACCCCTCCCCCCGCCTTCCAGCTGCTGATTGACAGTTGGCTGCCTATACACAGCATGGATAAATATCTGCCAATCAGCAGCTGCTTCTCATGAATATCCAGGACTACTGGGCTCATGCACACAATGGAGAGGACTACTTATTATCCATGTTATTCAGGAGGAGATCTCTGGATCAGCTGCACAGAACAATGTAAGTGATACATCAATCTGTTCAGCTTCTCTGTCACTAGTTTATGCTACCCTGAGATAGTACAGTCTAAACCTACTGACAGAGCCTCTTTAAATATCATACAGCACACCACCACTAAGCCTGGCAAAATTTTTGCCCATCTGGGCTAGTTTTAGTCCATCTAAATTTAGGACATTTTAAAAAAAAAGTCCCTTCTGTGTTTCACACTGTTTGATCATGTCATAGAGTTCTATTTCTCACATACAAACTCTGAGGGGGGGATTTATGAAGCCGGTCTTATATTAAGCTCCGCCCCTTTTTCGTGGCAGGCTTTACTAAAAGGCGTACGCTTCCAGCAGGTGTAGATTTGTGTCATGATTGCAGGTGTAAATCATGATAAATCAGCTGCTAGAGGAGGCCACGAATCCTCCCCGCCTCAGCACGCCTCCGCAAACTCCGCCAGCCCACCCATCGGGTGAGCGGGGCGCACAGGAGCCGTACGCCAGGGAGATCGTAAATCCCCCCCTGAATCTCCTGTTCCCATGCACTTAGGTTAACTCTTCATTAATCCCCATGGATAGCATGCGGTGTACCAAAATATTTACAGTGAAGTCTATAGGCATTAGCACCATGACCCGTAATCACATCTAGCATTTTTTGCTGCTTGTCAGTCAGCATTTTTTGCTGTCCGTTTAATGAGAAAAAAAGGATGAAAAAACGGATGCATTTGCGTGCATCCGTTTTGATCCATTTTTTCATTGACTTCCATTATAAAAAAAAAGGATAAAAAAGGAACCAGTTTGGGTCTGAGGGCAAATCACTAGGATGAATGGGCAGTACACGCTTGTCCTCTTCATCTCTGCTATGCGGAGATGAATTCTGTACACTGCTGACATTATAATGGGAATTATAATGGGAGCCTATAGAACGTCCGGCCAGAAGTTCCATAGGCTCCATTATAATTCAGTAGACTGAAATTATAGTGGAGATGAAGGCGCAGATCGCCCGCTGTTGAGCGATTCTGCCGCTTCATTCTAGTGATCAGCAGGGGTCTCTGCACCCAGACCCCAAACGATTCGCACATCTGACTATGTCGCTATGATATGTCAGAAGTTTTTACAAATGATAATTACACTTTAAGTAGATCTGTCATGTTAGCATTTGTTGTCATCAGGCAGGTCCTATTGTTTGCCTCTTTATGTCTTCTGCATATGATTGAATGACAACTTACTGTCAATTTAGAGAATATTAAATTGTCTTCATTCAGTTAAAAAATAGCTCCACTTTAATTCTCTATATACAACAAAGAGCAAAGTGAGACCTTCACAAGATGCTAGTGTGTAGTTCCATCAGCAGTAACTAATGACAACCACATACGGGCTGATAATCTATACTGCGCGCTTTCAAGGTTGTCTACATATGTCTTTATATTGTCACATGCTCTGTGCATTGTACTGCGCGTTTCACATGCAGAAAGCTAAAGAACGGCATATAGTAAAATATGGGAAGAACTGTCAATCAAGAACACAGTGGGGCTGATTTACTAACAACCTGTCAATCTTAAAGTGATACTGTCACCCCCTTTCTGTATGAGGACATCTCTACACAGCTGTAAAGCCTAAATTCTGCAGTTTTCATACCTTACTTTATAATAGATTTCTTGGTGCTTGGCCCAGTGAAATTGTTGGTGGATTGTGCCTCCTGGGCAACTGTGCAACTTCGCCCCGCCCACATTGATGCCATAGGCACCACCCCTCAGGGAAGTCATCTACATCTAGGTGCCTCCCCCTTAATGGTCATTGGAATGGGATGGCCTAGAGGGGCCTAGACGCCAATGACGTTACTGAGGGGCGGGGCGGTGAATGTGGCACACTCCACCAACAATAAAACACATTTTTTACTGGAACCAGAACCAAGAAATCTATTAAATCTAAGGTATGAAAACTGCAGAATTTAGGCCTTACACTTGTGTAGAGAAGTCCTCATACAGAAAGAGAGTGCCAGTATGACATTAAGCTGTGTGTCCGTTTTTTTGCTTTAAATTCATTGGCGCACGCAAGTAAATCTGTAAGTTTTTTAACACAGGACCATCCCACCACACTAGAAGTGACTGATTTTTAGAATAGAAAAAACTGTCACAAAAAATGATGGTTGGCTCTGTCGGATTTGGCAGGTTTTTAAAGGACACACCCATGACAAACCCACAGCACGCTCACTTGGAGGGTTTTTGGACAAAAATGATGGGTTTGTCGGTTTTTGGAAAAATTGTGTTGCACACCTTTAGTAAACATTTCAGAACACCAAACCACCAGGGAAAATGCACAAAAAACGGTCAATTTCCTGACGGGAACATTTTAGTAAATCAGCCCCATCGTTCTCAATGACCCCGCTGAGGCGCAGGTTGCATCTTAATTAGAGAAGAATGAGCAATACTCGATCAAGTAGCTATGGGATTGAGTACTGCACTACTCGAAAGATTCGTTTATCCTCCTCTATCGAGTATTCTATTGATACTGTAAACGAGTTTTACTAAAACAGTTAAATAATTGTTTAGCTGTTATATTAAAGAATACCAATGATCAATTACCAGTCCACATTCCTTGGCGTCCTCTTCTGCCTTCTCCGACTCAATACCAGCCCCGCAGCTTGGCTGCGGTGCAGACCCATCTTGGTCAGTCACTGATTGGCTGAGCGGCTCAGCCAATCAGTGACTGACTGAGAAGGGACAGCACCGCAGCCTGTGATTGGCCAAGCGGCTGTCACTCTCCAGATAAGAAAGACAGCCCACTCCGCCAATCACAGGCTGCAGTGCTGTCCCGTCTCAGTCAGTCACTGATTGGCTGAGCCGCTCAGTCAATCAGTGACTGACTGAGATGGAACAGCACCTCAGTCAGTGATTGGCCAAGCGGCTGTCACTCACCAGATTAGAAAGACAGCCCACTCAGCCATTTACAGGCTGCAGGACTGTCCAGGGGCACCTGGCACACAGAGCCAGGTGCTGAAGACATCGGAGGCGAGTATAAAGCTCTCCCCCACCCTGCACTGCACACATCCCCGCAAGAAAAGGGGCCACTTAACCCCTTTTATGCTGGTATGGGTGCAGTGTGAAATCAGTCTGCTCCCAAGGGGTAAAGTGTGTATGCAATGCATGCAAACTGGCTTACTTAACCCCTTGGATGTCAGATTGTTCACTATGGCCCCCAGGGGGTTAAGTGGAGATGCACTGCATCCTCACTTAACCCCCTGGGGGCCATATTGTTCAGTCTGGCACCCAAAGGGTTAAGGAGGATGCAATGCATCATTATTTAACCCCTTGGGTGCCACACTGTAAGCAGCTGCATACTGTCAGGTGTTGAACGACTGACACAATGATGGGTGTACTGCCCCTGTTTGATTGTTTTTTTTGTGTCTCCCCTTTTGTTTTTCAGATATCGCTATTTTGTGGATTACGTCAGATTCATTGGACTATGTCGATGACCAGCGGTTTTGGGGGATTTTTTTTAATATAAAATGGTCAACAAGGGGTGTGGGGCTGTTTTTATTTGAATAAAAAAAAATTCACTTGTGTCTTATCTTTATTTCTTTACTATATAGACTTAGTAGTGGAAGCTGTCTGATAGAATTCTTTACTAAGTCGGGACTTAGTGTTAGCCAATATAAAATGGCTAACACTAACCCCCCCATTATTACCCCAATGCCACCAGGGGTACTGGGAAGAGCCGGGTGCCAGTAGTCCCGAAGCGTCATAATTGGCGCTCCTGGACTGGGCGTTAGCAAGCTGGCATTGTTAGGCTGGGGAGGGCCAAAATAAATGGCCCTACGCACCCTGGTTCTACTAGGCTGCTGCTGTTTGATTTTTAACCTGGCATAGCCCCCCCCCCCCCCGGGTCTTTTAACATGAGCTATTACAGCAACTATTATTGGCCAGAACAGCGGGTAATTGGCCAAGTATGGCCGATGGTCATTCGCTGTAATAGAGTCTTTACTATTTTCCATAATTTTGAGAAAACTAGTAATAGATGGACAATCCTTTCTAAATAGGCACAGTTCATGTAAAATGTGCTATGACCAGCATTTCAATGGAAATATAGCACACAGAAAACCAATAATCATCCGATAACCTACTAAGTGGGCAAGTGTTCCGAGAGCAGGAAAGTCATTATGATTTTACAATTTCTCTTTGTGCATACCTCAGTCTAGCGCACTGTAACCATCAATTCAACAATGAAATATATTGTATAGTTATACAAGTCCTGCAGGGCATGAAAGCTGGGATAATGTATGTAGAATAATAAGAGGCATTTACAAGGAAATGTCAATGACAAATATTTAAGAACTGGAAATGACCCTAACAGCAAAAAACAGTTGGCAGCTATTCTTGGCACTTCTTAAGAAAATAAAATTTTATTTCACTCTTAAATGACAGTAACGGCATTAGAGGTGACGCTTCAAGAGCAAATACGTGGCGGATATGTTAAGTATTTTTGAACCAAGGTACAGAGTTTCCAGGAGCAGGATGTCTGCTCGGGATCTCCTGGAGAGAAGATGATTAGGATGTTCCAGAGGTGCAATCAGCATTATGCTGAGACACCGTTTATTCTACGATAGAACATATACAGTAGGCTGTACTATTATTCTAGGTCACCTGAGATTTTTCCCTTCTTCTTTCTTTAGGCTATGTTCACACTAAGTAAAAAAAAGGCATCCACTTTTTCTTTTTAAAATAACGCCTGCCATTACCACATTTTAATTGACCTCAATGGAATGATGGATATTCAGTGCAAAAATGTATTAAAGGGGTATTCCCCTCCAACATAACTTTTGATATGTTGCTGCCCATGGTGAAATTAACTAATTATTCTCTATCTCTTATTATCTATTCAGTCTCTTTCCCCCAGTTCTGAGCTGCTGCTTTCTGCTGAAAACGCAAAAATCTGTATGTGAGCTTTTTTCTCTGTCTCCCCCTCCCTTTTGAGACGGCTGATGTAAAAAGTCCTTGACTGCTTTTATCTGCAACATTGTAGCCTTTTAATACCGGGTGGGTTATTCTGAGGTCAAGTTGCTAATGAACTTACTAATCACCCGGCATTACAAAGAAGCTACAATGTTGCAGTTACAGCCTACCAGGGAGTTGTTTACATTAGCTGTCTCAGAAGGGGAAGGGGGAGAAAGAGTAAAAGGCTCACACACAGATTTTTGTGTTTTCAGCAGAAAGCAGCAGCTCAGAACTGGGGGAAGGAGACTGAATAGACAATAAAAAGTATGGAATGAATTGTTAGTCTCACCATGGGCAGCAACATATCAAAAGTTATGTTTAAGTGGACTATCACTCCTTTAAATAATGGACGTTGTTTGCAAAGGTGTCAAAATAATGATCATGACAATTATTTGGGGACGTCTTTAGCAAACAACCGACATTACTTTTTTGGTTGTTAACACAGTTCTTTTTTCACGGTTTTTACTTTTAAAGCAACTCTTTACCCACAATCTGTCCCCCCCAAACCACTTGTACCTTCAGATAGCTGCTTTTTAATCAAGATCTGTCCTGGGGTCCGTTCGGCAGGTGATGCAGTTATTGTCATAAAAACAACTTTTAATCCTGCAGCGATGTGTCTAATGTCCGGGGCTTACATTTGTATATGCATTAGGCTGGCACCACCTCTCCATCCTTCCTCCTCACCCTCATCATTTGGAATGATCCAGGAACATTTACTGCTGTTTGAGCTTTGCACAGGTGTATTAACGATCCAGCCCATGTTCATTATACACACAGGTGGGGAATAGGAAGCAATCTGCTTGGAGCATTCCTAATGATGAGGAGGGTGGGGAGGAAGGACAGAGAGGGTATGCCAGCCTAATGCATATACAAATGTAAGCCCCGGCCGTTAGACACAGCGCTACTGGATTTAAAGTTGTTTTTATGACAACAACTGCATCACCTGCCGAACGGACTCCAGGACATATCTTGGATTAAAAGCAGCTATCTGAAGGTACAAGTGGTTTGGGGGGTTAGATTGTGGGTACAGAGTCGCTTTAAATTAAACGGACTTTTCAATTAAAGTCACACCCAAAGGGAAATCAGTTCACCTTAACTAGAATAATCGTAATGACGAATGTTCAAATCGAGAAATGACAGACGTCATTTTAAAAAGATAATAAATGGAAAGGAAAAAATGTCATGTGAACACAGCCTTTTAATGTTTTTTTTTTTTCTATAGCACTGTTATGAGCACCTGAACATCAAATCCTTCCAAAACCTTGAGCACTTATATGGAGTTGGAACAACTATATAATTATACTCACAAAACATCAAAGCATATATCATAATAAAAGCCAATCTCTTAATTCTTAATTCAAACTATTCTTCACAAGTTAAAAAAAAAAAAAAAAAAACAGTAGCGGCACTCACTCATTCGCTGTGTAGAGCCTTTATTCAATACATGGTGGCCTATTAGTGGCCTCTCTGTCTATCATCCCCGCACTGCCCGCTGACTGACAGAGAGCCGTGCCTAGTCATAAATTAAGATGGTCGAACAGCGCTGATGTTCAGGTTCGTACGAACTCGAACCAGCGGTATTTGACTCCCGCAGTCTTCCCGTTCCATGGGGAAGGTGGAGACAGCCCAAGTCCCGCCTGGAAAACAGGGATACAGCCTGAGCCATAGGTTGTATTCCTGTTTTCCAGACAGGAGTCTAGCCATCTCAACCTTCCCCACAGAACGGGAAGACATCAGCGCTGTTCAATCATCTCTAGTCATAAGCTGCTCTCCCCCCAGATGACTAGTTGCCTCTTTTTCCCCTTTGTTCCGCTAATGCTGCAACCTTACATTTATACTCCTTGTCCCTACAACATGTATATGGACCACAATGGTGAATACAATTATCATAAAGCTTCTCTATGGCGCACATATAAATAGGCTGATTCCTCTGTAACCTTTCTAAAACTTTGCTGCTCAAATTATCAAGCTCTCATCTCATTCCTCGAATGCCAAATCCTCTATGTCAGTCCCTCCACCGGCTGCCCAGGACACGTGGAATCATTTATAAACTTCTGTCCCCAACATGCAGCTACACACACAGTATCAGAAAAAGTATCCGGTGAAGTAATAATGGCGCTCAACGCAGATCTTTTTTCAGAGGAAGCCAGCGGAGTCTGCACCATAGATCTAAATGGAAAACATTTCAAAAGGCCAGGTGCAATTCACCATTGGATTTTTTTCAGCCTCCTTTATATGCCATGTGAACATAGTCTTACAGTGGTCAGAGCAGAGGTGTACGATGTTTTTAGGTGTTTGGGCTGCATTGCCATATTCTTCATACTACTTCATAATAGAACAATAGAATATAGAATAGAATAGAATAGAATAATTAGCACCCTTTTGGTAAACATATACATACTAACACCCTAGGATATCGGGATGTTTGCAACCAAAATGTTAACAATGAACTGCAATAGTCAAGCACCCATTTGGTTGGCGTATTTTATGGCACTCCTTGATGTTCACCAGAGCCCATTGTGAGACAGCAAGGACTTGGCTGCTTGTAAGGTCCGTCGCCTGGTCCATGGTCATGCCTGTTATCCTGTACCTGTCACACAGTGGTCCGGGCATCTGTCCATTTTCACGCTCCTCACCAGCCTTAGCATTCTATGCTGTCCTGAATCGGCTTCCTCTAGTGGCAGAGCACACTTGTTCTCCTGTATTTAAAGGGTCAGCACTAGAGATGAGCGAACCTGGAGCATGCTCGAGTCGATCCGAACCCGAACTTTCAGCATTTGATTAGCGGTGGCTGCTAAACTTGGATAAAGCCCTAAGGCTATGTGGAAATCATGGATATAGTCATTGGCTGTATCCATGTTTTCCAGACAACCTTAGAGCTTTATCCAAGTTCAGCAGCCCCAGCTAATCAAATACCGAACGTTCGGGTTCGGATCGACTCGAGCATGCTCCAGGTTCGCTCATCTCTAGTCAGCACAGAAGTTCTAGCAAATTTTAGGCAAATCACCTGCACCTCCAGACCTTTCTGTTCAGTTGTTGATGTTGTTTCAGTCAGCAACCACGTCTGTGCTACCTGGCCATCCAGCACTTTCCTCGCTTCCCAACAACATTCTATCCATTTAGATTTCTGTTTCATCCCTGGCTCTCTGCTCAGCTCCACTCTGTTTGTCATCTTCACAAAATAACAAGTTTGGCAGCAGCCATACAATTGGTGGTCCTACAGTTGGTGGTCACTTCTATGAGGGTAGCGACCTAGGAGTTTCCTACAGCAAAGCCCATCCTGCCTTGCGGCGGGCTCTGGTGAAAACTGGGGACTTCTTGGAGAGGGTAAGCCAGCACTCCTCGGTGACCCAGGGGATCCACCTGCTTGTGCCAGCTCTACCTGTTACACTACAAGAGACCCAAGTTGCATCTGTGGAGTCAAGTGACAGACTAGCGGTGCAAGTCACAGGTAAAAAGAAATAAAATAAAAACGCACCCAGGGTAAGTGAAAAAGTAGTACTATACTCAGGGTCGGAACCAGGAAGGCCTAGATGAACCAAAAACAGCAGGCAAAGTAGTAGCCAGAAAACAGATCAAGTTCAGAAGCCAGAATAGCAAGGATAAACCAAAAATCAGTGGGCACGAAGTCAAGAGTAGTTATCCAAGGTCAGAAACCACAATATCCACAATATCAGTATCCACAATATGCCAAAGCAAAAAATAAACACAAAAACATAGCGACAGGTAGTGGCCAGTAACTATAGAAGAATCACAGGCACCATGGAAGAGGGTTGTGCACCCCTGCCATTGAAGTCAGTAATAAGCTCTCTCCCTTGTAGTGGCTGACGGCAGGCAGAAGTAAATGGAGTACCACCAACTAAAGATCTATACTTTAGGCTCCCCAATGATGAGAATATTGAAAGCATATTTTTACATTGGTATAAAAGTACTTGCTGGCCTGACTGTAGGTCTGATGACCTGCACTGACATCTGCCAGCTTAACCACACGTAGGATGTCTGGCAGCATCTCAAGAGCCCTACTGACTTATACTGTGGTCTGTTGGATTATGTCAAGGTGCCTACAGTTTTGACCAAAAAAAAAAGCCAACATTTGCAGCAGAGGCTTTGTCCTGTCCAGTCCTAAAATATAATCCTCAATATTTAAAATTTTACAAGTTTTTACATTCACATATTTCAGTTTAGCTCAGACTGTGCATAACACTCCTTCTTTTCTAAGGAAAGGAAGGATAGAAGGCCTCTTTCATCTTCTGGATACACGGCCTATATAAAGCAATGCAGCAGGAAATATGAGCTCATGAAGATGTAAGATTTGGAATGAACCCAGCAGCACGGGGGATTATCAATTACTGGGAACAAGGTGTAGAAGTGACTAGGACTTGGCCCATGCCTCCGAAAGCAATATTTTTTTACAAATTTGTGAAAAGTGAGCAATCTAATAAAGTTTATGGAGGAAAGATGTCTTTGGGTGTGTAGCCAAATCATTTCTTATATCCAATAGCTAGAGAGTCCACTAAGAACTCCAGCCATGGTAAATGTGATATACGATTGGCACACAATAATCCCTGCAAAGAAAGGAACAACAAATCTGTCTGGTAGGAAACGGGCCAAGTCTTGGCAGCACATATCGGTTGTGTTTAGTCTTGGCATGAGCCTCCTGTGTCTGCTTCCTACCACTCCATTCCTTCCTTACGGTTTCTCTTTTCTTCCTTGAAGGCCGCTCTCCTTCCACCTGCCACAGGGTCCCACGGCTCGGGAAAGGACACTTTCCATCTTCCTTTTGATCTTCGCCATGCTGTTTTGTATCCATGGCCCTGTCCATTAAAGCATCTAAGTACTCTCCTAGTGGGTAAGTGTCAGCCCAAGTCAGTGTCATTTGAGATTCTATTTCAGTTCTGGCTCTTCCACTCTCTATTGGCTCATGGATAGGATTACAGCCTAACAACAAAATGAAAATTTCATGATGACATAGCTTTACTTTGACTATAATGCTGCTTTAAAAGCTCAACTCAAATTGAAAAACATCTGCTGGCACTTTCTCGACTTCGCTCCGGCCCCGTTCTAAATATTTCCTCCTTCCACTGCCTATTAATATTTATATCTATGAAGACATAGCGGTGTACTGGAATGATGGACTGCAGGCGACTGCATAGCCTCAAAGCATGGAGGCAGAAAAACGCTAAAAATATGACCGCTGTGACATCATCCATTTCAGGAGTTGAGCAAGTAGAACAATTAGCTCCCAAGTCCTTGTTAATGTTTTATTTGATGATAACCCTATGCTATATCATTGCGGACATTCAACATTCTGTATCAATGCATGCACACTTTAGTATTAGCCTATGTTCACACAAGTTTGTTTGGCACAGCCGTTGTTTGGCACTCAAAAACAATGGCCGTTGTAGTAAATGTCAAATAACAACTGTTGCTGCATTAAAAAATTGCATTTAAATCAATTTATAATTGTTATTTTAACGGCCCTATCAAACAATGGCCGTTGTTCAATACATTGTGTGAACAACGGCCTTAGTTTGCAATGACTTCAATGAAACCCATTTCACTATAAAAACAATGGATGTTCTTTTCCTAAAATGAACATTGTGTGAACATAGCCTTAGCCAGGTTCACATTATGTATGACACCAGCCGCTCTGTGACATGGCCGAGTCACAAAACGGCTGGTGTCAGTTAACTTCATTTCTTTTGAATTAGAATGCGGGCACATATGGGTGTTCCAATTCACCATAGCCGACAATGTAAAGTACGGTCAGAGCAGCACTTTACATTGTCTGCTCTATTCAATGAATAGTGACTGCACAAAACTGACATGTCAGTTTTTTGTGTGGCCACATGGAATTCCGGCCAGAGTGTATACTATGTGTATACTTTCCAGCCGGGATTCCATAGAAGTCAAAACAATGTATTTATACAATAAATAACAGCTGGTGTTGCAATCTGTATTTTATATGTCTGTAGTATGCTACATTGGATTAAAATTGCCCATAGAAACCAATCACAGCTTAGGTTTCATCTGGCAGAGCTCGATAAGAAATGAAAGCTGAGCTGGGAATTTTTGCTGTGGGCAAATATGTTTTTTGTCAAATTTTTCTTTATTCCCTCTATTCACCAGCTTGTTATACCGGCACCTGCTAAGGGTATTACATGTTTTTTTTTTTTGCTCTGTATTGGTCCGGGCCTGACCATGTTTCTGATGACCTGGACTGACAGCTGCAGGAATTTAAAGAGTCACTGTCGTGAAATATTTTTTTTTTTGCAGAAATCAATAGTCCAGGCGATTTTAAGAAACTTTGTAATTGGGTTTTATAGCCAAAAATGACTTTTTATCATGAAAAAGCAGTTTGAAGCTCTCCCCCGTCTTCATTGTTCTCCTATGGAGAGAGGGAAATGAGACACCAAAACAGGACAACAAGGAGTTAATTAAAAGCTACATTGGGCTCTCTCCTCTGATGTCACCACTGACCTATCTGACCTCTGAATAGCACTCTGAATAGCTCTCCCGGGGTGTAATCCTTTGTTCTCTGCTCTCTGCTGCAGACATTTCTCCTCCGTCTCTCCTCTCCCCTCCCCTCTCCATAGCACAGACAGGATCCATCTGATTGAGATTTCCTGATTCTGAGCAGTGGATGACAGAAAGGAGAGGAGGGGGAAAGTCTTTTTAAATGCAGATAATGGCATATTTGCCTAATAAACCCAATTACAAAGTTTCTTAAAATCGCCTGGACTATTGATTTCTGCAAAAAAAAAAATCACGACAGTGACTCTTTAATTTATTATACAATACATAGTATATCAGACTTGAGAGTCCTTCAAGGGACTCTCTAGTGACCCAAAGCACTAAAGAGATGGAACTTGTGATGTGATGGAACTTGAGATGTTTCTGGGGCAAAGCAGGAGCATTTGTTTGGGTATCCATATTTTGGGAGATAGAAGCAAGAAGTTGCAGCATAAAACAGAAAATCAGGACCATCACTTACCAGAACATATGATTATAAACATAGAAGATTCTTGGCAGAAAAAGACCACTCGGTCAATCCAGTCTGCCCGTTTATGTTTCCTCTCATTATCTTAGGGCCCTATTACACGGAGCTATAATCATCCGAATCAGTCTGATTCATCCGATCATCACTCCATGTAATAGAAAGAACGTTCAGCCGATCGGCTGATCGTTTCTTTAGATCCAAACCTATAATCATCAAGCCTACAGCTGATTGTCGGCTACAGATTCATCCCTTCTCCCAGATGTACACTAGTCATATCTTTCACTTGACTGATGGGCGGGGGGGTTCCCTCTCTCGCCGCTGCAGAATCCCGCCTGCCTCAATGTCACACAGTGTCTCTATGGGAGGGCTTGCGCTCCTCCGCTCCCCATTTAAAGAATTGACATGTCAATTCTTAGAGTGTAAAGCGATGGAAGCGAGCCCGCCAATAAAGACACTGTGTGACAATGTATCCGCCAGGATTCCGCCGCTTTTGCCCGGGGTGAACATACATGTATGTTCCCATGACTACTAAATAATAAAAAAATGCCAGTGTACATGGAAATAACAAAGTAACACAGAAATAATAAAATAACGCCAGTATACATGGGAAAGAATATATATATATATATATATATATATATATATATATATGTACATTGACAGATGTAACAAAGCTGGTGCAAATCGGGAGCAGAAGGGTGACTGATGACAACCAATCAGATTCAACTTTCCAGAAAAGGAAAGCATAAACCTCAATAGCTGCTATTTCACTTCTCTATTGCACCAGTTTTAACAACCTCCCTTACTGATTTCCATGGAAGAATGTTGTGGGCATGCTTTGTGATTTTTGCTGAGGTTGGCGAGCAGCGAAGCCTAATGGGGAAGAAGCGGTGAGCTGGTAGTGACATTAAAACGTCTTTCCAAATAACCTTGCAGTTATGTATCGGGGTCGATCGTAGCCATAAAAGCTCATTTGAAGATGTAGTACTCTGCGGATCTTCAGCCTTGATTGGAGATCTATGCATTTCTGGTATTTATGCATGCTTCATTCTATTAATATGCATTACAGCCCTTGATTTAGAGGACGATAAGAGTAAGATCTATGTTTTGCTTTGCGCCATTTCAGTTTGGATCCAAAGGGACAGTCATCAACAGTTTTAAGATAATTAGGAATATATACAGAATGTGTTTAATCAAAACACGGATGACAGCCGAAAAAACGACGTCCCTATAATTATCCTGAGTGACATGCTTCTTGGCCGGGACTGCGAGAGATTAAAATGTGTAGATACAAACAGCTAATCTGCCTTTATATATTTATTTTCGGAATCCTTTGGGTGGCATACGTTAATCTGGCAGATGCCGCCTGATTGCACAAAGTCAATCTCTCCAACTTTAAATCACCTTTCACAGTAATTAGTGATAGCTAAGTGCAAAAATAAATGTGCCAGCAGAATGAGACGTACAGAGAGAGACCGGCTCTTCATTTGATGAACTTGTCGACTAATGAAAGAGCAGGCCAAATTGTAGCATTATAAATGTGTGGATGCTGTACTTAACGTGAGAGGAACAAGGGGAAAGAGTACAGGCTTCCCAAAGATACGGCGGCAAATAGGATTGTTATTAACGAGATTATCTATTCAATTATCTATTTATGTATGCATGGCCGTGCTTCAAATGTCCTGGTGGAGCAGGCAGCTGGAACATTAAAGGGGCATTCTAGGTAATGTAAACTTTTCCTCTATCCACAGGATAGGGGAAAAGTAGGAGATAGCGGGAGGTCCGACCTTTGACCCCCCCATCTCCATATCGGGCCCCGGCTTCTGTATTATGAATAGAGCCACGGGTACAGCACCTGACCCGCAGATCTATCCATTGCTATGGAGCAACGGAAACAGCTGAGTACACCAGAAGAGCACTCTACTTGGCTCTTTCCATCAGTTCCAGAGTCGTGGGTCACTTACCGTACCTGTGACTCTATTCATAATACAGAAGTCGGGGTCCATGACGGAGATCGTGGGTGGTACAGAGTTTGGACCCCCGTAATCTCCTAATTTTCCCCCTATCCAGTTGATAAGGGAAAAGTTTATTTTTCCTGGAATATTGTGTTCTAGGGTGTTAAAGAAGTACTCAGATAACTTTTTATTTTGTTTTTCAAATCAACTGGTGCCAGAAAGTTATACAAATATGTAAATGATTTCTATTTAAAAATCTAAAGTCTTCCAGTACTTATAAGCTGCTATGTGTCCTGCAGGAAGTGCTGTATTCTTTACAGTCTGACACAGTGCTCTCTGCTGCCACCTCTGTCCATGTCAGGAACTGTCCAGAGCAGCAGCAAATCCCCATAAAACCTCTCCCGCTTTAGAGGGGCTATTTTCATTCATTCCTTTTAGCTCTCCCATATACAAGCACTCTGAACCAACAGTGAATTTGTTGTTTAATGCGGAAAGGGGATTTCTCTGCAAATGCAATTCTTTTGGCAGTGGCTTATCTCCCATAGGAACAAGACATATAGCATACTGTATACGTATCCTTTTCTCCATCAACTTTTGCTGTCATGTGACATTTGCTGTCGGGTCTTCCAAATACACATCAGATGATTGGTGGGGTTGGCTGACTATCACAATGAGTATGGTCTTCCACACGGTCTTATTTTTCACTGATGAGCAAGATTTTATTTAACTCTTTAAAGCCTATCTTTACTTTGAAGAACAGGTGGGCAAGTCCATAGCTTCAATACCTTTATCTTGCAGGAACTGCTGACACACTCCAGCCACATGAGGTCTAGTATTGTCCTGCAACAGGATATGGTCTCACAAGGGGTCTGAGCATCTCATCTCAGTACCTAATGGCAGTCAGGATAGATCTGGCGAGCACATGCAAATTTGTGGCCTGCTGGAGGTCATTTTGCAGGGCTCTGGCAGTGCTCCTCCTGTTCCTCCTTGCACAATGGCGGAGGTAGCGGTCCTGCTGGTGGGCTGTTGCCCTTCTGTGGACTCCTCCACATCTCCTGGTGTTCTGGCCTGTCTCCTGGTAGTGCCTCCAGCTTGTGGACACTACTCTGACAGACACAGCAAATCTTGCCTCAGTTCGCATTGATGTGCCATCCTGGATGAGCTGCACTACCTGAGCCACTTGTGTCTTTCAGTCTTTCAGATTCACCCTATGTGAAATATAGGCTTAAGCAATCTTAAAACGATCACAATAACGATTTCTCTAATGATTTTTCTCAGTCTAAATGCTGGTCGTTCTAAAAACCAAATTGTTGCTTCAAAATCGTTAAATGATCGATTGGGCGAATTATCGCTCCGTGTAAACGCAGCATGAGTGTTCCCTTTATTTTTCTTCTGGTGATAGGCCTCGCTTATACTCGGCAAATGGTAACAACATATCTGTATCTCTGCCCAGATTTCATGCAATATATTTCTCTCTGTAAGACTTTTGTAACTTGGTTATAATTAATGGAATGTTGCCTTCAATACTGGATATAACTAATGTGATTTGACCTCTTTATTAGTTTTGTTTTATTATACTTCTGGGATTGTATAAAGCAGTATTGTATTCATAATAATAGCATTAGAATGCTCTCTTTTCATATGAATATCAAAGCCAAGGGCTGAACATCGCGCTCTAAATGAACCACGGAAACCAAATGACAAAGACTAACCAAGCAGCGTATTAGGAAACTAATTGGTAAATGAGAAAATCTATGATGGGAAGGTCCTAAATCACGTGAAGGGCTTGAGCTGTCAAGTGCTATTTTAGCAACTCATGTTTTATAAAGGCTGTCTCATCAGCAAACGGCAAACAGCTGACCTTGCTGGAGAAAGCCGCAGTATTACAGGGTGGCCACTCAGATGAATGACTGTCCATATAATAGAATGGTTTGAGTATGCCAGAAGAGGAGCTGCCCTCATTTCTGGCTCACAGAGCATAGCAGACCCCCTCTAAGGGTCCTATTCCACAGGCTGATGGGGGCTTGATCAATAATGTAAATGAGCTCCGATCTGCTAGATCGGCACTCATTTACTGGGCTTATTTTCGGCCCGATAATCGTTTAGCGAGGGCTGCAGGGACATCGTTACCGATGTCCTTGCAGCCCTTGTTTAAACACCATATGTTACCTAAACATGTTGCAGGTCTTCTCCTGTGCTCTTTCTCCCTCCTGGTCCCGTGCGCAGCAACAGCTGCAACGGCCTGTCTGAGCTGACAGACCCCTCAGCCAATCACTGGCCAGGACCGGTGCGGCCAGTGATTGGCTGAGGGGTCTGTCAGCTCAGACAGGTCGCCCTGAAGCTGTTGCTGCTCACGGGATCGGGAGAAAGAAGGAGAGCAGGAGAAGCCCTGCAACATGCTAGGTAAAGTATGGTGGTTTTGAAATCATCGGGCACCGATAGCTATTCCACGCAGCAATGTGCGGTCGGTGTCCGATGATTTCGAAAGCACCATACTTTACCTAGGGCTTCTTCTGCTCTCCTTCTTTCTCCCGATGATTTTAGGTTTGAACCTAAATAAACGATCAGCCGATTACACGATCATCGGCTGATTGTTGTCTCTATTCCACGGAGCAAAAATCGTCCGAATCGGGCCAATTCGGCCGATTATCCCTTAGTGGAATAAGCCCCTAAAGGTTGCCTTCACACACACCGGATGCACAGCGGATTTCAAGCTGCAGATTCAAAGCGAAATCCGCTGCGGATTCAGTGCATCCCTATGAGAATACATACTTGCAGTGGGATTGACATCCTGCTGCGAGTATGTAAGTTAACTCCCCGGCATAAAGAGCATACATCACCTTCTCCTACAGTATATGACAGCACACAGCGGTGATTCAAGGTCTAAAGTGAAGTATATGCAAACAGCAATTCCCCCTAATGTAATTAATATAAACTTGTACTTAAAGGGAATGTGTCATCTTTTTTTTTAACTCATTATAGTCAGATACTAAAACTTGTTCTTTTATTTTAATCTTTTTTTATTTTCTGACTTTACATTGTGTAACGCCCGGAGTAGTGGATCCACTGGACCGGCACCAGCGATGGCACAAACCTCACCAGGGAGCGGAGTCTAAGGGGCCGCTGGTTTTCACCAGAGCCCGCCGCAAGGCGGGATGGACTTGCTGCGGCAGGCGACCCCCAGGTCGCTACCCCTGGCTTGGTTGCTGGTGTCGGCAGGCGAGGCGTGGCTGGAGATGGCACAGGCAATAGTCTGCAGATGAGAGAGCACGTGACAAGCTGGACACAGGAACAGGTGGAGTGACAGGGGAACAGGAACCAGGAACAGGGACTAGGGACCAGGTAACGGACAGGACTCAGGAACAGGGACTAGGGACCAGGTAACGGACAGGACACAGGAACAACAGGGAGCTGGGCCAAACGCTATGGGAAGCATGTAGAGGCTCCAACACTAAGGACAGGGCATGCTGGGATTTATAGGGGAGTGATTGGTGACACTAACCAATTAGGAGCGCACTGCCCCTTTAAATCTGAGACAGCCGGCGCGCGCGCGCCCTAGGAGGCGGGGACGCGCGCGCCGGCCGGCACAGACCGCACGGAGGAGAGGTGAGGCGCCCCAGGGGCCGAAGCAGCAGCAGCGCCGGGTCCCTACACAAGGACCCCGGCGGCTGCACGGGACAGGAGGCGGTCGCGGCGGCAACCCGGAACGCGGGAAGCCGCCGCGGCCGTGACAGTACCCCCCCCCTTTGGCCTCCCCCTCTTTCTTGCCTGCAAATGGCACAGGAAGCCACAAAGTCTTTGACATCTTGGGATAGGCTGGGCCACCAGTAGTGGCGAGAGATCCGTTGGCCGGTCTTACGGACTCCAGGGTGCCCGGCCTCCAACGAGGAATGTCCCCACTTCAAAATACCTCTTCGAAGCGCAGGGTGAACATGAGTCTTTCCGGGGGGTACTCTCTGAAGAGTGGAGGTGACGACTGGTACTAGGCGATCAGGCGGTATAACGTGGCAAGGGACTGTGGGTCTGTGGACGAGGACCTTCTGTAAGTTCTTCCGGTGGTGAGAGGACACGACCTTAGTCTTGGGTACGGGGAGAGGGTACACCTCGTCAGAGAAGGCATCCGCCGAGTCTTGGTCTTCTGCCGGTAGGCCGGATAGAGGCTTGGCCGGGACAGGAAATGACATAATACACTTGGTCTGAGGTGACTTGAGACACTGGTGGGAACAGTCCTGACCCCAACTGAGAATCTCCCCGGTTCTCCAGTCCAGCTGAGGGGCATGTTCTTGTAGCCACGGGAGTCCCAGGAGGACCGCGGGGGAAGAATGGGGCAGGACGTAGAAGGATATCTCTTCTTGATGTAAAGGACCCACCTGGAGGACTAAAGATGCGGTCTGGTAGTACACACGGTCGGTAAGAATTTCGCCCGTGACCGAGGAGATAGTCAGGGGCCTGGCTAGTCGGGTCACTGGTAGCCGCCATCTTTGGACCAATGTTGCCGCAATAAAACTGCCTGCTGAGCCAGAATCGAGGAAGGCAGTAGTCTGATGATTTTGTCCTGAAGGAGTCCGGATGGAAACTGGCATAGACAGACTTGGAATGGTGGCATTCGCACCTAGGGACACCTGTCCCACCGGACCTAGGTGCGAGCATCCTCCGGATGTTTGGGGACGTAGGGGACATCCCAGCCGGAAGTGATCGGAACCACCGCAATAGAGACAGAGATTCTGCTCCAGGCGCCGGATTCTTTCATCAGGCGTCAGGTGAGCCCGTTCCACCTGCATAGGAATCTCAGGAGAGGGTTGGGACATCGAAAGGTCAGGATTCTGGAAAACCGGCGCCAGCTGGGGATGGCGACGGGAATGGGTTAGTAAATGTTCATGCCGAACCTCCTCCTCCCTCTCCGAAAAACGAGTATCAACTCGGGTGGCCAGTAGAATGAGTTCGTTCAGGGAGGTAGGCAGGTCTCGGGCAGCGAGCACGTCTCTCACTCGACTAGACAGGCCCTTCTTGAAGGTGGCCAATAGGGCGGCCTCGTTCCAGTCCAATTCAGCTGCCAGGGTGCGGAACTGGATGGCGTAGTCACCAACAGAGGAGCTGCCTTGAGAGAGGTTGAGGAGAGCAGTCTCGGCTGAAGAAGCACGGGCAGGTTCCTCAAAGACGGAGCGAAACTCGAATAGGAAGGCCCGGAGATTGGCAGCAACAGGATCATCACGGTCCCACAGTGGCGTGGCCCAGGCCAGGGCTCTACCTTCTAATAGGCTGATGATGAAAGCCACTTTAGAGCGCTCGGTGGAAAACTGACTACTCAAAAGTTCAATGTGCATGGTGCACTGAGTCAGGAATCCTCTGCACAACTTAGAGTCCCCAGAGTACTTGCTTGGGAGGGCCAGTCGGAGTGAAGAAGCAGCGTCAGGAGATGGTGTGCGCTGGGCAGTAGTCTGCTGCTGTAAGGCGGCAGTGAGTTGCTGGATCTGCTGTGACTGTTTCTGGATTTGTTGAGCCTGTTGCGCGACCACTCTGGCGACGTCACGGAGATCTGGCACCTCGCCGGGATCCATGGTTGGAGCCTACTGTAACGCCCGGAGTAGTGGATCCACTGGACCGGCACCAGCGATGGCACAAACCTCACCAGGGAGCGGAGTCTAAGGGGCCGCTGGTTTTCACCAGAGCCCGCCGCAAGGCGGGATGGACTTGCTGCGGCAGGCGACCCCCAGGTCGCTACCCCTGGCTTGGTTGCTGGTGTCGGCAGGCGAGGCGTGGCTGGAGATGGCACAGGCAATAGTCTGCAGATGAGAGAGCACGTGACAAGCTGGACACAGGAACAGGTGGAGTGACAGGGGAACAGGAACCAGGAACAGGGACTAGGGACCAGGTAACGGACAGGACTCAGGAACAGGGACTAGGGACCAGGTAACGGACAGGACACAGGAACAACAGGGAGCTGGGCCAAACGCTATGGGAAGCATGTAGAGGCTCCAACACTAAGGACAGGGCATGCTGGGATTTATAGGGGAGTGATTGGTGACACTAACCAATTAGGAGCGCACTGCCCCTTTAAATCTGAGACAGCCGGCGCGCGCGCGCCCTAGGAGGCGGGGACGCGCGCGCCGGCCGGCACAGACCGCACGGAGGAGAGGTGAGGCGCCCCAGGGGCCGAAGCAGCAGCAGCGCCGGGTCCCTACACAAGGACCCCGGCGGCTGCACGGGACAGGAGGCGGTCGCGGCGGCAACCCGGAACGCGGGAAGCCGCCGCGGCCGTGACACATTGTTTACCTTACATTGTTATGGGGGATGCCATTTTGACATAGCTGTTTTTAGCAGCATTTAGAGATATGCTTTACAGCAAGACTCATGGACACAGACAATAGACAGACTCTGTGCCCTAGAGATGAATGTATATATTAAAGCAAGTTCACACAGAGTAAAAGAGGCCGCAACAGAGAATTCCGTATAAGCTGGCCTTTACTGAGCGCACTCTGTGACCTATGAAAAGGTCATTCCCCAGGGTGCTGCTATTGTCTTGTATCGATGCTATCTTGTATCTGTAATGCTGTACAGATCACTTTACAGCAGACTCCTCTTATTACTAGATACAGAACAGGAAGTCTCAGCTTAGTTTAAGCCCCAGCGGTGAGAATGAAAACTGCAAGATTTCCAGATTATTTTATAATATAGATAGAACAATGGAAAATTGGAAAAAAATGTCACCAAACATTCTTACAAAATGTGTATACCACAAAAACATTAATTAACCCTTTAAGGACATGGCCCATTTTCGTTTTTACGTTTTCGGTTTTTCCTCCTTGTGTTTAAAAGGTCATAGCACTTGCATTTTTCCACCTAGAAACCCACATGACCCCTTATTTCTTGCGTCACTAATTGTACTTTGCAATTACAGGCTGAATTTTTGCATAAAGTACACTGCGAAACCAGAAAAAAATTCAAAGTGTGGTGAAATTGAAAAAAAAAACGCATTTCTTTTATTTGGGGGAAATGTGTTTTTACGCCATTCGCCCTGGGGTAAAACTGACTTGTTATGCATGTTCCTCAAGTCGTTACGATTAAAACGATATGTAACATGTATAACTTATATTGTATCTGATGGCCTGTAAAAAATTCAAACCGTTGTTAACCAATATACATTCCTTAAAATCGCTCCATTCCCAGGCTTATAGCGCTTTTATCCTTTGGTCTATGGGGCTGTGCGAGGTGTCATTTTTTGCGCCATGATGTGATCTTTCTATCGGTACCTTGATTGCGCATATACGACTTTTTGATCGCTTTTTATTACATTTTTTCTGGATTTGATGCGACCAAAAATGCGCAATTTTGCACTTTGGGATTTTTTTTGCGCTGACGCCGTTTACCGTACGAGATCAGGAATGTGATTAATTAATAGTTCGGGCGATTACGCACGCGGCGATACCAAACATGTTTATTTATTTATTTATTTGTTTACTTTTATTTAAAACCTGGGGAAAGGGGGGTGATTCAGACTTTTATTAGGGGAGGGGGATTTTTACTATTAACAACACGTTTTTTTTTTTTTTTACACATATACTAGAAGCCCCCATGGGGGACTTCTAGTATATACACTGTGATCTCTCATTGAGATCTCTGCAGCATAGATATGCTGCAGAGATCCATGAGATCGGCACTCGTTTGCTTTCGGCTGCTGCAGCCGGAAACAAACGAGTGCCGAGCCGAGGACGGCGCCATCTTGGACGCGTCCCCGGCCGGCATCAGTAACGGAGATCGCTCCTCCGGGACAAGGTCCCGGAGGAGCGATCTCCCCCACTAGACACCAGGGAAACGTTGCCTCCGGTAATCGGAGGCAGCTGTCAACTTTGACAGCTGCCTCCGATTAGCTAATTAGCGGGCACGGTCCGATCGCCGTGCCCGCTAATAGCGGCGGTCCCGGGCTACACGCGGCACCCGGGATCGCGGCACTTCAAAGCGGGGCCGCCGCGCGGCCCCGCTTTGAAGTGCTAATGAGGACATAGGACGTACCGGTACGTCCTATGTCCTTAAGAGGTTAAACAATAAGTCATTTTCTGAAGACACTAAATCCAAAGAAAAGATGGCATAAAACGATGACCAGGCTGGATGGAATGGGAACCAGAATAAGAAAACAATAGATAAGACCCCATTTAGCGGGAGGAGCAAAGAAAAAAAATCCACCAATCCCAATCTAGTTCTAAAACAAAACTAACATTTTCCTATGATCTAAAATAATAACAGAGACTTCAATGTTCCAGTTACTAAAACCAATCTGGGATGGCACCTTGCTGAAGTTTTGCTTGTGGTATCACTCATTTAAAAATCATTGGTCAGAAGGACACTCTTATAGGCCAGGTTCAGACTATGTAACTGTGCGGCTGTATTTGCGGCTGTAATTGTGCGGCGGTATTTTTGGTGGTTCATGCGTACGCTGGAAAGTATACGATATACGGCTGCACAGTGCACACTATGTATGAATCTACGGCCTGATCGTAAACGGACCCGTAAAAAATGAACAAGACCATTGTTTGCGGCTGGACATGCGGCCGAGGATTGACAGGCGGTCCGTAAGGAGTACTTCAAAAATAGCCGGCAATGATGCCGAATGCCGATGCCTCTAATAGTTAATATATTAAATTAATAAAACACATTCTCTTTGTAATAAAGTCCCTTTCGTTGGTCAATAATTTAATTCTAACGAATCCATCATTTAGCAATTAAATATACTGTTAAAATAAATAAATATATAAATAAATGTATATTTATATATATATTTATTTTTTGACAGTATATTTAATTGCACAATGATGGATTCGTTAGAATTAAATTATTGACCAACAAAACTGAATTTATTTCAACGAAATTGTGTTTTATTAATTAAATATTAATTAGTACAGGAAGCTCCATAAGCCGTTAATTCATATGCCGGCAATAGAGCATTCTGTACTAATCATCACTTTACTTTAATGAAAACATCAAATGTTTCTTCTAATTATGTTATCACAATAGCATTATTAGAAGAAACATTTAGAATTATATGTGCGCTCAGCTGATTGGCTGATCGGCTCAGCGCACATATAATGAGCCGGTCCGCAGCACAGTGACTTCATTGTGCTGCGGACCAGCGAAGAGGACACATCGGGGTGAGTATAGAGCTCTCCCCACCCCCTCCCCAGCACTGCACCCCTCCCAGCAAGGAAGGGGGGGTCACTTAACCCCTTGCTTGCTGGGATGGGTGCAGTCTGACATCAGTCTGGCCCCCAAGGGGTTAAGGGGGATGCAATACATCCTCCCTTAACCCCTTGGGGGCCAGACTGTAAGCAGCGATCTGTAAAGATGCTGCATACTGTAAGGTGCACAACACCGCTCACAATGATGGGTGTTGTGCTCCTGTTTGTGTGTTTCTCCCTTTTTGTTTTTCAGATATCGGTATCCTGGGGATTACGTCGGATTCCGTGGACTACGTCGATGACCAGCGTTTTTTTAATGTTTTTTTTTTTTAATAAAATGGTCAATGAGGGGTGTGGGGGTGTTTTTATTTGAATAAAAAAAATTTTTAACTTGTGTCTTGTCTTTATTTCTTTACTTTATAGACTTAGTAGTGGAAGCCGTCTAATAGACGGAATCCATTACTAAGTTGGGGCCTAGTGTTAGCCGGTATAAAATGGCTAACACTAACCCCCCATTATTACCCCAGTACCCAATGCCACCAGGGGTACTGGGAAGAGCCGGGTGCCAGTGGTCCCGGAGCGTCAAAATTGGCGCTCCTGGACCGGGCGGCAGCAGGCTGGTAAGATTTAGGCTGGGGAGGGCCTAAACCAATGGCTCTTCCCACCCTGGTGTTACCAGGCTGCTGTCGTTTGGTTTTTAACCCGGCTGGTTATAAAAATAGGGGGGACCCTATGCGTTTTTTTTAAATTATTTATTTATTTATTAATTATTTATTTATTTATTAATATTTAATTAATAAAACACAATTTCGTTGAAGTAAATTCAGTTTTGTTGGTCAATAATTTATTTCTAACGAATCCATCATTGTGCAATTAAATATACTGTCAAAAAATAAATATATATATAAATATACATTTATTTATATATCTATTTATTTTAACAGTATATTTAATTGCAAAATGATGGATTAGTTTAAATTTAACGAAAGGCACTTTATTACAACGAAAATGTGTTTTATTATTTTAATAGATTAACCATGAGAGACATCGGCATACTGCAGAGGATCGCAAACCCCGGTAATAGCAATTCATGTAAACTGTTTCCCTGCTTTCCCAGATGCATCCAGAGGTGTTTGCATCACTTTCTTAAGATTTTGTTATTTTTAGTTGAACCAGATTTCAAAGTAAATGACCGTATGTTTTGAGCCGCATGTCTATTTTTTCCCACGGCCGTAGTTTCATCCGCACATTTACAGCCGCATAAAAAATACAGCCGCACAGTTACATAGTGTGAACCTAGCCATATACCGCAAAAGGTATCCAAATATATACAGGTATGTGATTACAAAAAAGGGAGCAGAGAAATAAAATTCAACTATAAGGGTAAAACATGGTGTGATGATGTCAGTGTAAACCCAATAACCCAATAAACAAAAATAAGACTTAAAGGGGAACTCCGGGTAGAGGTAAAGAAAAATTAAACTTCTGCAGAAGCATATAGCATTACTTACTTGTCTATCCTAGTTTTGAAACTACCAAAAATCCATTTATTTGGGGGGGGGGGGGTTGTTCTGTATTGTGTTTCTGTCCTTCCTGTTTGAGCAGTTCCTAGAATGCAATGCTTTCCCTCAGCTGACCATCATAGTCCCCCACCCATCACAATCAGTAAAATCAGTGCAGCAGCTGCTTCTGGCTGGTCAAAGATGGTGGATCACTCAGGGTATTGGGGGATCCAGCCTGTCAGGGAGTCCTGGGGTCCGAGAAGATGGAAGTCCCTTGTCTAGACCCACAACCCCTGTCCCTACCTGCTGGCCCCCCTAGGCTTACCCCTAGGGCAGCAACTGGGCGACAGTCCCTAACTTACCTAGGGATACGGGGAGGTAGACAGTACACACAGACAGGTATATACAAACAGGTCAGGCAGTCCGAGTCAGCAACAGGAGGTCACGTCAAAATCCGAATCAGCAAACAAGGGGTAAACAGAGTCCGGTCCTAGGTCAAACATGAGAGGTAACGCAGTACAGAGGATGAGGCAAAAGTGAAGTCCAAGTTCAAGTGTCAAAATGTCTAGCAGAACAATAAGATACGCTGGTGTAGCTGGAGACCAAACATACACTGGCAACTACAAGGTGTAATTCACCAGCTTAAATGCAACCAGAGCTCCCGCCTGCATGAGCCACCAATAGCAGCCAGGGAGCCCTCCCTTGTACTCAGACAGGAGCAAGCCTCAGGAGAATGCAACACCTGAAGGCTTAACCCCACGAGCACCAGAGAGGGGTCAGGAGAAGCATGAAGCCGGGTGTCGGCTCGATGGCAGCAGACCAAGAGGTGTGAACAGGTCAGAGAGAAATCGGGCATCGGCTGATTCTTCCAGCCGAGTTCACACACACAGACTGAACTCTAACACAGACAAGCCTCCTGTGTCATCACGCCCTGCCCCCTGTCTGCATCATCAGCCTGTGCTGAGCAAACACACACAATGTGAGACAGAGGCATTAAATATTTGTCTCCTAAGTGGGGAGAGCAGAGGGAGCAGGAGACAATGTGAATTGGCACAGAGGCCATTTTTTTGTCACTTTTTGGATTTTTATCAGCTACTAGTGTGGCAGAACTGCACAGATATGGTAATACATTGTATAGACACATCTATATAACTTTTAATGTACTTTTAATAGAAAACAAGTTTTTCTCATCCGGAGTTCCCCTTTAACATAGAAAAAATACAACTGCTCTTCTAGCTAAGGCTTCATTACTTGAAGCATATAAGATGCACATTAAAATATCAGTTTCCGTGTGTCATCCACGACAAGCAGTGCTAGCTTACAGCTCACTCTCGCATGCAGTCTCTTTAGCCATGGTTATGTGATAACAGCTCTCTTACATATCATTGCCTGGAAGAAATTCAAGTTGTTTCCCTGCCAAGTTTTACATATCAGTTAGTCGTCTCCCATGGGGAATTCTGTGATTTAAAGTAAACAGGTTTATCTTTATTTAATAGGAGGTTGAAGACAATCAGTAGCTATGTCATGATATTAACTGAACACGTTCCACGCACCTATATACTTTACTGAATAACCTCTTCATGACACAGCTCTTAAGGACGAAGCCATTTTTCATAGGGCGTGCGCCACATTAATAAATCTGACGCGAAAATCAAACACAACCTACAGCATAATGGCTTAAAATTGATGGTTTGTTGGTAAATTAGCTGCATTATCTTGCTTCTGTAAGTTGGCCTGACTACAACTATACCCATGTTTACATAGCTTTTTTTAAAAAAAAATTTATACTTTAAGGGTATATTCACACGGACGGGCTCGCAGCGAGAATCTCGCTGCGAGCCCGGCAGGTCCTGGCAGTTCCCATACACTACATACTTGCTGCGGTCTAAACGACCGCAGCGAGTATGTAATTATACCGCCCTTAACCCCTTCTGCTCCCCCGCTGTAAGCATACTTTACCTGTCCTTGCTTCACGGGTCCGGCGTCCTGCTCTCCCGCCCGGCCAATCAGTGGCTGCGGCTGGGCAACACACTGATTGGCCGGACAGGTGAGCAGGACGCCGGACCCGTGCAGCAAGGACAGGTAAAGTATGCTTACAGCGGGGGAGCAGAAGGGGTTAAGGGCGGTATAATTACATACTCGCTGCGGTCGTTTAGACCGCAGCAAGTATGTAGTGTATGGGAACTGCCAGGACCTGCCGGGCTCGCAGCGAGAATCTCGCTGCGAGCCCGTCCGTGTGAATATACCCTAAGGGCCCTATTCCACCAAACGATTATCGTTTGCATATCATTAACGATTAACGATCTCAAACGACCACTATTGCGAAAGACCTGAAAACGTTCACTCATTTCCATTGAACGATAATCGTTACTTATGATCGTAATTGCGATCGTTTTTTCTTCGCTATTTATTCGCTATTGCATTCGTATCTATTGCGAACGACCGAACGATGTCTTATTCAACGCGAACGATTTGCGAACGAGCAACGATAAAAATAGGTCCAGGTCTTTTAAAGCGATCAACGATTTCTCGTTCGGTCGTTAATCGTTAACTGCATTTCAACCGAACGATTATCGTTTAGATTCGAACGATTTAACGATAATCTGAACGATAATCGTCCAGTGGAATAGGGCCCTAAGGCTATAATCACACTAAAAAAAGAGAAAAAAAAAGAAAAAAAGAGAAAAGGCCTATTCATTCCTATGGAGCTGCCGGAAGGAGCTCAGTACTGTACTTGGCTCTCTCTGGCGGCTCCATTCATTCTCTATGGAGCCACCGGAGAGAGCTGAGTACATCGCTCGGCTTTTTCCAGCTGTTCCATAGAAATGAATAGAGTCATGGTCACAAGCCATACCCATGGCTGTATTCATGACAAAGGAGCCAGGGGCCTGATATGTCGATCGGCAGGGGGTATGGAGGTCGGACGCCCCACAATCTCTTATTCGTCCCTTATCCAGTGAAAGGGGACACTTTAATTTTGGGTGGACAACCAACTTTACACTGTTGTTCTACCGATGAATTTATATTCTGGTTATCAATTCAACTTTTTTTTTAATCATTGCCAGACACTTTAGGGGCAAATTATAGGGGTTTTGTGCCTATTTTTAGGTGAAAAGTTGGATTTTTCGCCCATTTTTGGTCTAAGTTTTATTTATAAACCAGTATTTGATGGGCAAATATTTTTTAGATGAAACTTTTTTTTTTTATCTGCCTGTTTTGAGTATTCACCCAAAAAGTTTGCATAATCCGGGATTACTGTCCAATTTATCATTTGTGACTTTTTAAAAAGTCGCACAAACAGGTGCAGACCTACCAGGTGAATATGTTTGCACAATTTTTACGTTTTTGCAACTTTTTCTGCAATTATTTTACTTAGATACATTCACTCTGGCAGTGCTACATTTTAATAAATAAATTAGAACAAAATATACACCAATCCCCATTAGAATAGTCACACACTTTAAAAGTTATCTACAAAGCAAAAATGTACAGGACTACATGATTTTATGTCACAGCAAACAATTACCATAAGTAATGTTTAGCCGAAGGACATATAGTAAAGATTGAGCGCAGATATCCTAACACCTCCCCCCCAATAGTGTGCTTTTGGCTGCCATCCATCTGCTAAAAATGTCATCCCCCTGGCCAGGCTTGCCCTCCACTATCAATCTCCAGCAACCTCCTTATGAATGTAAAGCATACATCTCGGATGTTTAGAGTGTTGATACAAGAGGAGCTCGGGCTGTGCTGAGATTGATTCTTGATACTGCTACTTCGAAACTGAAGGGAGCGAGCAAACATGGTAGGAGAAGCTTTGTAGATCGTAAATAATTAGATCCTAGTTTTAATGCTTGGGTCAAATTTGATTGTATTTAAGCTTTGGTCTGTATTCGTCTTTACATCCAGGGAATAAGAAATGTACCGCTATTAGCAGTGATTCCCACCATTATTACTGCAGAGTAATGACTAATACCGCTTCTGCCTCACACAAGCTTGGTGCAGGGGAGGGCAATGTGTTGACCGCTGCTGTAATTTGCCTCTGATGTGTTTACTGCTTTACAAAAGTTAAATTCAGTCGATTGTAAAACTTACAGGTTTCGTTGCTGCGTTCTGTAACCTCAGGGTTCCTGGGAACCATGGCTAGGGGAAAACACATACACATACATATAAATAATCCCTATAATAAGCTACATTCTACCAGTACATGGTAGCTTAAAGGGGAACTCCAGCGATAAAAAAAATATATATATATATATATATATATATATATATATTGGGGTCGGGGAGTAGGGGAAAAAATATATACCTACCAGTTCCTGTGCCCCTACAGCGATGTGCCCCCGCTCCCACACCCTCGCCGACATTCTCCTGCTATCCCTACTGCAATGTCCCGACCCTGCTGATGTATGCCGTGCTCAGCCAATCAGTGACTGCAGCAGGACACAGATACAGTCACCGATTGGCTAAGCAGGTACTTTCCCCCAGGATGTGAAGTACCAGAAGCCGGGAGAAAATGATATCCGATCCAGGAACCAGTAAATATGCATTCTTTATTATGTTCCCCCGCCCCTTGCCCGCACTGTGTTTTTTGATTTAGCTGGAGCTCTCCTTTAAGTTATACCATTTTAGATTGTAAGTCCTCACAGGCAGGGTTCTCTTTCCCCATGTACTAGTCTGTGTTTTGATCTTGTAATGTTCCTGTTTGTTATCTCTATCACTTGTATAGTGCTCTGGAATCAAAGGTGCTTTATAAATAAATAATAATAATCTATTTCCTACTGTCACAACTGCAGCCGTGTCCCACATCTGTTTTCCCAGCTCTCCCGCTCCTTTCCCCTGCAAGTGACATCGCGTCCCGGGTGTCGGGGGCACGGATGTACTAATGGGTCTGGCCCCCAGCAGTTCTGCTTAATCCTAATTGGTCCTTCCTTGTCCTCTGCTGACTGGCGTGTGTGTCCCCGCCTCCCTGGCCACATGCGCACTATCTCTGTAAAATTTAAAGGGCCAACGGCCCATTAATTGGTGTTTCCAGCTTATTCAACCTCTCTGTTTCCCCTGCCTGATCTTTAGTGCTTTTTGCCTACAGAGAAAGTGTTCCCTAGCTTGGTTTTGTCTATTCCGTGTCTCTGACTTCTTGCCTTCTTCCTGACCTTGTTTGCATGCCACCTTCCCTGACAATGAGTTTGTCCTACATTTCTGCACTACGCTACACCTTGGTCGCCTCCGTAAGCTAGTTACGCCAAGGGTAGCGATCTGGGGGGGGTCCCCTGCCACAGCAAGTCCACCCTGCCTTCTGACTCTGCTGCCTGGTGCAGCTTCCACCATCACTTGAGGTGGTCCAGTGGCTCCACTATCATCTACCGTTGCACCTACGACCTACCTAGACTAGCTACCACATAGGGAAAAATACGTCAGTTAATATTAGGGATAACAACATGAGGAGTGTTACACACCAGCTCAAAGTGTGGACAGGGGAGAGAATCCCTGGAGGACAGTTCACACAGACTGAAGGAAGAGAGGAGAGCATAAAAAAATGTAGTTTACAGAGGTGGACCACAAAGGCTGCGGAGGCTGTGTATCACCATGTCACTTAATGCATGTCACTAAGCAAAGAGGAAAAAAAGGTTAGGGTTTTTCTGGGCATTGTTAGCTATTATCACAGGCTTCTGCCAAATTTTAGTCTCAATTACAGCTCCATTGACTGACTTAACAAAAGACATGAAGTCAATAATGGTGACTTGGAAGACAGAGGCAGAGAACGCCTTCCAAACTTTAAAAGCTGCTTTGTGCCAATGGACGGTCCTGTTGACGAATTACTCTAGGAAAGAGTTTCTAATTAAAAAAAAACCTGATGCAGGTTTGGGGTTATACTGTCTTAAAGGTGAACTATCAGCAGGTTAGACTAATCTAATCTGCTGATAGCCCTCTAATGTGCACAGGGCGCCGAGGAGGACAGTATGTGTGTTACCTTCCTCCTCGGCGCTGTTCCTCTGCAGTTAGTAGTTGAATCCATGGCTAATCAACTACTAACTGCACAGGAACGGCACCAAGGTGGAAGATAAAGGACATACTTTGCACATTAGGGGGCTATCAGCAGGTTAGAATAGTATAAAGAACACCCAATGATGAATTTAAAGAGGACATGTGGCCTCTTCCATAAATCACCTGTCATCACCCATGTGGTTCTGTCACTAAAATGTGCCTTTTATGTCAGTGCCTGAAATCTCTAAAATGGACTAGACCAGGAATAGGGAACCTTTAAACTATTTAGGAGCTTCCAACATCATAACTAATCACGATGCTGGGAGCTCCAGTCCGCAGAACACCGTCCGTGTACGGATGGAATTCTACAGACATGTGAATGACTATGACTATGTTCACATGTTGTATGAGGCCGGCCGTTCCATGTCACGGAACGGTCGGTCTCTAAAAAGATCATCCCGGCCGGTACTGCAGTACTGGCCGGATGATCTTTGGCACCGCAGAGTTCTGGTGCGGGCGCATCCATGCGCCCCTGCATCAGAACTCCCCACAGCACTATAGAACCAGAGCCGCTCGCTCCATAGTGTGCACTAACAGGGTTTTCTGCGGCCGCTATTCAATGAATAGCGGACGCAGAAAACTGACATGTCAGTTGTTTGCGGCGCCGCTAGGGATCCCGGCGATTATTACTATGTGTAATGTGTTTACGCTCCGGCCGGGATATCATAGACAGCAAGGTAACATATATTTTCGTAATAATCCCGGCTGTTGTACAACGGCTGTGGTGTTACGAAAATATACGTTGTGTGAACATAGCCTAAACATACACATAAAAACCTGATGAGAACAGTCCCTTAGTTTCATATACATTCACACGATAGCACAAGACATAGACATACTACACAAGTATGTTGTTAACACAGTTATAAAAAGTAATTCATATATATATATATATATATATATATATATATATATATATATATTGGCATTTGTATCTACATTACAGTGCATTAATGCACGTTTTTATTGTGTTTGCATTTGTTTTTATTATGTTTGTATTCGCTGTCAGTATCACTGCTCTCACTTTACCAATGAATGAGGATGCACGTGAGGATTGTAGGTTACACAAAGCTTTATATGCTGTAGGATTCCATGCACTCCTTAATGCAGCACCGTACTTGAGTAAGAAGAGGGGGGAAAACATTGACATTTGCATTAACACTACATGCATATAGATATAGAGAACAAAGAGCACTAGTGAATTCAGAATAGATGCGGTTACAGAACAGGCTGGAGACACTGCAAATGTTATATCAGTGTGCACTGTGTCTAAGTCTATACAATATTGTGTAACTATACAATAGCCACCCTCATGTATATAGCAGGAAAGGATGTGTATTTATTACAGCTTGAAGGGGTTCGATATGTGACAAAGGCTCAAATAACCAAATGGTGGGAAACTATTAGCAGATTAGAAGACTCCAACCTGCTGTTATGTTTCCCTAGGGATGGGTATGCTGAGGATGAAAGTAATTTTCTTACCTTCATCATCAAAACCTTCTGTATAATTAAGAACTCCGGGTCGGGGTGAGTATAAAAGAAGTAACATGCTCTCATCTCCCCCGCTCCAGCCCTGGTGCCGCTATCCCACAGCTCCGGTCCCGAGTGAGGGCCTGGAACGTGACAAGCTCAGCCAGTCAGCGGCCGTAGCAGGGTCCCACCAGCGATCAGTAGCAGATTATAATAGGTCCTTTTCGGGCGGTAGTCCGGGGCCACCCAAAAAGATTTATACTTTCAGTAGTGTATTGTCTCCTGGCTACAGTTCTGCTATGATTTGCAAAAAAATCACTGCTTTTTTACCGCAATTTTGCACAAATGAGGACATCATGATATTATCTATCCTGTACTATGAACACCACGCTAGTGCTGCTATAGTTACAGTGGGGTGGGGGGGCACAGGCCTGGTGAACGGCGCGGGGCCTATGGTAAAGTTAATCCGCCCCTGCCAGCGATGGAGCGGGGAAGGTGACATCAATCATCCTCTCCCTCCCCAGCACTCTGCCAAAAATCACCCCAGGCCGGAGTTCTTCTTTAATATGTAAATTAGTCAGTTTGGTGCACTGGGGGCAGGACTAACTCTCTTAGTGCACTAATCTGCCCACACTTGGTGCACTGCAGTGACGTCCATCATCACTGCAGAGCACTGGATGAATACTGACGAGCAGGGGTGGGAGGGAGTTTTGGATTGGCACACTGAGGGTGGTAGTCCTAATTTACATATTAATTAAACTAAATATTTAACATAAACAGAGCAAAGCATGAGGTTAATAAAAATTACCTTCATTCTCAGCATCTCCTGCTCTATGGAAACATAACGGTAGAATAGAGTCTTCTAACCTGATGTTAGTCTGCCTTTAACCCATTCATGACCATGGGCGTAACTGTACGTCCATTTTTGCGGTGTAATACTTCTCAAGGACATACGTTACACCCTCGGATAACACAGACACAGAAGCTGCCCCATTTGCGGATGTCAGTGATAGCCGAGTAGCCAGTGATAGACAGGCACCTGCTGCAACTGTCGAGACCTGAGCCAAGCTCAAAGTTGATCATATAGGACAGAGGGAGAAAAGGGCATAACAGATGGAAAATTTCCCCTAAAGGCCCCATTACACCAATCGGTAATCGGCCGTTACGGCCAACCGCTTGGTGTAATAGCTAGTGTTAAAAGGCAACGATCAGCCAGCTGATCCTTGTCTTTCAACATGTTGAAAAAAAGTTAAGCGATAACAATAGTCTCCTGGCCGTCACCCCGTGTAACAGGAGTAGCGGCAGCTAATTGCCACATCCCCTATGAGCTCCCCGGACGATCTCCCTGAAACAAGGAGCAAGTGAGCGCTAATCTGACAGGTCATCGCTTGCTTGCTGCTCCAGATCAACCCGAGTAATAGGACCTTAAGGCTCAGTCTGATCCACAATCCCTATGACAGGCATAATTATAACAGCAGTATTGGGGGGGACAGTACAGGTTCGCTTTAAAATAGTAGCGTACTAACAGATTTTGTAAGGCTGGAAAACTACATACCTCTATCCACTACAGCCTATTTCCCTGCAGTGTTAATCCACAGGAAGGTATATACAGTATACCCATGAGGTACAAGCCAATTTACCTCCGAGAAAGAAAAATACCCGACTCCACATCCGGCAACCTGTAATATTACTACACTCCAGAAATGTATCCAGGCCCTTTCTGATCCCTGCTAAGGATGTCATATTTTGCATATTTAGTGAGGCCATTACAATATGGCGCTGACCTTCTAAACCCTAAGAGATGTTCACATTCCTTAAAGCTTATGTAAGTAAACACTAGTGCTATGCAAGTAACTCTTTTTGTTCCTCAGCCAATTAAGTACTGACATGAGTCTTAGTAAAAGAACACACGCACCCAATATATACAGTATATACTGGCTGCCATCTTTGTGTTAGCGTGGTTACTCAGTGTGCACTATAAAGTTTATAACTGTTAATTCTGAACAGACAGTCAATATGAGGGCACTCTTTAGCTGTATCTTGCAGACAGTTTCAAAGTAAAAACTCCTCTTCTATATTGGTACAGAAACCTATTTTCCCTCTAACCATAGAGCATGCCCTCACTCTTGTTACAGCCTTGGGTACAAACAGTTAGTGATTTGTACAATGGTAGAACTATTTCCTCATCATGTGCATCCATCAGGGCCCAGGGGAAGACAGGACAAGTGGACCCTAAGGATAGTACCCCCCACACTGTCCCTGCCTAAACACCCGTCCACAACCGGGCTAAAGTCCCTTCTCTGAAACAAGTGCAAGAAAACAGACAAAATATAAAGACAAAAAGACAGGACACGGAAAAGAATGGTCAGACAGGCCAAGTCTGCAACTAAGAGGGCGAGCAAGGTACAATGATGGCAGATAAAGGAGTAATCACAAAAACTGGCAGAGGTCAAAACCAAGAAGGCAGCCAGGTACAAAGTCAGAAAGAGAAGAAGCAATAGAAACAGGCAAATGGAGGACAAAAGCCAGAGACGGTACAAAGGTATACAGAGCAAAAAGCCAGAGACGGTACCAAGGTAAACAGAGGGAACAGCCAGAGAGAGTAACAAAGTAAATGGAGCAAAAAGCCAGAGACGGTACCAAGGTAAACAGAGGGAACAGCCAGAGACAGTAACAAGGTAAATGGAGGAAAAAGACAGAGACGGTAACAGAGTAAGTGATGGAAAAAAACTGAGATGGTAACAAGGTAAACGGAGCAAAAAGCCAGAGACGGTACCAAGGTAAACAGAGGAAACAGCCAGAAACAGTAACAAAGTAAATGGAGCAAAAAGCCAGAGACGGCTAAAAAGATAAAAGGTGGATAAGGCCAGAGAAACAAAGACCAAAGGCCAGAAACAAACACACAAGGGCAGGGGAGGAGATAGTGTCGGACTGGGGTATCTAGGGCCCAACAGAATAAATGATCCTGGGGGCCAACCAATGAAGAATCAGTGAGAAACAACATGGGGGCCCACTGGAGGATTCTCTGGTTCTCTGGTGGGCCAGTACGACACTGGGAGGAGAGACCTGTCCATCATAGCACAGCAAACACAGTCACTAGACAAAAAGCAAAGGTAAGTGCAGGAAAAAACCAAAAAACGGGGAACGTACAAATCAAGCAAAGACAAATGAAAGGAACACTGAAAAACTAGGAGCGGAATATTAAGGCCAAAAACTTAATCTGTGTTGCAGAGGTCATAACTAGAGGATGGCACTGATGTCGTATCAAGCACGGACATGACAATATCCATGCCCCTTTCGATTCCCCCCATGATCTTCTTGCCTTGGCAGCAACTGACAGACACAGGTTGTTACAGTTACATTGTCTGTCAGCTAAAATTCCCAAGTCTTTCTTCATGTCAGTGTTTCTCTGTGTTTTCATACAGCAATCTGGGTTAAATAAAAAATTTGGCAAGGCAGCACCTAAATAAGTGATCAGGGAGAGCGAGGACAGCCGCAAACAACATAACTTTTATATTTGTGTAACAGCTTTTCACTAGTTCCCTGTAAAACAAAACATCAATTCCAAGAAGTAACCATGTCCATTAAATATTCATGTAGATGCACGGCCAGAGCGCAAGAAAGCATTGACTCCTGCTATACGTCTCTTTCTGTTTTGGTTGTATTCCTTTTTTTTTTTTCTCCGCACTTACCGTACTTAGAACTTGGAAAATTATTATATGCAAAGAATAACCTACATATTTGTTATAGAAAGATTTTCCCATGAATAAATAAATAAATATCTACATATCATTACAATAATCAACAAACTGGAAGTACAAGAGAAATACATACAGTGAACATGTAGGAGCACATTGTGCCTTGTGCGCCATATGGACAAGGAGAGAGCACAGCATTGTGCCCTGGGAGGCATCTTCTCCCCGTGGGCAAAATGTATACATTTTTGCCCCCGAATTAGTCACAAACAGGCTAATAATCTATGATAGCTCCAAGCTGTTGTAGGTTTTTTAGCCTGTTATGCTTTATTATCTAAAGGAATGAAACTCTTATTAACTAAGTGGAAAAAAACAGTAAAATTAAAAGTAATTGTGCCAAAAAAACGTATGTCTTGATAAATGTGCCCCGTAATAATAATATATATCCCAGTATGTAGCCACTATCTAATACATATCTCTCAAAATCACACTGAATGGATGTATTCCAAAATCACAAGTCACCGATATAGTAAGCACTGGCTATAACTTGTCATACGGGGAACAAAAACGTATTTCTCCAACGCCAAAATATTATCGGCCTATTTTCTAACCTGTTGATCTGACACACTGATTGTATTCCCAATAACACTGGAAGCCAATCTAAGGTTTTTCGCTTTTGAAACTTTTATCAAATTTGCAGAAGAGTGATCTGTGATAAGTATATAGAGTATATACACTTTAGGGGAGTTTATCAAGCCAAGCTTACTTGTACGGCGGTCCTAAATTAGGCCCCACCACCTTTCCCTTGGCAAAATTCACTAAGAGGTGCACGTCTCATAGCGATCCTGCTTTCGGCAGGTGTAGTTTTGGATCATGATTTACACCTGCGAGTAGGCATAAATCATGATAAATAAGGTGCGGGAGGAGGCCCCGCCTCCTCCCCACTTTGCAGTGCCCCCCTGCCCGCCCAACAGGCGAGTGAGAGGTACGGCAGACGTACGCCAGGGAGAAGGGGTGAATCTGCGACTTCTCCCTGGGGTACGGCAAAGCTGGACCCTTCATAAATATCTCTATACATCTCCATTACAGCTATATATACACCAGCCAGATGAATGCTTTTACAGCAGAGTGGTTTTCAATAACCTGGACAACAAGCTGTCAACAATGGGAGGAAAAGAGCAGCGTATCAGGAGAAGGAGGCAAGATTGCTATAATGAATATATTTGCAATAAATATTTTATTTGCCCTTACAGGTATAACTACATTAGTTGAGATTAGAATACCCCTTTAATCCATTTAGCCAAAGCTTTGAATCATTAAAGAAATACACTTTCCCATCATCCTACACTGTATACAATGTCAACTACTCTTGGTGAAATATGCCATGGCAGCAGGTCTTATCCCAGATTAAGTCAATCCAGATTAAGGAAACGCACAGAGACTGTAAAATAAGACGTCTATCTAAAATGTATGCAAAGGGAAATCGGGCACAGGCTTCTAACTAGCCATCTATCTAGTAACTTTCCTGACAATGTTCTACAAGATGCCAAAAGTATAAAGCTTAAAGTTTCAGCACTTTTTTTTTTACTTTAACAAGTGGTTCCTTTCAATACAAGAGGGACACCATGACCTGCTCTTCCAACGAGATTTTCAGAGGCATAAAATGGAAATAGAGGCTATATCGTAGAATGCGTTCAAAGCAAAATTAAAAGAAAAAACACAGTGATCTCAACAAATAGGAGCAAGAAGACATTCTCACACATCACCATTACCGAGAATAGACTGACATACCTTTTTCTATCTTTTTTTTTTTTGCCGCTGATAATTTAACTCTTCATTTCCTGGCTATGGTTTTATCTGTAAGAGAAGAAAACATATAAAATCAGTAAAGGAAATGTTCAATTTCCCCCCCCCCAAAAAAAACAATTTTAGATCATCACACTCATCTAGCTCATACTGTTCTGGGATTCATTTTTAATACCCCTAAAGTCTATGTAAGTTTGCCTTTTACCAAGCATAATGTAAAACATCTTTAAACCCCTTTAAAAACCTTTGGAGGACTAAAGTTTTAAACTTTTTTTGGTTACTTATTTTCCCTATAACCTAAAGGGAGACGAATCTAACCTGCTGACAGCTCCCTGGTGGGCACAGGGCGCTAAGGATGGAGGTATGTCTTCTTAGCCCAGTAAGGCCGTTTGGAGCACTGGGGGCAGGGCTACCGCCCCTTGAGTACTGATCCACCCCCATCCAGCCCACCCTAATGATAACCAGTGGAGCAAGACATCTGGGGTAAGCCAGATTGGCGTTTGGGGGCGGTACCCCCCACCCCCAGTGCTCCTAACAGTCTTACCAGGCTAAGGATTACACTACAAATGACACGGGAATGGTGTCGAGGATGAAGGTAAGAGACTTGAATTTGCTGCTGTCTGCTGACAGTTCCCCTTTAAGCTGCCATAAAAGTTCTACTAACAAGGGGTAACAAGCCCTGACAAGTGAAAACTGTCACTTTAAGGGCTGTGTAGTCACAGTGCTAATATCAGCTACAGAAAAAAGTCCTTTAGGTTCCATTCACAAATAGAGGATCTGCTGCAGATATCATTGTACAGTAAGTAAATGATTGAACAGCATAAAATCTGCTGCAGATCCTGTATGTGTGAATGGACCCTTGAAAGGCCTATGATTTCATCTTACAGTACTTCAACTCTGTATCTGTAAGCACTGATTTAAAAAAAAAAAAAAAGGTTAAAAGGATACTCCAGCAATGAAAAACATTCATTTATGTTCATTCATTGCCCTTATTTGTATAGCGCACACAGATTCCGCAGCACTTCACCTACCTGTATGTTTTTGGGTGTGGGAGGAAACCCACGCAAACACAAGAGAACATACAAACTCTTTGCAGATGTTGCCCTTGGTGGGATTTGAACCCGGGACCCCAGCGCTGCAAGGCTACAGTGCTTAACCAATGAGCCACCATGCTGCCCCATTTACAACATGAAAAGCATGGTCCCTCGGTGTCCTCCAGTGGTGTCTCCTGGTACCCTGCTGAACGATCCCACCGCCAAGGTCAAGCCTCGGTAGTAACCACCCGTTCAGCTAATCACTGACTGAAACAATTCAGTGTCACAGCCAAAGATTGGCTGAGCAGACTGTCACAGGGGTGTTTTGGTGCAGTGTGTTCCCACATATGGACGTATTGGTATGTCCTTGGATAAAACGGGCACAGGAGAGGTCAGTAATAGCTGGGAACCCGCTGCAGCTCTGGGACTCAAGCCGCACAGTTAAGGCTGTGTTCACACTATATTTTTGCAATCCTTTTTTTTTTCATCCGTTTTTTGATAAAAACGGATGGAAAACATATGCATTTTTTGTGTGTATCCTTTTTTTAACATGCACAAAAATAAGGTCAGCTATGTTTTTGTGTAGGTTAAAAAAAAAACAATGCGTTTTGGTCTGATTTTTTTTTTATAGTAGAAGTCGATGGAAAAACCGATCAAAATGGATGCACACAAATGCATACGTTTTTCCATCCATGCAAAAACGGATTGCAAAAATGCAGTGTGAACCCAGCCTAACTCCAGGGAGAATTTTTCCTTTTTTTTTACCATTGCAGATGCCCAGCGGAAGCCGATCAGGCTCTTTCCTGAGGCAGTGTTTGATCAGTTATGCAGAATACAGGAATCTGACTGGTAAGGCCGGGTTTACATATGAGCAGCGGTGCTCATATGTAACTGATCCCATTGTTTTCAATGGGACCATTCAAAACATGCGGCGGGGAAATAGTGCCCGCCGCACCGCCGGTGCGTTAGGACGCATCTTGCAGTGTCCTAACGCACCGACGCTCCGGCGCCGCACCCGTTTTAACAAATAGAGCACCGGAGGCCTTGCCGTGCAGGACGCATGCTGTCTGGCTCTGGCTTCCGGCGTTCAGCCAAAGAGCAGCACAGTATACAGAAATAAACATCTCTCTCCCCCTGTGGGCTCTCCCCCTCCCATATAGCCCCCCTGTTGCTCCCCCAGTAGTATATAGCCCCCCCTGTTGCTCCCCAGTAGTATATAGCCCCCCTGTGCGCTCTCCCCCAGTAGTATATAGCCCCTCTGTGTGCTCTCCCCCTCTAGTATATAACCCCCCTGTGCGCTCTCCACCTCCCAATTAGCCCCCCTGTGTGCTCTCCCTCTCCCATATAGCCCCCCTGTGCGCTCTCCCCCTGTAGTATGTAGCCCCCCGGTGAGCTCCCCCAATTAGTATATAGCCCCCCCTGTGAGCTCCCCCAATTAGTATACAGCTCCTGTGAGCTCCCCCAATTAGTATATAGCCCCCCTGTGCGCTCCCCCCATTAGTATATAGCCCAGCTGTGCGCTCTCCCCTGTAGTATATAGCCCCCCTGTGACCTCCCCCAATTAGTATATAGCCCCCCTGTGTGCCCCCCCCCCCATTAGTATATAGCCCCTCCTTGTGCGCTCCCCCCCATTAGTTTTAATGAAAAAAAGGATAGAAAAACTGATTACAACTGATGCATTTTTGGCATCAGTTATGACATCAGTTGTGGTCACTTTTTAGCCAAAAACTGCAACTGATGCAAACTTATATATGTTAACCCAGCCTAATACACTGCAGTGCAGAACAGCACTTAAGTATTATCTATCAGATTAGATCATCTGAGAGTTACGTCCCCTAGTAGGACAGTAAAATAACATATTAAATAAAATGAAATAAAAAAAAAAAAAAAAAACACAAAAATAAATAAAGTACAATATACACATAATCCGCATATCTCCAATGCAAATAATAAATGTAGAAAAAAAGTACACATATTTGGTATCGCTGTGTGCGTAATGACCCTGGCAATAAAATTATGACAAGATTTAAGCCGCAAGATCACCACAGAAAATGTAAAGTTAGAAAAATGCTAATTTTGCCTTTTTCTTTTTTTTTTTATAAATAGGGACATTTTCACAAGAAAATCATAAGGATATTGGCCAGAATATACTATTAACACTACAATTACAATACAGTATGTCAGATTTTTTATAAATTTGTCTGATCCTTAAGGGGTTAAACTGCCCTTCTTCCTATTGTAACTAATTGCAATCTCCTAGATAATTGTTTTGCAGCTTCTGCTCATTTGTTTTGGTGGTCGGTGGGGATGTCAGCACCTGGACCCTGACGCATCTCTATGATATGTTCCATATGTTACTTTTTTTAAATGACAATTATATTTTGAAATGGAACAAAAAGAGACATGAAAAAGTCCAGTATAACTAAATGTCCCCAGCCAGCCAACCGGCTCACTTCATAGTCTTACATTTCTTAGAACACGTCCATCACAGCCATAAGCCCCACAGAAGCAGGATGAGCTCAGCAACTTATTCTGTGTGGCTAGCAATGTAAACTGAAGGCCTGACCCAGACTTGTCAAATATTACACAGATCATTTACCCAAAATGACAATATCCAGACATTCACAGGAATCGGCGACTAGATTGTAATATCATGAATATGGCCGTGATTACTGAATACATCTGCCTACAGGCACTGCTAGCCAAGAGTACAGGGAAACAGAACCTTGTGAAAATACGATTGTGCCGCAAATTCTAGGGAGGAAACGTAGACTAGGAATCACTAAGGGCCCTATAATGATGTGTTTACACAGAGAGATTTATCTGACAGATCTTTCAAGCCAAAACCATGAACAGACTATAAACAGAGAACAGGTCATATAGGAAATACTGAGATCCATCCTCTTTTCACATCCATTCCTGGCTTTGGTTTCAGAAATCTGTCAGATAAATCTCTCTGTGCAAACGCACCATTACACGGAGTGATAATCAGCCAAATGGGGCGATTATCACTCTGTATTATAGAGACAACGATCGTTGGGTTAGGTTCAGACCTAAAATCGTCCTGTGTAATAGCGATGCGCGGCCAACGGCAAACGACTGCCTAAACACCGGATACCTTACCTCTCCCCGAGGTGGTCCCAGCCTGTGATTGGCTGCCGCTGAGACCGGGAAAATGCAAAGCACAGGAGAGAAGACCGGGAACGGGGAGAGTTAAGATATCAGGTGTTTGGGCAAGGGCTGCATGGACATCGATGTCCATGCAACACTTACTGCCCAATTATCGGGCCGTCTAATAGGTCCAGTAAAAGAGCTCCGATCTAGCAGTGGCCGAGACAGCACAGCAGGTAAGGATTGGCTGAGCAGCCTGTCAGTGCAGAGACCAGACCAGACAGGAACAGAATATGCAGAGACCGGGGAACATGGTAAGGTAAGTAACTACTTTACTATTTTACACTAAAGGCACTGGCTGCACAGACATTGCTAATGATGTCCGTGCAACCCTTGCTGCCCAATAGTCGGCCCGTGTAATTTCTCAGTAAATGAGTGCCGATGTAGCAGATCAGCGCTCATTTACACTTTATGATCAGGTTGTCTAATAGGACCTTAAGGGTATGTTCACAGTGAGCAAAAATCGGCGTACTTCCACAGCGGGACTCTCTCCCGCAGAATCCCGCCTGCCTCAATGTCAAACAGTGTGTCTATGGAAGGGCTCGTGCACAACCCCTCCCATAGACCCAATGTTTGACATTGAGGCAGGCGGGATTCTGCGGCAGGAAGCTCCGCCCTGGAATTCCACCGATTTTGCTCAGTGTGAACATACCCTAACTGATTGGCTGAGCAGGCAATCACTCAGCTAGGACAGCTGCAGAACACCGGCGACTGTCAGCGGGACCCACACGCAGCACTAGAGGGCACGAGGATAGGTAACAAAACACAGCAATCACTGAGCTCAGGGAGATCAGCGACAAAAAAGAGCCAGTGATCGGTGACTTACTCAAGAGTCTCCACAGATACATTGCCCCCTATAAATTTAAATATGCAAAAAGGGTCAGTAGAGCCTCAGTTAAGAGTCTCAAAACATGGGAATAACCAGATATCCCTCCAATGGAGGAAAGCCTGTTGCCACAGGGTGCCTCCCAGTGGGGAGATCACCAAACCACCCTGATAGGTAGCCCCTTAAGTCCCACTCGGTTGCGAATATTGAATCGGAAATAGGAAAATACCAAGGTGGCCCCTTTTGTGTCAAAGTCTAACTCTGTGGTGAGTATTGCGACATGACAAGGGTTTACCAAAGCCAGGCATCCATCCACAGACAGCTGTTTCGGGGTATTTGCCCCTCGTCAGTGTGGAGTTAGGATTCTGGCTAAAGGGGGCAATGAAATATAGACCAACAAAACACAGCAATCACTGAGCTCAGGGAGATCAGTGAAAAAATTCAATGGAGTACTCACTCAAGAGTCTCCACTGATACATTGTCCCCTATAAATACTTACCACGAGAATAGGTAAGTTTACATTGTTAAATATTTTCCCGCACCCCTCTTGTCTGACTGCAGTTTTCCACTTTTGTGGGACTTTGCCTTTAACCCCTTAACGACATCGGGCGTATACTTACGCCCTGATGCCGGTAAGGACGTTCAGAGCGGGGCCGCGTAGCGACCCCGCTCTGAACCGCGGCATTCCCGGGTGCCGCTTGTAGCCCGGGACCGTAGGTATTAGCGGGCACGGTCCGATCGCCGTGCCCGCTAATACAGTAATCAGATGCAGCTGTCAAACATGACAGCTGCATCCGATTACCGGATTCAGCTGTTCCCTGGTGTCTAGTGGCGGAGATCGCTCCCCCGGGATGTTATCCCGGAGGAGCGATATCCGTTTCTGAAGCCGGCCGGGGACCGCTCCAAGATGGCGCCGTCCCCGGCTCGGCACTCGTTTACTTCCGGCTGCAGCAGCCGGAAGTAAACGAGTGCCTATCTCATGGATCTCTGCAGCATATCTATGCTGCAGAGATCTCTATGAGAGATCAAAGCACTTATACTAGAAGTCCCCCAGGGGACCTGGGAATGGAGCGATTTTAAGGAACATATATTGGTTAACAATGGTTTACATTTTTTACAGGCCATCAGATACAATATAAGTTATACATGTTACATATCGTTTTAATCGTAACGACTTGAGGAACATATATAACAAGTCAGTTTTACCCCAGGGCGAATGGCGTAAAAACACATTTCCCCCAAATAAACAAAATGCTTTTTTTTTTTTCAATTTCACCACACTTTGAATTTTTTTCTGGTTTCGCAGTGTACTTTATGCAAAAATTCAGCCTGTCATTGCAAAGTACAATTAGTGACGCAAAAAATAAGGGCTCATGTGGGTTTCTAGGTGGAAAAATGCAAGTGCTATGACCTTTTAAGCACAAGGAGGAAAAAACTAAAACGCAAAAATCGAAATTGGCTCTGTCCTTAAGGGGTTAAGTTATTAACAGTGTTTATTTACTATTTATTCTGTGTTTCGCTTGTTTTGTTGAGTCATATGATGATTTCTAGTCCGATTACAATGCTCTAGTTACTGTGAACATACATCTTGAAACAGGAACTCACTGGACATTACACATAAGGGAAATTCAGGACTGGGCTTTTCAATGTACATGTGGAATGCTGAAGAAGAGGCTATTCCTCAGGATGAAGCACATGCTGCATTGCTGATTTTAAGTCATGTGATTTCTTCTCATAAAAATCCTTTAAATGCTATTTTAAGTGGTAAATCACAAAACATCTATCACCCAAGCAAGGACTTCCTGCCCAGAAACTCCTAACCGTTCTTGACATGAGTGATTGTCTATCCCATTAAGCTAAATTGACTTAGGGCCATTAAATTGTAAGAATGGGCCTCTAAACAAGATGACTATAATATGAAGTGATTAAAAATCACTTGCTAGCACAGCCAACTGCAAACAATTAAAAAAATTAGATCATTAATAAAAGATTTAAACTCTTAAAGGGTTATTCTGATCTGACAACGTGATGGCTCGCACTAGGATATGTCGTTTCTTTATGATCACTGGGAACTGACCTCTGTTACACTAATCCTGAGAATCAAGGTGCTTCATTGGCACCTCCATGGGCCTTAGATTTTACAGAATACTGTTGCGGTACTGAGTAATTTCAGCGAAAACACCGCAGTACTGTGTGTGAACATCACCATATAGATGTTTCCTCTTACAAACTGACATTAAAGGGGCACCAACTGGTGCCAGGAAAGTGCCAGAGATTTGTAATTTACTTCTATAAAAAAAAATCTCGTCTTCAAGTACTTTTCAGCTGGTATATTCTTTCCAGTCTGATAAAGTCCTCTCTACTGCCACCTCTGTCCATGTCAAGAACTGTCCAGAGCAGTAGCAAATCCCCATAGAACACCTCTTCTGCTCTCCAAATTAAAAAGAGTACACTACTTCCTGCACGACATATAGCAGCTGATAAGTACTGGAAGACTTGAGATTTTTTTTTATAGTAAATTACAAATTTCTGGTTCTTTCTGGCACCAGTTGATTTGACTTTTTTTTTTCTTTGCTGGGCTACCCCTTTAATGTACACTGATCGGTGATAATATTAATCCCAAAGAACCTGAACATTGTTGTAGACCCAATACACCCTTAAACATCTACTTTAAGGGTGCCTTCACACCTACCGTATCGCAGCAGAAAATCCGCTGCGGATCCGCAGCAGATTTAACTGAATGAATGTTCATTCATTTAGTTAAACCTGCTGCGGATCTGCTGCGGATCCGCAGCGGATTTTCTGCTGCGATACGGTAGGTGTGAAGGCACCCTAAAACTGTTCAGAAACAGTTTAAGGAACATGACAAAGGGGTTAAAGGGATTATTGAGGATAAGAAAAACATAGCTGCTTTCTTCCAAAAACAGCACCGCACTTGTCCTCAGGTTTTGCGTGCTACAATTGGGTACAGTTCCCTTCAAAGCAACTGAGCTGCAACACCTGACACAAACACCGGAGGCATGAGTTGTGCTGTTTCTGGAAAGAAGAAGCTATGTTTTTCTAACCCCTTTAAAGGTTTTGCATTCCTAACGCTTCTTTTACATGGGGAGATACAAGCTGACTGGGTAGAAGTCGTCTTCACACTCCCCAAGAATTGGAAGTGAGGGGCCCCATGAATATGGGATGAACCATTAACACAGGGAATTAATCAGCTAATAATCGCTTTTAATGGTGTCACCATCTAACAACTTAAAGGGTTACTCCTGGGAAAGTTATATAGATTTGTAATTTACTTGTATTTTAAACTCTCAAGTCTCCAGTACTTCTCAGCTGCTGTATGTCCTGCAGGAATTGGTGTTTTCTTTTCAGTCTGACACAGGGCTCTCTGCTGAAATCCCCATAGAAAACCTCTACTTTTCTACTTCCTCTACTCTACTTGGGCTGTCTGCAACACATCCCGACTCACACCCTGAAGCTGCTGACAATCTTTACTTCCTGGTCCACACTGTCTCCACTACTCTGTCCTCCCCCTCCCTTCTGAGACAGAGGTCACATGATCTCTGTCTCTTCTGTTGCCATGCAAGCTGTAGCACCTCATCTGTAACACGCACACTACTGACATCACACAGTAATCACCTGGCCAAGGGCGGGGATAAAACAGCCTCTTCTGAGTAGTATAGGGGAAAGGAGACACTGTTGTTTCATCTCTCTTTCTCTAATCTATGTAGATGAATAAATAGACAGAAAGAAAGACAGATAGATACTGTGTTTACTTTACAGAGCAGAAGCAGATTGAACTAGTGGTGGGAAGATACTACAAGACAGTGGCAGGTACCCGGTAGCTGGTTTTGAGGTGCAATGCATGATGGGAGATGTAGTTTCCTGGCCGGGTGCCATCATGTAAAACTGGGATTCTGGGGCTAAAAGCAGCGTAGACAAGTGGGAAAGGTGTCAAAAAATCAGTTGGGGATCAGTGAGTTCACCTATATACTTTTTGTGCATGTTATTTTTTATGGGATTGCTGGAGTACCCCTTTAGGCTATGTTCACACTATGTATGTATGTGTGCGGCTGTATTTTTTATGCGGCTGGAAATGTGCGGCTGAAACTATGGCCGTGGGAAAAAATAGACATGCGGCTGAAAACATACGGTCATTTACTTGGAAATCTGGTTCAACTAAAAATAACAAATAAAATCTTTGGAAAGTGATGCACCACCTCTGGATGCATCTGGGAAAGCAGGGAAACAGTTTACATGAATCGCTATTACCGGGGTTTGCGATCCTCTGCAGTATGCCGATGCCTCTCATGGTTAATATATTTAATTAATAAAACACATTTTCGTTGTAATAAAGTCCCTTTCATTGTTCAATAATTAAATTTAAACGAATCCATCATTTTGCAATTAAATATACTGTTAAAATAAATATATATATAAATAAATGTATATTTATATATATATTTATTTTTTGACAGTATATTTAATTGCACAATGATGGATTCGTTTAAATTAAATTATTGAACAATGAAAGGGACTTTATTACAACGAAAATGTGTTTTATTAATTAAATATTAATTAGTACAGGAAGCTCCATAAGCCGTTAATTCATATTGCCGGCAATAGAGCATTCTGTACTAATCATCACTTTACTTTAATTAAAACATCAAATGTTTCTTCTAATTATGTTATCACAATAGCATTATTAGAAGAAACATTTAGAATTATATGTGCGCTCAGCTGATTGGCTGATCGGCTCAGCGCACATATAATGAGCCGGTCCGCAGTACAGTGACTTCATTGTGCTGCGGACCAGCGAAGAGGACACATCGGGGTGAGTATAGAGCTCTCCCCACCCCCTCCCCTGCACTGCACCCATCCCAGCAAGGAAGGGGGGGTCACTTAACCCCTTCCTTGCTGGGATGGGTGCAGTCTGACATGCAATACATCCTCCCTTAACCCCTTGGGGGCCAGACTGTAAGCAGCGATCTGTAAAGATGCTGCATACTGTAAGGAGCACAACACCGCTCACAATGATGGGTGTTGTGCTCCTGTTTGTGTGTTTTTTGTGTGTTTCTCCCTTTTTGTTCTTCAGATATCGGTATCCTGTGGATTACGTCGGATTCCGTGGACTACGTCGATGACCAGCGGTTGTTTGGTGTTTTCTTTTAATAAAATGGTCAATTAGGGGTGTGGGCGTGTTTTTATTTGAATAAAAACATTTTTTCACTTGTGTGTTGCCTTTATTTCTTTACTTTATAGACTTAGTAGTGGAAGCCGTCTAATAGACGGAATCCATTACTAAGTCGGGGCCTAGTGTTAGCCGTTATAAAATGGCTAACACTAACCCCCCATTATTACCCCAGTACCCAATGCCACCAGGGGTACTGGGAAGAGCCGGGTGCCAGTGGTCCCGGAGCGTCAAAATTGGCGCTCCTGGACCGGGTGGCAGCAGGCTGGTAAGATTTAGGCTGGGGAGGGCCTAAACCAATGGCTCTTCCCACCCTGGTGTTACCAGGCTGCTGTAGTTTGGTTTTTAACCCTGCTGGTTATAAAAATAGGGGGGACCCTATGTGTTTTTTTTGTTTAAAATAAATAAATAAATTAAAAAAAACCCGCATAGGGTCCCCCCTATTTTTATAACCAGCCGGGTTAAAAACCAAACGACAGCAGCCTGGTAACACCAGGGTGGGAAGAGCCATTGGTTTAGGCCCTCCCCAGCCTAAATCTTACCAGCCTGCTGCCACCCGGTCCAGGAGCGCCAATTTTGACGCTCCGGGACCACTGGCACCCGGCTCTTCCCAGTACCCCTGGTGGCATTGGGTACTGGGGTAATAATGGGGGGGTTAGTGTTAGCCATTTTATACCGGCTAACACTAGGCCCCGACTTAGTAATGGATTCCGTCTATTAGACGGCTTCCACTACTAAGTCTATTAAGTAAAGAAATAAAGACAACACACAAGTTAAAAAATTTTTTTATTCAAATAAAACACCCCCACACCCCTCATTGACCATTTTATTTAAAAAAAACAACAAACAACCGCTGATCATCGACGTAGTCCACGTAATCCGACGTAATCCACAGGATACCGATATCTGAAAAACAAAAAGGGAGAAACACACAAAAAACACACAAACAGGAGCACAACACCCATCATTGTGAGCGGTGTTGTGCTCCTTACAGTATGCAGCATCTTTACAGATCGCTGCTTACAGTCTGGCCCCCAAGGGGTTAAGGGAGGATGTATTGCATCCCCCTTAACCCCTTGGGGGCCAGACTGATGTCAGACTGCACCCATCCAAGCAAGGAAGGGGTTAAGTGACCCCCCTTCCTTGCTGGGAGGGGTGCAGTGCAGGGGAGGGGGTGGGGAGAGCTTTATACTCACCCCGATGTGTCCTCTTCGCTGGTCCGCAGCACAATGGAGTCACTGTGCAGCGGACCCGCTAATTATATGTGCGCTCAGCCGATCAGCCAATTAGCTGAGCGCACATATAATTCTAAATGTTTCTTCTAATAATGCTATTGTGATAACATAATTAGAAGAAACATTTGATGTTTTAATTAAAGTAAAGTGATGATTAGTACAGAATGCTCTATTACCGGGAATATGAATTAAAAGCTTATGGAGCTTCCTGTACTAATTAATATTTAATTAATAAAACACATTTTCTTTGTAATAAAATCAGTTTCGTTGTTCAATAATTTAATTCTAACGAATCCATCATTGTGCAATTAAATATACTGTCAAAAAATAAATATATATATATAAATATACATTTATTTATATATATATATTTATTTTAACAGTATATTTAATTGCAAAATGATGGATTCGTTAGAATTAAATTATTGAACAACGAAAGGGACTTTATTACAAAGAAAATGTGTTTTATTAATTTAATATATTAACTATTAGAGGCATCGGCATTCGGCATCATTGCCGGCTATTTTTGAAGTACTCCGTACGGACCGCCTGTCAATCCACGGCCGCATTTCCAGCCGCAAACAATGGTCTTGTTCATTTTTTACGGGTCCGTTTACGATAGGGCCGTAGATTCATACATAGTGTGCACTGTGCAGCCGTATATCGGATACTTTCCAGCGTACGCATGAACCGGAAAAATCCGGCCGATGATTTACCGCCCGCAATACAGCCGCACAGATACATAGTGTGAACCTAGCCTTAAAGTTGAGCAATTGATATAGTGATGCTCTAGCTTGTCAGTCACCCTGTATGACACATGTCTGTCTTTCCTTTTCTATGTATTATCTTCCTCCTCTAGCACAGTAACCTGCCGCATGTTACGCTAAACTCCAGGTACCTCTGGTATATTATTCAGCTGTGTATGAAACACTGTGATATGTCAGGCCCTGGTTCACTTGCTCTTTAATGTGACATTTTTGCTGTGACATTTATGCTTGTTTTGAGTGCTGATAATATTACCCTGCTCTGCTTGCAACATTTCTGCAGTACTTTTTTACAACATATCATTAAACATGACACATTATACAGGGATTATAAGAATTAATTGTATTTTTTATTTATTTACTTCATTAACTTTTTCATAATTTATTTTAGGATAATATGACCCTTCAAAGGCTATTGATAATTTTTCATTTCTGTTCATTCAGCTCAGTTAGTTTCAGTTCATTTACCAGGTCAGATAGGCTTCTTCTCCCCAGAACAGCAATACACTAGTGCACATAGCACAGAACTGAACACGTCATGTGTAGCACAGCAGCATAGCCCCTTTCACCTAAGATGCAATACCAGGCACAGTCAATGAACAGGCAATGAAAAGGTCCAGTCAATTTTGTTTAAAGGGGTTGGTCACCATTTTTTTTTCCTTTTAGATCAACTGGTACCAGAAAGAGATTTTAGTAATGTACTACTATTAAAAAAATCTGGAGTATTCCAGTACTTATCAGCTGCTGTGTGTCCTGCAGGAAGTGGTGTATTTTTTCCAGTCTGACAAACTGCTCTCTGCCTGCCACCTATGTCCATGTCAGGAACTGTCCAGAGAAGTAGCAAATCCCCATAGACAACCTTTCCTGCTTTCAAGACTGGAGGAAAAAATACCACTTCCTGTAGGACGTACAGCAGCTAATAAGTACTGAAAGACTTAAGATTTTTTTAATAAAAGTAAATGACAGACCTCTGGCACTTACTGGCATAAGTTGATTTGAAAGATTTTTCGGCGGTGAACAACTACTTTAACTCTTTAAGGACCAAGCCCAAAATGACCCAGTAGACCACGCAAATTTTCATTTTCGTGTTTTTGTTTTTTTCCTCCTCCCCTTCTAAGAGCTCCAGCACTTTCAGTTTTCTATCTATAAGGCCATGTAAGAGCTTGTTTTTTACAGGAGTAGTTGTACTTTGTAATGGCATCTTTTATTTTACCATAACATGTATGCTGGAACCCTAAAAATATTATTTATGAAGATATAAACTGGTTAAATCGTAAAAAAGAATGCAATATGTTAACTTTTGGGGGGTTCCTGTGTCTACGTAATGCACTATACGGTAAAAGCGACATGATATTATTATTCCATAGGTCAGTCCGAACACAACCATATGCAGGTTTACACAGATTCTCTAATGTTATATATATATATATATATATATATATATATATATATATATTTTTTTTTTTTTTTTATTAAATCCTTTTTACTTGCAATTAATTATTAATAAAATGGGCCTATTGTGACGCTTACAACGTTTTTTTTTTTCACCTATATGGCTGTATGGGGTGTCATTTTTTCCGCCATGATGAGAAATAATGAGAGCATGTATCAGCAGTTTGTTAGAGTCAGGGGTGAGAAAAGATCAGATTCTGGAAATGTTTTTGAGGTGAATGCGGCAGGTGATTTAAACTTTTATTGGGGGAGGGGCGTTGGGGTAGTGTAATAATGACTTTTACTTTTTTTTTTTAAACACATTTTAAGTCCCCCTGGGGGACTTTTACGTACATTACTTTGCTTATTTACACTGATCACTGCTATGCCATAGGCATAGCATTGATCAGTGTAATAGGCTTTCTGCTCATTGAGCCTGTCTATGGCAGGCTCATTCAGCAGAAAGCCGATCGGACCGCATGGAGGCAGGTAAGAGACATCTGGCGGTCCGATACAGTGATCGGGACCCCTGCAGTCACACTGCGGGGGTCCCGATCGGTAAGTGCCACTTACACTTAAACGCATCGGTCACGCCGCGATCCCGGCATTTAAGGGGTTAAGGATACGCTTCAGCACAATCGCTGCAGCCTGTCATTAATGGTGAGGGCCTGGCTACTCACTGCAGCTGGCCCCCACCTCCTATGAAGTGTGCTCCGCTCTGGAGCGCGCTTTATATACCCAGGGTCGTCTGGGCAAAGACTTCCAGGGCGCACCAGTACGTCCTTAGTTGTCTAGGGGTTAATGCTTGAGTCTGATCGTTTGCCATTTGATTATCGGTGGCTGAAGAAGTTGGATGCCATCCTAGGGAGGCTGGGATACATGGATACAGCCTATAGCCTATGGTATGTAACCATGTTTTCCAGGACTCTCCAGGGTTGAATCCAACCTATTCAGCCACCAGTATTCAAACTGAGCATGCTCCAGTTGCGCTCATTTCTATTTCCTTTACATGAATGTATGTGTCAGGTCTAATGCGTGAAATAGCATGGACCTCCGCGCCATTCCACTGAGCTGAATCCCAGAACAAAAATGTACACTGTCTGCATACATTTTTTTTTAACCATGGAACCAAATGTATTATGGCATCCATTATAAGTATATGTCAGTGACTTGGTGAGTACATCCAACGGACACTACTTACAATGGACGTGCCAGTGGATTTTTGCTAACTAAAGTAAAGACAGTGCACAACAGACTTTCTTACTGTGAGATTTTTAAAGGGGTTAAAGGGAAACTAGCAGAATAGAATAATATTTAACCTGCTGTTATGTTCCCATAGGGCAAGTGATGCTGAGAATAAAGGTCATTTTCTTGCCGTCATCCTCAGCACCGTTTTCGCACAATCTTCATTTTTATGAATATGTAAATTAGGCTTTTTGGTGCACTGTTGCCCACTGCTGACCACTTTTTTTTCTTTTTCTATTTACAGTAGTTTTTATTGGTTCCATTTCCATGTGTAGGGGTTGTGCTGTGTTACTGCAGCTCAGCCCTGAAGTGAATTAGTTACAGTACTGGTAATCTATCCAGAGGACAGGCCATCGGTAACATGTGCCCAGAAAACCCCTTTAAAGACAGAAGTTTTTTAAAGGGGTTGTTCACCAAATTTTTATTATTATTATTATTATTATTATTTTTTTTTTTACAAATCAACTTTCCAGAGATTTGTAATTTACTTTTATTAAAACATTTTGAGTCTTTCAATACTTTTCAGCTGCTGTATGTCCTGCAGGAAGTGGTGTATTCTTTCCAGCCTGACACAGTGCTCTCTGCTGCCACCTCTGTCCATGTCAGGAACTGTCCAGAGAAGTAGCAAATCCCCATAGAAAACCTCTCCAAACTGGAAAGAATACACCACTTCCTGCAGGACATACAGCAGCTAATAATAGAAATAAATTACAAATCTCTAGCACTTATTGGCCCCAGTTGATTTGAAAGAAAAATAAATAAAATGGTGAAGGGTTCTGTACAGTGAAGATTAAAAATATAATGATGCTGTGTATAAAGAGCAGCTCATCATGGAAGCGGTAGATAGAGTAATATAACACTGCACAGTCATGGATCAGCTCATGGATTTCACCATGGTGTCTCCTTTTACCAGTGAAATGCTCACATTGATTTAACAAGGAGAGTCAGCTTAGCATACAGCACCCTGTGAGGGGGTTTATTATATGCTTCTTTGATTGTCTATACATCGGAGTTAATAAAAAAAAAATTTAAACTGTAAAAAATAAAAAAAACTGACAAAGGGTGTCACTAAAAAAACTGCACTCAAGGATTAGGAAGGTGTCCATATATATTTGGCCATGTAGAACAGTAATAGATATTACATGAAGAACACAGATCTAGTGAACTCCTAACTTGCCGGTATCGTGGCAGGATGTGGCTGTTCTGTATAATTCTAAAACTCTATCAAGACTTCCTGAATCAGCAGGAACTACGTTGGATAGTTTCTCTTGGCTCTGGAGCCAGTACTAGACTAAAACCAGCCAGTCTGGAGCCTTTGTTGCAATGCTGGAGCCCTGCCAACAGTAGTGGGAACTATGTATACACTGATATACACGTCTGATGTCTGTAGACAAACATGCAGATTTCCCCTTTTATTTTCAATTAACAGTTATACAGCTCTCTCTGTCTCTCTTTCTGTATGTGTATATATATATGAATTTTCCTTTTATCAGATACCATTCTTACTGATGTTTCAAAAGCTGGAAATATTCTTATTAAATAAATAAATAAATAAATAAATAGATAAATATATTTTAAAATTGTTCCAATGAAATCATCTTTATTATGACTGGTTTAAAGTGACTCTGTACCCACAAAATGCCCCCCCCCCCCCCCCCCCCCCCCCATCTGCTTGTACCTTCGGATAGCTGCTTTTAATCCAAGATCTGTCCTGGGGTCTGTTCAGCAGATGATGCAGTTATTGTCCTAAAAAACAACTTTTAAACTTGCAGCCCTGTGTCATATTGGCGTGGCCTAGAGGCTCTATGCCCTAGGCTTGCACTGCCTCTCCGTCCCTCCTCCCCTCGCTCTTCACCTTTAGGAATGCCCCAGGCAGGAATTCTCCTATTCATCACTTGTCTGAACACTTCAGATGAACAGTAAATAATAGATCACAGTGGTTCACTACCTCCTGATTGGGTGTCATATGTACTTCCAAATTCATGCTTGAAATTATGCACTGGTGAGAAGAATTGTGCAATATTCACAGTGGATTTGCACCCTTTTTCTATGTTTTGGACCCATTCCTGGTTTTGGCTAAGAATGCTGACCACAATACTGACCACATACTAGGCTATGTTCCCACATATCGGGCAAAGGCGGCCATCTTGTTACATAGTGAAACACGAACTGGAGAGAATGGAACTGCTGCACATCCCATCTATGGCTGATACTAATGCCGCTAGGCCTATATTAAAAATCAACACCAGAGTGTCTGTATATGAATTGATCAAGCCATATTGCCCCGTGTACCACCGCGCAGGTCCTCTGGTCCACACGGGTCCCTACGCTAACTCCACACCGTGTCGGTCAGCGACCGCCAACCCCGCAAGGCGTGCACGTGCAGGGAAGGGAGGCCATGGAATGGCCCTGCAACCCCAATGTCACAGGACCAGACCCAAAAAGCCCCACCAAAACCCAGCCAGCACCACCGGCGGGGAAGGCTGCCCCCAAACGACACAAGTATGGATATGGTATTACACTTACCATTGCTGCTCTCACAGAATGGGGAAGACATAGGGTCCAGACATGTGAGCACAGGCATATCCTGCTAATTTTGGTCATGTGGGTCTTATAAAGGAGTGCTAGCTGTTCAGAGAGGGAGAACTGTAAAACACGAACTGGAGAGAATGGAACTGCTGCACATCCCATCTATGGCTGATACTAATGCCGCTAGGCCTATATTAAAAATCAACACCAGAGTGTCTGTATATGAATTGATCAAGCCATATTGCCCCGTGTACCACCGCGCAGGTCCTCTGGTCCACACGGGTCCCTACGCTAACTCCACACCGTGTCGGTCAGCGACCGCCAACCCCGCAAGGCGTGCACGTGCAGGGAAGGGAGGCCATGGAACGGCCCTGCAACCCCAATGTCACAGGACCAGACCCAAAAAGCCCCACCAAAACCCAGCCAGCACCACCGGCGGGGAAGGCTGCCCCCAAACGACACAAGTATGGATATGGTATTACACTTACCATTGCTGCTCTCACAGAATGGGGAAGACATAGGGTCCAGACATGTGAGCACAGGCATATCCTGCTAATTTTGGTCATGTGGGTCTTATAAAGGAGTGCTAGCTGTTCAGAGAGGGAGAACTGTAAAACACGAACTGGAGAGAATGGAACTGCTGCACATCCCATCTATGGCTGATACTAATGCCGCTAGGCCTATATTAAAAATCAACACCAGAGTGTCTGTATATGAATTGATCAAGCCATATTGCCCCGTGTACCACCGCGCAGGTCCTCTGGTCCACACGGGTCCCTACGCTAACTCCACACCGTGTCGGTCAGCGACCGCCAACCCCGCAAGGCGTGCACGTGCAGGGAAGGGAGGCCATGGAACGGCCCTGCAACCCCAATGTCACAGGACCAGACCCAAAAAGCCCCACCAAAACCCAGCCAGCACCACCGGCGGGGAAGGCTGCCCCCAAACGACACAAGTATGGATATGGTATTACACTTACCATTGCTGCTCTCACAGAATGGGGAAGACATAGGGTCCAGACATGTGAGCACAGGCATATCCTGCTAATTTTGGTCATGTGGGTCTTATAAAGGAGTAGTAGCTGTTCAGAGAGGGAGAACTGTAAAACACGAACTGGAGAGAATGGAACTGCTGCACATCCCATCTATGGCTGATACTAATGCCGCTAGGCCTATATTAAAAATCAACACCAGAGTGTCTGTATATGAATTGATCAAGCCATATTGCCCCGTGTACCACCGCGCAGGTCCTCTGGTCCACACGGGTCCCTACGCTAACTCCACACCGTGTCGGTCAGCGACCGCCAACCCCGCAAGGCGTGCACGTGCAGGGAAGGGAGGCCATGGAACGGCCCTGCAACCCCAATGTCACAGGACCAGACCCAAAAAGCCCCACCAAAACCCAGCCAGCACCACCGGCGGGGAAGGCTGCCCCCAAACGACACAAGTATGGATATGGTATTACACTTACCATTGCTGCTCTCACAGAATGGGGAAGACATAGGGTCCAGACATGTGAGCACAGGCATATCCTGCTAATTTTGGTCATGTGGGTCTTATAAAGGAGTGCTAGCTGTTCAGAGAGGGAGAACTGTAAAACACGAACTGGAGAGAATGGAACTGCTGCACATCCCATCTATGGCTGATACTAATGCCGCTAGGCCTATATTAAAAATCAACACCAGAGTGTCTGTATATGAATTGATCAAGCCATATTGCCCCGTGTACCACCGCGCAGGTCCTCTGGTCCACACGGGTCCCTACGCTAACTCCACACCGTGTCGGTCAGCGACCGCCAACCCCGCAAGGCGTGCACGTGCAGGGAAGGGAGGCCATGGAACGGCCCTGCAACCCCAATGTCACAGGACCAGACCCAAAAAGCCCCACCAAAACCCAGCCAGCACCACCGGCGGGGAAGGCTGCCCCCAAACGACACAAGTATGGATATGGTATTACACTTACCATTGCTGCTCTCACAGAATGGGGAAGACATAGGGTCCAGACATGTGAGCACAGGCATATCCTGCTAATTTTGGTCATGTGGGTCTTATAAAGGAGTGCTAGCTGTTCAGAGAGGGAGAACTGTAAAACACGAACTGGAGAGAATGGAACTGCTGCACATCCCATCTATGGCTGATACTAATGCCGCTAGGCCTATGACCAAAATTAGCAGGATATGTCTGTGCTCACATGTCTGGACCCTATGTCTTCCCCATTCTGTGAGAGCAGCAATGGTAAGTGTAATACCATATCCATACTTGTGTCGTTTGGGGGCAGCCTTCCCCGCCGGTGGTGCTGGCTGGGTTTTGGTGGGGCTTTTTGGGTCTGGTCCTGTGACATTGGGGTTGCAGGGCCGTTCCATGGCCTCCCTTCCCTGCACGTGCACGCTTTGCGGGGTTGGCGGTCGCTGACCGACACGGTGTGGAGTTAGCGTAGGGACCCGTGTGGACCAGAGGACCTGCGCGGTGGTACACGGGGCAATATGGTTTGATCAATTCATATACAGACACTCTGGTGTTGATTTTTAATATAGGCCTGGCGGCATTAGTATCAGCCATAGATGGGATGTGCAGCCGTTCCATTCTCTCCAGTTCGTGTTTTGCAATTCTCCCTCTCTGAACAGCTAGCACTCCTTTATAAGACCCACATGACCAAAATTAGCAGGATATGTCTGTGCTCACATGTCTGGACCCTATGTCTTCCCCATTCTGTGAGAGCAGCAATGGTAAGTGTAATACCATATCCATACTTGTGTCGTTTGGGGGCAGCCTTCCCCGCCGGTGGTGCTGGCTGGGTTTTGGTGGGGCTTTTTGGGTCTGGTCCTGTGACATTGGGGTTGCAGGGCCGGTCCATGGCCTCCCTTCCCTGCACGTGCACGCTTTGCGGGGTTGGCGGTCGCTGACCGACACGGTGTGGAGTTAGCGTAGGGACCCGTGTGGACCAGAGGACCTGCGCGGTGGTACACGGGGCAATATGGTTTGATCAATTCATATACAGACACTCTGGTGTTGATTTTTAATATAGGCCTGGCGGCATTAGTATCAGCCATAGATGGGATGTGCAGCCGTTCCATTCTCTCCAGTTCGTGTTTTGCAATTCTCCCTCTCTGAACAGCTAGCACTCCTTTATAAGACCCACATGACCAAAATTAGCAGGATATGTCTGTGCTCACATGTCTGGACCCTATGTCTTCCCCATTCTGTGAGAGCAGCAATGGTAAGTGTAATACCATATCCATACTTGTGTCGTTTGGGGGCAGCCTTCCCCGCCGGTGGTGCTGGCTGGGTTTTGGTGGGGCTTTTTGGGTCTGGTCCTGTGACATTGGGGTTGCAGGGCCGTTCCATGGCCTCCCTTCCCTGCACGTGCACGCTTTGCGGGGTTGGCGGTCGCTGACCGACACGGTGTGGAGTTAGCGTAGGGACCCGTGTGGACCAGAGGACCTGCGCGGTGGTACACGGGGCAATATGGTTTGATCAATTCATATACAGACACTCTGGTGTTGATTTTTAATATAGGCCTGGCGGCATTAGTATCAGCCATAGATGGGATGTGCAGCCGTTCCATTCTCTCCAGTTCGTGTTTTGCAATTCTCCCTCTCTGAACAGCTAGCACTCCTTTATAAGACCCACATGACCAAAATTAGCAGGATATGTCTGTGCTCACATGTCTGGACCCTATGTCTTCCCCATTCTGTGAGAGCAGCAATGGTAAGTGTAATACCATATCCATACTTGTGTCGTTTGGGGGCAGCCTTCCCCGCCGGTGGTGCTGGCTGGGTTTTGGTGGGGCTTTTTGGGTCTGGTCCTGTGACATTGGGGTTGCAGGGCCGTTCCATGGCCTCCCTTCCCTGCACGTGCACGCTTTGCGGGGTTGGCGGTCGCTGACCGACACGGTGTGGAGTTAGCGTAGGGACCCGTGTGGACCAGAGGACCTGCGCGGTGGTACACGGGGCAATATGGTTTGATCAATTCATATACAGACACTCTGGTGTTGATTTTTAATATAGGCCTGGCGGCATTAGTATCAGCCATAGATGGGATGTGCAGCCGTTCCATTCTCTCCAGTTCGTGTTTTGCAATTCTCCCTCTCTGAACAGCTAGCACTCCTTTATAAGACCCACATGACCAAAATTAGCAGGATATGTCTGTGCTCACATGTCTGGACCCTATGTCTTCCCCATTCTGTGAGAGCAGCAATGGTAAGTGTAATACCATATCCATACTTGTGTCGTTTGGGGGCAGCCTTCCCCGCCGGTGGTGCTGGCTGGGTTTTGGTGGGGCTTTTTGGGTCTGGTCCTGTGACATTGGGGTTGCAGGGCCGTTCCATGGCCTCCCTTCCCTGCACGTGCACGCTTTGCGGGGTTGGCGGTCGCTGACCGACACGGTGTGGAGTTAGCGTAGGGACCCGTGTGGACCAGAGGACCTGCGCGGTGGTACACGGGGCAATATGGTTTGATCAATTCATATACAGACACTCTGGTGTTGATTTTTAATATAGGCCTGGCGGCATTAGTATCAGCCATAGATGGGATGTGCAGCCGTTCCATTCTCTCCAGTTCGTGTTTTGCAATTCTCCCTCTCTGAACAGCTAGCACTCCTTTATAAGACCCACATGACCAAAATTAGCAGGATATGTCTGTGCTCACATGTCTGGACCCTATGTCTTCCCCATTCTGTGAGAGCAGCAATGGTAAGTGTAATACCATATCCATACTTGTGTCGTTTGGGGGCAGCCTTCCCCGCCGGTGGTGCTGGCTGGGTTTTGGTGGGGCTTTTTGGGTCTGGTCCTGTGACATTGGGGTTGCAGGGCCGTTCCATGGCCTCCCTTCCCTGCACGTGCACGCTTTGCGGGGTTGGCGGTCGCTGACCGACACGGTGTGGAGTTAGCGTAGGGACCCGTGTGGACCAGAGGACCTGCGCGGTGGTACACGGGGCAATATGGTTTGATCAATTCATATACAGACACTCTGGTGTTGATTTTTAATATAGGCCTGGCGGCATTAGTATCAGCCATAGATGGGATGTGCAGCCGTTCCATTCTCTCCAGTTCGTGTTTTGCAATTCTCCCTCTCTGAACAGCTAGCACTCCTTTATAAGACCCACATGACCAAAATTAGCAGGATATGTCTGTGCTCACATGTCTGGACCCTATGTCTTCCCCATTCTGTGAGAGCAGCAATGGTAAGTGTAATACCATATCCATACTTGTGTCGTTTGGGGGCAGCCTTCCCCGCCGGTGGTGCTGGCTGGGTTTTGGTGGGGCTTTTTGGGTCTGGTCCTGTGACATTGGGGTTGCAGGGCCGTTCCATGGCCTCCCTTCCCTGCACGTGCACGCTTTGCGGGGTTGGCGGTCGCTGACCGACACGGTGTGGAGTTAGCGTAGGGACCCGTGTGGACCAGAGGACCTGCGCGGTGGTACACGGGGCAATATGGTTTGATCAATTCATATACAGACACTCTGGTGTTGATTTTTAATATAGGCCTGGCGGCATTAGTATCAGCCATAGATGGGATGTGCAGCCGTTCCATTCTCTCCAGTTCGTGTTTTGCAATTCTCCCTCTCTGAACAGCTAGCACTCCTTTATAAGACCCACATGACCAAAATTAGCAGGATATGTCTGTGCTCACATGTCTGGACCCTATGTCTTCCCCATTCTGTGAGAGCAGCAATGGTAAGTGTAATACCATATCCATACTTGTGTCGTTTGGGGGCAGCCTTCCCCGCCGGTGGTGCTGGCTGGGTTTTGGTGGGGCTTTTTGGGTCTGGTCCTGTGACATTGGGGTTGCAGGGCCGTTCCATGGCCTCCCTTCCCTGCACGTGCACGCTTTGCGGGGTTGGCGGTCGCTGACCGACACGGTGTGGAGTTAGCGTAGGGACCCGTGTGGACCAGAGGACCTGCGCGGTGGTACACGGGGCAATATGGTTTGATCAATTCATATACAGACACTCTGGTGTTGATTTTTAATATAGGCCTGGCGGCATTAGTATCAGCCATAGATGGGATGTGCAGCCGTTCCATTCTCTCCAGTTCGTGTTGTTACATAGTGAGCCGCAAATAATCATGATCTTTATTAGCGGTCGTCTATATAATGAGAGGGCCCCCTTTGCCCGATATGTTCCCGAAGTGAGAACATGGCATTATAGTACATGTAGACCCAACCATAATGTTATTATAAAAAGCTGAAAATTATACTGCCAGAGCCAGAACCATTTCAGTTATCCTCCATTGTGAACTGTGGGTGTTGTCAGGATATAGTTAATGTTTGCTGAGTCTCATTTTATAACTGTGTTACACAGAAACCATCGCTATAAACACATGTGGAGATAATCTTTGAACCCGGAAACCAAGGAATTTCTTGTTGTTTAATGCGTATAAGGCTTCTGGTGACCTAAAGTTTGTTTGCCTCAAAGTTTACACATTCTAATGATATGATGTAAAGTGACATATTCCAGAAGAATTTACCTCAATGGAGAGTAAGGGTGCTATTACACGGGCCGAGCAGGGCCCGATCAACGATGTAAACAAGCGCCGATCTGCTAGATCAGCGCTTGTTTACTGGGCCTATTCCACGGGCCCGATGATTGTTAAGCGAGGGCTGCAGGGACATCGTTACCGATGTCCTTGCAGCCCTTGTTTCATACATTACCTGTCCAGGCTGCAGGTCTTCTCCTTCTCCCGGTCCCGTGCGACAGCATCCACTTCGGAGCGGCCTGACTGCACTGACAGAACGCTCAGCCAATCACTGGCCGCAAACACTGGCTGTGCAGGAGGCGGGGAGTAGGAGAAGACCTGCAGCCTGGACAGGTAATGTATGATGTTTGTTAAATCATCGGTCGTCCGCTGTGTCCGCTATGCCACATAACGATGCGCGGGTGGCGATCGATTTTAGGTTTGAACCTAAATGAACGATCAGCCAATATCACGATCATCGGCTGATCGTTCTCTCTATTCCACAGAGCGATAATCAGCCGAATCGGGCCAATTCGGCCGATTATCGCTCTGTGGAGTAGGCCCCTGAGGTCCAAGCCAAACTAAAGCCCAAAAGGGGAATATTTTTCTTTGAGGATAGCATCATAAAGATGTGTGGAGGCTTTAAGGACACTAAAGGAGACATTTATTAGACTAGCGAAGTCATACACCAATCTTAGATCAAGCCCTGCCCCTTTATCCTGGCCGGATTTACTTCGAGGAGAACAGCTCTTAGTCCAGATGGCGAGACCAGATGCAGGTGTAGATTTCTACATGGGTTTTGCCTGTTTCCAGATGTAAACAATGATAACTTTTGGGAGGAGGCCCCGCTTCGACCCATCCCCTCCAACCCTGATTGGGAATTTTTGCCAGTTAGGGTCTATTTACACAGAAAGATTATCTGACAGATTTCTGCCAAAGATCTGAAGCCAAAGCCAGGAATGGATTTGAAAAGAGGAGAAATCTCAAGCTTTCCTTTACGTCCTGATCTCTGTTTATAGTCTGTTTCGGGCTTTGGCTTCAAATCTTTAGCAGATAATCTGTCAGATAATCTTTCTGTGTAAATGTACCCTTAGAAAACTCAATTGAAGTTGGGGTTACCCATATGCAGGTAGCTGTTTCAGAGTTATTGCTAGGGATGAGCGAATTTACAGTGTTAGCAAATTGAAGCGCTTTACTAGGCTTAGCCGTCAGCTTGTCCGCCAGCTGGCTTTGACCTTGTGCACTTAGGTGCCTGGAAAAGCTGGATCCAGACCTGGGACACTTTTCCCAGTTTCCCAGTACTAGATCCAGCTTTTTAAGGCACCCAGAGCAGAGTGGCATGGAGTTCAAAGGAAGCCAGCTAACAAGATGATGGCTAAGCCTAGCAAAGCGCTTCACTTTGCTAACACTGTAAATTCGCTCATCCCTAGTTATTGCTCTTCAGCAGTACAGCACAGCAGTACACACTCTAAACTAGGATACCCCCCAAAAGTAATCCTCTCCTGGACCCTCACAGCTGGCACCGCAGGCATACTGCTCCATGGCCGCCACGTACTCCGCACATCCCGCTACTGATGTGAGTATTCCGGGGAGGTCTGGGGGGATGTCTTATAAGACATACCCTGAATATAAGACAAAGAGCAAAAATTCATACAAGGTATTAACTTATTTTCAGGGGAAACACTGTATCATTGTGGGACAGGGTGTTGGCATCGTGGGCCAAATAGAGAATGTTTCTCCTTAAATAGAGCATCATAAAGGTGTGTGGAAAGGTATAGGTCATTTAGGCCTCACTGGGAATTCTGGGAAGAAGGATATGCAAAGCAGCTCTTCCATGCCATCTTTTACAGGTAGCTTTCCTTTCAAATCAGTGTTTGAAGGTACCTTAAAAACAGAGTTTTCCATATTTGCATAAATTCCCAATTATGTTTTTAACGCTTCTAATTGCAGTCGAGCAATGACTTGAAGGGAAACTAACCAACCAGTGGTGTCAGACTTTGCATATCCTTCTTTCTATAAAGTAACTGGTTACCGAGCTGACAAATGTCTCATCTGATTCACTGGTAACCCAGGAAGTAAGGGTCCTTTAGGGCCCTATTCCACTGGACGATTATCGTTTGCATAATCGTTAACGATTAACGATCTCAAGCGACCCCTACTGCGAAAGACCTGAAAATGTTCACTCATTTCCATGGAACGATAATCGTTACTTATGATCGTAATTGCGATCGTTTTTTCTTCGCTATTTATTCGCTATTGCATTCGTATCTATTGCGAACGAACGATGTCTTATTCAATGCGAACAATTTGCGAACGAGCAACGATAAAAATAGGTCCAGTTCTTATAAAGCGATTTCTCGTTCGGTCGTTAATCGTTAACTGCATTTCAACCGAACGATTATCGTTTAGATTCGAACGATTTAATGATAATCTGAACGATAATCGTCTGGTGGAATAGGGCCCTTACCATAGGCCGATGGCCTTCTTATCATAGGGATCAGCGCATTCATTTACAAAGCCTTTAGACAGCTTGATCAAGCGTGTAGTCATTTAAATTCATCATTATGGGCTGCACATCCTATTTACACAGGGTATTCATCTGCTGATCGCTGGCCCTTTTACACAGGCGAATGTCGGGGTTGAGGGGTCGTACAGACGCGCATTCCCTGGATAATAAGCCCACATGAAAGGGCCTTACGTGTCCTTGGTCCTCCTGCAGACAGGTCAGGCAAGTACTCTCGGCTGAGCACTTACTAAGTGTCTTGTGCCTACTGACCCAACTAACAAATATGCAATACTCACGTGTCAAGATGAGGTTTAATGTAAAGTATACTGCTTCTAAACTGAGAGAATGGATTATGGCCATCTCATTGCACAAACTATACAGTCATGGCCAAAGTTTCGAGAATGACACAAATATTATATTTTCACATCATCTGCTGCCCTCTGGTTTTTATGTGTGTTTGTCAGATGTTTTTATCACATACAGAAATATAATTGCAATCATATGAGTAACAAAAGCTTATATTGACAGTTAGAATGAGTTAATGCAGCAAGTCAATATTTGCAGTGTTGACCCTTCTTCTTCAGGACCTCTGCAATTCTCCCTGGCATGCTATCAATTAACTTCTGGACCAAATCCTGACTGATAGCAGTCCATTCTTGCACAATCAATGCTTGCATTTTGTCAGAATTTGTTGGTTTTTGTTTGTCCACCCGTCTCTTGATGATTGACCACAAGTTCTCAATGGGATTAAGATCTGGGGAGTTTTCAGGCCATGGACCCAAAATCTCTATGTTATGTCCCCTGAGCCATTTAGTTATCACCTTTGCTTTATGGAAAGGTGCTTCATCATGCTGGAAAAAGCATTGCTGATGGCCAAACTGCTCTTGGACGGTTGGGAGAAGTTGCTCTTGGAGGACATTCTGGTACCATTCTTTATTCATGGCTGTGTTTTTAGGCAAGACTGTGAGAGAGCCGATTCCCTTGGCTGAGAAGCAACCCCACACATGAATGGTTTCAGGATGCTTTACAGTTGGCATGAGACAAGACTGGTGGTAGCGCTCACCTCGTCTTCTCCCAATAAGCTGTTTTCTAAATGTCCCAAACAATAGGAAAAGGGATTCATCAAGGAAAATGATTTTCCCCCAGTCCTCAGCAGTCCACTCCCTGTACCTTTGGCAGAATATCAGTCTGTCCCTGATGTTTTTTTCTGGAGAGAAGTGGCTTCTTTGCTGCCCTCTTTGAGACCAGGCCTTGCTCCAAGAGTCTCCGCCTTACAGTGCGTGCAGATGCACTCACACCTGCCTGCTGCCATTCCTGAACAAGCTCTGCACTGCTGGTAGCCTGATCCCGCAGCTGAAACACTTTTAAGAGACGGTCCTGGCGCTTGCTGGTCTTTCTTGGGCGCCCTGGGGACTTTTTGGCAACAATGGAACCTCTCTCCTTTAAGTTCTTGATGATGCGATAGATTGTTGACTGAGGTGCAATCTTTCTAGCTGCGATACTCTTCCCTGTTAGGCCATTTTTGTTCAGTGCAATGATGACTGGACGTGTTTCTTTCGAGATAACCATGGTTAACAGAAGAGAAACAATGATGCCAAGCACCAGCCTCCTTTTAAAGTGTCCAGTGGTGTCATTCTTACTTAATCATGACAGATTGATTTCCAGCCCTGTCCTCATCAACACCCACACCTGTGTTAATGGAGCAATCACTGAAACGATGTTAGCTGGTCCTTTTAAGGCAGGGCTGCAATGATGTTGAAATGTGTTTTGGGGGATAAAGTTCATTTTCTAGGCAAATATTGTTTTTGCGAGTAATTGCTGTTAAGCTGATCACTCTTTATAACATTCTGGAGTATATGCAAATTGCCATTTTAAAAACTGCAGCAGTGGACTTTGTAAAAACGTCATATTTTTATCATTCTCAAAACTTTTGGCCATGGCTGTACAGTCTGTCTATATACGATGATGTGCCAAGTAGTGGCATATTCTTCTTTAGACTATGTTCACACAACATAAGTTTTGTACTAATCACGGCCGTTGTTACCAATCTGCAACAACAGCTGTGATTACTACAAAACTCACGTTGTACTGCAGTCAGAGGGAATCCCAGCCAGAGCGTATACACATAGGGCCACATGTATCATCCGGCGAACGGATGATTTTTGGCGGAAAGTGCCGATTTGCGTATTATTTTATACGCAAATGGCCGATTTGCGAATTCAATAATCGCAAATCGGCACTTTCCGCCGAGTACGCCAGGGGGCGGAAAGGGGGCGGAAAGTAGGCGGGAAGTGGGCGGAACGGAGGGCGCGGACTCAGAGTCCGCGCGATTTATCATCCGTTCCGCCCAAATGTACGCCGAAATCCTACTCCAGTCCTCAGCTGGCGTAGGTTTTCGGCGGTGCGCACCGGCGCGCACAGGATTTATGTACAGGCAGTCCGCCTCTACATAAATCCCCGTACCGCCGGAGCTGCGGGGGCATTTTTAAGTCCGGCGTAAAAAACGCCGGACTTAATAAATGCCTTCCATAGTATACACTCCGTCAGGGATCCCTAATGGCCGGGCGAAAAACTAATATGTCAGTTTTGTGCGGCCACTATTCATCTGGATGCACTCCCCATTGTTGGCTATGGTGAATTGGGATCCAGAGGCACATGGATGCGCCCGCATCCCAATTCAGCACACATAAAGATCATCCGTCCGGTACTGAAACAGGCCATTCTGTGACACGGCCGGGTCACAGAACAGCCGGTGTCATACGTAGTGTGAACACGGCCTTATACTGCATAGGGGTGTTCTCCTTCGTGATTAGACAAGATGAATGAATAACAAGTCTGTGACAAAATCTACAAGAAATCCAGCAGGTAGCTTGTTTGGTGGATTTTATTTCCTGACCTTTATATTTGCATGGATTTTTAAGCTCCCAATATTTTTTACTACAATGATATTAAGTGCAGATCACATTAAAGGGCGTTTGCCGGTACATTTCCCCGTAGAAATCCTCAACCACTGCCAAATTGCTGTGGGGAATGCAGGTGTAGTAGAGATGAGCAAACCTCGAGCATTTGATTACAGGTGGCTGAAGAAGTTGGATGCAGCCCGAGGGGGTCCTGGAAAACATGGATACAGCCTATGGTCTATGACTGTATACATGTTTTCTAGGTGGCCTTAGGGCTGCATCCAACTTCTTCAGCCACCGGTAATCAAATGGTGCATGCTCCAGTTAGGGCGAAGCCAAGTGTGTTTGAGGTTCGCCAAATCTGTAGTTTGTGATCATAGCCATTTCTGTGCCCTGGGCAGCACTGGTGCGGTAAGCAAATCTTAAAGTGTAGATGTCATTTAAATGTCATTTTTTAGAATTTAATAAATGTCAATAATACAAGCGATTTTAAGAAACTCTAATAGGTTTTTATTAAGCAAAAGATTTTTCTTCAGTACTCAAAAAGCTGTTTTCCTACCTCCCCCCTCATTTCAGAAGAATTGCTCTATGGAAAGGGGAAGGGTCGAGGGGGATGAGTAAGCAGGGAGAGGAGAAAAGGCAGCCCTGCACAAAAACGACATCCTGCAATCTTCTCTCACCAAGCTCCCAGACCTTTCTGACTTCTGAATCGAGCATTTTATTTGCCCAGTCACCAAACTGTGTGTCTGCTTCTCTGCTCCTACTGCTCACTCATCCCCCTTGGCCCCTCCCCCCTCCATAAGTTATAATGGACACAGCAGAATCTGTCTTCACTTTGCTCCTTCGCTTTGTCTGATAATGAGCAGATATAAAGAAGGAAGGTGGGAGGCTGCAAAACAGTTTTTTGAGTACAGAAAGAGGCTTTTTTGCATAATAAAACCTATAACAAAGTTTCTTAAAATTGCTTGTACAATTGATTTCTGCAAAAAAAAGTAAAAGACAGGGACATTATAAACTACCAGTAAAAAGGAATAGGAGAAGCATGGCTAGGGGAATTGGCCACACTTCAGCTACAAGGCCATATGTCAGGAAGTTACCTCAGCTGGGTCCAGCGGCATCTGCTTCTGACTCGAGTGAGCCGAGTGACGTCACAGAGACCCGACGGCGTCTCTAGCAACCGGGGACGCTGCGGTCTCACGTGACAGTCAGCCGGCCAGCCGGCACATAGCTGGGCGGCCACTGCTTAGGCTTAGGATCACTCTGCCACTCAGCCTGCAGTGCCGCAGCTGTTCTGTGGCTGGATTCAGGAGGCCAGACCAATCAGCCTTTGGTCCGGGCTCCTGATCCAGTATAAGTAACAGTCAGAGCCAGCTTCAAATCTCTGGCTTTTAGGTTAACTCCTGCTCCCAGCTCCCCAGTGTCTACTCCAACGAATCCCTTCCGCCTGACCGACTTGTTATAATGACCCCCGCCTGACTTGTGACTATCCATTGTTTTGCTGATTCTGTACTGCATTGCCCGTGTGGTTTGACCCGACTTGTCCACTACTATTTATTGTGTTTTGTTTGTCCGTATTGTTCTGTGTTTCACATACGTAGCGTAGGGAACGTCTTTGTGGTTGTCCGCGACCGCCTAGGGTCGATTGAGGCAAGTAGGCACGGTCAGTGGGTGGATTCAGATCTAGGGCCCACTGTCTCTGTCCTGTCTGTACCTGCCAGTCCTGACGCCATATCTTCAGGACAGTTGAGGGCCCAAATAAAAATGTAATGAACAGGGACACCAATGTGAATATAGGTAACCATTAGAGATGAGCAAACCGGGTTCTGGTTCGAGTCCATCCGAACCCGAACGATCGTCATTTGATTAGCGGGGGCTGCTGAACTTGAAATGCTGAAAATTAGGGTTCGGATCGACTCGAGCATGCTCGAGGTTCGCTCATCTCTAATAACCATGCTTTCTCAGCAGCTATCTAGCACTGGCCATGGGTTTGTAGGGAAAAATGTGCTGTTAGTGTCTTGTGGAATGAGTTGTTACGTATATTAAAGAATGCGTTTATGTTAAAACACCGTCTAAATTTCAAGCCTTCTTTAAGACTATTTTTTTATTATTAAAAGAAAAAAACATACATCTACGATAATGCTTTTTTACACTAGATAAAAAGAGACATGGTCTATCATTCATTTGCATACATAAGATGGATCATGCACAAGTGCCCTTGTCTTTTTGCTTGGGATGGTTGACGCCAGGTATAATTAGAAGCCTTGTGCCAGCAGAATCTAAATGGATTTATAATCACGACTGGGTGCTACACTGGATTTAAATGTGGCCAACATAACATTGCTGTTTGGTAGAATTTTATCATGAAAAAAGATAAATATATATATATATATATATATATATATATATATATATATATTTAGGCTAGGTTCACACTATGTAACTGTGCGGCTGTATTTGCGGCTGTAATTGTGCGGCGGTACTTTTGGTGGTTCATGCGTACGCTGGAAAGTATACGATATACGGCTGCACAGTGCACACTATGTATGAATCTACGGCCCTATCGTAAACGGACCCGTAAAAAATGAACAAGACCATTGTTTGCGGCTGGACATGCGGCCGAGGATTGACAGGCGGTCCGTACGGAGTACTTCAAAAATAGCCGGCAATGATGCCGAATGCCGATGCCTCTAATAGTTAATATATTAAATTAATAAAACACATTTTCTTTGTAATAAAGTCCCTTTCGTTGTTCAATAATTTAATTCTAACGAATCCATCATTGTGCAATTAAATATACTGTTAAAATAAATATATATATAAATAAATGTATATTTATATATATATTGTGGACATGTCACAGGAAAGGTGTTCGAGGGGAGGTACATCTCACCCAGGCTTCGGCACATGGTGAGGTGGTAAATCCGGGAAAGATCTCTTACTCAGCAGTATTATGCTGCTGAGTTGTTCTTTACATTTTCCGGGCCGGATTTACTGGAATGGTGGGTAGGTTGGTAGTGGGACCTGCCATTCCCTTCCCCCCGATCCAGTTCGGTTGTTGCAGTCAGGTGGGCCCTGATTAGCCTGCAACAAGTTAAAAGCTCTACAGAGCTACAGGGGATTGCTCTCAGCCAGGGTGAACAGCCTGCATGCTGTGTTTCCTGGGAGCAAGGAGTACTAACACTGCTGGGGTCTATTCACACCCTGCGATACCGCCTCTGGAAGTGTCAGATAGGTGACCTGTGTTAGTAAGTGCCCAGACGGGCAAGACCTTTTTTTGTTTGTTCTGTTTTCAAGCATGGTATTGCTCTATTTACGTTTAATGGACTGTTTATGCCGCTAATAAACGCCAAGTTGACCTTTTATAACTCAAAGCCTGATGTGAACTGTGTCCACACACACCATCCCCCGGGAAGATCCCTACAATATTTATTTTTTGACAGTATATTTAATTGCACAATGATGGATTCGTTAGAATTACAATATTGAACAACGAAACCGATTTTATTTCAACGAAAATGTGTTTTATTAATTAAATATTAATTAGTACAGGAAGCTCCATAAGCCGTTAATTCATATTGTCGGCAATAGAGCTTTCTGTACTAATCATCACTTTACTTTAATACAAAGAGACATAAAGGCAAAAAAAGGAAGGACCGCGCTCCAGTGAACCAAGATATGCATAAAATGGGTAAAGGTTCCACTTACTTCACATGGGGGATAGATAACCAGTATCTTATCCCCCTCCAAGAAGGCCGATACTCAAATAACCAGGGTAAGAACAGTGTAGGAAGCCACAGGTCATAGGTGTAAGGTATTTTAATAGACTTTACTTTAATGAAAACATCAAATGTTTCTTCTAATTATGTTATGACAATAGCATTATTAGAAGAAACATTTAGAATTATATGTGCGCTCAGCTGATTGGCTGATCGGCTGAGCGCACATATAAAGAGCCGGTCCGCAGCACAGTGACTTCATTGTGCTGTGGACCAGCGAAGAGGACACATCGGAGTGAGTATAGAGCTCTCCCCACCCCCTCCCCAGCACTGCACCCCTCCCAGCAAAGAAGGGGGGTCACTTAACCCCTTCCTTGCTGGGATGGGTGCAGTCTGACATCAGTCTGGCCTCCAAGGGGTTTTGCTTTAAAAACTTCAGAAATGGGTTCAAAGTAATGGGCAAAATAAAGCAAGTCATTATGTCTCCTACCTGCCAGATCCACTCTTGGCTTTGGCTCAAAAAGTGCATTGAAAGCTTTATAAAAACCCTGCCATTCGTGAAACCAGCATTAGGCTAGCTTCACACACATGCTCATTATTTACGACCTGCTTTTTTTAAAAAAAAAAATTACAGCTGTATTTTAGTTGTTTTTTTTTTTTTTTACTTTGTGTGAACATAGTCATAGGCTGGGTTCAAATGCATCTCCTATCAATATTTGATGCCTAGAATAGGATATTGTTCAGTATTTGATCTTCATTTTGCAGCTCATTTTAAGCCAAAACCTAAAGTTAATCTTAAACACAGAAAAGTTTGCAAAACTTTCCACTTCTGCTTTTGGCAAAAAATTATCTACAAAATGAGGATCAAATATTGACCAATATCCTATTCCAAGCACCATTAGTCGTATAGGCATATACTGTATATGCTGTGTACATCTAGATTCAGTCATATCTCTAGATCACACTAGAAATATAAGTGGCGTGCTGCACTACACCAGTGTATGTAGGCTGCAATCAGCTGAAAATCCCAGGAAGAAAGACGGATGGTGCTCAAGCCGCATACACAGTCAATCATGTAGCACGTAGAAAAACAGCAGCACTCACCCATGTACAGTATGCTTTTCATGGGCTTATTTACTTTTATGAAACTGTAGCCGGGTGCATGGCTGTGGTCTGCACATTTTATATGATACAGTTTCACAAAAAAAAATGTCCATGAAAATTATACATGGGTGAGTACCACTGTTTTTCTACTTGCTAGATATCTCTAGATAACTATTTCTTCTACAAGCCTACTTTTGAAACCAGAGTTCCCTGTCAAATTCTAAAGGTTAACAGCCAATCCCACAGGAACCTTACACAGACTACTGACTTAAAATTGAAGATTCTGTTTTCCAGACACCTGTACAAAAAAAACAAACACATTCTTGTATAAAACTCATAAATACTTTATAGCGCTTATTTTAGAATTTCAGGAATCTAAGATATAAGGTATAGTTCTGCTTACTTGATTATATGCTTTTCTTAACCTCTTAAAGGGAATTTGTCACTATTTTTACATAAAAACAATAGGTAAAAAATAGACAGGGAGCCCATCAAGTTCAACTTCTGACCCTACTGTGTAGATCCAGAGGAAGGCAAAAAAAAACAAAACATGAGGAGGTAGAAAGTCTTAATAACAAAAGTTCACTAAACATTTTAAAAAACTTAAAGGGAACCAATCGGCCCGTTTTGGCTGATATGGTCCCTGCATCACTGGATAAAGCTGTCCTTCATACATACTGTCCGTGGCTGCATCAGCAGCTTTATCACAGTGAAAAAGCAGTTTAATAAGCCAGACACGCAGCAGGCAGAGGCGGGGAGGTAGTCATCTGGGCAGCTCCCCGTCCCTGTGTAGTCACCGCTTTCTGCCTGTCAGTGTGCTCGGAAGGGGGTGATTGACAGGCAGAGGGGGTTATTAAACTGCTTTTTCGCTGTGATAAAGCTGCTGCTGCAGCCGCGGACACTATATCCCGCAAGCTAAACAGCAGCTTTATCCAGCGATGCAGGGAACCATATTAGCCAAAACGGGCTGATTGGTGCCCTTTAAGCCTAGAGTTAATAAGGAGCAATGTTTTACAAGCTGGTCTTTAGCTAACCTGCGGGACAGTACAATACAGTGTGGTTTTCAGCTAACATTTACACATACAGTATTTTCAGGAAAAAATTGTAGTAAATCTGGCGAATGCAGGAGAAGTAAAGTGCTAAATGTTAACACTTTGGATACAATGGAAACATTTCAATATGTTAAAGGGTTACATATGGTCCAGGGGAGAAGTGTATTTAGATACAAACTAAACACCTAATCAAGGGTGCCCAACCAAGGTCATTTAAAGGGGTTATCCACCTAAGAGCTAAAAAATCAAATGCTAGCTGGTGTAACTTGCCCAGTCCTCCTGAGTATTTTGAGCCATCTCCTGTCTTTCTAGCTGCTGCCATTCCTGAGTTACAAATTTTTCTAAAAGTGATCTATATCCAAGATGGCACCGGACAGAAAACTACATTTCCCATCATGCATCTCCCTGATTGTTCCGTTTGCATACTCTCCTCCTTAGCTTTCTTTCCTGCCCACTGCTGTCATTACTATTGCACAGTAACCACAGGACTGTTTTTTTTTCACTTACTTTGCATCACAAAATTCATACTAACTGATGATGGAGCAGAGCAGACGCATGCATGGTGTAGCTGAGGGGTGTAGTGTAGGTTTAGATATCTGCTTGTTAACTGTGAATGAAAACATTCTAGTTCCATTAAGACTCTACGAACATCCATAACACTTACAATATACAGAGCTGTGGCACAAAGACAGGTGCATATGCCTGCATTCATTGACAACAAGCAGAGATACGACTATAACTTTTCATATTACAGATACATGTAAGTGTATGGAAACCCATACACAATTAACCCAGCCCCCCGATAGGAGATCCTGTGTCTTCAAATCGAGGGGGGGAAGAGGGAGCTTAGCGTGGTCAGTGTGGACACAGAGGACATGAATTTAGACATCCAGAGTCGGTAAGTATGAGAAAAAGACAGGGAAAGGGTGCAAGATAGAATATACATGTATATTAGATGTAGGGTGGTATTAGGAAGTGGGAATATTAGAATATTTTTTTTAAGAGAAAACAGTTAGCAGATTTGTAATTTACTTCTATTTAAAGAAGTCTTCCCATACTTATCAGCTGCTGTATGTCCTGCAGAAAGTGGTGTTTTCTATGAGATTTTGCTACTGCTCCGGACTGTTTCTGTCTTGCAGAGAGGTGGCAGCAGAAAGCATTGTGTCAGAGTGGAAAGAAGACACCAATTTCTGCAGGACCAACAGCAGCTGATAAGTAATGGGTATTTTTAAATAAAAAAGTTAATTTATAAAATAAAGTCCAAAAAAGGAATTTACAAATCTATAAAACATTTTGAAAACAGTTGGCTATTTTTAGCTGGAGTACCCCTTTAGAGTAGTAATGTCACTCCTCCTCACCCTATGTGCGTTTCTGTGCAGTGGATAGTGTCAACTAGGCGGGGCTACATAACAGTTGCTGTTAAGCCCCGCCTAGGTGACACTGTCCACTGATGAAATTAAGCGATTTTAGAGCAGAAAGAAGACAGACAAGTTTTATACAGGTATATATCACATGTGAAGCTTCCAGATTGTATGGAGAATGACACATAGAGTAAGGGGGGGGGGGGGGCTGGGGGAGACAATATCACTTGTGGATTGGCTAATATTGGTAAAAGATAATAACCATACAGTTGGTGTCCAGCATAACCTCAGATACGCCCTGTTCACACTGAGCAAGAACATTGGAATCCCGACATGCCCTGCTTTAAGTGAAGGAGAGGGCGTGCGCGCATCCGCTTCCTCCCCTTTCCACTCATAGAAATGACATGTCACTTCTTTGAGCAGAGAGCAGTGGTAGCGGAGGAACGCGCTCTCTCCTTTACTCAAAGCAGTACACTGAGCACGGCGGGATTCCGCGGCTCAAAGCTCCGCCGTGGAATTGCGACCTTCTTGCTCAGTGTGAACGGGGCCATATACTGTATAGTAGTGTAGCAAACATATGGTACAAGGACGCGTTTCGGCCAAGCATGGCCGTCATCAGCCTAAGCTGATGAATGCCATGCTTGGCCGAAACGCGTCCTTGTACCATATGTTTGCTACACTACAATAAAGAAGCATAATCTACTTGGTGAGTGCCGGGCTCTTCCTAATATCTGAACATTTTTCTCACCTCGAGCACCACCGCCACGGAAGTGCCGTCTTCTACATATTTCTACAATATACTGTATAGTATCCAGTTACAATTTGAGCAAAACTCAAATACAATTCTACTAGAGATGAGTGAACCTGGAGCATGCTCGAGTCGATCCGAACCCGAACTTTCGGCATTTGATTAGCGGTGGCTGCTGAAGTTGGATAAAGCCCTAAGGCTATGTGGAAATCATGGATATAGTCATTGGCTGTATCCATGTTTTCCAGACAACCTTAGGGCTTTATCCAAGTTCAGCAGCCCCAGCTAATAAAATGCTGAACGTTCGGGTTCGGATCGACTCAAACCCGAACGCGGTTCGCTCATCTCTAAATACTACCAAATCTACAAGTACAAAACCTACCAGCAATCCTATAGTCATTAGAATACATAAGGGAATATACTGCATGTCCAAAAAAATTACAGGACGACTTCCAGAGACGTGATACTATAAGTCTTACATAACACTGGGGATGAAAGCAGACATTTTTTTTTCTTTAATAAACCGGCCTGCTATCCGCGATACAAGAGACAAAGCCGGATGTTAGAAGCTAGGGGCTTTCTGCAAATTTTTCTAGTGACAAGTGAATTTTATTCCCCAGAGATTATGACTGCAGGTAGAAGACTTCTCATTTATTATCCTCTATCTAGACTTTTCTCAGCAAGTGTTAAGGATTCTGCCGGCATAACGCTAACAATTGTAGGACCGTTCCTCTCCCTTTGAGTCAGCACCAGGGACTTCTTCTCAGCACTTCAAGGCTTCCTGCCATGGCACACATTGACTTTGACTTGGTTACAGCTTAGCTCACACTTGCTTATTGCCCTTCTTGTGCTTAATTAACTTGAAGAAAGAAAGTAAGCAGTTTCGTCTCGACGCTGATGATACCTTAGAGGGGAAGAAAAGAACGGCCAAAGAGCATCTGGGTGAATCACAAATGAGGAGGCACAAATCTCAATGGTTTTTTTTATAGGATGAACAGCTTATCCTCCTGATCCTGCTAGAGCGAGAATGGAGAATCAAAAGGAGGAACTAACCACAAATAAATCGAGCAGTAATCGGGGTAAAGACGGTGATAGCAGTTGGCAGAAGCTGCATGAGCCAGGTACTAATGTATAGCGTTATGCTTGCTATTTACCTCCTAGCAGGAATTACGCAGGCGTTGATACAGAGAGCCCTGACATGTTGGTTTGTTTGATTTATCCTAAGTTCTTTCATCCCGAGAGCGGCTTACATCTCAACACAACACAACCATGAACTGCGATGACAGCCCTGGGTTCTACGCACTAACAATTCCGTAAGAGAATTAACCGGGGAGAAAATAACACGCTCATTACACTAATGTCAGTATCAAATAAAAGTATTATGGGCAACACAAAGAGCCAATTACTTTGAGACCTATTGGTTTTATGTATCACAGCATTCGGATTAAGGCCATATAATAGTAACAAAAATATATATATATATATATATAGATGATTGGGATAGCAATCAAAGAGACAAGGATGGATGGAGTGGTGATCCAACAGGCTCCGTTGCAGGTGATTCATTTCTCTCCTTAGATAGAGATATCACATAGCACAGATGACGTTAATCACAACCCATTAAGCAAACTGCATGACTTGATTATTCACTGGTGGATGGCTCTTTCCCAAGCCGTATCCCATATAATTTCCTACAGCCACTTGAAATCCATATTGGTGGGGGTATTCATGCCAGTCAGAACACACAACACAGGGTTAATTGGAGTACGGTCTATGGGAAACACAGAGGTAGCTTGGCTTTGCTTCTGATACTATAGTGCATTATTGCTCTGTAAACTATACATGATAATACAAACTAATTTCTTATAGTAAAATGCATATAGTATTATTATAGATGCATGGTGTACTATCTATAAACTACTGTATTTTCCTGCATATAAGACTACTTTTTAACCAAGGAAAATCTTCTCAAAAGTCAAGGGTCGTCTTTTATGCCGGATGTCGTCTGATAAGGGCGGGTGCTGAAAAACTTCTGAACTGAGCTAAAAAACGGCCGCATCCCCACCGTATGCGGAGACCATATGAAGGGTGGAGCAAGCTGCAGGCACCCGAGGAATGGAAAAAAGAGATACGGTAGAGTGGCGCTGTTCCCAGAAACACACACCCTCTTTCACCCATTTGGCCGCCCTTGTATCCTCCCGGTATTAGTGTACCTCCTTCTCTGCCTCTAAGATCTCGCTGCGGTCTGATGATTTTTATTCATTTTTATTTGGTGTAAGTAGGAAGAGGGGTAGTCTTATAGGGCGAGTATATCCCAAACTCTATATTCTAACTGGAAAACTTGGGGGTCGTCTTATACCCTGGAAAATACGATAGTACTAATAAAATGTGTAGAAAGTGGTCACAGCCAATCAGTATCTACCTTTTATCTTGTGCTTGATGTCTGTGAGATGGATGTTTAATGTAACCATTAAGTCACGATCCTCCCTGCCCTGCTGCACAGCACCTTTGGGTGGGCACATGGAATTGCCCTTATCAGTGGTTGAGGAGCTGCACCACAAGGGCTACTGATTGGCAATTTCATGTGCCAACCTCAGAAGGGCAGCATGGCAGGATCATACTTGTTCAGAATAAAGGTGGCAGGGGAGGGAGGATATGTTTTATTTCCATTTGACCGCCCTCAATGAACATGGAAACATGTGCATAGCTATCAGGGAAGCAAGCACAGCAGATGCTATAGGGCCCAACAACTAAAGGCCCATTTTTAGACCTAAGTTTCATTGGCGATGACTAGATAATTCTAATAAATTGAAATAGAGTATGTTTATAAATCCTAAATCTCAAATTTAGTTTTGAAAAATATAAATTGTGAGGTGGCACATGCACTATTTCATATTGAAAATAAGAGACAAAAACAGTGAAAACAAGACAAGATATATAGTAATTTTTTTCCAGTGCTATAGAAATAACAGCATAAGCACACTGTAAACACTATAACTTGGCAATTGGAAACTAAGGGTCATATTACACAGCCCAACATGTAATGTAAGCGAGTGCTGATCGTCTTAATGATCATGAAGCAAGGGCTGTATGCATACACTGGTAGCAATGTCCGAACAGCCCTAGCTGTATGTAGTAAATAATAATATACTTACCTCTCCGTTTCCTTGTGTCTTTCTAGCTTCTCCCCACCCACTGCAGTGACAGGCCACTCAGCCAATCCCTATACGAGACAGTGACAGGACAGTGCCATGGCCAGTGATTGGTTGAGTAGTCTGTCACTGCACAGATGGCTTCAGATGTGCTAGCAGCGGTTGTAGCGAGTGAGGATAAGCTAGAAGGGCACTGGGCACATGGACATGTAAGTATATTGGTGCGGGCCAAGCATCACTAAGCCCCTGCTGTGGGGCAGATGACAGGTCCAGCACGAAGGCACAAAAGGGGTAGCACAAGGATAAACCTCAGAGATAGACAGGTAACAGGGTCAAAGTAGGCACTCAAATGGCACAGGATGGGGGAGAGTGAAGCAGGATTGGTGTCAGGCTAGCAGGGGTTCATGTAGGTGAGTCAGATGGGCATCCAGGAATCTATACACTAGAGGGACGTTTAAGCTTTGACCGTTGTGGCATCGGGTACCAGAATATGAAATATATATTAGAAAAGAAGAGGGAAAGTACAAATAGGAAACAGTGGAATTTCCGCAAGGGTATTTCAGAAAATAAAAAGGTGACCCTACTACTGTAATGCTAGAAAAAACTACAGCATATGAGTTTATAAAAATCTAATCAAGAGACAATCTATACAGTAGTTTTTCCCGCTAACTACTTTAGAGAAGAATGAATTGGAGAGCAGAGTATCTACTATAAGATCTTCACGAGATGAATATCTTAATCCGTCAATGTTATCGGCTCTTTAATGATCGGTAAACAGCATATATAACACCGCCCTATAAGAAAGATTTGTATGTTTTCCAGGTTCTTATAACGCAGTGGCACTACTGAATAACTAATTGTCTAACATATAGATCATCAGCACAAAGGGAAATAATAATAAAATATATCTCTAGCAGCTTCTCTAATTGCCTGATCGTTCTCATTCATAGCTAATTACCACAATTATTTTCTCATGGTTGCAAAATCCTTTTAATACTCTCTCAAACGACTATGAAAGCAATTAGCGGCTCTCCAAGTATTTAACCAATACGGCCCCCGATCATAATGAGAATCCCCTTTTAACAGATAATCCTTTTGTACAATGTATCATGTGCTTGTAAATATTGTGAATACAACAACACTGAGACTATTGCTTGGCTTTCTTGTTGGGCTTTGAAGTCATTCGTCCAATCGCATATACCAGGCAGTGATGTAAGGGGCTGAACTATAGCCCGCCCACAAGGAGCCCCGTGCATTCAATTTACCAGGCTTTTATCCAGACCCTCACTTCATATAATAGCTAAAAGTTGTGTAAAATCAAAATAGGTTATTTAAATGCTGTAAAAATTCTTATGGTATCCATGGAAAATTTTTAACAGTCTCTATGGGTTCTTTTAGACCAGGGGTGGGGAACCTCCGGCCCGCGGGCCGCATCCGGCCCCTGACACCTCCGGATGTGGCCCGCGGCTCCCCTGTGACATGCGCCGCTCTGGAGGAGCCGACACACACGGCATCCTCCTGTGTCTGTGACAGCTGCCAGGAGGATGCTGTGAGTGCCGGCTCCTTCCCCTCAGAGCGGTGCACATCTTCTGACTCCTGCCCTCCTGTGACGTGCGCCGCGCTGGTGAGGCAGGAGCTGGCACAGACACAGGAAGTTGTGTTGTATGCCGGCTCCTGCCTCACCAGCGCGGCGCACGTCTTCTGACTCCTGCGGGCCGCGCGCGATGACGTCATTTCATTGCGCGCCGCCTGCAGGAGAAGACCGGCACAGAAGAGAGGAGGGAGAAGAGGACCTGGACAGCGTGGGAGCAGAGGAAAGGTGAGTGGGATGTTTATTTTTTTTCATTTGGGGCAGACACTGGGGGTTAACTATGCTACCAGGGACATGACTGGGGGGTTAACTAGGCCACCAGGGACATGACTGGGGGGTTAACTAGGCCACCAGGGACATGACTGGGGGGTTAACTAGGCCACTAGGGACATGACTGGGGGGTTAACTAGGCCACCAGGGACATGACTGGGGGGTTAACTAGGCTACCAGGGACATGACTGGGGGGTTAACAAGGCTACCAGGGACATGACTGGGGGGTTAACTAGGCCACAAGGGACATGACTGGGGGGTTAACTAGGCCACCAGGAACATGACTGGGGGGTTAACTAGGCCACAAGGGACATGACTGGGGGGTTAACTAGGCTACCAGGGACATGACTGGCGGGTTAACTAGGCCACAAGGGACATGACTGGGGGGTTAGCTAGGCCACCAGGGACATGACTGGGGGGTTAACTAGGCTACAGGGACATGACTGGGGGGTTAACTAGGCCACAAGGGACATGACTGGGGGGTTAACTAGGCCACCAGGGACATGACTGGGGGGGTTAACTAGGCTACCAGGGACATGACTGGGGGGTTAACTAGGCTACCAGGGACATGACTGAGGGGTTAACTAGGCTACCAGGGACATGACTGAGGAGTTAACTAGGCTACCAGGGTCATGACTGAGGAGTTAACTAGGCTACCAGGGACATGACTGAGGAGTTAACTAGGCCACCAGGGACATGACTGAGGAGTTAACTAGGCCACCAGGGACATGACTGAGGAGTTAACTAGGCCACCAGGGACATGACTGAGGAGTTAACTAGGCTACCAGGGACATGACTGAGGAGTTAACTAGGCTACCAGGGACATGACTGGGGGGGTAACTAGGCCACCAGGGACATGACTGAGGAGTTAACTAGGCCACGAGGGACATGACTGAGGAGTTAACTAGGCTACCAGGGACATGACTGGGGGGGTTAACTAGGCCACCAGGGACATGACTGAGGAGTTAACTAGGCTACCAGGGACATGACTGGGGGGGTTAACTAGGCCACCAGGGACATGGCTGGGGGGTTAACTAGGCTACCAGGGACATGGCTGGGGGGTTAACTAGGCTACCAGGGGCATCACTAAGGATTCAAATCAGGTACAAGGGGCATCACAGAGGGTTAACTACAATAGCAGGGGCATTAGGGGAACAATACTTTGCCTTGTTCGGGTGCTGCAAACCCCCGCTACTAACTGCCGCGCACGGTACAACATTGAGTGCGGCCCTCGAATGATTTTATTAAGGCCCGACCGGCCCTCGACATGGAAAAGGTTCCCCACCCCTGTTTTAGACTAAGCCATTATTAGTTTTCTCTAATTAAAGGGGAACTCCAGATAAGGAAAACTTGTTTTCTATTAAAAGTACATTAAAAGTTATATAGATGTGTCTATACAATGTATTACCATATCTGTGCGGTTCTGCCACACTGGTAGCTGATTGACATCCAGGAAGTGAAGAAAACTGGCCTCTGCATATCCACGTTGTCTCCTGCTCCCACTGCTCTCCCCCCTTAGGAGACAAATCTTCCATGGCTCTGTCACACGATGTGTGTGTTTGCAGAGCACAGGCTGATGATGCAGTCACAAGGCAGGGCGTGATGTCACAGGAGGCTTGGCTGGATCCCCTAATCCCCTGAGTGATTTACCACCCCTGACCAGCCAGAAGCAGCTGCTGCAACTTCAGTGATTGTGCAAAAGTCTGCAGTGAAATTAGGGGTATGTTCACACATGTTGGAGTTTCATTGCAGTAGTGAAACGTCTTCACAAAAATTAAGCAGTAACAATTAAATGATACTAAACGGCAGAGAGGATCAGAGCCGGCACTGCCAATCCCACCTGGAGAAAAAACAAGGCATTAACAGTATATCCCATGTAACATATTATCAGATAAAGTCCTTATTGTGGGGCAGAACTTCAAAGATAAAAGATGCTCAATCATAATATGTGTGCGAAGATGAAAAGAAAAAAAAATGACAATGAAATGATAACGTACTGCAAATAATTCAGTAACACAATGAAACTGCAATGTGTGAACACAGCCTAGATGTTCTGCAACAGAGTTGGGTGGGGAATGGGCAGGGTGGAGGACTGTGATGAACAGCTGCGGGAAAGCATTGCATTTTGGAACCTGTAGTACTGTGTACAACGGCTCAACCATGAAGTATAACCACACAATATAGAACAAAACCCCCCAAAGCAAATGGATTTTTTGTAGTATCAAACTGGGATAGATAGCTTCTGCAGAACTGCTGACTTCAATGCAATGTTTTTTTTAAAAATAGGAATAATGAACGCCTTTTCTCTTTTTTTGAGGTTGTAGGAGCATAGCCTAATGCTGTTTTTATGGCATTTTTATCTGCATTTTAGTAATGTTATGAATAGTCTAAATACATAGGATTTAGTTTCTTAGTGTTATGGTGAAGTTTATACAGAGGTATTAAAAAGTCTACATACACAAGATTTAGTGTTTTTACTGTTTCAATAAAATTTTGGGACGTTTTTTCATTGGGCCAGATGGCTGTTGGCTGAACAAATGTTCTTCCAACAGCTACTAAAAGTGTATGGCCACCTTTAGGCTATGTTCACACGGTGTAAAATAACGGACGACAAGTTAAGTTCTTCAGATATTGATTTTTTCACTGTAATTTCCACTATATTAAATGGGACTTTAAAATAGCACCATAACACCAAAAAGGGTTTGAAAAGGCGGCCATGGTGAAAGTAAACGTAAAAAATTTTCCTACGATGACGGCCACCAAAGTATGTTAAACAACGACCGCTACTTGATACCTAAAATAACGCCCCTGGTTTTGAGTATTAATTACCAGCCATTGAAAAACATTGTTTGAAAACAGCCTTAGACTATACAGTACCAGCTCCATTTTCTTGGGTTTGAGTTAGAAAATAGACGTTCATTAAGATGTCATTGGTAAATGGTCTCAACACACAATGGAGGAGGTCTATCAAATCTTATGAAAAGGTTTCATCTTTCAGAGGCCTTTTAAAAATTAAAGCTGTAATCTGAATGGCCACTATGAGCAACTTGGCCACCAGTGTTCTGCAAAAGGTAGACCCCCACAATATGTACCACTGCATAACCAGGCAATAAGAAGGTTGCCAATTGATGTTAGATAGCAACTAGAGATGAGCTGCAGCCACCTTATCCAGGCTGCGGGATTCAAATGCTGATTGTTTGGGTTTGTGCAAAGCCTAACTTCTGGAAATTTCTCTCATCTCTAGTACTAACTAAATATTTAAAAATGTTCTTATGCATATAATGGCTTCATAACTACAGTATTACTAATACTTATGCAACGAATAAAGCCTATCCTGTGCTGCTTTTGTAAAAATATAACTTATCTTTATTGTCAAAACATGTTTCTTATGGTAAAAGCCATGCAATATACTTTTACCAACTCAACGGGGTACTCTGGGCAGGAGTCCTTTTTCACCACAGCCAGGGAGGGGGTGGATGAAAGCATCGGCATTCACTTAACTCCCCGGTTCCTGTGCTGGGGCCCGCATCTTGCTCCTCCAGTCCTTCAGTCATTTCCTGGTTTGAGACGTGACATTTCAAACCCGCTCAGCCATTCTGCGGCTAAAGCGGGGTCCCGCCTCTACTTCTAAATAGCTGAGCGGGCTTGAAATGTCATGTCTCAACTTAGCCCTGTCTCAAACCAGTAAGCAGCCATAGACCGAGAGACCAGAGCAGTGTGATGCAGGCCCCAGCACTGAAACCAGGCAGGTAAGTGGACGCAGCTGCTTTCACCCACCCCTTCTCCGGCCATAGTGAAAAAGGTCGGAGTACCCCTTTAACCTGTTCTCTTAAGGTTTTACTTACGAAATATAAGGGAAAAAAGGAGGTTACCAATAGCAGCTAATTAGGTCACCCCTTAATTGTTCACAGGGTCTAAAGCCCCTATTACACAGGACGATGTGGAGGGCAAGCTACTGACAGGTCACTTGCTCGTTTGCTCCTTGTACCCCTTCCCCCTGCCAGCGCTATTATATGCACCAAAAGAGAGCGAGGAGGAGCGGGGGGTCGCAGGGAGCTGCCCGGGCGATCATCAGATCATCCGAGCAGCCCATAAGAGACAGTGGCAGTCTGCTGCCGCCACCCCTGCTGCACGGAGCTGCATGTCAGCTGATCATTGTCTTCTATTACAAGAAACGATTATCGGCCGAATACGGACGACAATCACTTAGTGTAATAGGGCCTTTAGAATAATGAATGTTATAGTTCTATTGTTGCTATTGGCAAATTTGGTTGTGCACTAGATTTGGTTTCTGCACTGCCTCAGAGTGAAAGGGATCGGTTACATAACTTGACTCAAAGACTCAGGTTCAGATTTTTTTTTTTTCAGATTTGCTTCTAATGTTTCCATAGAAACTACTTTCTATATAGTAGTGAATGTAGACAAAGTGACAGTGTGTAGAATGACGCTAAGGAGCAAGTGCGAAGCAACCGATAGAATTATAAATGGAATACGGTAAAACTGAAGCAGCACATCCCCAGGGACCAGTCATTCTCAAATTAGTCAGATTTCCTAAAATTCTCCTAAGAATCAGCTTAGTCGTGTTGCCTCTTCACAGACAGAGCACAGAAACCTTATAAGAGCACTTGATGCTATACAGGATAGTATAAATTAGCTAATTAATATGCTGCTATGAACACTATCATCTTAAGATGCTGCCAAACAAGCACTTTATCCAAAAATGTCTTCAAAGGTACATTGTGAGATGGTCTTCTATGATAGGTAGGTGTTAAACTGTTAATATGGAAGGAAAAATATTCCTTTTGAATTTAACTGCAGCCTTAAAGGGTCATCCAATTTTTAATTGTCACTTTTTGTTGGAAGAATCCCCATGATGAACTGATATAAAAGAATTCTGCTAATAGAGCCAGGGCTGTATTTACCACTAGGCACCCGTGGTCTGGAAAGAAGCACTTGCTCACCAGGAGATCCGGGACAGTTTGCCTGGATTCTATTACCGAGCGATAGCATGCCCACAGAGACGTCTCTGAATGCCCCTTCTGGCACACAAGAGCCCTTAGAGTCTCATATCACAGGACTAGCCAGATATCGCTCCGGGAGCAATGCACCTAGGATTTCCCTGTATTGAGCAGTTTAACCAACAGCCGACAGAGTTGTCTTTGGCTGGTCTCCCTGAGATCAGGGTCTGTTTCCCATATCCCTCTAAGACATGTGACATAAGTTCTACAACACGACCCTAGAGGAAGGGGGGTATTACATGGACCGATGCATAGTGTAAGCGAGCACCAGTCTACTAGATCGGCACTCACTTACAGAGCCTATAATACGACTCGACCATTGTGAAACAGATTGTTGGATTGTTGGCTGTCTGCGCAGCCATTGCTTATATAGAAAGTAATAAAACTATACTTCTTACCTCTCCACGCTCCCTGATGTCCATCTGGCTCACCACAGCTGCCACTGGCACTTCTGACACGTCAAAGTCTAAGGTCGAGACAGGAAAGCATCGCAGCCAGTGATTGGCTGAGCGGCCTGTCACTTCACAAATGGCTGCATTAATGCCAGAGGAGGCTGTGTTGAGAAGCCAAAAGGAGACCGGGAGAGCAAGGAAAGGTAAAGTACAGCTTAATTATTTTCTACATTCTCCCATCAGCCGTTGGCAGCACACCTCCCATTACATGGATCGATGTGCAGTTGGTAGCCAATGATTTTCAAAGGGAATATGTCTCCCAAATTTTCTTTTACTGATTAGAGTGAGATACTAAAAGTTATTATTTTACTCAAATCTGTTTCTATTTTCTGACTGTAATTTTTTTTATTTCACTTCTTGTACATTGTTATGGGGGCTGCCATCTTGCCTGGGCTGCTCTTAACAGCATTTAGTGACATGCTTTACAGCAAGACTCATAGACATAGACAACAATCCCCCTGAGATGAATATGAAGCATCACTAAGCCTTTGAAGAGGTCATTTGACAGTGAGCTGCTATTGTCTCCTCTATCTACATGATGCTGCAATGCTGTACAGATTACTTTACAGCAGCTCCTCTTATGGAAACTGAAGAACTTCAGGATTATTTTATAATATAGATAGGAAAACTGAAAATTAGAAAAAATGCCACCACAAATTCTTAAAAAAATAGGTTTAACATCAAAACGTTATTTAAATAATACGTCATTTTCTGATGACACCTTCCCTTAGAACTTGAGGAGATACAACGATCAGCTGATGATTGGCTCCTCGGCAGATTGTTGCGTTTATTGCACAGAATCGGCCTGATTATATCAAATAAAATATTTGAAATGTATTTAATACTTTGTGGCCAAAGATAAAAGGACTACAATGAAGGTATGAAATGGTTAAAGCACAACATTGTGGAACAGGTTAAGTGTGGTGATGCTCATTGTCTGAAGGGCAAATGCCACTTTCCATTTCGCAGGTTACTGCTGATTACCTGGCACAGATTCTCTCAAGCCGTGGGCATCTTTACAAAACGAGTACCCAACAATTAACTCTTTCTCCAAGCAGCGATGTAAAATCCCTGAACTACTCCCAGTCCAGATGTTCCATAGAAAAAAAAAAAGGAGACGGAATGTTCGGAATTCTAGACGACACCGTTTTTACATAAAGAATTGTTATCGGAACACTTCAGATGCTGAAATGTCCTGAAGCTTATGGGATATTATCTATGAGGAAAAATACTTGGGGTTTTGTAAGACATACCTGTCATGCAAGAAGATGTTGACAAGATGTTTTCATTTTGATAGAGATCTAAAAACCCTGCAGAAATACAAATTATACAAAAGAGTTAGTATTCATAGATATGAATAGGCGCCAAATTCATTTTACATCTTAGAATCTAAAGCCGAGAGCTTGCGGCCCTCTAAAACTCTGTTCCTGATCTGCGTTTTGGGACCCACCGAACCACTGGGAAGTTTGGTTGACTAAGTCAAGGTAGAGATGCCTAATTGATTTTATGCCTAGATGGCTGGACAGTGGAAAGATTTGTTGCACATCCATTTAGTAAAAAGGCAAGTCTTCCAACAGCGTTTTAAGGTCAGTAAACCCGAGGACCACTTCATGACGTTTTGCTTTCAATTCCCTCCGCATTTTAGTTGTTTTAACAATTTTTTTCCGGCACTGCAAGCTCTTAAGGCTCTCTAGAGATTTCAGTTTCTGTACACAACATACATAACAAACATCATGAAATGATACTACATAATGCCCTGTAGCCCACTGTACCGATACAGATGGTTTATACAACTCGTTTTACCCTCTAATGCAGTTCTGAAAGCATCGCAGAGAAAAAAACAGACAAAAAGTTCGGTGTAATTGTGTTTAGTGGGGATTTTATTCTACAAAATATAACATTTAGCCCTTTCGTACCATCGGAAGAGAATTATATAATTCTTACTGTTTTACAGAGAACTGCTATATATGCAAAACAACATATTTGGGAACATTGTTCCAAAGAGAATATAATCTAGAAATCTTCCACCCATTCGACAATAAGGCTAAAGAAGTAAAGTTAGGACGATTATATTTAGGAAAGATGAGAATCTTAGGCTCTGCTCACATCCGTATGATGACGGAAGCCACAACACAATGGCAGATGGGCCATATAACCGTTCCCAACAGCACCCGACAAACCTCACTGACTCACAGCCGGTTTCGATTGGAAAGAATAATGAGCAAAATAGTGCTCACGCTGTGCCATTGTTGCCGTCAAATGTGACAGGACTGTGGAAAGTGGAGTCTCTGACAGCAGTGTGCACAGAAAATTAAAGGAAGGGAAGTGGCGGAATCTTGGATCAGCGGAACCATGGCCATGCCTCTCGAGAGCAACAGAAAGTAATGAAGAGTGTAGAAAAAAATGTATGTAGTCGACTGTGGCGGCTGAGACTGACATCTCTCCGACTTCTGTTCATGTATCACTTTCCGTAAGATTATTTTATGAAAGGAAACCAACCAGATTAAAGATCTGCTACGTTGCAATTAATGTTTTTACAGCCTCTAACACACTTTCCACAAATATCTCTATTGCCTTTGCCCCTAGCCGGTATACCCGCAAACATACTTTGATTAGGTCCTGTGTTGCATGCGAATTCTTTTCATTTAGTCATCTGGGCGTTTCTTATAGGCCAAGTAGTCAGTCATTTAGATGGTGTTCGAGGCCATTTTGGACATGCTCAGTAAAGCAGGGACCGGATGCAGCTGTTCTGCAGCATAAGAGCAGCTATGCGCTGCTAGGTCTGCCTCTGGATGACGAACTCATGATACAGCGCTGTGTGGTCCTGCACACATCAGCGTCTTTGGCGCCAGAGGTAACAGTCACGCAGCTGCCTGTCATTATTCCCTTAAATACTGCAATGCATAGCGATCGCAAGGTTTAAGAAAGTTAGCAACAGGATAAGCAACTGTCACTGACTTATTGGGGGGTCATAATCACTTTCCCTGGCAAGCAGAGGAATTCTCCTTACCTCCTTCTTGTTGGATCAACGACCTTCTAATATCCTTAGGGTAGACTCTATGAGAAGATCACTGATAATACTGCTCAATGCAATGCTATGCACAGCATCAATCAGTATATGTAATCCAATGATTGCATACAATTGAAAAAAAATAACCATAAAATAAATTTAAAATACCTTATAAAATAACCCCCCAATAAAAGCTTAAAGGGGAACTCCAGGTAGAGGTTAAAAAAATGGAACTTCTGCAAAAGCAAATAGCATTACTTACTTATCTATCCCAGTTTTGAAACAACCAAAACTCCATTTTTGCTTTTGGTTTCCTGGTTTATCAGTTGTACACAGTACTACAAGTTCCAGAATGCAATGCTTTCCCTCAGCTGTTCATCACAGTCCCCCACCCTGCCCATTCCCCACCCAAATATGTTGCAGAACATCTAGGCTGTGTTCACACATTGCAGTTTCATTGTGTTACAGAAATATTTGTAGTAAAGTTGCTGCACCTGCTTCTGGCCGGTCAAAGATGGTGAATCAGGGGATTGAGGGATTCAGCCAAACCTCCTGTGACATCACGCCCTGCCCCCTATCTGCATCATCAGCCTGTGCTCAGCAAACACACACAATGTGAGACAGAGGCATGGAAGATTTGTCTCCTAATGGGGGAGAGCAGAAGGAGCAGGAGACAATGTGAATTGGCACAGAGGCCAGTTTCCTTAACTTCCTGGAATGCAATCAGCTACCAGTTTGGCAGAACCGCACAGATATGGTAATACATTATATAGACACAGCTATATTACTTTTAATGTACTTTTAATAGAAAACAAGTTTTCCTTATCTGTAGTTCCCCTTTCAATCACCTCCTTTCCTATTATAAAAATTTGTAAAAATAAAAATATTATATATCATAGCATGTGGAATTTTCCAATGTAGTAAAATATAACAATACTGTTCCCTCATGGTGAACGGCCTAAACGAAAACGAAGAAAAAAACACTAGGATTGCTGATATATGATATGATATATATTTATATATATATATATATATATATATATATATATTCAGAAAAAAATTAACAAAAAGAGATCAAAATTTTTATTTTACACCACTATAATACAAAAAAAAAACTATAGATCATGGCGCAAAAAATAACACCCCAACCAGTCCTGTAGGTGGAAAAATAAAAGGCTCTAGAAGGCTCTTAGAAGGAGAGGAAGAGAGTGATGCTTCATTGTGACCTGGACAACCGTGCATCAATGACCTTTGGTCATGAAGGGGTTAATAGCCAAAATAGGCCCGTCACTAAGGGATTAAAAAGATGGCCGTATTTTTATCTAAAAATTACAGCCATATTTTACCTTTTCTTTACGATGTAAAGCAACCAATCATGGCACAGCTTTCATTTTTAAAGGGCAGAATATAAAATGGGAGCTATGCTGTGATTGGCTGCTATGGGCAGCAGAAGAAGTAGAATGCAGGCACATAAATGCAATGTTAGACTGGCGAACTGGAAAAAAAATTGGCTTAATAGTGTCATTTCTCATACACGGCAAATATATCTCTTGTAAACAAGCCTGACCTACAGCGCTATGTCTGCTGAATGCATTGCACAGTATATTATTATTGTTTGACTTTTTTTTTCCTTTTGACAGCTGATTATCATATACTTGAGAACATACAGATAGATATTCTTGACTTTAACCCATAGCTGCAAAACATGAATGATGAAAAAAAAAAAAAGAGCCATCGCAAGTACATAGATAAGAAAAGAAAGCACATCAGTCCACGCTGACAACTCCGGGATCAGGCAACATTTCTTTTCCAAATGTCACATGTAAAATTGCCATTCTTAAATGCCACCAGTCGTTATACGATGACACAAGACAAGCACAAGATGTTAGTAAATGAATCCCAGTAGGACCCGGGTCAAGTCTGCCGAGCAGGTGAGCCGATTCCGCAGGGGGCACCGCGTCCTAATAATTTTTAATGACAGCGGATTTGACAACCCAGAAAGTGAAAAAAATATGATGTTATTGTCCAAGTGTAAGAACGTCATGGAATGGCAGATTGATGGTTCTCATTTTACTCAACATGACAACTCAATACAGAGCATATTAAAAATTCATTGCCAGCATCTGGGTGCCTGTCACAATAAGACTGTTTGGGTGCATACATGCAGCGCTATGTACTTTTTCTACATCCTATTAACTGTAATACAGCATGAGGATATAATGCAATAATAAAGGCGCGCTGCCACACAGTTGGTGACCAGTGGTTATGGCTCTACAGCATTGCCGGGAGTGGTTCCTATGGACAACAGGGTCTGTTCTGCTTTGATAAATGATGCTCATCAGCTTCTAAAAATCTGTAAGTATTTCATTCATTTGTAGTTACGAGAGTTACTTTTGTTTCTGGAATTTATTAAGGTCCTTTCTTGCTATCATTTTTTTTTTAACAACTCCACTGACACCACTTTTGGGCTATCTTCCCATGGCAGGAACATGGCAGGGAAAGGCGGCGTCTCGTTATAATCATTGCCATGAATAATAATCAGGATGCCGTTCCCATCGTTGGGAACATAGCCTTGAACTGCACGGGAAGGATATTTGGTCAGACGTAGCATTCAAGGACAATCTATGAAATATTACAATTGGACGTAGGTGCGTATTTTTGCAAAAATTTTAGCAAAAAAGCTTGTCTCCACCTAACCACTGCCGTCTGCCAATCCTCAGCCACCTGCCCCTACTTAAGCTTGCTTCACCTGCTCCGCCCTTTGCCTGAGCGTCATTGCATTTGTGCAAGCAAAGGTGCTTTAATATGATCCCGCTGATTCTCTGTGTATTCCGACCTGTGCCAGTTCTCCGGATTACGCTTCCTGCTTGACCCCTGCTTGTACCATGTGCCTCTCCTGTTGCCAACTTGGATTATCTGACCTGTCTCTGAAACCTCCTGCCCTGACCCTTTGCCTATCTGACTATGATACCTATCTCATCCCTGGTACTGTGCTGACTCTCATACTAGGAAACCACCTTACTGACTATGATTACTCGGCCTGTTCTCCGATGCCTCGCATCAACTTTTCCTGTTTCTTGGGAACCACCTGCTGCTCACACCGAGACCACACTTTGGAAGCAACATGGTGTCCTCTGGCCACACACATTCAGCTTTCACGTAATGGAGCGGGATAAAGGTTGAAGAACCAGAGGGCACTTAGACACAGATTCCACTTCCTAATGTGGCCCAAAGTCAAACCGGTAGAGAAGCACAGCGCGTTCACACTCGCTGTCAGTTACAATACTTCATTCCCGTCTAACGCTAGTTGCTAAACCCCATGTATAAGAAATACATAGCTAAAAAAAAATAGGCACCAAATATGTTTCCCAGAGTGATGTACAGCACGCTGCTTCTTCAACGTTACACATTTTGATGAAATATATTTGCTGAAACGTACAAATACATTGTGCTGTTTTCTGCTACTCCTAGATCAATACAAGGTTGGAAAAAACCGTCTGTTTTCCAGAAATGAAATCCACATGGCTGCTGGCATGGTCTATGCCTCATATACCAGAGCCCTGGCACATCCGAGGATTTATCTTCCTAACAGCAAAATAATTTTATGGTGGGAACCTGTTGTGGAAGATAAATCAATTGTCACTTTTACCTGCGTGCCGTTAAAATCACCTTCCAACCTCGTAAAACACATCCAAATCACCACTTTCCAGCATCTGCCCGATGATACAGGCTGTTTCCCGCCCTGAGCACCATGCCCGGGGTATATAAAAAGTAAAGAGTAATAATTATTGCTTTATTCCAGCGGCCCGGTAGAAATCGTCATGCTTAGAGAAGAGATGGAGTGTTACTGAGCGATGATAAAAGGTGAAGGTGCCTGCTTGTAAATATGAGATAAGGCAGACAACTGCAACGTGAGCCAAGGAGAGCCTTTCAGATCATGCCGACACATCAGACAGGAGAACAACCTTCCTGTGCACCGCTACACATTAGCTGTCTCTGTAGTGACACGTTATACAACCGCTAATAGGATGCAGCCGCTTACTTATAAGAAAAAGCTTCATTTTTAGCATAATAATCTCATTCGCTTTGTTGGTTGGTTGTCACCTCGGCAATCTATTCTAGGACACGTGGATAGGAGAGAAGGTGATACATGGAACTGACAATCTGGCATGACCTGAAGGTGTTCAGCCAAGATATTGTCAAAAATAACTATATATAGACTCGATACATAAATGTATGTTTTTGTTATGTTAGATATCACTCTAGTTACAATTGGAATGCCCAACTTCCATCAATCTGGAATTCAAAAGGCCTATATTGTCACTGGATGACTACTTGGATTGGCTAGCTTGCTGGAGGCTGTCTTCACACTGCCTTAAAGAGGTATTCTTTTTCCCCTATCCACAGCAGGAGATTGGAGGAAGTCCAACCTCTGTAACCTCTGTGTAACGACTAGAGTCCTGGGTACGGTACAACTTAAGGCTCTATTCATTCCCACAGAGCTGATGAAAGGATATGCCAAATAACTCTAACACCTCTTGAGCAAAGAGATGTCCCTTCAAGTCTCACTCAATCAAGGAGCCTTGGGACATTGACTGGGGATTTTATGCTAAGCCAAACAAGCTCTCCAAAAGGAAAGATTTCCCATCTGCAGACAGCTGTCTCATGGTGTTTGCCCCTCATCAGTGCAGAGCAAGGTGTTGGCTGGCAAGTGAGAGGTCTATCGACGTGGGTCAAGGGGGTAGTGACTCTCCTTAAGGAGAGCTCCTCAAAAAGAAGTGTGGAGACTTACAGACCATTGCTGCTCCACTAAGAATTCTGGGAAGAAAGGATATGCAAAAATAGCTCTCACACCTCTTGAGCAAAGAGATGTCCCTTCAAGTCAAGTCTCAATCAATCAAGCAGTACAAAGTTGACTGAAAGAGTATATTACAACACTCTTCTGGCGTACTCGGTTCTTTCCGACGCTCCATAGGAATGAATAGAAACGCTGGTCATGTGCTGTAACCAGGGCTCTATTTATTATACAGAAGCCAGGGCCCCATATGGAGATCAGCTGGAAGCAAAGCCATGGTGCTTCTTTTTTTTTTTTTTTTTTCAAGAATGCCAGTGGCCAGATGTTAGCTGGAGGTCAATGGAAGTTTATGATCTGCCTTACACGGTGCTTTTTTTTTTTTTTTTTTGGGGGGGGGAGGGTTTTTAAGGCCCTTTAGCAGTTTTTCCAAACACAGAATGCTGAGGGTGTGGCGTTTTTTCTCCAATAGACTTCAATGGCATTGTTCCAGTTATCTCAAAAATGCTATAGCTGTGTCTACGGTGTTTTTTTTCTGGCGTTATTGTCACCTTTTGTCATCCAGCAGCTAGGTCATGTGTGGTGGGAGAGGAAGAAACAGTTCAGCACACAAAAAATGCCTAAAAAATGGCAGAAAAACGCAAATGTGTGGGGCAAAAACCTCCCTGTGCTGCATTGGCATTTTTTTCCAGCTTTTATTTTTTTTTGCATGAAAAATGCAAAATAAAAAGTGTGTGAGGGTACGGGAGAAAGTTGCTCTTAAATTCTACAAAAAGGCGTGGATGGAGTTAAAAATTTCACTTTAAAGACGACTTTATATTCCACTGCATGTCAACCTCACCTGGCATTGCTAGTCTGTAGACATTGCAGACAAGTAGATATCAGGATACAAGATGCCAGAGATGTCATTATGACCTTTAGCAGCAAAGAAAGTATCAACATAACTTTCTCACATTGTATTTTGGGATAGATTTTGATGAAATAATTGAAAGCCATGCTGAAGACTGTTTTATCTGTTCTTTATTGGGCAATATATGGGCAAATATATGCATTGTAGTCTCGTCTTGGTTAACCAAAATAGCCACCAATTATTCTATAAACTATTTAGGCTTTAGCTGGTGGAAACACTGCCACCATTCTCATAGATCCCGGTCCCACCGCTTGGCACTTTCTAGGGTTGGGGTCAGCATGAGCACTGCCCACTCAGTAAAGTAGTTGTTACAGCGGTGTCTCACCTCAGTCACTGACTGGCAGAGCGGGCAGCTCCCATGGGGCTTTGAAGTCCCAGAGAGTGGAAGATACAGGTGATGGCGGATACAGAGAGTGGCAGTTACACCGTACCAAGATGGGCGAGTGGCACTTGTTTATTATTTTTGCAGCACCCTCTGCCGCCAAGCATTTTTTTAATTTACATTATAGTCACTATGTACTATGTATAAAATATTTATAGTTTATTAGTTTATAGATTAAAGTCACTAGGTAATATGTGGATATTATATTATAGTCACCGGGTAAAATATGGATATTATATTATAGTCACTGGGTAATATGTGGATAATAATTAGAATATAGTCACCGGGTAATATGTGGATATTAGATTATAGTCACTGTGTACTATGTATACAATATTTATAGTACAGTCACTGGGTAATATGTGGATATTAAGTTATAGTCACTGGGTACTATGTGGATATTACATTATAGTCACCGGGTAATATGTGGATAATAATTAGATTATAGTCACTGGGTAATATGTGGATATTACATAATAGTCACTGGGTAATATGTGGATATTACATAATAGTCACTGGGTAATATGTGGATATTACATTAAAGTCACTGTGTACTATGTATACAATATTTATAGTTAAGTCACTGGGTAATATGTGGATATTACATTATAGTCACTGGGTACTATGTGGATATTACATTATAGTCACTGGGTAATATGTGGATATTACATTATAGTCACAGGGTAATATGTGGATATTACATTATAGTCACAGGGTAATATGTGGATATTACATTATAGTCACTGGGCACTATGTATACAATATTTATAGTATAGTCACAGGGTAATATGTGGATATTACATTATAGTCACTGGGTACTATGTATACAATATTTATAGTATAGTCACTGTGTAATATGTGGATATTACATTATAGTCACTGGGTAATATGTGGATATTACATAATAGTCACTGGGTAATATGTGGATATTACATTATAGTCACTGGGTAATATGTGGATATTACTAAGATTATAGTCACTAGGTGATATGTGGTTATTACATTATAGTCACTGGGTACAAGGCAAAGTACAAGACTTTGTTGGCATCATGTACAATATCAAAATCGTCTTACAGCTTGTTTACATCACGACTGTCTTGTCTGTGGCACGTACTGGTTGGCAAACATAAAAGTGCACGGACAGGCACAGGCCCATTGACTTTAATAGCCTGAATGTAGTCAACTGGTGACTACATTCAGGTCATTTCCTGAGCATATAGGTTTAATGACTTGGCTTGGTTGCCAGTTTTTTCTTTTATACCACCATTACGTATTTATGTGTTAGAAAAGATTTCCCATTTTCCTGAATGCATGACTGCTTCAGCCTCTAAAGCTTTAGCATATGGGAAAGCACTGAATGATAAGGACATGCCACCTGTAGTCAGCTACTCCGCACAACATCAGCATATGGTGCGTTTGTTAAGAGAGACATTTTGAGATCACATTCCACTTCTATTCTTTATTCCCACAGACCTCTGAGACACCAGCAACTGCTCAGTCCCCTACTATTATATGATGTGCAATTACAATAGGAAACTGAGGTTGTAAAAACACGCAAAAAAGGGCCCCAACTCTACAAGGGACTTCATAATTATATACTGAAGACTAATATTCCAGCCCAAATAAATTATATTTACACCCGGACCAATGTCCCACCTGCTACAAATGTGCAGCCACGTTATGATAAAACTCGCCTATGGAAATGCACACACAGACTAAAGGATGTATATATGGTACACACCAAGGGCCCGTTCACACTACGGAAAACAGGAGGAAATTCTGAACAGAACCCCAAACCGCGGACTCTGCTTGCAATCCCATCTGCTATCTGTTTCAATGGGATGCCTTGTGTATGTCTGTTCTCCGCTCAAAGAATTGACATGTTCATTCTTTAAGCAGAGAGGTGCGAAGAGCGGAGGCACGAGGAATCCTACTGAAACAAATAGCAGACAGGATTACAAGCCAAGTCCACAGGTCAGGGTTCCGCTTGGAATGTCCGCCTCTTTTTTGTAGTGTGAATGGGCCCAAAAAGACACACAATGAGAGTATAATGATATCCATTATAGGTTTATAAATGTGTGCCTTGTCTTTTTTTCTCCCCATAGAATTACTTTGTATATTCTGTCCCCTCTTTTCGGTTCAGGACTCCTCCCCCAGCAAGGTGGTTTTAATTAGTAAGTGTATATAGGGTTGGGGCCTGACTTTCCTCCGTCTTGTGGCTGGTAGCACAGGTTAAGGTGTCTTTTTAGCATCTGCTTTTCCTTGTGTGGTTCCATGCGGCGGTCATTGCTGTGGCGGCACTGTGTCTGCAGGCAGTGGCGGTCTTTGGCACCAAGCACCCCAACATCCAGGGGGGCCCCCACGCCCTGCTCTTGTGCTCAAGATCGCTGGACAGGGCCGCTGCCCCGCTCGCTGCTGCCATCTGAACTGTAACTATGAGCACTCGTAATGAGCGCTCATAGTTACATGCAGAAGCACTGACAGGGCGGGAGACATTGGCTCCCTTCCTGTCAGTCACTCTTGTGGCCGCAGGAAGGGTTTTCCCTGCGGTCACAAATGGCAGCTTTGTCCTTGTGGTGCCGGCGCTCCAGTGACATCACTGGAGCATCGGCGCCAGGACAAGGGGAGTGCGGCCTCTTGTGATCGTGAAGAGATTGTGAGTGAAGAGAAGAGGAGACGCCCGGACCCAGGTGAGTATAAGTGTTTGTTTTATTGTGTTATATACTATATGGGAGGGGGAGCACACAGGGGTCTGTTTAACTGGGGGAGCGCACATCGGGGGTCTATATAAATGGGGGGAGTACACAGGGGGGCTATATAACAGGGGGAACACACAGGGGGGCTATAGACTACTGGGGCTTCACAGAGGGGTCTACATACTACTGGGGGCAGCACACAGGGGGTCTATATACTACTTGGGGCTATAGACTACTTGGGGTAGCAGAATGGGGTCTATATACAGGAGGTCTATATCCAAGTGGGGAGCACACAGGGGGGGCTATATACTACTGGGGGAGCACACAGGGGTCTATATACTACTGGTGGGGCACACAGGGGGTCTATATATTACTGGGGGAACATACAGGGGGTCTATATACTACTTGTGAGGCACACAGGTGGTCTATATATAACTGGGGGAGCACACAGGGGTCTGTATACTACTGGGGCAGCACACAAGGGGTCTATATAATACTGGTGGGGCACACAGGGGGTCTATATACTACTGGGGGAACCACACAGGGGGTTTATATACTACTGGAGGAGCACATAGGGGTCTATATCCAAGTGGGGGAGCACACAGGAGGTCTATATCCAAGTGGGGGAGCACACAGGGGGGCTAAATACCCCTGAGGGAGCACACAGGGGAGCCTATATACTAGTGGGGGAGCACACAGGGGGTATATACAACTGGGGGCAGCACAGAGGGGGTCTACATACAACTAGGGCAGCACACAGGAGGTCTATATACTTCTGGGGGAGCACATGGGGGGCTATATATAACTGGGGGAACACACAGGGGTCTATATACTACTGGGGGAAGCAAACAAGGGGTATATACTACTGGGGGCAGGACACAAGGGGTATATACTATTGGGGGCAGCACACAAGGAGTATATATTACTGGCGGTAGCGCACAAGGGGTATATACTACTGGGGGCAACACACAGCGGTCTATTGTTTTGGAACGAGTGTCGAGGGGGGCCCCAGACATAACTTCGCTTGGGGCCTCAGAAATGCCAAGACCGCCCCTGTCTGCAGGTGGTGTGGGGCAATGTCAAGGTTTTCTCTGCTCCCACCTGACCATTCTGTTTATCTTTTGGACCACACATGGTGATATCATTTTCTATTTCATTTTGTATTCACAGTCATTGCATTATTCATTATTATTTTTTTGGGATACGTTTGGGGATTTTCTCCTCTATTACCGATAAAGTAATATTCCGAAAATATGGTGTTTTACAGGTTGTTTTATGGATACAATGTACTAAGTTTTATATATATATTTATATATTAGGCAGAACATACCTTTGGGCTTGTGTCCCTTTTTTTTTTTTTTTTTAATACTAACAATGCCCCTGCCACAAACCTGCAGTGACAAAAAGATTATCAGGTCACTGCCACACATATACTGCTAAATGTAAATTGAATCCCTATGAAAGTGACCCTAGCATGTGTTAGTCTCAGATAAGGAAACCAAATTGTAAGTCCCACTAGGGACTAGGACTGATATGAACGAGTGAATATATATAACATATAAATGTAAGTGACTGATATAACTAGGGACTGATGGATGGCATAACTGGGGCGCTGGATCTCTATATAATTTGTGGACAAAGCATTGTGAAACACCAGTGATTTGGCAGCTTGTCTGATGTGATGATATCAGAGACCTAATCGGTGAGTAGTCTTTGTGGGCTTAGGCAGCTGATATTCCATAAGGGGATTGGATTGTGATATAATGTATGAGCATTAGAAGCTGCATTAATGTCATGGTAGTACAGACTCTGGAGGATAGTATACTCCCAGCATATTATTAGAAGAGGTTGCATAACCTGTTGTTAATGCACATAAAAACAATTATAATTTTTTTCATCTGTTCACACAAGGTTTATTTTGTTTAAAATGTAAAAAAAAAAAAATAAAAAAAAAAAATCCTGCTGTATTTCTAACAGATCAGTTACAAATTTCCGCTCCCTGGTGATCAAGCACTGGATAAAAAGTAACTAATAGAGATGAACGAACCGGGTTCGGGTTCGAGTCGATCCGAACCCGAACGTTTGGTATTTGATTAGCTGGGGCTGCTGAACTTGGATAAAGCTCTAAGGTTGTCTGGAAAACATGGATACAGCCAATGACTATATCCATGTTTTCCACATAGCCTTAGGGCTTTATCCAACTTCAGCAGCCACCGCTAATCAAGTGCCGAAAGTTCGGGTTCGGATCGACTCGAGCATGCTCCAGGTTTGCTCATCACACAAAAAAAGGGCAAAAATTAATCTGCAATTTAAAACCAGCTATGAAAGTAGTTAAACAAACTAACATATTTTACTAATATAAATGATGGTGTTTTTTGCCAGCTATATAATATCGCTAAAAAAACCTGAGTGTGAACTTAAGGGGTTTTTACATGGGTCGATTATTGGCCAGGAGAGTTGCTAGAAATGTTCCTGTGGCTGATAATTGGCCAGTGTAAAAGTGACAGTGATCAGCTGAGGGCTCATCCTAAAATGCCTGATCCTCGGATGATCACATCTTTTGAGCGAGCTTTGAAATGTATTGCTTTTGGCCACACATATTCTTGTGCACTGATAAGGCACTGCAAACCAGTAGACTTACCTACCACATCTGTGCTATTTCCCGACCTCCTGCTGCACACCCCCACCTCCTAATCTCTTCTGTCCGGCCGCGGCATCTCTTCTGCTCCGCAGCGTCATCACGTGATCAGCGTCGGGATCACGAGCGCCGTCAGCAGGAGGTCGGGAAATAGCATAGGAGGCGTTTCAGCATTAGAATAGAAGGCGTGCCAGCATGAGGAGAAGCTGGCACGTCACGGAGGGGGGAGGAGAGGGATGTGAATAACCGGAGCAGGGTCAGCCTCCTGTGCTTGAGCACAGGCAATTAGCATATTACTTTATCGGCGGTTTTAACGGCAACCGGGCAACGGATTGAAAAAAGCTCTGCATCACTGGGTTATACATTACAGCACCTACACGGTGGTATGTATATTTCAATATAAGCTGTTTGGTGGTACATCTTCTTTAAGTCTTTCCTGATATGGTTTATGCCCTATTTTATTTTTATCCTTTTGAAGGTGAGGATTACAGCCCAGCATACCATTATATATAGCATGCCATTATATATACAGTGGTATCTTGGTTTAAGAGTGTTTTGGTTTAAGAGCTCACAGTTTTTCAAAATTGTGACTTGGTTTAAGAGCATTGCTTTGTTTTCAGAGCTCCCTGTACTGGGTTAAAGGGGAGGGAGAGGTATGGTCTGCACAGTGGGATCTACAACCCTGTACCCTCACCCAGGAAGTCTCCGTCACTTTCCAAATCATAGCAGATCCCCTTCAGGCTGGGGCTTGCATCAGGGGACAGGAATGAGGGGGTAATCTCTTCATAGCTGTAACCCCTCTCTCCCCAGACAGAGAGTGCTGCTATACTGTGCCCACATCAGCCCTGCTCATTCCTTTATGCTCCCTGCAGTCTCTGTCAGTCCTGATTGGTCAGTGCTGAACACACACCCCTTCTCCATTGCTGTCATGTGACCACACAGACCTCTGACAGCAGCCCTGCTTCTCTATTCTAACCTGTTGTACTACGCTTATAGATTGTAAGCCCTCGCAGGCAGGGTCCTCTTCCCCATGTATCAGTCTGCCATCTGCCTTCATGTAATGTGTTTTGATCTTGTAATGTTCTTGTTTGTTACCCCTTTCGCCTGTATAGTGCTCTGGAATTAAGTGCGCTTTATAAATTAATAATAATAATAATAATAATAATAATAATGAAATACTGCATTGTGGGGGTATATACAGCCCAGCATACGATTTGCTTTCCCTACTGCCTGGTTGCACTGGTGACTCCTCATTTTAAGAAATTACTACCCCTAAATCCTTCTCTTCTGAAGTCTTTGCCAACACAGAACTGCCGCTTTGATACTCGGATAGAGGATTCCACCTCCCTAAGTGCATTATTGTGATGGACTTGTCTTTGACAGGAAGTCTTTGTACACACACTACTTCTAACAACTGCATTAACAGAGATTTACATTCTGGGAACAAACCTTTAAAACTCTGCGGTGCCCTTGAAGACCAGAAAGAGCAGATGACTACATATAGTGATTTAGTGGATCGGAAATATCTACAATGGATGTTTTCCTTCAAAAAGTATGTGCAAAATATAAACTATAATTAAAACATTACACATTATCACAGTTTTATGCAAATTGCGATGAAGCAATTTCCTTGAGACATTTGCTAATATTGGATTTTGTGTAATGAGACTGATGAATTACTTATCCTCTGGTCCGTCTTCCTCCTTTCTTCATGGATCTGCTCTTCTATTAATCAGATGTACAGTACACTCGGAAAGCAGCTGTCATGTGTAAGTAAGGCTGAAACTATATAAAGGATCTTATCCAGCTAATGCAGATCAGAGCAAAAACACTTAGGGTGGCATTTATTAAGTCCGGCGTTTTTTACGCCGGACTTATAAATGCCCCCGCAGCTCCGGCGCTACAGAGATTTATGTAGAGGCGGACTGCCTCTACATAAATCCCGTGCGCGCCGGTGCGCACCGCCGAAAACCTACGCCAGCTGAGGACTGGAGTAGGTTTTCGGCGTATATTTGGGCGGAACGGACGGTAAATCGCGCGGACTCTGAGTCCGCGCCCTCCGTTCCGCCCACTACACGCCCCCCTGGCATACTCGGCGGAAAGTGCCGATTTGCGAATATTTTATTCGCAAGTCGCCCATTTGCGTATAAAATAATACGCAAATCGGCACTTTCCGCCGAAAATCATCCGTTCGCCGGATGATACATGTGGCCCCTAGGAGTTTCCAGCTGCCCAGTTTGGATGCTACAAAAACTTGCCATTTACCTGTCACATTGGAGCAAGGTATGCGTAACTTTTAACTGAGGAATAAATAGTTTATTGGCAATGTAATGCGTACTACTTTTGCGGTGCATGCCACTTTTTTTTGTTGTTGTTCTATACATATACTTATGGTACGTATGTTATGTCTGTTTGTATCATACTGCCACATTGTTTCCCAGTCCAATGTCTATAGTCAGGTTACATGTGCAGGTAGGGCACTTACCATAGAGAACATTATGGGGGGAAATTTATGAAGACTGGTGTATGCCGGTCTTATATTTGGCGCCGCCCCCTTTTCCCCGGCAGAATTCACTAAGAGGCGCACGCCTCTTAGTAAATCCAGCCAGACGAGCGCCCGAACCTGTGCTTCTAGCAGGTGTAGATATGGATCATCATTTACACCTGCGAGCAGGAGTAAATAACGATAAATAAGGCGCTGGAGGAGGCCACGCCTCCTCCCTGCCTTGTCACACACCCCCAAGTTCCCCCAGCCCGCCCATCGGGCGAGCGGGGCATACGGCAGGCGTACGCCAGGGAGAAGGGGCGAATCTGCACCTTCTCCCGGGTACGCCTCAGGTGGACGTTTCATAAATGTCCCCCTATGTTTTCACAGGCCCAGTGCACACAAGTAAGTATCTTAAAGGGAATCAGTTGCAGGGGTTCAATCTGATAATGATGCCTTCTTTGGGGTAAAAAAAAACCCAACACATTTGTAATCTGGGGAAGTAATGTAAATGAGGCCAACCCTAGAGTGTCTGTGCCCTAGGCCTGCAACGCCTTTCAGGTCTTCTTGTTTCCAGCAATACCCGTAGACAGGGATTTTTCTCAATAGTGCTGATTGCTACGCCCCATGCACACAATTTAAACAGCGCTTCAGAGGAGAAAGCTTTACTGAAGGCAAGGAGGGCAGAGAGGAAGACAGGAGAGGTGTCACAGGCCTAGGGAATGGATACTCTAGGCCCCGGTTCAATGACACCACTCCCCCGAATTACAAATGTGTATTTTTTTATTGGACTGGGAAGCAATGTGGCAGTATAATACAAAAAATACATAGCATACATACCATAAGTATATGTATACAACAAAGAAATGAGTGGCATGCACCCCAAAAATAGTCAGTCCAGCATATCTTTATTCAAACATGGTCAGTGGGCTGTAAAGGTGGTAACAGCTGCTTCACGAGTAGTAACCGTACTTCTACATCTCATAGTGACATCATAGAAATGTAGAAACAATACACAGATATTACAATAAATAAAAAAAAGTCTTTCTTTTCTTTGTATGAAGTGTTTTCTCTGTAGCTATTACAACCTAGTCCTGCTCTTCAGCCCACTGGCCATGTTTAAGTGTTTGCACATTGCAAGTTGAAGACTCGCTGAACTGGCTTATTTTTTGGCTGAGTGGCACTTATTTGCTCTTTGTTGTATACTGTTGATAAAACTTTATTTCAGAGTAATTTAAAGTGACTCTGTACCCACAATCTGACCCTCCCAAACCGCTTGTACCATCGGATAGCTGCTTTTAATCCAAGATCTGTCCTGGGGTCTGTTTGGCAGGTGATGCAGTTATTGTCCTAAAAAACTACTTTTAAACTTGCAGCCCTGTGTCAAATTGTTGTGGTCTAAAATGTCTGTGCCCTAGGCTTGCACAATCTCTCTGTCCCTCCTCCCCACCCTCTTCATCATTAGGAATGCCCCTAGAACAATTTCTTCTATTCATCACCTGTGTGAACACTGCACATGAGCTGGATCGGTAAGGCACCTGTGCAGTGTTTACTGCAGAGGAATAGGAAAAAAAATCCTGCTCAGGGGCTTTCCTAGTGGTAAAGAGGGTGGGGAGGAGGGATGGAGGGGCATTGCAATCTTAGGGCATACACACTCTAGGCCACGCCAATTTGACACAGGGCTACAAGTTTAAAAGTTGTTCTTTAGGATAATAACTGCATCACCTGCCAAACGGACCCCAGGACAGATCTTGGATTAAAGCAGCTATCCGAAGATACAAGCGATTTAGGGGGGTCAAATTGTGGGTACAGAGTCACTTTAACACCGCCTAGTTACAGCTACTTTCACTCACTATACTTCATTGATATGCAACCATAAGAGGCAATGCTGGTTACCGCTTCGGCTATTTTTCTTTACAGTTTGCACTTATGTACAACATTTTAGTGAACAAAAATATATCGTTCAAAATATAATAAAATATAGTTAAAAATAATTAATTTGCATAATGTCCCAGCATATATGTATCATCTTATTTCAAGTATAGCTGTCTGGCAATATGACCCAGTAGGTGCCCCCTGTATTGGAGATCGGCAGTCGGTGCATATTATGTGCTCAGTTCAATTTGACCTTAAACTGTAAATTATATAATTGCAAATTAATGTCAATTAAATGTTATTGCATGTCGCTAGAATATATGCCATTAAATTCTAAAGGGACTGAACTCAAGTAATGGGACTCAGCTGCAGTTCTCTGGAATAAAAAAAAAGAAAAAACTACTTATTTTGGATCTCACTAGGACCATTGCAAGTAATTATTTTTTTTATGCCAGTCCTAACCTGTGGGTAATCATCATAGATTAGTTCCTAATGATGAGGAAGAAAGGAGAGGCATCGCAGACCTGGGCCACAGACACTCTAGGCCACACCAGTTTGACTCACCTGCTTAAAAGATCCTATTTTGTTCTAACCAAGGCACCAAGAATTTACTCTTATCAAACGGATGGTATTATCAGTTTGGTGGGGTGGGTTGGGGGATACAGAGTCACTTTAAAGCCCCTATTACATGGTGCGATCTCCAGCTGGTCGGCGATCTCCAGTAGCAACCGGGCACCGACCACAGCTTGCTTGCTCCCCATTCCCTGCTCGCTGCCATCGATATTATAGTGCCGTGAGCGATCAGGTACATGCGGGGGAGGGGGATGGGCGATGGGAGCTGGGGGGGTCTCCCGGGATTATCTTTAGATTGTACAGGGAGCCCATAGGAGATAGTGACTGTCTGCTGCTGCCGCCACTCCTGTTACACGGATTGTTGCTGTGCTCCTCGTCTGACTTTTAACATATTGATAAACATTAAAAGACAATGATCGTAACAAATGTAATGGGCGATAATCGCTTTATGTAATAGGGGCTTTAGATTGGTGTACAAGTACGCCAGTCTTGATAAATGTCCATACTAATGAAGATGAACATAGGTCTCTCACAGAGAAAACAAAGCAAATAAGCCATCAGTGGCAGCAACTTTATGAATGTAAATGAAACAGTCTTTTATATGGACAAAACTTTTCCACAAATCAAAGAAGAGGGCAAAAGGTTTAAGTAGAGAATAACAAGTAATAAAAAGTATTGATCGGGGCATTAACAGGAACAGTAAATGAAACAGCTGGAAAGCAGCAGTGTGCTGAAAGGCTAGTCACTGAAGAAGATGATGCATTGCTTAAAGAACAATTCCCGACAGATAAAAAAAATATATTCTTCCAATTCATCCACCGTCACAGTCCTGGAATACACAAACTGTGGCTGCAACATTTAAGTTCATACAAAGTGCATTAAGAAGCTGGAAGAAATAAGAAGTAAAAGCAAAAAAAAACTCCCCACTTAAAAGGAATTAAAATCGATGGTTTATCCTGCGGCAGAATGATGTAAATAGCGGCTTTTCTCAGTAAGCAAATGAGCGCACACTTGTATATTAGGCAATTGTTTGCTGTGGGCAGGTGGAGCAGGGACCCAGTATTGTGCCTATGGGACATCTGATATACCGGCTTATGATGAGGGGATCCTGGGAAGCTGCTGGGATACTGATTTTGGTGTGGTTTATTTATTCTGTAATAGGATTATTCCGGCCTGAAGAAATCCTACTATTCCATGTTATTAAACGGGTATTCTGGTTTCACCAAATCAAGGATTTCATTGTATAATAAAAAGTAAAAAAAAAAAAAATTGATTCAAGTAATTTCTATATGTTTTTTTTAAACCTGCTTGTAGTCATTTAAGGGGCTTTACGATTTATAATTATAATTTATAATGTATAATTGGCTTCTATTTGCAATTCGGGCTGCTTCTTGTATTTTGTTATGTTGTCACCAACCCTGCTTAGATTGTTTAGGGGTGTAAAAAGTCCAGCCCTGTAATCGGAACATCACACCAGTGGCATTTGATGTACAGGGCCCTGCCCCTATCATCTCCACACTAAGGGTCCTATAACACGGAACGATTTTTAACGATTACCGACTAACGATAGATGATCGCAAACGAGATTGTTTATCGTTAACCTAAAATCGTTCACCATATTACAAAGAACGATGGTCGTTAGTTACGATCATTACTAC